>NC_133394.1:57712218-58382077 GCF_047511655.1 Castor canadensis
TGACATGAGTACTATGTGCTATTTCTTAATAAAATATTAAAGTGATTATTTGCTAGAGATAAATTCATGTCAGTTAAATTCTAAGTATATTGTCAAGATTCTATGTATGTGCTTCCTATTACAAAATCAAATTTGTGAATGGAAATAAGTTAAGGTTACTAGGTAAATGCCAACTAATGAATGTGCTAAATACTGGTGATCTTACACATTTAACAGTATTACAGGCAGAAAGCTGAAATTGACTTACTGAGAGCTAACGATCTCTTAAGGGTTATGATCTGACTAGAATAAAATTTTGTCTTGTATAACTAAATTTCACCTGTATTTAAAATTTTTCAAGCTGTTTAATTTTATGTGTTCATAATTGTTATATTTATCTAGTGTAATGAAAATGTAGATTATTCACGCAAATGTAGTTGATCATTTTAAGCAATGTTCAGTTCTGGCCATTTGACCTCAACCTTATTTCCCCAATAGTCTGAGACTGAAGACAACTGCAAAACATCATACTAGTCGAGTTGGAAAATTAATAGCACAGCAGGAAAGGCTAACGAACTTACTTAAAATTCTTACAGAGGATCAAAATCTATCCCTGAATCCCAGAGGTGACTCTTTTTGACATAATCAACCCAGTCCTGAGACCTGAGAACCATTTAAACATCACACAGTGACATGGACTTGCTCCCATGGCAACCTTTGCAATTTTTCTTACAATTGTCTTTCACCACCCATCATTTGATTCTGACAGAAGTGCCATTTCTTATATTCTGTGGAAAAGACAAGTTGCTAATTGACTGGCTGCCTGGGTCAGGACTGTTATTGAATTCCTATGGTGGGAGTGAAGAGAAAACCCCTGATGGATACCCATGTTATGCCTACAATTAACAGAGTAAACATCATAATGGGCGTAGAAGACACAAACAGATGTTCTAATTGCATGTCTGTGAGAAATCTATGTTTACCAGCTCCACTCTGGCTTGGCCTTTGAGACCTCAGGAAGTTTCCCTCCCAGTGGGGATTTCAGAGATTTATTGATTTCAGTACAATAGATAGCTCAGGAAGGAACAGGATTTTTAAGCGGTTAAATACATCCTTACACAGGTTAGTGTGAATTCAGGCTTGAAGGGCACGCCTACTCTGCTGTAGCCACATTGGCCACATTCCTGACTAAGTGGGAGGGAATATGGCCAGGCGATGAGGGATTTCCTAGGCGAGAATATGGAAACAAACATTAGCACAGAATTTTACTCTCTCCTCCCTTTTTATTGTCTTAATGTGAGGAAAACAAAACAAAACAAAAAAAAAAAATGAGGGAGGTATGAATAACAGCAAACTCCTAAAACTTCTTGGTTGAAAGAACTGAGCAGTCTTGATCAAAACAATGAGATGTATTTCAGGCTGTTTTTGAGACACTCAAACTGAATAAAATAAGGTTCTGAAGTTTGAGAGTCTTAAGCATAAGAAATGCTAATTTACCACTTACCTTCTGTGATGACTTTTCAAATCCAGGCCGCCAATAGTTATTTGGCTATTTCTTTTTCAATCAGAATGACTCCAAAACATGATTGATGGGTACTTTGTACTCATGCTTTATTTTTTCTTAGTCATGTTCATAGATATTGTTTTATTGATAAGCCCTCATTGGTACTAATTATGATGGTTAATGCTTATCCAAAACTGGTTGCATACCAGATTCTATATACACGGTTTAAACAAAACATCTCATTAAAACAATGCCACTACATAACACATGCAAGTATGAATTCGACAGACATTTTTTGTAACAAATACAGACAATTCTTTATCATGGCTACTTTTTAAAGTTTTCCTCAGTTATTGGCTATTTGTAGTAATATTGGGCTCATTATTTTTTTCTTGAACGATAAGTAGTTGATAAGAATTTTGTGATGGGCCAGGCCTCCTGCATGTGTATTTTATGCCTGTAGACGAGTGTGTGATGGCCACTAGCCGCCTGAGGCTCCTGGTCACCTGGAACACAGATAATTTGGACTGAGGCTTAGGGTACAGAAATTAATAAAAAATTTACTTTAAATTTTTATTCATTACATGTGGAAATGATAACATTTGGACAACTGAATCAACTGAAAATATAACTTTAAAGTTAATTTCACTTGTTTCATTTTGCTTTTCAAAATATGGTTACTACAGAGTTTAAATATTAATAACCAGAATTACTGTCTTGTTGAGCACTGGGAAGTTCCTGAAGTTGTGGCCTCAGATTGGACACTAGTAGCTTATGTTCTGCTCCCACTGACCTTTGCAGGGTGCAGCTTTCTTCATGGCAAGCGCAGGAAACTCACCTCTACAAAGGCATGAGTTCATGAAAAGGTAGCACAAACTAACATTGAAACTGAGCTGCCTTGATCTGCTAGCCAGCGTGGTGTCTTCTACACGAAGAGTCTGATGGTCACAGGCACCTGTGCACTCACTGAGGCTCACTGTTATGCATTGCACACAGTTTGGGAAACACAAACATTTACTATAAGGAACTCCACAATTTTTGTTCTGTACACATATCATTTTTCTGTAGAGTTATAAATACAATGTTACCAGAATACTGATTCAATTTGGCTTTGTACTCATTTGTCTAATCACTCCATTCTTCACTCAGCCATTAAGTATCTAAAGAGTATAGAACACTGATTTCTGGGGACTGGTAAGGTAGTGACAAGGATACACACAAAATGCTGTCCCATGCAGATGGCATCTCATAAACACAAACAAAGGAACAGATGGACACAACCATGTGTGCAAAGCCATGGTTATTCATGCTGGGTGTGGAAGGGCATGGTGGGGGTTCCTCAGACTGTGGCCCTGGAAGGCTTGGGTGAAGTACCCTTATGTCACCCAATATGGAGTGGTCCACCTGAACAATGTGGAAAGCACATCCCATATCCCAGAGGAAGCAACAGCAAAGGCAGCAGACAGGAGGCTGCTATGGGTGAGGACAGAGTGGCGTTAAGGCTGGGGCACCAGCCAGGTCATGCAAACTTCCTGTGTGGAACTCATCAGTTTTGGTTTCTATTTCTCCAAAGCCAAGCTTAAGCCATGCAACACAGTGCTTTGTATGAAATAGGCACAAAGAAATGTCTTGAGTCAAGTGGGTCCAGGATCCACCTTTAAAAACAAGACTTTAGCATCTGGGTCTCCAATGACTCCATCTAGTCAGGTAAGCCTGGAATATGCCTGAACTGGGACATTTTGGGATGAACCAATAAAACATAACAAGTATTTGTCTAGTTTTAAGCTTGTCTGGCTTTGAGGCTGGTCTTTCTTGAGTATCACACACCTCTGGACTCTTTGAGGTTTAACTTCTGTTCTAGATTAAGGTCAGAGTTATCATTCCTGGTCATCTAAGCATGGCTTCTGGTTTCTACTGAACTAAAATTAATTCTTGTATCAACTTCAACTTACTCAGCTTTCAAGTTACCTTTTTCTCTGATCAATTTGAGACATTATTTATTTATTTCTGTAGACATACTAGGGTTTGAACTCAGGGCCTTGTGCTTGTCAGGCAGGCACTCTATCATTTCAGTCATGCTCCTAGCACTTTTATGCTGTGCTCTTTTTCAGATAGGGTCTTGTACTTTTTGCTTGGGACTAGCCTTGGACCATGATCCTCCTACCTGTGACTCCTGGGTAGTTGGATTACACACAGGTACCACCACACCGAATGTGTTGGTTGAGAAAATCACTAACTTTTTGTCTGGGCTGGTCTTGAACCACAATCCTTCTAATCTCTGCCTTCTAAGTAGCTGCAGTTATAGGAGAGTGTCATCACACCTTGCCTTCCCATTGGAACACTCTTTTATTCAGAAATGAGCATGTTTAATTCCAAGAAAAATAAAATGACCAAAGATTGATTTTTCTCATTTGCAAGTGACAGTATTTTACATATATGAGTTTGTGGGGCTTAAGAGGCTGCATATGGAGACCAGTCAATTGTCTGGGGGAATTACCTTGATTCAGTGGTGGCTTCCAGGTTTGTAGCAGGCAGGGTGCTGAGAGCTCATGGCACTGAAAGACCAAAGGAAGATGCTTGAATTGCAAAGTTCATTAAATAAATTTAAATGTACAGTGTTAGCAAGAGAAAGGGGACTGAGCAGGTTGTAGTACTTGGGATAGGGAGCAGGTGGCCATGTTGACACTCCCAGGCCTCCCTGTTGCCCATCTGGCTACAACGATCAAAGTGAAGGAGTGGTGGCCACAATAATGGCCACCAAAGGGTGTTCAAACTGTGGTGCCCAGGATTATGAATGGATTGTCCCCCATGGCACAGTGGGGCTTTGCAAATATCATTCTGTGAAGGACCTTGAGGTGTGGAGCTATGCCTGGGTCACCTGTGGATCTGGTCTAATCACACACGTCCTTAAGAACTAGAGAGTATTCCTGGCTTGAGACAGATGTGAGGATGCATGGAGCACAAGAAGCATGTGATCCTGCTGGCTTTGAAGGTGAAAGAAGGAGGCCACCTGCCTCCGCAAGCTAGAAGAGGCAGGGACAAGGCTTTCCCCTTTCAGCCATGAGAAAGAGATGTAGCCCAGCTGACACCCTGGTTTGAACCCACTGAACTTCCTATTGGACTTCTACCCTACAGTGCTATACGATAAGATAACACTTAGATTTCATCTTGCTCAGTTATCATTGCCATATTCAAGGACAGTAACAACAACAAATGTTGGTGAGGATGTGGTGAAACAGGAACCCTTATACACTGTTGGCGGGAATGGAAATTAGTACAAAAACAGTATGGAGATTCCTCAAAAAACTAGAGATAGAACAACCACATGATACAGGGATACTGTTCCTGAGCATCTACCCAAAAGAACTAATCAAGAAATCTTGTTGTTTTAAAGCTACTTAATGTGTGACCTGGGGAGTAGCTGGGGGGAGCTGCTGTGAGCCCCGTCAGCTCACTGAGCAGCTGTGACTGTCTACACTTCACAATCACAGCACATCCGGGGAGCCAACCACTGTCTGCATCCAAGACACCATTGCTGGTAATTCCAGATGTCATAAGCTATGCCTTGTGAATATTTAATATTTACTTTTTCTTCACATCCCTTTCTTTCTGAAATAAGTCTCTCATTTATAAATACTTAAATGCTGTAAGCCCCATTTATCCAATCTGTTTTTTAATGTCTGGCTTATTGCTTTGGTCTGGGTGTCTCTGTCTACTCCCTCACCTCCATTTGTCTGTTAGTGTTAGTGCTGGGAAGGAAGGCTTCTGGGAGGTATGAGGCTGTGGCAGAGGAACCTCACTCATGCGTTAGCCTCCTTTTACAGGAGGTCAGGAGACACCCTTCACTTCTCCATGTGAGAGCACAGAGGCGACACCAGCAAGTGGTCCTCACCACATCCTGGATATGCTCATGGCTTTATCTTGGACTATCCAGTCTCCAGAACTCTGAGGAATAAATTTCTTCTTATAACCCACTCAGTTTATGGTAGTTTATTTTAGCAGCCCAGATGGGTAAACACAATTGCTTATGAATATTTTCTTTCCATTTCTCCCTGATTTTTATAATGGACTCATACACCAAATGCATATTGGAATCTTCCAAGGATGGTTATTTATAAAAAAAAAACAGGAGGATTCCAAGATGGCAGCTAGAGGGAGGAAGCAGAAAGCGAGCCTCCTATAGTGAAATCTTGGAGAGACGCCAGAGGCACACTTTGCAGGCATAATCACTGAGAAAAGGCATAACTTTGACCCCTCCACACCTCCAGCTGGCGCAGAGAATCTCCACTTCACGTTAAACAGAGAAACAAGGAGGGCCCCCGGGCCACCAGTCGCCAGTGCCCAGACGGCTTGGGAAGACACAGACCAGGTGAGCTTCACGGTACCGCGGTACTCCCACAGACAAGCCTGGGCCAGAGCAGCATAGCCCCCTGGACAGACTGACCTCCACTCGGGGAAAAAAGAGAAACTGAGTAATAAGCAATAAGAGCAATAAAGACACGCTGGAAAGAGGGTGGGGCGCCCTGAGTGCTAAAGATTGGGGGAAGGGAACCCTTCCCGGGACTGTAAATAAACAAGCCAGGCAGGCCAGAGAGGCTCTGGCAGGAGTGGGGGCTGGGCGCGTGTCCAGCAACCAGGAGCGGGGAAGCTGGTGAGAGTGGCGGAGGGAGGAAAACTCCACAGGAGAGGAGGGAAGATCCATTTCCCACGTGAACTGTAAATAAACATGGCGGCTGGCAGGAGCAGCAGCACTGCCCAGTAAGCAGGAGCAGGAAAGCTTGTGAAAGTGGCAGTGGGAGGAAAACTTCACAGGAGAGGGGGGAAGACCCACCTCCCACATGAACTGTAAATAAACACACAGGCCTGACAACGCGGGTGCAATGTCACCTTTCCCAGTGCTTGGAAAGGGGAAAGCCTGTAGCAGAGGCTCCCGCACAGGAGAACTCTGAACAAACAAAGCCTGCGGGGCCAGGTGAGTGCTAAGCTCACCCCAAGGTTTGCATAAACAATGCCTCCAGCAACAGCAGGCTGACATCAGTGGGCAGGCAAGCCACAGCTGCAGATACTATTCTCAGAACTGTCTCCAGACTCTTTTCTTTTCTTTTTCTCCCTACCTTTGATGAGAGAACAACCGAATTACACCTGCAAGTGGAAAAACTTACTGAAACTGTATTGCATTTGAACTTGGGACACTTGGTGGGTTTTTTTTGTGTGTGTGTAGTTTTGTTCTACTTTATGTGTCCCCTTTGATGAGACAACTACAGACCAACATCTGAGACACCATCTCCAGGATTGGAGACTGAGACGGACACCCAAATTATTAAGATGGAAATTTCATTGCATTTGAACTTGGAGGGTTTTTTGTTTTTTGTTTTTAATTTTCTATTTTCCATTTTATTTTAATTTATTTTTAATATATAGATATTTCTTTCATTTACTTATTTTTTATTTTTATTCCTATCTTAATTTTTTTTATTTTTGATTTTCAATCCTATCTCTGTCCCTCTAATGTCTGTTCAGCTTACTGTCAATTAGTACACTAATGCTCCCTTTTTATACCTTTGAAACTTTCTTGTCTGAAACCTTGTTCTGCTTTCTCCCTCTTATCTGTGTATTTGTTTTCCCCTTTTCTTTAACTTCTTGCTTTCCATCTCAGCTCACCCTTCCATTCTAAATTCTATTCCCTTCTAATAATTGTTATTATTACAAGCTAGAAAATACTTAATTGCACACAGTACAGGGACAGTAACAACACCAAAGACAATGACGGGAAGACAGAAAAACAGGGAAACCAGTTTCCCCACAGCAAAAAATTAGTACAGGAACCAGAGGGGAATGAAGAGAACAGAAACTCAGATCCAGACTCCAACAAAATGAAGATAAACTATACCAAAGGACCCAATGAAGCCCACAAGAATAATTTAAAAGAAGACATACTACAAGTACTCAATGAGAATTTTATAGAGATGATACTGGATAGGGTCAACCAAAATGTACAGGAGACACTCAAGAAATTCCAAGACAACAAAAATAGAGAATTTGAAAAAGCAAAAGAAGAAATAAAGGAAACCATAGAAGCACTGTATAAACCCCAAAGTGAAAGAGAGAACACAATGAATAAATGGATAAATGAACTCAGGACAAAAATAGACAACATTAAAGAGGAAAACAGCCAGGATATGGAAAACCTCAGAAAAAAGAATGAAACAGAACTGCAAAACAAAACAGAAGGCCAATCCAGCAGAATAGAACAAACAGAAGACAGAATCTCAGAACTTGAAGATGAAAATTGTAATTAAAGGAAAAACTGAAGAACTATTAATTAAACAACTCCAGACCTGTGAAAAGAAAATGCAAGAACTCACCGACTCCATCAAAAGATCAAACTTGAGAATCATGGGCATCAAAGAAGGAGAAGAGGTGCAAGCGAAGGGAATGCATAATCTATTCAACAAAATAGTAACAGAAAATTTCCCAAATCTACAGAAAGATATTCCCATACAGATGCAAGAGGCCTCCAGGACACCAAACAGACCAGGTCAAAATAGAACTACTCCATGACATATCATCATTAAAACAACAAGTTCAGAAACTAAGGAAAGAATATTGAAGGCTGTAAGACAGAAAAAACAAGTAACATACAAAGGTAAACCCATCAAAATCATAGCAGACTTCTCAACAGAAACATTAAAAGCAAGAAGAGCATGGGGTGAGATCTTCTGGGCACTGAATGAAAATAACTTCAACCCCAGGATACTCTACCCAGCAAAACTATCATTAAAAATGGATGGAGCAATAAAAGTCTTCCATGATAAGCAGAAACTAAAACAATATGTGACCACAAAGCCACCACTACAAAAGATTCTGCAAGGGATTCTGCACACAGAAAGTGAAACCCAACTTAACCATGAAAAGACAGGCAGCACCAAACCACAGGAAAAGAAAAAGCAAGACAGTAGAGAGTAACATCAAGTTAGGTACACACAATCAAACCTTCAAACAACTAAGAAACTAACTGACAGGAATCACCACAAACAAACAACAAACACCATGGAAGTCCAGGAAATCATCAGAGACTACTTTGAGAACCTATATTCAAATAAATTTGAAAATCTTAAAGAAATGGACAGATTTCTAGATACGTATGACCATCTAACACTGAACCAAGAGGAAATTAATCACCTGAATAGATCTATAACACAAAATGAAATTGAAGCAGCAATCAAGAGTCTCCCCAAAAAGAAAAGTCCAGGACCTGATGGATTCTCTGCTGAATTCTATCAGACCTTTAAAGAAGAACTGATACCAACCCTCCTTAAACTGTTCCATGAAATAGAAAGGGAAGCTAGTATTACACTTATCCCAAAACCAGGCAAAGACACCTCCAAAAAGGAGAACTATAGGCCAATCTCCTTAATGAACATTGATGCAAAAATCCTCAACAAAATAATGGCAAACTGAATTCAACAACACATCAAAAAGATTATTCACCATGACCAAGTAGGCTTCATCCCAGGGATGCAGGGGTGGTTCAACATATGAAAATCAATAAACGTAATAAACCACATTAACAGAAGCAAAGACAAAAACCACTTGATCATCTCAATAGATGCAGAAAAAGCCTTTGATAAGATCCAACATCATTTCATGATGATAAAAGCTCTAAGAAAACTAGGAATAGATGGAAAGTACTGCAACATTATAAAAGCTATATATGACAAACCTACAGCCAGCATTATACTTAATGGAGAAAAACTGAAACCATTCCCTCTAAAATTAGGAACCATACAAGGATGCCCACTATCTCCACTCCTATTCAACATAGTACTGGAATTCCTAGCCAGAGCAATTAGGCAAGAAGAAGGAATAAAAGGAATACAAATAGGTAAAGAAACTGGCAAAATATCCCTATTTGCAGACGACATGATCCTATACCTTAAAGACCCAAAAAACTCTACTCAGAAGCTTCTAGATATCATCAATAGCTATAGCAAGGTAGCAGGATATAAAATCAACATAGAAAAATCATTAGCATTTCTATACACTAACAATGAGCAAACTGAAAAAGAATATATGAAAACAATTCGATTTACAATAGCCTCAAAAAAAATCAAATACCTAGGTGTAAACCTAACAAAAGATGTGAAAGACCTGTCTCTACAAGGAAAACTATAAACTTCTGAAGAAAGAGATTGAGGAAGACTATTAGAAAGTGGAGAGATCTCCCATGCTCATGGATTGGTAGAATCAACATAGTAAAAATGTCAATATTCCCAAAAGTAATCTACATGTTTAATGCAATTCCCATCAAAATTCCAATGACATTCATTAGAGATTGAAAAATCTACTGTTAAATTTATATGGAAACACAAGAGGCCACGAATAGCGAAGGCAATACTCAGTCAAAAGAACAATGCAGGAGGTATCACAATAACTGACTTCAAACTATATTACAAAGCAATAACAATAAAAACAGCATGGTACTGGCACAGAAATAGACATGAAGACCAGTGGAACAGAATAGAGGACCCAGATATGAAGCCGCACAACTATAACCAACTTATCTTTGACAAAGGAGCTAAAAATATACAATGGAGAAATAGCAGCCTCTTCAACAAAAACTGCTGGGAAAACTGGTTAGCAGTCTGCAAAAACCTGAAACTAGATCTTTGTATATCACCCTATACCAAGATTAACTCAAAATGGATCAAGGATCTTAATATCAGACCACAAACTCTAAAGTTGATACAGGAAAGAGTAGGAAATACTCTGGAGTTAGTAGGTATAGGGAAGAACTTTCTCAACGAAACCCCAGCAGCACAGCAACTAAGAGATAGCATAGATAAATGGGATCTCATAAAGCTAAAAAGCTTCTGTTAAATCAAAAGAAATGGTCTCTAAACTGAAGAGAACACCCACAGAGTGGGAGAAAATATTTGCCAACTATACATCAGACAAGGGACTGATAACCAGAATATATAAGGAACTTAAAAAAATAAATTCTCCCAAAACTAATGAACCAATAAAGAAATGGGGAAGTGAACTAAACAGAACTTTCTCAAAAGAAGAAATTCAAATGGCCAAAAAACACATGAAAAATTGCTCAGCATCCCTAGCAATAAAGGAAATGCAAATTAAAACCACACTAAGATTCCACCTCACCCCTGTTAGAATAGCCATCATCAGCAACACCACCAACAACAGGTGTTGGCAAGTATGTGGGGGGGAAAAAGGAACCCTCATACTCTGTTGGTGGGAATGTAAACTAGTACAGCCACTCTGGAAAAATATTTGGAGGCTACTTAAAAATCTAAACATTGATCTACCATTTGATTCAGCAATACCCAAAAGACTGTGACACAGGTTACTGCAGAGGCACCTGCACACCCATGTTTATTGCGGCACTATTCACAATAGCCAAGTTATGGAAACAGCCAAGATGCCCCACCACTGACGAATGGATTAAGAAAATGTGGTATCTATACACAATGGAATTCTATGCAGCCATGAAGAAGAACGAAATGTTATCATTCGCTGGTAAATGGATGGAAATGGAGAACATCATTCTGAGTGAGGTTAGCCTGGCCCAAAAGACCAAAAATCGTATGTTCTCCCTCATATGTAGACATTAGATCAAGGGCAAACACAACAATGGGATTGGACTTTGAGCACATGATAAAAGCAAGAGCACATAAGGGAAGGGTGAGGATAGGTAAGACACCTAAAAAATTAGCTAGCATTTGTTGCCCTTAACACAGAGAAACTAAGCAGATACCTTAAAAGCAACTGAGGCCAATAGGAAAAGGGGACCAGGAACTAGAGAAAAGGTGAGATCAAAAAGAATTAACATAGAAGGTAACACACATGCACAGGAAATCAATGTGAGTCAATGCCCTGTATAGCTATCTTTATCTCAATCAGCAAAAACCCTTGTTCCTTCCTATTACTGCTTATACTCTCTCTACAACAAAATTAGAAATAAGGGCAAAATAGTTTCTGCTGGGTATTGAGGGGGTGGGGGGGAGAGAGAGGGGGCGGAGTGGGTGGTAAGAGAGGGGGTGGGGGCAGGGGGGAGAAATGACCCAAGCCTTGTATGTACATATGAATAATAAAAGAAAAAAAAATAGAAAACACACACACACACACACACACACACACACACACACACACACACACACACAGAGAAACATACAGTGTCTGGAATGTCTCCCAAAGGTCAATATGTTATAGACTGAGTCACAAGTGCGGCCCTACTGAGAAGTGTAGAAAATTTAAGAGACAGGGCCTAGTAGGGGCCTTCCTGTCCTTGGGGGCATGCCCTTCAAGGACATAGGGAGACTCCACCTCTTTCTTTTGGGCCATAAGGTGAATGGTTGTAAGCTTACCTTGTCTCCCTAACAGGATGTGCTGCTTCAACATAGGCCCCAAATCCATGGAGCCAACTGACCATAGATGAAACCCCCCAAAACCACAAGACAAAGTAAACATCTTTTTGTAAGTTGAGTATCTCAGGTATTTTGTTACAGTAGTGGAAAGCTGATTTAACCCAGATTGATGAGGATGTGTGGAGAAAGGAAAAGTGCACTGTTACTTGTGTGCAATGTCAGTTGGTGTAGCTGCTATGGAAGTTTTCTCAGAAAGTTAAAAACAGAACTACCAAATGATCTGGTAGTCCAGCTAATGAGTATATATGCAAAGGATCATATATCCTGAAATCAGGTTCTCTAGGAGATATCTGTATCCCTGTGTTCACAGCAGCATTATTCACAAAAGCCAAGATGGAAGCAACTGAAATGTCTATGTATAGAAGAATGGATAAGGAAAATGTGGTCTGCACAAAAAGGAATACTATTGAGCCTTAAAAAAGAAGGAAACCTGCCATTTGTGAAAACATGGATGAACCTGGAGGGCTACACAATGCTGATGAGACACAGAAGGACAGATACTATAGACACATTCAAAACAGCTGTGTTCATAGAATCAGCGTTGAAGTGGAGGTTTCCAGAGGCTTGGGAAGGGGCAGGAAGAAGTGGGAATGGGAGATGTTAGTCCAGGATGCAAAGTTCTCTTTATACAAGACGTGTAAATCCTAGAGATCTTTATGCAGTATGTGTAAGTCCACAATAATGTGTTATGGATTTAAAATAAGATAAGAGGCTGATCTTATATTACATGTTCTAATTGCACACACAAAACGTGCAAAGAAGGAGGGAGTGAACTCTAGGAGGTGATGGATAGAAGGGGGTGGTTTTGTGGGTACCAATGCACCACCAAACTCCAAGTTGGATCCATCAAGTATGGACAGCTTTGTGTGCCATTCAGTCTTCAATACAGCGGTTTAAAATGCCCTACTAAAGCATGAACGTGGCAGCTCTGTCCCTTCTGCCACGTTCCGGTGCAAATGCTCAGGGGTCCTTACCATCTTGCTGTGCCTCACTATCACGAGCTGCACAGAGTGTGTTGAGAATTTTCTAGCCCTTCAGATTACACAGACTCTAAAAATAAAAGTGTAGGCTTTTGTGTTTGCTGCAAACTTTGTAGATTCTATTTATAGTCTTAAAGTGATATGATTTAGCTCTGTGAGCATATCAGCCAGCACAATCATTCGTGTACAAGGACAGATTCTACCTGCACACTTGTGTGCATGTAATTCCCAAAGGGAAGCTGTCCCCTCACACACTTGAAGAGTCACGCATGTGCTATGCTTTTTGTATAAGAAGAAATGACAATTTGATAATGATATGTGGCTTTTTTTCATTAGTTTTTACATTAAAATTACACTAGTATGTTTTCATAGTGATAACAGATCAAGAGGGCTGTTATCTATTATATAGTTCAGAAAAAAAAGTGACATTTGATAGAATTTTGAATTAAAAAACAAAGAACAGTTTACTTTTATTATGTTTTCATGAACACTACTCATAAGTGATTAGGTTCCTCTTCATTTTTTCTCATTTTAAAACTGTTCATGGACCATTGCAGATGGTCTGAAGGATGAATGTTTCCTAATATAAAAAAATCAGTGGATGTTCTCTTGCATCATGGTATTCATAATTATGTAGGCAAAGCCAGCTTTCTTGTTTCAAGAATCCTTGGTGGGAAAATTTCTGTAGCTAGGATTAGCTGAGTTTAGTTCATTGGTTTCATACTTTTACTTAAAAATTTCCTTTCTTTTCAATTGATATTTGAAGAACGAGAAAGCATTATTAATAGTTACTTATCCTAACAAGATTTTCAGTTCACTACAGAAGTCACTGGTATATTAGTCTCTCTTTCCTCAATTATACAGAAACTAATTTGTTTTTGAAGGTCAGTATTCACTCAGTAGTTTTCTTAAAGGATTGATCTGTGGCCAGTGTAATTAAGTTATTTTCACTGGGCTGGAAAAATTTAGTGAAACCATTGGTGTCACAGTAATAAAGCAGTTTTGGGTAAATATTATAATTGAACTGGACAGGTATTAATTTGATCCAGATCTCCGAGGACCAGACAATTGGCCAATATTTGCCGCTCTGTTACAACGAGGGTTGAGCATTCAGTTTCCTCTTCATGTTGTCACCAGGTTGTAATTTTCTCAGAGAACAGACATTGGAGAATTAAATAAAGGTCATTTTAGAAATTAGCCCATGAAAGTGTTAAACTTGTGTTATGGTCATTAGTGACACCTTGATGTTGCTGGCTTCTATTAAATAAATCAAGATTTGGGCAGCAGGGAAGGAAGAACATCTGTAATGGAGATATTATTGCCACTGAGAATTACAAAAGGTGAAGAAAAGTCATAAGCTTATTTAAAAGTGGTAATAACATAAAATCCGAGTCATTTAAGCACTTTTATAAAGAGATGGTATGAGAAATAGAAAGGAATAGGTTGAATTTAAACCCACAGGAAACACACACTCTCACACACACTCCAAGTAAGCAGCATCCATCACCAAATGCAGGGTAAATAGCTCTGCCTCACCTTTATGTTATAGACCAGTATCCAGGAGGATCTATCAGGTCTCAGGTGTTGAAATCTAAAGGATGAAATCTACAAGCTCTTTTATTTTTTTTTTCTTTTATTATTCATATGTGCATACAAGGCTTGGGTCATTTCTCCCCCCTGCCCCGACCCCCTCCCTTACCACCCACTCCGCCCCCTCCCTCTCCCCCCCCCCTCAATACCCAGCAGAAACTATTTTGCCCTTATTTCTAATTTTGTTGTAGAAGCTCTTTCATTTGAAGACTAGTTGACAGCTTTCTCTTGCCTAGCACAACTGTAGCTCAAACTGAATTATGAATTCAAGGTAAGGAGCTGTGAGTGGGCTCTGACCGTGGGAACCTTGAGGAGGGCCATTGCCCATGATCTCCATGGTTTCCTCCCATCTCTCTCACCTTGCTTTGGGAAGATGAGAAGAGACAGCAACCAGAGGACTCCGGGGCTTAGCTCTGGCATGGAAAGAGAGAGAAATCAAGTTACAAATCTCTGATACTCTGTTGTCACTTGCTTCTGCCCTGTTCTATTCCAAGTTGTAAGGACAGGGTCAGTAGCATTTTAAATCATTTACTCACACCTGCTTGCTTCCTTTTACACACAGCACCTACTTCTTTTCTTGAGTTAGAGTCTAAGATTATCTTTCTCCTGTCTTAAAATTATCATTAATGACTCCTTATATTGTGCCAAATTTGCCTTAAATGATTACACTAACTTCTGACATTTAAAGCTCTCCACAATAAATTACCCCCTAAATTCTAGTCTGCATGACCTGGAGTGTGATCTCCAGTCTTTCAGGTAAGTGAAGGGAATGAGTTCAAAGGAAATTCATCAGCTAAAATAAGTGTATTGAAATCACCAGTGTAGCACCTACCAATTTAAAGCATACATCCTTGTAGATAGCATGGTCTAGAATTCTAATATATATATTGCAATGTTGGGGGTCAAAGCCAGAGCCTCACACATGCTAGGCAAGTGCTGTACCACTGAGCTACATCCAGCCCTGTATATGGTATTATTAATATCAATTTCATAGCATGCTATTTCAATTTACTAGTTGTGCTTACATCACACAGACGGTACGAATTCTCTGTTTTGATTGTTCATCATTGCTAGCCTGATGTGAAACTTCAGGAAATCCTCATAATTGCAGGGCAGGTAAGTGTTGCCTTCTTTTCTCTCTCATGTATTGGATGGTCTCATGATGTCTATAAAATCAATAGTCTGAGTTGCCTGAGACAGATAGAATTTATTCTCTAGTGAGGAAGATGGTTAATTGGAACTGACCTGTAAAAGTTTTATTTCTTCTATCCTTATGAGATAAATGGGATCTTATCAGGACTGATAAAAAACAATTTTCAGGATTTATAGCATCATGCTCTAATTTTGTCATTTTATGCTGTGTGGCCTTAGTCAATCTCTCAGTTCCTGTCTTTGAAAAATTAAAGTTAAATCCAGGATAAAGAGACAGTTAAATTAAAGGATTTGAACACTGCACTGAAAAAGAGTTTGTCAATAGTTATTTTGGAAGACTCAGTGTAAGTCAAACCTGTGGAATAAGGAGTAGTTTAGGGTGAAGGAATTAGCTTGTACCTCAATGTCGATAAAGACAGCTTTGGGAATGAGCCTTCACTGACAAGCTTTATATAGATTTACAAATGCCTTCTACCATTTAATTCTAGCTCAATGCTTTTGTAGTTTGAAAGAAGCAATATAGAAAATTTAGTAACACCCAGAGTTAAGAATGGAGGCTATAAAAGTGGATGTTTCTGTTTTGAAACTATTCTCATTCAGAAAGTATTTCAAAGATAGCTTTTAAATGTTATCTATCTCAGGGACAGTGCACCATAAATAATGCATCAGTGTAAATACTTATACTTTCTGTATGATAAATGATATGTTTCTGTTTTGAGGTGTTTATTATACATATTCCTTTATGTATTTCTTAAAACTAACAGATCTTACAGCAGAAATGTATTTATTTAGAGCCTAGAAGTATTTTGTGCATATGGGATGTTGTGAAGTCCACAGAGATAGTTAGTACAAAACATAACATAGTAAAAATCACACCTGAGTCCCAGTTCTGCAAACAAACCAACAAAAACCTAAAAAATCCCCAGAGCCTATGGTAAAGCATATGTGCTAATGGTTTTTGGAGGAATAAAATCTCAAGGGGAGAAAGGAGGAGGAAAGGATGGATGCCAGGTGAATATGAAAGGAAAGTAAGTACAAAATGTTGCATTGTTATGCGGGCAGAGATCCTAAAGCACGGACTGCAGAAGCAGGGTGTCTCTGGATCAGCCCTGTGGTCACATGTACTCCACTAGCTGCAGCTGGAGGTGGGACTGAGAGAAGTTGCTCCTTCCTGTCTTCTTTTCTCTCTCCATCTCCTTGCTGCTCCTCTGAATTCCTTGAACTTCTGGGGCCTGCTCTCTTGCATCTCCAGGGGTGCCCCTGGGTAGGGCTTATGGTTATTGCATCTGGAAGAAGAGGGATGCTCGGGTGGGATGTCCAGGGTATCCAGCTGTGGGACAGAAGGACAAGAGGCAAGGACAAGGCAAAGACAGATGAGAATGTGTTGATTTGGGATTCCAGGTGCTTGGGCCAGGTAAGAATAGTACTTACAAGTAGGCAGTTGTTAAAAATACTGCCGTAGGTGTTCATGGAATTAAAACATCACTGGCTTTTTTGGAATTGTCTTTGAACCTTTATTTCAAGTAGGAGGAAGCAAACAGTGAGTGCATGCCTGGGCTATGCCAGAGCTCATTGTAGTTTTATAAAGAAAATGTGAATAAACACCAGATACACAAGCTTTGTAATAGAGGATTAAATAGAAAAAGAAAAAAAAAAAAAGAAAAATGAATCCAAAGAAACTTGGAAAGGAAGAAGGAAGGGTCCTATGAATAGAAAGTGAAGAATGGATTTAAACATATTTAAACCATATTTGGATAGATTTGTCCAAATAGCTAGTCAGATAAAATGAAAAACTAATTTAAGTCTCATATTTCACAGTTCTGATGTCAAGAAAAAATCCTCTTTCATTACTGCAACAATTGCTCTTCAGATGCACAAGAAAGGGCTGGTGAAATGGCTCAAGTGGCAGAGCTCTTGCTGAGGAAGCACAGACCCTACGTTCAAGCCTGGTACTGCAAAAAAAAAAAAAAAAAAAAAAAGATTCACAAGGAAAAAGTTGACCAAAAATAAAGTCTTACTTTGCAAACTCGATGGAAAACCAAGCTTTGTCAGGTCCATTTAAATTCTTCTCTACATCATAGATGTAAGGGAAGTTGTATGCAAAGTATTTTTTTTAGATAAATAGTAAGTGATTGATTCTTTAAAGAAAACTTGTAAAACTAGTTGCTACTGACAAAAAGAGTGAGAAGCTGTGTCTTCTCTGAAGTGACCTCAGAGGCTGTACGTGGAGTGGGTTTTGCAGGTTGGCCATCTACCCTGGGCAAGGCATGGTTACCTTCATGCAGTGAGTTTTGAGTAGCAATCATTGATCCAACATCAGTGATCTCCACTTCTCAGGAAATTCCATTTGTCTTGGACCATGTGTAGTCCTCTGCAGTTTTGCCTTTACCGAACAGGACATTGAAGAACCAGGCTTGTTCACTTCCCTTCTGCCCCCTTTACATTGACCTGAGTGGTATATCCTGGACAGAGGGGAAGGTGACAGCTTAGAACTCCAAGTGTCACTTGAGAACCCTCCCTTGAAGTTGGGTATGGTTCTTCCAAATCATCCCAACTGAACCTATTTGTTGTAAAGAAACTGTAATCAAATACCTGCTTCAAAATTGTGCAGCACAATCCTTCCCAGCTCTGAACACGGTGGAGAAATGTTTACAGACATACGTATCTCTGAAGCTTCAAATAGATTCAACAGTGTGTGTGCCCTCTGCGCTGTTGTTTGTTAACTGTCTTTTATAGGACTTGTTTCAGTCCATAGTGTCACTTGAGCTCTTCTCTACCCATCATCTTGTCTCTGAGGTTCCCTGCGACTGAGACCCTCCAGGCATTGCTCTAGGTTCAGTTTTGGTCAGAACAGGTGATTCTAGTCAGTAGAACTTACAAAAGGGAAATGCAGCCAGACTCAGTTTGCATATGCAGGATATTGTGTAATCTGTAAAGGTTCATTAACATTACTAAGATGTATCTCTTAAGGACAAAATACTTGGTATTGTTTAGTCTCACTGTGTTACGATGCCTGCAGTGTGGATACCTGATGTCCAGTTTGTTACAGAAACATTTGTTGAAAACATTATTTGATCCCATGTGAGTCCATGGATATAAGGTAAGTTAAAGCAACTAAAGAGGAAACCATAGGAAACAGCAGAACCGACATAATATGAAGTATTGTCAACTTTTCAAGTAGAGGCAAGGAGTTCCAGCCATAACCTCAAGGGCATCATTACATTGTAGCATAACCATTTATGAACCTGGATATCAAGAAAATGATAATCTTTGTCAAGCATACTTTGTTTAAGAAGGTTATTTGGGAGGCTGAGATCATGAGGATCTCAGTTAGAGGCCAGCATGGGCAAATAGTTCCTAAGACCTGTATCTCCAAAATAGCCAGAACAAAATGGACTGGAGGTGAGGTTTAAGTGGTAGAGGGCCTGCTTTGCAAGTGCAAAGCCCTGAGTTCAAACCCAAGTCCCACTAGAAAGAAAAAAGAAGGCAGCAGGGGACACAAGGCCGTTCATGTAGGAAAACCTGCTGAGTTGTATGCATAAGATCTGTGCACTCTCTGTATGTAAATTGTAATCCAGTTCAAAGAAAGAGGGCTGACAGAGTGGCTCACATGGTAGAACATCTGCCTAGGAAGCATGAGGCCCTGAGTTCAAACTTCACTGCTGCAAAAAAAAAAAAAAAAAAAAAAAGAAGAAAGGAGGTTTGCAAGTGTATATTACATTTAGCATCATTAAAAAATGGGAGACCTGCTGGGTGTTGTAACTTAAGCCTGTAATCCCAGCTACTTGGGTGACAGAGATAGGAGGATTGGGATTGATAGCCAACCCAGGCAAAAAAATTAGTAAGACCCCGTCTCAACAAACTGGTCATGCTTGTAATCCCAGCTATTAAAGAGGCCAAGATAGGAGGATCATGGACTGAGGGCTGTCAAGGAAAAAAATACGAGACTGTATCTGAAAAACAAACTGAAGTATAAAGGGCCAAGGATGTGGTTCAAGGGGTAGATTGAGAGGCCCTGAGATCAAAACCCAGCACCACCAAAAGGAAAAAAAGAAACAAGAAGGAGTTCCTTTGGATACTCTCTCCTTCACTGGTGTTTTTAGCATATTCCCGACCCATGGGTTCTGTGTAGTTTAGGATTTCTGTGTTCTAAGATAGAATGTGCATCTGTGTAACATTAAACTCCTATTTTCTCATCGATACTTTTGATGAATAATTTTGTGTTATACATGATCGTTAAGTGCCTGTGTCAGCCAACACATTTGCAAAATAATTCTCATCCTACATTAGTATCATTCTTCAGTCTTCTGTGAGAGACCAAAGGCCATGATGCAGTTATAAGAAGAGCAGTTGTCCAGGGCGGCCACAGATCTAGAGCGAGTGGCCAGGTGCCTGAGGCCTGCGGCACCAGGGACCTCACTGCAGGCTGCAGGTCACTGTGGGGTGATACAAGACCTAAACCAGCCACAAACCACCTCTGTGGTCAGGGCTGGCCTCAGCCTTAGACATAAGGTGAGCTAAGCCTGTGCTCAGAGAGGCCCAGATAATGTCAGCTTCATTCCTGTTTTCTTTCCAAACGCCAGAATAGGCCGAAGGTCACGAGGGGAAATGAACGAAAAATGGAAAACAGATGTGAGGAAGCTCGCTCCAGAGCAGCGGAAAGAAAAGCAATGAAAAATCACTGAAAAGAAAACATCACTGACACACACACACCACTCCACACACCACACACACCACACAAAAACCACACTCCACACACCACACACACCACACATCACACACCACACACGTAACACACACACCCCCCACCCCAAAAGCACGGATCTTGTGAACATCCTGTCTTCATGATGACGAGTTTAGAAGTTAGTAGTAACAGTAGGATTTGCCCTTTGTGATCTCTGAGAAGAAGCCTCCTGGAACCGAGTCTCTACTGCACAACCAAACACAGGTGCTCTATCTGAATGCCAGAGAATCCAAGTTAAAAAAAAAGTCTTTCAATCAACAGTGGCCATTACTTTTAATAGTACATTTATTCTTCAATTATTTTTCCATTAGGACTCTTGAGTAAGTCTCTTTGACATTAGGTAGTTAGGCAGAATTTCATTTTAGATTATAAAATACATCATAATGACCCTGAAATGGATTGTAACATTTTCCCCTCTGTTTGAAGAGGAGTTGCATGTTTTAACATGTTCTTTAGCTGAAGTAAAAGAAGATACAGTTGACAAAAATACATCAATCTATGTATGATGTTTTGGAATCTCATAGGCAAACACACAGTGGACATCTGAATCTGCCCAAAACTTTCCTGACTTTTCTTACAAAGTCAGGAAAGAGTCATGAAAATGAAAAGGAAGATTGCAACATGACTGAAAAGCAATTGCAAACGTTTTCAGTAAGACCGAAAATGAAGAGAAACAATTTACAAATGTGTATTCTTCAGCATGTCTTTGATCTAGTGCTCCCACTGATGGCTTTCTTGTGTCTCTGTGAGCTTGTTTTGATTACTGTTAACAGACCGACAGAAATGATGACAAAGAGGAGTTTGGCAGGCATTTGCAGTAGGTATGTAATTAAGGTTGCTGTTAAGGGTGCACTGACATTAGGGATGTAATTAGGAAGAGAGGAGTCAGCAGGATAGCCAGTGTGAATGCCATAGCATGCCTGGAAACCCAGGAACTAAAATAACTTCCTTCGCAGGAGGACCTTCAACCATCACGGCATCCAGTGTTCTCAGTGTCGTAGCAGTTTGCAATCAGGAAGAGGCGGGGCCTCCGAGTCTAGACTTATCAGCACATCATCTTCCTGTCCTCCCTGGCTCTCACCTTCCCCTGCCAGACACAATGCCACACAAGCGTCTTTGAGTACATTCTTGTCTCTCACAGGTAGCTGCATTAATGTGAGGCGTCTAACCACAGACCACTGTACCTTTGAGACTTTGGTTAAACTTTAATAGCCTGACGTCAAGTTCAGACACAAGAATGTGGAGCTACGGATGACATCCAACAGGATTACCATGCAGCCCTGATCGCCTTTGTAGCTGTTTTAATGTGACCTGCAGTGCACACTCAACATGGTTATGAAACCCCAGGCACTCTTGTAAGGATTGTAAGGTGGCTAACTCATTTACTCGTCACAGCCCTGTGTGGCAGGCTTTATTATCATTTCTATTTGGAAGTGGTGAGCACTTAGGCATAGGGAGGATAAGTAATTCACCCAAGGTCCCTCAGCTGATGAGTGGCAGGTTGGGTATCACTCCTAACCACCCTATTACAATCTGTGCCTTTTCACAGTTGCCAGAGAAATCCTTTATGATCCTGTCATTTTAAAAATGGATCAAAATGACACTGAAGTGTAATGAAAACTGAGGACTAGTGGGGCGTTCAGTGAGGAGACAAAAAAGCAGATGAAACATGAAGTAAAGAAGACTTCAGCGGTGATGCCTCCTTCCTCACACTGTGCAGACGTCTCTGGGAAAGGCTAGCTTTCCATGGAGCTTGCCTTGCATATCTGTAATCTTTATTATTGAGACACAACAACTTTATTTCATAATCATGTCCTTCCGGCCGGCCAGCTGCGGTTGCTCAAGGCAGACTAACTAGAACCTGATGGATTTCAGCCCCTGTTCAGCAGTGCCAGCCAAATGCTGTAATTACACAGGATGCAGGCTGAGATGTACTTAGACCTTGTACTTAGGGAAGTTCAACTGTCAGATTTACAGGTCAGGCTTTTTTATCACCGCCACTGAATCTGTGAAGAAAGGGGCAGGATGGGAAAGAAAAAAAAAAACAAAATCCTGCCATTGCTTCAGCTGCCCTGAAAGCATATCAAGGCTGACAAAGACTTCGGGAGGAGAAGAGGTCTGGAGCCCCTGGTGGTGGTGCTGGCCTCCAAGGTGACTATATCTATGAGAATCTCTGTTTGCTGGTTTGCTTAGCATGATGCTGATGTTATGAAATTTATAGTAGGTTAGAAAAAACTGTCTTTGGCATCCTTTGTCTTTTGGAGGACATGAGTTTCCTTAATAAAAGCTCTTCCCTGAATTAAGATACAGAATGCATTCCTGAATGGCATCCTACCAAATACAGATGATGCTGGAGAATGGCTAACTATTCTAAAAAATTTAATGACCCAGAAGCAAAATAATTTTGGTCCTTAAATTATAGACATAATGCTTAACTCCAGATTTCAAGTGTCAAGACTTCCAGGATAGGACTGCTGGAAACTGACCAGACAGAAGGGGTGCAGGAGGCATTTGTGAATGGTTAATGACTAATCCCTTCAATCGTTTGCTTATTAACTGGTTAAAATGCCTCCCTCTAGGTCCTGGGAACTATATTAAACTATGTAAAAGTTCCCTTGCTTTAATAAACTTGAAGTTGAATGTGAACATTCTTTACATAACTCAAATGTTCTACAGTCTTCTTTCACTTCCGCACTTCCTGGGGCACAGCAGGTTTCTTTTATCACCACTCACCTCTGTAGGAACTCCTATTGGTCTTTCAAAGCCCACAGCATGACCTCACTGTTCTGTGCTAGTTTTGTCTCTTTTCCTTTCTTCCAGGAATCAGTCATTCCTGAGTTCATAGTATAACACTCCTGCCTCTATTATCCATATATATCACATTTAACTCTCTTCTCCTCCTCCTCCTCCTCCTCCTTCTTCTTCTTCTTCTTCTTCTTCTTCTTCTTCTTCTTCTTCTTCTTCTTCTTCTTCTTCTTCTTCTTTTTCTTCTTCTTCTTCCTCCTCCTCCTCCTCTTCCTCCTCCTTCTCTTCTTCCTCCTTCCCTTTCTGCTATTCCTCTTCCTCTCCTTCTCCTTCTTCTTTCTCCTCCTCCTCCTTCTTCATTTTGTTATTATTATATTAGGTCATCAGCTACTTCTTCAACCAGAGTTTTAAGGATGTTGACAGTGGCTTATCTGTCTTTGGTCGCTAGCATGCTCACATGCACCTCTCTCCACACTCCCCAGGAGCACACTAGGCCTCTAACAAATGTTTGTTGAATGCACACAGTAAAAAACAAGTCATTCTAAAGACAAAAGTTTAGGATTTAGTTAAGCTCCTACCTTTTTAACCCTTCAAAATGTAAAAGTAAAATTGTGTTTTCTAATATACCCAAAGGCAATTATAGAACAAGAGACAATGGAAAGACGCCATTGCTCTTCTTCCATATCTGTCATGTGTTCTCAGGAAGAGGGAAACCCCCTCTTAAATCCAGAAGATGAACCTAGAGGAGAAGGATTTGCCTCTCTCCACCCGTCACTCGCTCTCCTTCAGTTGGTTGTCAGAATGGTGGAGGAGCAGGCAGAGTTGGCAGAGTTGGTTGGGTATTTCTGGGTCCTTTCACTACTTCTTCACCTATTCTCTTCCCACTTAGGCAAGGTGAACAGAAGAACCCTGCATCTTTGGTGGGTGTGAATTTCCAATGCAGGAAAGTTTACTAGGCCTATAAAAGAATATGGCTTTATCAGTAACAAAGATGTCCATCTTGTTTTTGTTTTATTTTAATTGACAAACAATAGTTATATATATTTCTGGGGTACAATATGATTTGAGTTTTTTTGGTGGTACTGGAGATTGAATTCAAGCTAAGCATGCGCTCTACCACCAAATCTTTGATGTACCCCTAAACTGTGGATGACCAAGTCAGGCTAGTTAACACACCTGTCCCCTTAAATACTTACTTCTTTATGGTGAGAATTTTTTAAATCCATTATTTTAGCTATTTTGAAATATACCATTCATTATTATTAATTGTAGTCACCAGCAACAGAAGCAAAAGTAGACAAATAGAATTGCATCAAACTAAAATTCTTCTACCTGACAAAGGAAATAATTAATAGAGAGAAGAGACAACCCACAGATTGGGAGAAAATATTTGCAAATTATACATCAAATGAGGGGGATAAAATCCAAAATTTACAAGAAACTCAAACTATTCAATAATAAGAACAAATAATCCTATAAATATAGATAAAGGATCCAAATAGACATCTCTCAAAAAAAATGTTCAGATGGCTAATACATAAATGAAAAAATGTTCAACATTTCCAATCACCAAAAGAAATGCAAATTACAACTACATTGGGATATTTTGTCACATCTGTTTAATTGATCATTATTGAGAAAATGGAAGATAATAAGAGTCAACAAGGATGTGGAGAATAAGGAAGTCTTGTATGCTGTTGATCTTTACTGGCAACTAAAATTATATTTGATCTGCATTTATCTGACCTGTATATCCATCTAATAAATCAAACTGAGGTAGAGAGAAGGAGATGGTATTTTTTGCTCCTCCCTCACAACTTGGAAGTAATATATTTCTAGTTATTTGCTACCATAATATTGTGGAATTATAAAATTTCACATAAATTATTATGAATATACTAAGTAATTCAAATATGATATTTTAAAATATGGAGTTGAAGAAGAGCTACAAATAATCTGGCTTACTCAAAAATTGCTTCAGGATCATTCAATTGTGTGTGTGTGTGTGTTTCAGAGAATGGCAACAGGCTAGTTAGGGCTTATCGAGGTCTAACCCTCATCCAATGTGAATACTGAATTCAGCTGTCTTCTTGCTATGTGCATTAGACCACCTTGGTTCACTTTGACTCTGGTAATGGGAACTCATGAACTTTTGAGACTTCTTGTTTAGTAGCTGGGTAACCCCAAAGATGAATGGATACATTATTTTATGAAGCAGAAATTGCTGCTTCATAAATTTTTCTCTTCTTTGGTGGAATAATAGCTAGTCTGTTGCACATTTTCTTTCTTTCTTTTTTTTTTCATGGTACTGGGGCTTGAACTCAGGGCTTACACCATGAACCACTTCACCAGCCCTATTTTTGTGAAGGGTTTCTCGAGATAGTGTCTCGCCAACTATTTGCCTGGGCTGGCTTTGAATCGTGATCCTCCTGATCTCTGCCTCCTGAGTCACTAGGATTACAGGCGTGGGCCACCGATGTCTGGCTCTGTTGTACATTTTCCATGACAAAATTTTAGATAGTATTATTTCATTAAAATCAATGACTATATATATTTCATCTACATATCCCCCTTCTCTGCTTAATGATATTAAAACTAACATCTTTTGGGCATCAGGCACTGTGCCTGGTGTTCGTTATAAAAAATGAGTAAGACGTGGTTCCTTCCCTCAGAAAGAAATCACACTCATGTATAGAAATGACTGTGAACCATAGCATAAACTACTGCAATAGATGTATGCACAAAATGCAAGGAACTGAAGAAAGAGAATGTGCAACATTGCACCAGAAAGAAGGCTAGGATGTAGCCTCAGAATTGTTATCTGACTGAATCTTTGCTCAAGATGGAGGAAACATGGATGGACATGTGGTGAGTGGTAGAGAAGTCAGGAAATAAATGGTTTCTTATACCTACCATGGGTAGGTTTCTTATACCTACTTACCATGGATGTGTAAGAGAAGAAGCCATTGCAAGAGATGTGGTAGGAAAGTTGCTTACTGTACTTAAAAGTTGTACAATGGACATGGGACAAAATTAAAAGCAGGAAGACTATTTTGAAAGTTTTAGTTTCTCTTTTGATTTTTGCATTGGTTCAGCTGACTGCTAAACAAGGGTCAATGGGAACAAAGATGAGTAAGTGATGGCTGGGGATGTGGCCAAGTGTTTGAGTGCTTGCCTACTAACTGCAAGGCCCCGAGTTCAAACCCCAGTACCCCAAAAAAAAAAAAAAGTAAATAATGAATAGGAAGGATATGTAGCATGTAGAATAAATAAGATTTGTGGTCAGATAAAGTTGGAGTGAGAGAAAGAAGCAGAGTCTTTGACTAGGGTTGGTTTGTTTGGGATTTTAGGTGAAAACATCCAGAATGTTGCAAATATGAAACAATGAATCTTGGGAGAGAGTTCTGAGTCTGCTGTTCTTTCAGACTTAGGAACCTTGAACGCATGAATGGTGCTTGAGCCATGGGAATACACAGTGCAGAAAATGCCGTGGTGGAGCCTGTGGGAACAGCAGCACTTCAGGACTGCTGTAGGGGAGTGCCAGCCATACAGACGTGGAAGAGCTACTCAAAAGAGGTGAGAGGAAAACTCAAGAGAGAACAGGGCTACAGAGGTCAAGAGGGAGGGGAGTTTCTCAGAGTCTTCATCATTGTCAGAGGACTCAAGGAGGTCATGTTGAACAAGAACTGATAAACTTCTGGTGCATTTCTTGGTTCAGCTATCACTGATGATCAGAGTCAAGAGTC
Organism: Castor canadensis; assembly: GCF_047511655.1. Classification (NCBI taxonomy): domain Eukaryota; kingdom Metazoa; phylum Chordata; class Mammalia; order Rodentia; family Castoridae; genus Castor; species Castor canadensis. The sequence continues at coordinate 57,739,104 of NC_133394.1, forward strand.
ATTTGAGTGAGGTGAGATGGTAAGAAAAAGCAGAGCTGCTTTATTTTAGATACTAGCTAAGTTAGAAGGTGTTATAAAAAGAATGTATAAAGGATCAAGTTTCTGTCTTTGTTCATTTGGCTTATCTTACCTTACTACCTCTTAAAAAATAATAGGCTCAACAGATTTTAATACAAGACTTCAAATTAAGATGGAAATATTTGAATCAAATATAAATCCCTATAGCAATTTGAGATGTTATTTTTTTAACGTCTCTTTTCATTGATTCTGAAGAAATAAGTGAGATTTGTCATTGTTTCAGTCAGTACAGAATTGCTGTAACCAGCCTGGCTCATGACCATGGGAAGATCATTTCCAAGCTTGGCCTGGAGTTGTCCAAGTCTAGTTGTAACTAGATCTAAAAGGTCTCTGAAATCTGCACTCCACATTTATCTATCTCTCCTGAATATGAAATATTCTATCTTAATATTCATATGAATATGCAAATCATTATCAGAATGGAATTTCTCAAATGCCTATAAAATTCTCTATGGAAAGATACAGATAGAAACTAAAGGAAAAAATATGACACCACAAAAGGCATTTAAAATACTAGTTTAATATATTACTGCAACTTTAAAAGCAAAAAATGAAAAGATTAACTGAGGAACATGTATTATGTTCTTTATAGAATTATTCAAAAGATCCTCTCAGTGGCTTGATAATGGTAATGGAAATTTCTGAAAATTAGTTGTGCTTGAAAGAAATACTGACTTTTTTTCCAAAAAGTAGTACTCAATTTTGTATGTTTGTTTTGGACTTTGCCAGTTGCAAAGAAATGAAAAGGTCAAGTTAAATGACCAAGAAATTAGGTTTGTGAGTAATTTAATTATGTTATCATTGTGCAGACTGATACTGAAAAAAAAAACGGTGTTGCGTGGTAGATTTTTTGCTGGCTTATTCGACAACTTGACTATGGCAGTTTTTAAGAGCTAAGAGAAATTGGCTAGAAGTTACATTTAATCTCCCTGCAACTTTGAATGTGGTTATTTTTAGCCTAATTGGGTAGGACTTGGCTCTACCCATTTAATGAAAACAATCCTTATTTTTCTTTTGTGACCTTTCAGCCTTTTGTGGAAAATGAGTCTCTTCAATGGCAGGCTCATAAAGAGTTGGTCTCAAATATTTCTCCCATCTTGTTCGTCTTCACCTGGAAACCTGCCTGAATGGCCCCAGGTAATAAAACCTTTGCTAGTAACTATGAAACGATCACTCTTTTGGAAAAATATCCTGGTTCCCAGAGTTTTGCTTTCCTATTAAGTGGTTGATTTATTCATTATGCTATATATCTGTTATGAGTTGGTACTATTTCATTTGGTAGAAAATCCCCACAGGAGGGCTTCAATAGAGCAGGCTTTCCTTTCTCCCTTATGGAAATGAGATCAGGGCTCCCACTTCAGGTGCTTATGGCTCTGTGTCCTGTCAGAGGCCAAGGTTCCTACATTCTTGCTGCTACATCACTCTCAGCATTGAGTATCTGCCATCTTGTCAGCATTCCAGCCATCAAGGAGGAAGGGCTGAAGAAAGGCAGACTGCCTCTGACTAAAGATATTTCCAGAAAATTTCACACAATGTTTTCATTTACATTCTATTGGCTAAAACCCAGCCAGGCACCAGTGGCTTACACCTGTAATCCTAGCTACTCAGGAGACAGAGATCAGGAGGATAGTGGTTTGAAGCCAGTCTGGGCAAATAGTTCCACGAGACCCTATTTTGAAAAAAACCCTTCACAAAAAAGGGCTGGTGGAGTGGTTCAAGGTGTAGGCTTTGACTTCAAACCCCAATACCACAAAAATGAATAAAGATAAAAATAAAACCCAAGCACAGGTCACACCTGGCACCATGCAATCTGGGAAATGTAGTCTTTATTCCAGGTGACCGCAGACCTGGCTAAGGTTGGGGTTCCACACTGCAGAGGGGAGGAAAGCAACTGGTCCTGGAGAGCAGCCAGTTTTCTCTCCCCTCCTTGCCCTCCTTGCTGCCACACTATCTCCTCCACCAAACCTCAGTCACGATCCTCCAACTTTGCACAGTTCTTTTGAATATTCACCATCTCTTCTATAACTTTTAGGAAAAGGATTCCTGTGCTATTGTTTTTATGTATTTACATTTATGTTCATGATGTTTTTCTCATGTGTTAGAGGATCTTGTGGATCCCAGGCCTTGTACACAGTTATGCACCTAGAAGAAATTCAGTAATAACATGACTAAAAGTTGGAGGTAGAGAAATTAGAGATAAACATAAACACCAGGCAGTACTATTCCTGCCAGCACAAGGTCCTTCTAGAAATGTCTGTGATCTAGGAGTGGTGTCATTGAGCACGTCAAGGAGAGCATTGCTCTCCATCTACATCCCTGAAGTTTTCCTTGTGGCCAGGAAGGCAACGCCAAGGGACAGTCATGCTTGGACATAAGCAGGGAGAGTTCCTGGGAACCTCTCTTCACCACAACAGTGCTGGCACATTGCTTTATGAAGGATGAGTTATTCTTCATCTTTTCAGTGATCTGGGAACAGAAATAAGAATGATCATGAATAAGAAAGATTTGGTAAATCTGAGTTGTAAATTTAGTGAAGTGATAAATGGTAGAATCACGTATCCTAAGATAATGAAATATTTCAGTAGAAATAACTTCTGTGGCCTTGCCACTGTCTTTAGAGATGAGCTAACAATGTTCACACAGAGTTCTAAACTCCCTCAAACTTAACCTCTAAAATGTTTTTTCTATATTGTGTTAGGAATATGCACGGATTGAGATTTCCTGAAATAAGCAATCACTATTTTATGTTCAGGTTGAGAGGTAATGTTTGTTATAAACTATTTTTATAATGGCCATTAATTAGAGTTTTGAGGTAAAATACATGACACAGTTAAACTTGGAGTCAGATAAACAATGAGGGTTTTTTAAAAAGAACATGTATATGTCTTGTGAAATATTTGGAATATATTTACTACTAAAAAAAGGTTGGCTGCTTTTCTGAAATTCCAATGTAACTGGGCTTCCTGTATTTTATTTGCTAAGATCTGGCAACCCTACCATAATGGTTTGCATTTCCCTCTATTCTTGTCTCTTTGCAATACGGTGTTGCTGCTCATCTCTCAGAAGGAAGAGTTTATACTTCTCTTTGATTAAGTCAGAACTGGTCTTGTGATTGGCTTTGACTTATAAAATTTGGCCAAAGAGCACAGTGCAACTCATAGTACCTAAGTCTAGACCACTGTGTGATCTCTCCTTCACTCTCCCAGAATCCAAACCCATGTAAAAAGGCTGCAAGGCAAGAGAACGTGTGGTCTGGTGGGCGAGGCCATCTTGGACCAGCAGACCACACAAATGAATGTGACTTTTTGGGTGAGCTTGGTGAGAGCTTCAGATGAGCTAAACCACTGAATCATGAGGAGGATGCATTGCTATAGTCTGAATTTATCATACGTTGTAGGTGGTTTGTTAGGAAGAAGCAGAACAGTTGATTCAATTAGATTCATGAGTGTTTTTGAGCACACTTGAAATGACGATGTTCTAATACTTAGCACAAGGTGCCACCCTGTTTCCTGAAGGATGGATAGACTGACTTTCCCAATGAAAAATATATTCAAAGCTAAATAAAATACCTTAAAGCATGGTTTTACAATAGAAACATGGGTCTTTTGCATTGGCAAAAGGAAAATAATTAGAATAAGCCAAGAATAAGTGCAACAACAACCAATCAGGAGGACCAGGGTGCTGAGGCTGGAGCTTGATGAACAGATGAAAGGACATAGCAAAGGCTGAAAATAGCCAAGTTACTTATAAAGAAGAATAAGTTTATTTTTTCATATACAAGCCTGCTCTTAACATGTATGAAGTATACATGGAAACTCAGGAACCATGTTTCCAAATACTTAAGACTTACATTTGAAGAAAGCCTGGTTACTAATCTCACCAAGGCCCCCACAGCATCACAGATCCCAGGAACAGCCCCAGGAACCTGGAGGCTAGAAAACCAACCCTGCCCCAAGCCTGTGTACTCCTGTGGTCTATGGCACTGGTTTGTTGGGAATAGGTGGGGGAGAAGCTGAGCCCAGCCCTACCAATTCTGGGCAGTGAAGGGACCAGGTCAAAAACAGGGTGGGAACTGAGCAGGCCAATCTCCCAGTCACTCTTACCAAACTATTATATGAAGGCCCTGTAATTCCAGATATCTCCTAAGGATAGGGAGGAGGGGACAAACAATTTTAGGGAGCAACATGAATAGTTGAACTAATTGAATTTAAATCCTAAATGAACTGAGCATAGACTCACAATACATCAGGTTTTAAACTGCTAGTGACTAAACTGCTTTTGAGTAATGAGTAATTATATTTTGCTTTATAAACCAAGTTAACTAAATAAATTATTAAAGTGTATTAATTAGATGAATGGATATAAGAGAAGGCATAAACAAAGTATCTTATACTAACTAAATACTCAGAGCTATTATTAACATTGGTGAAAATGTGTACAGTAAGAGTTCAGTTCAACTTATGTAGCAAAAGAGTCCTATGTTGAAGTCTTTCTAATTCATACTGTGTAAAAACAAACTCACTACAATTGTGAAAGACACTCATGACCACATGACTCACAGAAGACACATTATATTCAATCAAAGGAACAACTTCTTGTACTGCTGAACCCAATATTGGTGGTTTACCTTTAAGACATCAGCATCTGTTACATATAACTTACCCTATTAGTCTAAATTGTATTGTATTTGTAGCTTTTAAATATAATTTTATATATGCTATGATTTTATGGTTCTAAAAGCTGTATTCTCTGGTTTAATGTTCCTCTACACAGTATTTAAGTATTATAATTAAGTCAAAACCAGAAGTCCTAGTTCTCCAGTTTAAAAGGTTCCTTCATGTTGGCCATTCAGCAAACACAAAGTGTATTAAACAGCATACTAGGCAATACAGGGAGAATTAAACAGATGGAGTCCTTATTGTTATGAGGTACATAATCTAAGGACAAAATAGATCATAGACAGTAAATATTGGACCAAGAAAGAAGTTAGAGAAAAGTAATAAAATAAGTAAGATGGTGCAGTACATTTTAATGAAAGATAACTTTTAAATATCATAAGTAAATCAATGTGAAGTCAAAGTACAGTACCATTCCTTTTTCTCCTATGGGAATAAGCAAGTGTCCCAGGATAATTTTTAGTGACGTCTCTGTAAAATGCCAAGTTTTCATAAATTTCTGGATCTGTTTTTAGTTCCATAATTTCATCAATACCATATTGTCTTAAGTGCTCTAAGTTTATTGTAAGATTTAATATCTGGTAGAGCCAGAACCTCTTTGAGTTGCAGACAGAGGACCCCCTTCCCAAGCCATGTCATCAATACTAAAAGGCGAAGGCATTTGGTCTTGGGATATATAAATTTTACTTTGAAAGTTGAGTAATCAGTTGAGCAAAACAAAATTTTGAGAGGGATTCATGAGCTGAACCAAGCCTCTAAGACTGGAGTGAAAAAAGACCTGAAATCTTACAGACACATGTGAAAAGGAGAATGTCACTTTTCCCTAAAAATCACAGGAGAGGTTTTTTTGTATGTTCTTTGTTTACAGTTCACTGTTCCACATCACTCAAAGCTATGTTCATGAAGACTCATCCCCAGTAACTGCTCTTGTTCCTTCACTTTTGCTAGAGAACTGTTGGGAGGTGTCAGGGATGCTTCAAACAGCTCAAGTTGGACAGAAGTCTGTCTACCTCGAGGGACAGAGTAAAAACTCTTTGACCAGTTCTCTGAGATCAAGAATTTTCTTCCAACAATACACCCAGCACTTGTTTAATCAGATATGGAAGACACACATACATGGAAATGCCTGTCACAATGGAAAATATTTATATTCACAGATCCTAAGCACAGGAGACAGGACATGGCCAAGGGGAGGCACCAGGCCCAGTGAGGAAGCAAAGGGAAGTAGGAGGGTAAGCAGGCTAAACAGGTTTATCACTGACTGGTCTGGTCAAGCTCCAGGGCAGGAATTGCCCTTCACTGTCTGGTACCCTCCTCCCAAGAGATACTAGGGCAAGGGGATAGTAGCTCAACAGTGACATCTTGATAAAGGAGGAGGGAGACGGGTGTGGATTCTGGTTTGGCCGGTTTGCATACACAAAGTTACTTTCAGGGGAACCATTTGCTGCCTCTAAGAGTTGGCTAGTTCTGGGAGGAGCAGGCTCTCCAAGATGAGCAAGCATTCATATTTCAAAGCCTTACGAAATTTAGAAGGTAAGAAAACATGATTAATACTTTTTCCCTCTGAATAAAATCTGGCCTTTACCCAATTAAAATTATATTTCTCATAATTCTTGTAACTAAAATGAGCTTCAAGAGATAGTTTTGGAATTTAAAAAATGAAAAAATAATTGACCTTACCTTGACTTGCCCTCCCTGTGAAGCATGTGTCAACCTCAGTGGGTAGACAGTCTAGAGAATGGTCGTGAATGGTAATAAATTGGATATTATTTCAAAACACTATTCCACAGTGAAGTATTTTAAACCACTGTCCAAAATGATAGGTAATGACAAACTTATCATGGCATGTTTATGTTTTTATTTGTTGCTATTAAGGTACAAACTAATATGTGCAAACATGGAAGACACAGGATCAATTCATCTGCAAATTGAATATTGTACCAAATGCAACATCAATATGATACAAATAATTTATTTGGCATCTTATAGTGTCATATGTCTCCAGGATGCCCATCATTAAGAAATATTACCATAGATATGTAATTCAATAGAAGACACATGGAGTCATAATCAGATTCACATTTTAGGACTGCTAATTCTACAGCAGGAGTCTGAAAATGACATCCAATAGGCCAGATCTGGAGTGCCTTCTTTTTGGTAAATAAAGTTCTATTAGAATACCACTCTGCCTATTAATTTACATATTATATGTCTCAGTTTTTGAATTATCTCAGCAGAGTTGAAGTTGAGTATTTGAGAAAAAGACTTATGGCATGAAAATGCTGCAGTACTCCCTAGCTCTTTATGGAAGTTTGCTACCCCTACTCTAAAGTATAGACAGAATGGAGATGAAATTATTTACATGAAGATGAATTAAAAAGTATTGACTTACAAAGATACAGTAGTTATGCGAATACAGAGCAATCAAGATGATGTGTAACCATCAGAACTTCATGTCTGACTGGAGAAATGATAAACTCAAGGAGGAAAGCACACTGAATCTGATGTTCTCACTCTGAGTGACAGGGTGGAAGCTGCAGCCATTAGTAAAGATAAGACCATATGACAAGCAGGTAGTCCGTGTGTGTGTGTGTGTGTGTGTGTGTGTGTGTGTGTGTAAAATAAGGATTGTGTGGAGTACATTTGTGAGTACAAGAGAAACCGTGATGATTTGGATCAATCTGAATTCTGAGTACCTATGGGATAACACAGAGAGAGTTTTAGAAGAAAAGAAGGATATTGAAAATCTAGTTTTCATGGAAATGAAAACACAGAAATTTGTTTTTAAGGATATGAGCATGTGAGTGTGCACAGAGTGAGTAAGATGGAAAGAAATGAAGGTCATGGGCAGAAGGCTGGAAATGATACATCTTAGAGATTGAGTGAAGAACAGAAGCAGTAGAGAGGATCAGGGGGGTATACTTCCTGAGGACTGCTTGCCCTATACTTTGTCTCTGGCCATCCAAAGCTTTCTGTACTTGAATCTTATGGCAATCTTATGCATGATTTCAATGATGTCTACTTATGTCATTGTTAGTCACTGAATGTACAGGTTAAACTCTGTTTCTTCAAAAATAATACTCAGCCCCAAATAATCTCCCTTTGCACTACTTCCCTTTACAACATCATAAAGAAATTTTTCCTGTAAATAATGTCTTATATGATAGTGGGTACATAACTGATACTTAATAAATACACAAATAAAATGCTAACTTGGGTATTAGTTTTGCTCTAATGGTTATTTCCCTCTTATATTAAAATACATATATATCTCAGTACCATAAAAACAACAGTGGCTCTGAAAAAGCAGTATCTCTTGTCGCAGCCCACACATCAAGTCTGTGGGAACTGGAGACAGGTGGCATGGTTTGCAGTCATCACATTGCAACAGTAAAAGTAGGGGTTATTTTTGAGAATATTAGAATCATATATCTATTTTCAGTCTTTCCTGGAGGCATGAGTCACTGTCTTGCTTATTTTAAAGGATGTTTTCATCTTTGACAAACACGTTCAATCCCAGTTATTGTAAGATAATGCACTTATAGCCTAAGTGATGTTCTATCAGAAGCATGAATGTGGTTTGGAAGAGCTCATAATTGTATAAAGTTACTGAATTTCACTTTACTCTTAGTATTTTATTTGATAGTTTTCTTTTTGTACAAAAAGATAGTTGAATAAAACAGTAAGGGTAAAGAGCAATTCATACTTTTTCTTTTTTCTGCAATACTGGAGTTTGAACCCAGGTTGTTGCACATGCTAGGCAAGTGCTGTACTACTTGAGCCATATCCACAGCCCCTTTGCTTATATTCTGGTTTTGAGAAAGGGTCTTATTAACTTTGCCTGGGGGTGACTTTGAATACATGATCCTCTTACCTCTGCTTCCAAAGTAGCTGGGATTATAGGCATGCACCATCATTCCAAGCTTAATTCATGCATTTCTGTTTAAAATAAAAACACTTCTATTTAGTGGCCTCAACTTCCAAAATAAGAATATGGAAAAATAAGAGAAAATTAAACACAGAGTAAACAGAAGAAAGGAAATAAATGCAAAAACAGAAATCAATTACATAGGAAGTCAGGACCAAAAAATCTGTTCTCTTCAAAGAAAACAGAAGGTGTTTTTTTGAAAATTTATAAAAGCTTAGCTAGAATGTTTCAAAAAGAAAAGAGAGAAGGATTCACACAAAGGTATATATATATATATATATATATATATATATATATTATAAGATACATATAGATAGACAGATGTGTGCTAGATCTAGCTCACAGAAAGGAAAAGGCTACAACTCTTTTCATATTTTCCTTAGGTATATAACTCTAGTAGGCTGAAAGCAATTATGACATGAAGATTTACACTATAAATATAAAATATAAAATGTAAAATTTTTTTGGCAAAAACTACAAGTTGGAAATTTTTCTTCTCCATAGGGATGGTTTGAAGTGTCATCTTTTAGCAATGAAAAGATGTTAGGGGCAACTTAGTCAGCTTTGAAACACAAGATACAGTTGCTACTTCCAGGAGCTGGGAGGACTGATGCTTGTTGTTGTTTTAAAATAGGGACTGACAATGATCCAAAGAAGAAATGGGCAAGTGAACTGAACAGAACCTTTTCAAAAGAAGAAGTCCAAATTGCCAATAAACACATGAAGAAATACTCAACTTCCTTGGTCATATAGCAAATACAAATCAAAACCATGCTAAGATTCCTCACCCCTCATCAACATCACCATGTTGATGATTCCTCTATCATAGCTATGATAGAATGGCTATCATCAAGAGCACAAACAACAACAAATGTTGCTGAGGATATGGGGAAAAGGGAACCCCTCATACACTGCTCATGGGAATGTAAATGAATACAACCACTATGGAAAACAGTATGAAACCTCCTCAAAAAACTAAAAATAGAACTGCCATGTGATCCAGCAATACCACTCCTGGGGATATACCTGAAGGAATATAAGTCAGGTTACAACAAAGGCACCTGCACACCCATGTTTATTGCAGCACTATTCACAATAGCCAAGCTATGGAAACAGCCAAGATGCCCCACTACTGATGAATGGATTAAGAAAATGTGGTATTCATACACAATGAAAGTTTATTCAGCCAAAGAAGAATGAAGTTTTGCCATTTGCAGGTAAGTGGATGGAACTGGAGAACATCATTATAAGTGAAGTAAGCCAGGTTCAGAAGGCCAAACCAGCATGTTTTCTCTCATATGTGGAATAGAGGCTGAATACAAATACAAGCATGTTACAAACATAACAGAACATGTACCCCAAAGTGGAACTGGTAAAGGAGACAAAAGGAAGAGGAAAAGAAGAAAAGAGAGATAGCAAATAATGAAGAAATACATCATATCTGTGTAGGAACAAGACACAAGGAGACATGATGAAAACTGTGAAACAACACAGGACAGGGGAAAAAGGATGAGGAAGTGCATGGAGGGGGGTATCATTGACTGAAGCATAATAGATGAGTAATACCTTGAACAATACCCGTTCAAGGCGAAAATGCCATTGAACAACGAAGAGACACCTAAACAATGAGGGACAAGAGTGAAAAACAGGTCACATTAAAGGGAGGGTATTAATGGAAGGGGGAGGGTAAAAGAAGGAAGTAAAGAAGGTGAATATGGTTGGTGTACTTTCTATACAAGAATGAATATAGAATATTTAAACTTATTGAAATCACCATAAGAAGGAGGTTAAAGTAGAAAGGAGAAAAATGGAAGGGATGAACCAATCAATTCAGGATATATATTAATGGAAATGTAATAACGAAACTCCCTGTATAACTATCTTAAACAAACAAAAAAGTCTTTTTTTCAAAAACAAAAGACAGGAAAGTAAAAATGGGTCCTGTCTAGGGGTAGGTATCTTTGGGAGGGGGAAGGATTTAAGAAAAGGGTGTAGGAGAGTGAATATGATGGAAATCTTATGTACTCATATATGAAAATGGAAAAATGATACATACTGAAACTGTTCTGTGAATGGGAGACATAAGGGTGAATGGTGGAGGGGAAGAATCTGACTAAGATATATTGTAAGCCTTTCTGTAAATGTCACAGTATACCCCATGTACACCAATAATATGCTGATAACAATACAATTAAATTAAAAAAACAAAATGGGGATGGATAATTCATTACAGTGAGGCTAAGGTTGTTAATTACAATGAGATCTGAAGTCATTTAAACATATTAAAGGAGAGAATAAATTTCTACTCAGGGTAATGGAAAGATTTTGTAAGTAGAATTTGGTACTGTGCAACACTGTAAATACAGTTAATTACACTGAACCACACACTTAAAAATGGTCAAAATGCCAATTTTATGTTACATATTTTTACCACAATAAAAAGTTAAAAGCGAAAGGAAGGAATATAATTGAATTGCTTCTAGTTATGTTGTGGTAATGTACATTAGTCTCATAGCCTGTGGTAAAATTCTGTGTAAAAGGAATAAGTAGATCTTGTTATTATTTCTACTGGCAAGTCATTTCTGTGTTCTTCGTGTAGTGCTCCTTTAGGCTCCTAGAGTTGCATGGACACCTTGATCGTGTGTGTTAGGAACAGAAGGAAACATATGAGCACAAAGCTTCCCTTTCCTGGTCAGATTCCTTTCCCAGTGGACTGGCTTGGTTTACAACTGCTCCTCCTTGACTTCTTCAGCAGGCCTCTCTCACTTCCTATGAGGGACATCAGCGCAACATGATCACTGATTTGTGTGTTTTTCTTTTTGGGCTTCAAGTGTGCAGTTTTTCATAGTTTAATTACTTGATATATTTACTCATCCACCTATGAATGTAGGAGAAATACTTACATTCCCTTACCAGCAATGGAATCACATAAGGTCACTGAATCCATTTCTTTATCTGTGAATGAAGGAGAAGACATGCATATCATGGTTACTCTTTTTCCTTCATAAGCCACCCCTCATTCCGCAATGTAAGACAACTATTTTATTATGCTGTGTGTTCTGTGGGCCAGGCAGGATTGAAGTCTTAGCTCTACTGTGTAGTGTCTGGGACCTCACCTATGAAGACTCAAAGCTGGGGCTGTCTTAAGGACTTCAGGATGGAACTATCCAAAGGCTGTCACTCAAATATCTGGATCCTGGGCATAGAAGACTCAAAAACCAAGACTGCCAACCAGGGTGCCTGCACTTGGTCTATGCATGTGGCTTAGCTCTTGGTAGCACAGTAGTCTCAGGATACCTGATGGTGGTTCAGGACCCAAGTGCAAGTGTTTCAGTTAACAAAGTAAAAGCCACACTGTCCTTTCGGACCTGTCCTCTGAAATCACATAGCCTCTGTTAGTTTCAAATGAGTCACAGGCACAATCACGCTCAATGGAGTGATTCATAGATCCTTTTGGCTGGTGTATAGATCATGTTGAAAATGAGAGTGGGAGAAAGACGTTTTTAAAGCCATGTTTGGAAAATTCGGTCTGTTACACTATTTGATTTCTAGCTGTCTTCTTGTTCAGCTTTTCAGTTTCCATAGTTCATTATGACTCAGGAACATTTGAAATAGAATTTTAGCATTCACCATCCTCACTTTCCTTTATCTCTATCCCTATGGAGCCTCCATTACTTTAGCCATATTCTATGTTTGTAAGGCTAAGCACCAAGTGGAAGATAAACTTTTATAATTACCTGGTTTAGGGCTATTTTTTTTATGACTTTTCAGAGCCAAAGAGGAAATTTCCTGTTATGACTGTAAAAACTTCCTGATGTTTGTCCAATGCTTGGGGAAGCAAAACACTACAGAAAGAGTATTGCTAGCCAAATCAACAAGTAAGATTTACTTTGTAGAGATTGCTAATCCAGACATATTTTCTTCTTTTAACTGTAAACTTACAGTACTAAATTAGGTTTTATTGAAAACAGTGGTCATTTAAAGCCACTATTTAAAAAATATCATGATTGAGTTCCAAGAGGTGAAATTCAATATAAATTAATTCATTGTCCCATGCGCTGAATAGTATTTTCCTTCAGACACTAGGCATAGCCACTATAGCAGTGGATGGAATCCAGCCTGGTCCTTCCCTAAAGTAGCATTTTGTTGAATTCACAGGAGAGCTGAGAATGTGTTGTAAGAATTATCATATCAATAAACACACAAGTAAATATGCAATTCTAAATTGTGATAAGTAAAGTGAAAGGGAAGGATAGAGTCCCAGGAGAGACATGAAAACAGGAAGCTCATTTGGATTATACGTGTCAGGGAGGAAATATTTGAGAAAATGACTTTTACCTGCTACTTTATGATGGTAAATTATAACTAATGAGGCAAATATAGGAGGAAAAGGGTTTTTTCCTAAACTTTTTCAGAGGCTCTGAGTCAGATAAAACTTTGTTAGATTTTAAGAACTGTAAAATGACAAAACATTGATGCATTTTAAATGGAAGAATAAGACCCATTTGTACTTTAAAAGATCTCTGGTGTACAAATGATGAATAAATACATGAAGAAGTGTTCAATTTCCCTGGTTATAAAAGAAACAAAAATCAAAACTACACTAAGATTTCATCTCACCCAAGTTAGAACAGCCATATTCAAAGATAATAACAACAAATGCTGATGAGGATGTGGTGCAACAGAAACCCTTATACACTGTTGGTGGGAATGAAAATCAGTACAACTGTTATGGAAAGCAGTATGGAGATTTCTCAAAAAGTTAAAATAGAACTGCTATATTATCCAGTGATACTGCTCCTGGGCATCTACCCAAAGGAATGTAAGTCAGGATGCAATAGAGACACCTGTACACCCATGTTCATCGCAACACTATTCATAATAGACAAGCTATGGAAACAACCCAGATGCCCTACAACTGATGAATAGATCAAGAAAATGTGATATATATATATATATATATATATATATATATATATGTACACAATAGAGTTTTACTCAGCCATAAGGAAAAATGACATGTGGTTTGAAGGTAAATGGATGCAAATGGAGGACATCATGTTAAGTGAAGTAAACCAGTTTCAGAAAGACAAAGGCCACATGATTTCTCTCATATGTGGAAGATAGACCCAAAAAATAAACATATACACAAAACAAACATTATCATATGCAAATTTATATATAAAACATGTTTGTAATAGTGGAACTGCTCTATGGAACTCAGGGGAAAGGAAGGAAAGGAAAAGAGAGTGTAAGAGAGTCAACAATATTGAAATACATTGCATCTGTTCAGGCAGAGGATATAACAATAGGTATTGAAAGCTGTTGAATAATGGGGGGGGGTGGGAGGGAAGGGATAAGGGAGACTAACAGAAAGGGTTCAACTGACCAAAGTAAAGTATACTTACAGTGGGAATACATTGAGAAACCCCTTTGAACATCGACTTTGGAATTAATAATGAAAGACAGGACTGTAAAATATGTACAGTATGGGGGGTACTTGTAGGAGGGAGGAAGGTGAAGATGAGGGAATATGGTTGATGGGCTTCATATACACATATGAACTAGAACAGTGAAACTTCTTACAATTGCTTTAAGTTGGGTGCAGAGGGTGATTAGGGGGAGGGATGGTGGTGGTGATCTAGCTAATATATAATATAAGCCTGTTTGGAATTGTCACAATGAATTCCCCCTGTACAAGGAATATATCCAAATAAAAATAAAAAACAAAAAGATTGAGAAGGAGAAAAAAAAAGATTTCTGACTGTTGTTGTGTAGAAAATGGATTGCCCAGTATTCAGGAGGTGGAGGCAGGAAGATTATAAGGTCAAGATCAGTGTGGGCTACAAAGCAAGACCTGTCTCAAAAAACAAAAAGAGAAAAGAAAAAAATGATAATGAATTGAAGCAGGACTGAATGCAATTGATCCTTGCTGATATCTATGTGAAAATGTAAAAAATTATGTAGGAACTATTTTATCAAGAAGAAATAAAGAAACATCCTAAATTTTCTAATTACCTCATAGAATAATCTGAGGAGTACAAAGGATAATCTGGGTCTACATGCAGGCTCTTCCAGGAGAAAATTCCCCAGGCTACTTCTGTGATTCTTGACTTCTTGCCTTCTGCCTTTGCACATAACTTTTAATTGTAACTCTAGAGAAAGCCCTTCTCTGTCAAAATCTTAGCCATCCTTCATGTTCCAATTTAAATGCTTCCTCATACAGGAAAGGGCAATACCTTTAGCCAGGTACTTCCTCTTTCCAGACTCCAACTCTCTTGCATTTACTTTACATGTTTCTTATGCCATTTTTCTATTGAGTGCAGAGCTAAATTTCCTTGTGTCATGTGTCAGGCTGGATTCCATGAGTCATGGACCTAGGATCTGCATATCATCTGATGGAGTGATGGTATGTGATAAGCATAGGTAGAGTAAATTAATTTATATCTGAAATGTGCATCCTGGCAGGGAAAAAGGAAACCTCTTAAACACCGTTGGTGGGAATGTAAACTAGTACAACCACTCTGGAAAAAAATTGGAGGCTACTTAAAAAGCTAAACATTGATCTACCATTTGATCCAGCAATACCACTCTTGGGGATATACCCAAAAGACTGTGACACAGGTTGCTCCAGAGGCACCTGCACACCCATTTTTATTGCAGCACTATTCACAATAGCCAAGTTATGGAAACAGCCAAGATGCCCCACTACTGATGAATGGATGAAGAAAATGTGGTATCTATACACAATGGAATTTTATGCAGCCATGAAGAAGAATGAAATGTTATCATTCACTGGTAAATGGATGGAATTGGAGAACATCATTCTGAGTGAGGTTAGCCTGGCCCAGAAGACCAAATATCATATGTTCTCTCTCATATGCAGACATTAGATCAAGGGCAAACACAACAAGGTGATTGGACTTTGATCACAAGATAAAAGTGAGAGCACACAAGGGAGATATGAGGATAGGTAAGAAACTTAAAAAACTAGATAGCATTTGTTGCCCTCAACGCAGAGAAACTAAAGCAGATACCTTAAAAGCAACTGAGGCCAATAGGAGAAGGGGACAAGGAACTAGAGAAAAGGTTAGATCAAGAATTAACCTAGAAGGTAACACACATGCACAGGAAATTAATATGAGTCAACTCTCTGTATAACTATTCTTATCTCAACTAGCAAAAACCCTTGTTCCTTCCTATTATTGCTTACACTCTCTCTTCAACAAAATTAGAGATAAGGGCAAAATAGTTTCTGCCAGGTATTGAGGGGGTGGGGGGAGAGGGAGGGAGATGGGGTGGGTGGTAAGGGAGGGGGTGGGGGGAGGAGGGAGAAATGACCCAAGCATTGTATGCACATATGAATAAAAAAATTCAGAAAAAAAAAGAAAAGTGCATCCTGAAACAAAATCATCAATGTACATGGTTTTCTATTTTTTAGGGATTGGGCTTATTAAAAAAACTCCTTTTTTTTCTTTGTCCATCAGCCATCTCTTAAAATTACCTCTCCAGCATGTATTTTCCATGGTTCCTCTGTAAATGTTTATTGAATCAAATTTAACTTTAAATTTAAATAACATTTGAAAATTTTAAAAAATGGTTAATGAGGATTTACTCATTTACTTAGTTAAATATTATTGTCCATCTCTAGATATTATGTAGTTAAATATCAGCTAAATTGAGGGCTTTGTGAGTTTAAGTTATTATTTTATCAATCTCTAAATGCCTTTAAGTGTGTTTTTATTATTTAAGTGCCCAGCTCAACTATCAGATATTATTTGAGAGTGTAGTTAATTGGTATTGTGCAATGTTATTTGGTGTTTAAGGCTAAATTAATACATTTAAGGGTTTAAAAGAGAAGTTAAAGAATGAAAACATATAATTGTATTTAAAATTATATACGTTGCTTAATTGAAGCAGGTGTGATCATACACAAATGACAAGCACTTCCTAGGATCCACAGAGGCTGTGACAAAATGGTGCAACAGTACAAAGTTATTACTGATGCTTGATCAGTCCTTCAGTCTATTCAAGTCTATTGTGTTATCAGTATAACTTATAGCATTCTTCCAGTTCTTATATTTTCCTCTAAATTTATTAAACTTGAAAAATGACAGTGTTCTATTCAGTAATTAATAAGTAAACCAATGACCTTATTCAGATCTTTAAGATTTTCTTCTCTTGTATAAGCGATATTTGCAACAAATATGTATTCATCTTATAATTTCCAGTTACAATCATTTTCACAACTCAATTTTGGGATTTTGTACTGGCTAAAAATAGCAATACTCACTATAACATAAAAAGAGACAGCTAGTTGGTGGAATGAGTGTTGTAAAAAGCAAGTCACAGGATTCAAGTGTATGCCTGGTTCCTTCACTCCCAATTATGTAATCATGAATTATAATTTTTTTCTGTAACAAAGAACACCATGTGAGAAGACTTGCAATCATGTTGATGGATTAATTAACCTATTGTTCTGTTTCCTCATGTCTTTCCACAGATTGCACCCAAATACAGAATCAGCATTTCACTTACTGACTAGCAATGCCACAAGGTTTATGGCAATTAACTTATTTAGTGATTTGCTTTAAAGTTATGGTTATTACTTTGTTTTATTTTTATCTAGGCTGATTGTGGATTCATGTATTTGGAGAAATGATTAAGTGTTTTACCTGCTTGTAAGAGAAGTGAGTAAAGAGAACTCATGGATGATATCAGGTAATAGGTAATTAGTTTGGCACCTGACCAGAGTGAGGTCCAGGCATGGGTATTTTTTTACTTACTAACACAAGGACTATTTAGCTTTTGGGTCAGCTCAGATAACTGCAAAACAGATACTCTGGCACATTTACACCCTGGTGAACAAATTTATGTAATTTTTGGTCCTTCTTTTGATTTACCTGAAAAATACATTATGTAAGATAATGAATTTAACAGAAGAATATCAGTAAATACTTTTGCACAGTGTCACTTTTTATTATAATGAAAGATCTGTCATTTCCTCACTTCAGCTTGTCCATCCTCATGTGATCTCGGTATGAGAGATGTGGCCTCATCTTTTAAATTGAAATTTTCCTTTGATTAGTTTCCCTTTCAATATTGCATATGTTTTGACCAGAGTATTTCCAACCTGAGTCAAGCATATGTATAAGCCAAATATTTTCAAATATTAAGACTACACAAGTAATTAACAAAACAAATACAGAATTACTTCTTCTTTCTTTTATTTGCACTTCAAAATACAGCTGAAACTTTGACCAGAGCACTTGTTCAGATAGAGCTAGGATTGCAACAGGGGTGAGGGTGGAACTGGAGTGAAAAAGGAAAGTGGAAAGTAAGGAAACTTTTCTTCTTTCAGTATTATGTGCTTTCTCAGGAAGGACGACCTGATTTATTTATTCACACATTCTAAGATTCACCAGTAAGCCTATCAGATAAACACACATAGTTTCTGAGAGGTAGATAATTCAAATAAACCATAGAAAAGACTGATTTAGAAATAAGCTAAGATGATTTAAATAAAACTCCTTGGAGGAAATAACACAACAGATATACATATAGGAAATAAAAACCAGCAAATGCAAAATGATGATTAAGGTTAGGAACATATAAGAAATTAAAATAGGCACTCAAATACTTCTTAAAAAGTTTGGGAGAGGGTGGATTAGGGGAAGCTAAGTGATATCACCTGGCATCTCTCCTTATATGGACACCTTATTGAGCTGCTGTCCTTATACCAAACTCCTTACAGAACTGCAAAGGAAATCAGTGCTGCCAGCATGGTAGATTTGATTCTGCCAGCATCTTAGGAACTTGCTAACAGGTACTGGCTTGCACAGATCTGAGCACACTAGTGGCACTGACCAAGCACAGACTCTGAAGGTGGTGGGAAGAGAGGTGGATAGGGGAAGCCACAGGGAGTGGGATCTGTTGGTCCAGCTATGCTATCTCTGCACAGAAACTGGGGAGACTACAACACCCACATTACAGAAACCCCTACTGCAATACAAAAATAGAGTCCTGAGGACCAGCATAGTCCTGCTCCTAGTCACAATTCTATCTAGGAAATCTCAGTGCAGGTTTAAGTAACATGACCATTGAGAGAGAGCCAGCAAAACCAGAGTACAGCATAGCAATCTCAAACCCAGGAATTGAATGGCACAGGTTGTTAGTAGGACCATGCAAGATAGACAGTGCCACAGATTAAGAGGGGAATGATTGGGAGCTAGGATATAGGAGCCTAGACTCAGAAGTCATCATGGGAGCTTGTAATCAGAACTTTAAGCCTATTTTTCTGTGCTTGGGAACCACTCAGGGCTTTGAACAGCCACTCTCTTGCTGAGCTAAGCCACCAAACTAGACAGCCCTTACTGGACTAACTACTTTGGACTAGAAAAAAAAAAGCAATAATAGGGATTGCATAGGAATTGCTGTATTCTCAAGGTGGGTGTCTATTAACTGTGATTGCTTCAACAACTAAATTTCTTCTTCCTGAGTGGAGTAGAGGCCATATCCAGTATTTCAAGTGCTATGGTTGAATGTCTGACTACTAAGACACATAGTGGCAGTGATGAGAAAATATACCACAACATTGCCACTACTCAGTCTTGCCTAAATTTTGTGACTACTTCAACTAAAAGGACAGAGATTAAAACCTCCAACCCAAAACTTGGCCTCACATGCTTAAATCTCAATGTTGAAATACAAGTAATACGAGAAAACAAGGCAATGTGTCAACAATTCCAGAATAAAGGACTCGAATGATAGTGAAGTGAATGAAATCTCAAATACTGAATTAAAAATAACAAGAATAATCAATGAAATTGAAGAGGACACATATAAACACCTGAATGAATTCAAAGATAATACAAATAAAGAACTGAATGAATTCCAAGAGAATACCATTAAGCTACTGCATGAAATGAGGAAGACAATGCAGGATATGAAAGAGGAATTCAATCAAGATACAGAAATCCTGAAAAGAAATCAAACTGAAATTCTGGAAATGGAAAGCTCAATAAGTCAAATAAAACCTCAGTTGATAGCCTCTTCACTAGATTGGATCAGATTGGATATCAGGGTTTGAATGCAGGGAATGTGTATTAGAACAATCAGGTAAAGGAAAAGAAAAAGGTAAAGAAGTATTAATGCAACATCAAGATCTCTGGGCACTAAGAATAATGGGCATAGAAGAAGGAGAAGTGGTGCAACCTAAGGGGAGGAAACATATTCAATAAAATAATAGGAAAATTTTTCTCAGATCCTGAGAAAGAGGCAGCCATGTGAGTGCAGGAGGTTTTTAGGACACCCAACAGATAAGACAAAAAACAGCCACTCTAAGACATAACGTAGTTAAAACATTAAATGTACGGCAAGAGAGAGGCACAACATATAAAGACAAGTCTATCAGAAAAACAGTGGATTTCTCAACAGAAATTCTAAAAACAAGGCGGGCATGAAATGATGTATTTCAAACCTTGAATGAAAATAACTGGCAATCTATATTATCAAAAGCTATCCTTCATAAGTGAAGGAGAAATAAAAACCTTCCATTACAAACAAAAACTAAAGGAATTCATGACCACTAAGCCAGCACTGCAGAAGACACATAAAGAAATCCTATACACATACAGCCAGGAAAATATTAGAACAAACAAAACTCAATAGATGACTTGATAAGCAAATGGGGATTAGTAAAGAATTAAACATTACAAGAACAATTAAATGACAGGAATTACTACATATTTTTCAATGTTAACTAAATGTTATTAATCTCAATTATTATTGGAGAATAATCTCAATTCTCCAATCAAATGACAAAGATTGGTGGGTTGGATTAAAAAAAGATCCCAGCTGGGCAATGGTAGTTCACACCTGTAATCCTAGCTACTTGGGAGGCTGAGATGGGAAGGATTGTGGTTTGAGGCCAGTCCTGGCAAATATTTTGAAAGACCCTCATCTCCAAAATAACAGAGCAAAATAGGCTGGAGTTGTGACTCAAGCACTAGAGTATCTGTTTTGCAAATGCAAAGCACCAAGTTCACCAAAAATCAAAACAAAAAACAGGACCCAACCATTTGTTGCTTACAAGAAACACATCTTACTGAAAAGACAAACACAGGCTTAAAATGAAAGGATGGGGAAAGATTTCCAAGCAAATGGAGCTCAAAAGCAAGCAAGAATAGCTATACATTTTATCTGCTAAAATGAACTTCAAACCAAAATGAAACAGAAGACACAAAGAAGGTCATGTCATGTTGATAAAGAGAACACTCCATCAAGAAGGAGAAAACAATTATAAATATATGCACAGTCAATGTTGGCACACCCCATTTCATCAAAAATGCTTAAAAGCACAGATAGACCCCAGCACAAAAAGAGTGGGAGACTTTAATACCCCATTCTCACAGATACACAGGTCATCTAGACAAAAAAAAATCAACAAAGAAACCAGAATTAAATAACTGACATCTACAGAATATTTCATTTAAAAGCTGCACAACAATGGTTCTTCTCAGCAACTCATGAAACAGTCTCAAAAATAGATCATTTTTAGGAGATAAAGCAAGTCTTAACAAATAAAAGAAAATTGAAATAACCCCTTGTATTCTATCAGAATACAAAGGAATAAAAGTAGAAATCAATAACAAAAGAAACTATAGAACATATTCAAATGCACAGAGACTAAAGTGTTGAATGACTAGTGGGTATTGAAGAAATAAGGGAGAAATTAAAAAAATTTAAGTAAAGGAAAATTAAAACACAACTTACCAGAACCTTTGGGATATAGTAAAGGAAATTCCCTGGGGATAGTTTATAGCTATAAGAACCTACATTAAAAATAATACAAACAGGTAGGTCACAAATAGCTAACTGAAAAAATGTACCTGAGATTTTAGAAAAACAAAAATAAACCAAACCCAAGATACTAGATGGAAAGAAACAATAAAGGTTAGGGCAGAAATTAATGAAATAGAGACTAAAAAAATACAATGAAATGAAAATTTGATTTCTTGAAAAAATAAGCATGATTGATTAACCTTAGCCAAATTAACCAAAAAAAGGAGGAAGACCCAAATTAATAAAAGTAGAGATGAAAAAAGGACATCACAACAATTATCAATGAAACCCAAAGGATCATTAGGAAATACTTTGAAAACTTATATTCTAATAAACTGGAAAACCTAGATGAAATCAATAAATTACTAGATGTATTTGAACTATCAAAATTGAACCAGACTCATTCTATGATGGCAATATTATCCTGATATCCAAATCCCTTAATGAAACAACAGAAAAAGAAAGTTATATACCAATTTCTTTGATAAACATAGATGGAAAAAAATTCTCAATAAAATACTTCAAACTAAATTCAACAACGTATCAAAAAAAATCATATAGCATGATCAGGTTGGTTTCATTCCAAGTATGAAAGGATAGTTCAACATATGCAGATCAATAAATGTAATACAGAACATAAACAGAATCAAGGTAAAAAATCACCTGATGATCATCTCAATAGATGCAAAAAAAATTTCATTGACAAAATTCAATATCCTTTCATGATAAAAGCACTGAAGAAACTCAGAATGGAAGGAATGTACCTTGACCTAATAAAGAATATATATGACAAACCATAGCCTACATCATACTGAACAGGGGAAACCTGAAATAATTTCCTCTATAGTCAAGAATGAGACAAGGATGTCCACTCCCCTACTTGTATTCATATAGTGCTGGAATTTTAGCCAGAATAGTAAGGTTAAAGAAAGAACTAAAAGTGATTCAAACAGGAAAGGAAGAAGCCAAATTATCCTTATTGGCAGATGATATGATTTTATACTTAAGAAATTACAAAGACTATACACACATACAACAACTACTAGGATCTGATAAACATTTTTGGCAAAGAAGTAGCAGGATCCAAAATCAGCATTCAAAAATCAGTAGCTTTTCTACATGCAACAATTAATAGGCCAAGAACGAAATCAGGAAAACAATCCCATTCATAGTAGCCTGAGGAAAAAAAAATGCCTAGGAATAGACTTAAGTAAGGAGGTGAAAGACCTCTACAATTTAAAGTGTAAAACCTTGAAGAAGGAAATTGAAGAAGGTATTAGAAAATGGAAAGATCTCCATGTTCATAGATTGGTAGAATTAATATTGTGAAAATGACTTTAGTAGTGAAAGCAATCTACAGATTAAATGCAATTCCTATCAAAATCCCAATGTCATTCTTTACAGAAATCCTAAAATTCTCTTGGAAGCACAAAATGCCATGATTATCAAAAGCAATCCTGAGCCAAAAGAGCAACACTGGAGGTATTACAATACCAAACTTCAAACTGTGCTACAGAGCCATAGTAATAAAAACAGCATGGTATCAGCACAAAAGCAGAGCAAAGACAAATGGAATTGAATATAGAAGAGAAGGTCCAGAAATAAATCCACATAGTTACAGCCATCTGATTTTTGACAAAGGAGCAAAAACACATGGTAGAAAAGACGCTCTCTTTAACAAATGGTGCTGGGAAAACTTGCTGTCTACATGCAAACAACTGAAACTAGACCCCCTATCTCTCACCTTTTACAAAAAATAAATGCCAAATGGCAAAGATCTCAATGTAAAACCTAAAACTTTGAAATGACTACAGAAAAACATATGTAAAACACCGGAAGACTTAGGTACATGCAATTATTTTTGAGTTGGACTCCAATTGTTTAGGAAATAAGACCAAGAATTAACAAGTGGAATTACATCCAACTGAAAACTTCTGCATATTAAAGGAAGTGATTACCAAAATGAGAGACAACCCACAGAATGGGAAATAATCTGCCACCTATTCAACTGAAAGAAGATAGAAAGTGTGCAAGGAATTAAACACCAAAAGAACAAATAATCCAATTAATCAATAGGCAAATGAATTGAACAGCTAATTCTTAAAAGAAGTGCAAAAGCTAAAAAATTCATGAAGCAGTGTTCAACATCTTTACCCATAAAGGAAATGCAAATCAAAAATACACTAAGATTCTTTCTCATCTCAGTCAGATTGGCCATAACCAAGAAAATAAACAAAAATGCTGGAGAAGATGCGGGAGGTGGAGGGAAAGGAACCTTCATACACTGTTGATGAGAGTAAACGAGGACAAATACTATGGAAACCAATATGGAGTTCCTGGAAATCTAAAAATAAATGATACTACCATACCACACTGTTGGGCATAAATCTGAAGGAGTGCAAATCAATATATAAGAGAGATATCTGCACACCCATGTTTATTATAGCTGCATTCATAATAGCCTATTTATGGAACCAGACTAGGTGCCCAATAACTAATGAATGGATAAAGAAAATAGTTTATACACACAACGGAATATTATTCAGCTACACTGAAGACCAGAATTGTGTCATTTGCAGGAAAATTGGCTGAAACTGAAGATCATCATGCTGAGCAAAGCAAGCCAAGCTCAAAAAGCCAAATATCATGTTTTTCTCATGAACACTGAATGGAGGGGGCACTGTTTTTTCACTCCCTCCTTTGTTAGAGCAAGCTTTCTCTCTCACTCCTGGTTATTATCGAACCCAACTATGCTTAACTGGGGGCAACTGGAGATTCAGAAAAAATACAGGATAGACAGACAGAAAGTGGGGTCAGGTTTGTTGAGCACTCAGGTGGAGATGTCCAACCCTCATTGCTTCTTTGCTCTATCTTTATTCTTTAAGGCTTTACTTCTTGCAGTTCTTTAAAACCTTGCTTCTAAAGTCTTCTTTAAAATCTTGCTTAAAACCTCTTTCCTGAGAGTCACACTGTCTCATGTTTTCTCTTTACTTATCTTTAGCTTAATCACTCTTGCCCCCAGGCTTGCAGCTTGTCTTTAGCATTCTCTCTTTAGCTTCCTTTTTTTTTTATTGTTTTATTATTCATATGTGCATACAATGCTTGGGTTTGGTAGAATCAACATAGTAAAAATGTCTATACTCCCAAAAGTAATCTACATGTTTAATGCAATTCCCATCAAAATTCCAATGACATTCATTAAAGAGATTGAAAAACTCTAGCTTTCTTAAAGCCTTGGTGCTCAGACTTGCAAAGTCTCAGTCCTCTATCTTGCACTGTCCCATGTTCTCTTTGGCTTTTCTTTAGCTTCTAAAAGTTCTTTGTTTGGCTTAGCTTTCTAAGGCCTATGTGAAAGTTCTCGGTGCAGACCTTCTATCAACCCCTCTTCAGCCATTCTTTTCCCTTCAGCAATTTCCCTTTAGCAATTCTTTTCCCTTCCAAAAGCTTCCCACACCAAAACTCCCAAAGCAAAAGAATCAAGCCAAAGCCCAAAAAACACTCAAAAGCAAAAGTTGAAGGCAAAAAGCAAAAAGCCCCAAGTCCTTCTTCAGGGGCCTTTTATAAGCAGCAGCAAACAGGGTGGAGCAAAGGCTCCTGGGGAGGGGCGGGACATTGTAACAGGAGAAACCTGCTTTCCTGCTTCTCTGAACGCAAGCTTAGGAGACACAGCTGTTCTGCTTTTTCTGTTTCATGGCCAGGGCTGTGCCTATCAGCTGTTCTGCTTTTTCTGTTTCATGGCCAGGGCTGTGCCTATCTCAGCCTACAGGTAAAAGCAATTAAACCTCATCTCACCTTGCTTACGTCCAGTTCTCATAGGCTTTTCATAATCTGCTCTCCACAGCTGAATACAGACCTAAAATGATGATAATAGCACCAAAACTGGGACACTAGTGTAAAAGCATCACTGTCTAGGAGGGGGAATGAGTGAGAGTGGGGGCAGGAAAGGAGAGGCTATGGGGTGTGGGAAGAGGATCAAAGTACATAATAAAACCCACCAAACAGTGTTTGGAAAATGGGAAGAAGAGGAGGAAGGTTAAAGGAATATAACAGAGGTGAACTTGTTCAAAATACTCTGTACAAATCTATGGAATTATCACACTAAAACCCTTGCACTATTAATGTATGCTAATAAAAAATAAAACAACTACAAATGCTTGGGGGAAAAGGAACTGTCATACACTGCTGATGAGAAGGTAAATTAGTGCAGCCACTATGGAAGTCAGTATGGAGACACCACAAAAACCTAAAAATAGACCTATCTTATGAGCCCAACATACCACTCTTGGGCATATATCCAGAAGACTGTAAAACAACATAGAAAATACCTGCACACCCTTGTTTATTGCAGCTCTATTCACAATAGCCAAGCTTTGCAATCAGCCTAAGTGTCCAACAACTGAAGAATAGATAAAGAAAATGTGGTCAATACACACAATAAGGCATTATTCAGGTATAAAGAATGAAATTATACTGCATGCAGTAAAATGGATGCTGGGTGAGATAAGCCAAGCTCAAAAAGCAAAATATTACATGTTTTTCATTCATGTGTGGAATCATCTAAAATGATGATTAAAAATAGATAATGATAATGTGATTTGAGCTTAAAAGGAAGGCTGTATGGGGGGAGTCAACACGGGGCAGGGAATTAGAGAGGGTACTGGGGTGTGAAGAGAATCAAAGTATCACACACACACACACACACAAGATAGCTTAATTAAACCCAGTAAATACTGTTTGAAAACAGGGAAAGAGGGAGGATTAATGCAGTATAATAAAAGGGGTAAAGTTGTACATTGTTGCATGTATGGAAATACCACAATGAAACTCCCTTCTACAATTAATGCACACTAATTAAAAACATTATAAAGAAGAGAATGGAAGGAAAAGAAAGAATGAAATAAAAAAGGGGCTAAACGTTTTTAAAAGATGGGTTAAAATTATTTTATTATTGACTAATTTTCTGGTAACATTTGTTAATTTAATTGGTAAACCCTGTGCTATTTTTAGCTACCTTGTCCATATAGAGAAATAAACTGAAACATAATTATTTGGTTATTTTTTACTTTAAAATCATTTATAAAAATCCCATTTATGAATGGCATGATCATTTTCTGATTTTTATAGTTTTCAGATCATTATAAAATAAGCAATAAGCATCAGCAGTCAAGGAGACAAAATGTGGGGCTTGAGTTTTTGCTTTGCCACTTACCATCTCCAGATTCTTAACTTCCTGTGCTTCAGTTTTCTCATCTGAAAAACAGTGAATAATAACATTACCTGATTCTTAGGTGTACTGCATTAAGTGAATGAACCTACATGAAGCTTTTGAAAAAGAACGCTTACAATATAATGTTTCGATATAATGATCATGCTTGAATGAGGATATAGTACAGCATCCATTATTGTTCCTTTCCTAAGGGTCAAATAAGACATTTTTTTTCTTTAAAAAGAATTTCAAGAAATTTATAAATTGTAAGGTAGTTCTTTGAGTTTTTGTCATGTTTCTACTTTGAAGTGAGGGGTATATGGCCTTAAAATTATTTTAATTGTAGAGAAAATGAGGTCATCTTTTTGAGGACTTTTGTTGTACATAACTAGAAACTTCAGGGTTGATAGTAAAAAATCTTCACTTGTATTCTCTGAACTCAATTTTCTTTACATCCCTTTGACCAAGAGAAGCCAGAGAATGCTGGGATTGAATTTGATTAGAAATAAAAAGAAGATCTGGAAGTGGTGTTAGTTTATCACATTCTTTCAGTAATCCAATGTGCCCTGGGGCAGGGGTATGGATGATTAGAATTTCTAGTTTCTGAAAGCAACTGGTGTGGGTTTAACAGCGTAAAACTGAACTACCCAGCATCACATATGCTTTAGCTCAATCACATATGAGTTAGCTTGATCTCCTGATATGAGTTGAATTTATTGGAAAGAGTTAATCAGAAGTCATAATGCATTCATGATTGGTCAATAGCCTTCACTGTCAAAAAGCAGTGTGTTATTAATAAAGTAAGTTATATGTAGCCTTTGATTATGAAGTTCTACATGTGACTAGCAACCAAAAAGGCTTTTTAAAAAAATTTTTTTACAATAGTAAAAAATGACATAACTGTTTATACTATTGTCTTTGCTATTATTACTTTGTTCAATGAACACTACCATAGCCATAGCCTTGTTTAATTAAGTGGATAAATGATAGGCTCAGGGCATTAGAAATACAATTTCAGGTCATCCTTACAAAAACTGTGATGTAGTCACTAATAAGCTAGATTTGAATAATAGAATTAAGGATCAAAGCTACTAAGTTATTAACTCAAAGTCATCCAAATAGTAAGGCATGCAGTCAGATTTGAATCTGGTCTTGTGTAAGTACCAAAACACCTGCCCTTCCTATTGTACTTGCTTTTTGTGTTGTTCCCATAATTTTGTATGACACATGCTTTTAAGATTTCAAAGCAATTTTGGAATTGTTCATTGAGTCAGGATATTTCTAAGAGTCAACAATTGTTATCTCAGAATTAACTGAATAAAGTTTTAAATTTATGCTTATATGTTCCTATAATGGACTGTATTTAGTCTTATGGAGCTCAATGCATCATCCTTATTTCTTATTTGTACACCTTCTGGTGAAGACACTTCTGGATTGGCATTAGCTTTGTGGTTTTGTCTTTGGAAGATACCACATGGTATCACAGTGACCAGACTGCTTCTGCTCCCAGTTTTATAGTAGAAGAGTTACTGAAAAGAAATGTGTACAGAGTTGCCGTGCTTAAGTTACTGTACATTACCCCATTTATGTCTACTAGAAATTGTGAAATAACTTCACTCTAACACATGAACACTCATGATGCTTGAAAATCTTTGAATTCTTGTGATTTGCATAAAATGAAGGTGATATGCTCTTATTTTAAATCACTGCCTATTAGTTAAATAAGTATTCAATCAATATGATCCTGTATGCTCCTTTTAAAGTAAAACATTTGCTGTAGTTTGAATGTGTTTCTACCTCCAAACTCATGTACAATTCATACACAATTCCCAATGCAATAGTACCAAGAAGTGGGTCATTTAGATGTGATTAGGGGATGAAGGCAGAGTGTACAGGAGTGGAGTTAATATCTTTGTGAGAAAGGCCTGCAGGGGCTTGTTTGCCCTTCTGTGAAGCAGGAAGCAAGGCCTCACCAAATACCAAGTCTACCGATGCTTACTTGGGCCTCCAAACTCCCAGCGCTGTGAGCGATAAACTTCTGCTGCTGGTTGAATATTCAGTCTGAGTTATTTTGTTACATTAGCCCAAACAGACTAACATAACATTTTAAATATTTTAGTGTCAACATTTTAAATGTTTAATAGTTTCATTTTATTTTAAGTTTTATTTGACTTCATGTCACTTGAATTTGGAAATAACTTGGAAATAACTTGGATTTTGGAAATAGCATTGGGCTAAGTTCCTAAAAGTTCTTTGTAATTTTTTAAAGGGCATATGTAGGTAACACTTGGATTTCTAATGCTAAAATTAAACATGTAAGTACACATTATTGTTCACATATGAAGTGTTCTCTAAAGCACTCTCTCTGTAACACCAGGTACATTTTTATGATTTGTTTAATCTGGCCGGATCATACTTTTTTAATGTAAGATTTTTAAGTTTCCTTCTACCACCAGACACTGCTGTATGAAGTCTGCTAACTGATCCTTTCATAACAGGTAGCAATCAGATTAACCTTTATCCACCAGCATCACATACAACTCAAATATTCATGACTTCAGCTCTTCTTACCTTTAAGACCTGGCTCCTTCCTCTAGCAACTAATCTTAATCTTAACCTGTCTTAAATTTGGTAATAAAAAATTAAACACTCACAAGAAAAGACTGTACACAGGTATAGGGAATCTACAAATAGCGATTTACCCCAGGCCACAGTTCTAGTAAAGTGGCATGCCACTTCATGCCTGAATTTTCACTTTAAAAATCTGTTTGTTAAGAAAGAAAAATACAGTTTTGTTTAAATACAGTTTAGAAAATACTGAAGAGACTTTAAAAAATTTATTTTAGAAAGGAATATAGTTTAATGGCCCAAGTTCAGGCAAAAACTGAATCAGATTCTCATATAATTTAATATATGAAACTCTTGATGTCTCTTGAATGTGTTTTAAGAATGTTCATGTGGCTAAACCAAAAAGATGCAAGACAATTTAAACACTCAGGTAGTGTTTTCTGTGTTCTAGATATTGTTGTTCTGGAAACATTTAATTCTCCCTGCAATCCTAAGAGAAGGTGCT
This sequence comes from Castor canadensis, assembly GCF_047511655.1. Taxonomy (NCBI): domain Eukaryota; kingdom Metazoa; phylum Chordata; class Mammalia; order Rodentia; family Castoridae; genus Castor; species Castor canadensis. Next base: position 57,768,908 of record NC_133394.1, read on the forward strand.
GTTATCGTTTTCATTTTATAAACATGGCCACGGGCCCAGAGAAGTGATCTCCTTACTTGAGGTCACGTGGACAGCCATGGTGGCACTGCACCTTGAGCCTGAGCTGCCTGGCTTCACAGTCCAGGCTTTGGCTACCATGCCACACCTGTTTTGTTTGAGGCTTGTTCTTATCTGTCTGTGCTATCCCATTGGAGAAATGTGAACAGTACTTCTTAATGTTTTTCTGAATGTGTTCTGTTTGGCATCCATATTTTGGTACTATTTTTTCTTATTAAGGTTAAGCAACCCTAATCTGAAAATACAAAATTTGAAGTGCCCCCAAATTCAAAACTTTTGAGTGCCGACATGATGGCCAAAGGGAAAAATTCCGCACCTGCCCTCATGTGAAAGGCAGCAGTCAAAACACAGACGCTCAAAAAATACTTCATAAAATTACTTCAGGCTATGTCAATGATTTTTGTGTTTAGGCTTGAGTCCCATCCCCAACGTATCTCATTATGTGTGTCCAAATATTCTAAAAGCTGGAAAAAAAAATCTGAAACACTTCTGGTCTCAAGCAGTTTGGATGAGGGATACTCAACTTGTATATAACTATAGCTTTAAAAATAATGCTTTTGTCATTTTTTATTTCAAATATTAGATAGGCTCATTGATCCTTTTTCTATTAGATTCTGACTCATGATAAGTTATTAATTGATGATAAGCATTGAATAGCAAAACAATCCCTTATGTAGAGATAAAGTATGGAGACTTGTTAGTAGACTGGATATTCTCCAGCACCAGTAAGACTTCTCTCCTGTGAGTGAGCAGGGCATCTTTCCCTGTTCCTGTTATGTGTTAGATTTCAAAACTGCTTTTGTTTTGATTTCATGGTTGTTGTGTATCATTTCTAGCTTTTTAGTCACAAAGAACAGGTCAGGTCATCCTGTTCTTTACCTGGAGAGACAGCCATATGACATCAGGGCATTCCAGTTCATGTTTCAGTTACTTACAAATCAATTTTAAAATTGGTCATGACATGAATTTTCAAGTAGATATGTCAATAATGCTAGTGACAAGTCATGGGCTGCTGTGATCTGAATTAGAGCTCATACAGCTGTTCTATACTGCACTACACAGAAAGTAAGTGCTCCAATGGCATCTATCCTTAGTAAGGTCCTTGCAAGGGGGGAGATTCTGATCAAGTGGCTTTTAGTATGTTGGTGCTCATGACAACTTTAAAAAAAAATGAAAAAGACACATTTGGTGTTTTTAAAATGTCAGATAGGCTTGTGCTCCAAAAAGATCAATGAAAGCTTGTAACCTGGGCGTTGCCATCATGGACCTTGTAACAGTGAGGGAAGGTATAACAAACACAGGTGAATGATAAACATAGATTGTAGATAATTTATTGACAAAAAGCTCAGTTGGCACTGATTCATCCAGGAAGATCCTAATCATGGGTGAAAAGGGACTGTCTAGTAGAATGGGGAAAATACAAGTGTAAATATCTATTCAAAATAATCATGTGTATCTGTAGGATATTTATAACACTAACTAGTAACTCAGTGGATGCTAATGCCTTTCTTCTTGCTTATAACTGCACTAGGCAAAACATTTCCCCATAAATGACAATTTAATTTTCAAACAAATCCCAGATCATTGCTTCTGTCAGAGTCAATGTTACTTTTGAAGTAAATGCTGAAACTAATGGCTTTATAATGATATTTTTACAGACTTTACTTATTTAAATAATCTCATGGCTATTAAATTACTACATTGGATCTGGCAGATGAAAGTAGTTGTGTTTTGCTTTACAAATTTGTTTATATCAAAAACTGCTTCTTCAAAGAAGAAGAATGAGTGTAGGGTGTAGTGATCTTGCCATCCCATTTTAAATAGATCTGTACTTCTCACTTGTAAATTGAAAGGACAGGGTGGTAGACCTAAATGAAGAAAAAGTCATAATTCATTCTGAAATCTCTAGTCTGGCATTCATTTGCCAAAAACATACAGGAATAAAACCACGTGGAAACACTTACAAATGAGAGAAGAGCTTAGACAGAAGGGTAGAAGGTATGGACAGACATACTTCTCTCTTTCCTCACTTTCTCTCTTTCCTGTACCTATATAAATTACCTGCACACTCACCTGCCAGCTTTACCATCCAAGGGTACAGTCACAAAATGTCCACAGCTAGATTCAGAACTCCTTACAGCTCATAGGTTTTTGGTGGTGACAAATGGACTCCCAACCTTCTCTGTTCCCACCATCTTGCTGTGCAGTTCTAGAAACAGAATATTTCCTCTTGTGAGTCTCACATTTTTCTGGAAAAGTTATCTGTATCATTAATTTCTAGAGTGACTGCTGCCTTGGTCTTGGAGAAAGAAATGTTGCTATTCCCTGGAATAGACCCTTTTGCTGTAATTTCCCATACATTGAGAGAACCTGTAATTTTTAGCAGAGTTTATGGACAGTTAAGAAATAATGGAAAGAAACTATCAACAGAGTAACTCCGAGCTGCTGTCCTGGCCAGAGCCATGACTTGTCACTGTGGCACATGACAGAAGCTATTTCCCACCTATACTTGGGACTGTTTCAGCTACTGTAAGCTAAATCATTCTAAGCTCTTCTCCAGATTAATATTTGCTGCCAAAAACCATAATATTGGTTTCTGCCAAAATTTTTCGCCTGCAGAAACTAACCATTCTCTAATTTGACAGGCCTTCCTATAGAAAGTGGGTGTGTCTGGGAGAGTTGTGAGCACTTTACCCACAGTTCTACCTTTCTGCTCCTTATAAGGCAACCTAACAATAGTCCAACCCTAATATGTTTTCCAAATATGCACTAACTGATCTTATAAAAGCCACAGGGGGCAAACAATGGTGTTCAGGTGAGCCCACATCAAACTCTGTCCAGTCTCTCTTCCATCTCTCCTTCCCAAAGATTAAAGCAACCTGGGTGTCTACAGCCATGTCGGGTTACTTGATACAAGTCTTTGTATATTAAAATAAATAATTTATTAACTTTATTATAATTTATTTAATCTTTAATTGACAAAAGTTTTATATAGCTACCTTGTACATGTTTTTAAATATTTATACATTGTGGAATGGCTAAATAGAATTAATTAATATATGAATTACCTCACAATTATTTTTTGTGATGAGAACATTAAAATTTACTTTTAATAATTTATAGGACTATAACACATTGTTATTAACAATGGTCAGCATGTTCACAACAGATCTCTTGAGTATGTTCCTTCTATATAATTGAAATAGTGCAACCTTTCACAAACATCTCCTAATCCCTCTCTCCCCAGCATCTGGTAACTGCCATTCTACTTCCTATTTTTATAAGTTTAACTTTTATTAGATTCTAAATATAAGTGAGATTATGCTACATTGTCTTTCTATGTCTGGATTGTTTAACTTAATATAAACTCTGAAAATTTCATCCACATTGTCACAAATACAGGATATCCTTCTCCCACCAGGATTTCCTTCTTTTTAAAGGTGTGAATAGTGGGAAGGGGGATAAAGGAGAGTGATGGAAGGAGTGAATTCAACTATGATATATTATAAGAATTTTGTAAATGTCACAATGTACCCTGCACAACACCAATAGTGATAACAATACTGATAATAATAATAGTAAGATATTTCAGAGACAAAATAATAAACAAATAAAAATGAAGGGTGAATAGTGTTCTAGTATACATGTCACATTTTCTTTAGTCATTCCTCTGGTGATGGACACTTAAGTTGATTCTATTTCTTGCCCATTGTGAATAATGGAGCAAAGAACATGAAAGTGTGGATGTCTCTTTACCACACTGATCTTACTTCTTTTGGATATATACTCTGTGGTGCCATTGCTGGACAATACAGCAGATCTAATTTAAAGTTTTTCCAGAACCAGCACATTGTTTTCCATAATGGCTGTACCAATTTACACTTCTGCTAACAACGTACAAGTACAAGAGGACCCCCTCTTTGTTATCTCTCAGCTTGTTGACAATAGTCACTTTAAGGTGTGAGATAATATCTTATTGTTGTTTTTATTTGCATTTCCCTGATGGTTAGTTATGTTGAGCACCTTTTTATATACCCATTGGAAATTCATATATCTTTTTTTGAGAAATGTCTATTCAGCTCCTTAACACATTTTAAAATTGGATTATTTGTTTTTTTACTATTGAGTTGTCTGAGTTCCTTGGGTATTCTAGATATTAATCCCTTATTAGATGTATGATTTTCAAATATTTTCTCCCACTTAGTATGTTGTCTCTCCCTTCTGCAGATTGTTTACTTGACTGAGCAGAAGCCTTTTCCTGGCAATGAGCTCATGGGTCTATTTTTGCTTTTGTTTTCTGTGGGTTCATATGTAATAACTGATGGCCAGACCACTGCTAAGGAGGGCATGCAGTTCTAGAGTTTCAGGTCTCACAGTGAAGTCTAACCTATTTTGAGTGGATTTTTGTGTATAGTGTGAGAGAAGGGTCTATTTTCATTCTTTTGCATGTGTATATACAGTTTTTCCAACACCATTTATCGCAAAGACTGTCCTTTCCCCATAGTGTTTTCTTGGCATCTTTGTCAAAATTCTATTGAACATTTATTTCTGAGCTCTCAATTCTGTCCATTGGTCTATTTTCTGTCCATGTCTTTTTTATCGGGATGGTTTGATTATCATAACTGCATAGAACATTTGGTGTTAGGTGGTATGGTCAGGGTCTTTTCTGGTTCTATGTGAATTTGAAGGTTGTTTTTACATTCTTGTGAAGAATGACACTGGAATTTTGGCACAGATTAAATTGAATTTGTTAGATTGCCTTGAGTATTATGAACATTTTAACAATATTATTTGTTTTAATTCATAAACATGGGATATATCTTCATTTATCTGTGTCTTCGATTCTTTTAACAAAGTCTTATGGTTTTCAATATACAGGTCTTTTATCTCCTCGGTTAAATTTATTCTTAAGCGTTTTTATTTTGTTTTGTGTTTTTGATTTTTGGTATAAGTGTTTGAACTCATGGCCTTGACCTTGCTAGGCAGGTTCTCTCCCACTTGAGCTAAACTTCTAGCCCTATTCCTAAGTATTTTTATTATTTTTGTACCTATTATAAATGTGATTGTTTTCATGATTTTTTTAAGGAAAGTTTATTGTTGGTATACACAAACACTACTGATTTTGTATGTTGTTTTCATAGCCTCAACTTTACTTGTCTTACTTGTTTCCTTAGTTTGTTAATTAATTTAGGGTTTTCGTTATAGCTTAACTTTGAGTGCCCTCACTCCTTTTTCTTGTCTAATTGATCTGGATAGGACTTTCTATACTATATTGCATAAGAGTAGTGTTGAGTAGACATCCTTATCTTGTTTCTGATCTTAGAGGAAAAGCTTCCAACTTTTCACATTGGGTGTGAGGTTAGCTGTAGCTTTGTTATACACAGTCTTCATTGTCTTGAGATACATTCTTCCTATTCTTAATTTGTAGGGGGTTTTTATCATAAAATATTTGTATGTTTTTATTTATCACCTCATTCCACATAGAATTTGAGGTAGTTTAAAAAATATTGGCAATCTAAAGTAAAACAAGAAATCAGGTCAGGAAAAAAATTACAGAAACAAATAAAGAATGAGCACATTAGGAATAATAGTGCACAGATTACATAGTAATTTCCTAAGGTTGAGCACAAATTTGGCCATGAAATTTCTATAATACAAAGAAAAAGTATTGGTGAGTGTGAAGAGTTGCAGTCTTTCAGAAATCACACGCACATTACTAACAAGAATTCTGAGTAACAAAAGATTAACACAAGGAATGCAGAATGTATGTCTTTATTAATGTGCCTAAAATAAGTTTACCATTTCACATCTCCTCCTCCATCAAACACTTTAGTCCGAGACTGCATCATCTCATAACTGAACTACATAAAAGCACCTTCTAAGTAGTCTCCCTTTTAGTCTTATAACTCATTATTTAGATGGTAGCTTTTTAATAGTGTTGTTTTGAAAACATCAATTAGATTGCATTAGTTCTCTGTTTAATATGAAATCATTCCCATAACTTTCCACAATGAGAGGAATAGAATCCAATTCATTACCCTGTCTTCACTACCCTGCATTCTCTGGCACCTGCCTCCTTCTCCACACCATCTGTACCCAGTTCGCCTCACTTGGTCTGCTGTGACCTCTCTGACCTTCATTCAGTTGCCAAAACACACCAAACTTTTTCTACTGAAACACTAGGCTCCTGTATTCATATGCTTTCCTCAAAGCCAAGGATGTTATTTTAGGTTTTTATTGTGATAACACCTACTTTTGGGTACCCAAACCTGATAATTGTCTTCTGCTGCAAAATCAACCACCTCAAGGCAAGTAGCTTAAAAACTATTTATTTAATGTATAAATACACAATTTAAAAAAGTTTAGCAGGGAGTTGCATGCTATATGAGCAAAAAAAATTTTTTAATTTAATAATTTCATAATGAAAATTCAGCAAATAAGGGAAAGGCTGATAAAAATAGGTCCTGGTGTCTATAAAAATACAGCTAACATCATTAATATTGAAATATTAAAACACTTTTTTCAAGGATCACGAAAGGTCAAGATGTCCCTTCTCACTGTTCCTACCCAATATTGCACTAAATATTCTATGAAGCATAGCAGGGCAAGAGAAAAAAGAAAAGGATAAATAATCTATAAAAAGAAGTTAAACAGCTGTCATTCCCAGATGACATGATTGCTCAACCAGAAAATACCATATAATCTACAGATGAAGAACTAAAGGTACTAAGGAAATATTGCAAATTCAAGGAAACAAGTTTTATATAGAATTGTATATTAGACATAAAGTTTTTAAACAATTAGAAAATAAAATTTAAATGATGTCATTTTCTGTGGCATCAAAAATTATTCAATGCTCAAGAATGAATTTAATGTAAGATGTTGTGGATCCCAACGTGCTCTGCTCTGTGCATACAAGTTGTGACTGGGTTTTGCACACCTAAGGGGGCAAAGATGATGGGATGCACTTCTTAAAGTAGGTTACTCTATTCTAAAAACACATTCTAGAAGATTGTCTACATGGTCTTACAGAGGAAACAACTGTGAACTGGTCATGGAGAGAGCCACATGGGAGGAAACTGAAGGCAGCCTCAGGCACTGATGTAGAACAGTAGAAAGTTTGGGACAGAAAAAAATGGGAGAATTGACTGTGTTCAAGACCTTCTGTATACCTATAGTGACCAATGCAGTGTGTATCTGCAACAGGTTAGACAAATAGCAATAGAAACCAGAAATAAATCCACACAGTGATGGTCAACTGAAATTTGAGGAAAGATACCAGGAAGATTCAATTCTAAAATGAGTGTCTTAATATTACTGAGAAATGGGATATCAATACAGAAAAACGAACTCAATTGCCTTGTAACTTCTTACCCCAAAAGTTATGAGCTGGATCATAGACCTTGAACATAAAACTTCTAGAAGAAAATGTATGAGAATATTTTTTTGATCTTGGGAATGTAAAGATTTCCTCAACTACACAAAAACAAAAAGCAAAAACATGAGAAGCAAAAAAACCATAAACTTTTAAAAAAGTTAAATTTTTATCAAAACCAAAAAGTAATAATTATTAAAAACACCAGTAATCTAAGGCACAGTGGTGCACACCTACACTCAATCCCAGCACTCAGGAAGATGAGGCAGGAGGACTGTGAATTCAAAGCTGGCCTCAGCTTCATAGTGAGTCCCTGTCTCAAAAAAGAAACCATTAAACACACAAAGCACTGTCTTTCTGTATAATTAGTATGAATTAATAATAAAAATACTTTAAGTAAATTATAGAAATGCCACCGACTGGGAAAGTAGTAATAGTATATGTATCTGACTAAGACATGTGTCCAGAATATATTAATTATATTACAAATAATAATGTAACATAGGCAAAATGTTTAGACAGATGCTCCATGAAAGAATATGTGTGAATGGAACAGACAATGAACTCATGAAAGCAGCCAACCATCATCAGTCACCAGGAAAAGGAAAATGAAAGCCACAATGAGCTTCTACCCTTCCTCTTCCACACCTCTTCTTCCTCCCTTCCCTTCCTGAAAACTCTCATCTAAAGCCATCATCAGTGTCTGTGCCAGTGGAGCCTGGAAGCCATGGTGTCCCGGACAGGAGTGGGAGCCTGGGCAGGTCCAGGAGGCACCTGTGTGGGGAGGTGACCCAGTGTGTGGTTTCATGACACTGAAGGGAAGGAAGGAAAAAGTGCTGGCAGATGGTGATTGGTTAGGTAATAAGCTTCCAAATATGGAAGCTTATTAAGGAAATGCAAGCCAGGTTTCTCATAATTGGAAAAGTGTTCACCAAAATGGATGGTGGCTATGTCACTGTGTACACAATTTGAAGACTCACAAGCAATATCTTTGTGATTTTTTGTATCTTAATTATACTGCATTAATTTTTTTTAGCAAATGATTTTATCAGAACATGTGGGTGGATTAGTTAGGACTAAAATAGCTTTCTGTTCCTTTTCCACCTTTCCAGGTATAATTTTACAATGGTATTCCTAAACAGAGAACACATATAAAAAGGAGTCTCTATATGGTTGTCAGTAAGTTATTAATTGCATTAAGATAAAATCCATTTAAATAGATTCTGACTTATTAGAAAAGAGGGAGAGTAGACAATTTTCCAAGCAAATGGCCCCTGAAAACAGGCAGGAGTAGCAATATTTATATCAGATAAAGAAGACTTCAATCCTAAATTAGTCAGTAGAGACAAAGAAGGTCACTTCATACTAATAAAAGGAACAATACATCTAGAGAAAATAATTGTTAACTTATATGTGCCCAAAGTTGGCACAGCCAACTTCATTAAATAAAAACTACTGGACTTAAAAGCACAGATAGACCCCAACACAATAACAGTGGGAGACTTAAATACCCTACTCTCACCAATAGATAGGTCATTCAGACAAAAAAATCAACAGAGACTTCAGAATTAAATTATACCTTAGACCAAATGGATATAACAGACATATACAGAGCATTTCATCTGGCAGCAGTACAATAGATGTTCTTCTCAGCAGCCTGTGGAACATTCTCTAAAATAGATCATAGTTTAAGATATAAAGCAAGCCTTGACAAATATAAGAAAATTGAAATAACATCCTTCATACTGTTTGACCATATGGAATAAAACTCAGCAACAAAAGAAATGGCAGAAAATATTCAAACACTTAGAGGATGCAGGAAAAAGGAACCCTCATATACTGTTGGTACAATGTACATTTGTGCAACCACTATGGAAAACAGTATGGAAGCTCCCCCAAAACTAAAACTGGAACTACCATACCACCCAGAAATTTTACTCCTAAGCAAGTATCAGTCAGGTTACAATAAAGATACTTGCACTTCCTTGTTTATTGCAGCATTATTAACAGTAGTTATACTCTCGAAACTGCCAAGGTGCACCGTAACTGATGAATGGATTAAGAAAATGTGTAATTTATGTATAATGGAATTTTATTGAGCCATAAAAATGATTTTTTTCAAAGATAATTGTATAGGACTGGAGAACATCATGTTAAATGAAGTTAGCCTGGTTCAGAAAGACAAAGGTCAAATGTTTTTCTCTCACATATGGAAGATAGATCCAATACAAATACAAGAATCACATATACATATAAATATATACAGAACATGTTTCTAAGAGTGGGACTGTTAGAGGAGAGTAAGGGGAAGGAAAAGAAGAAAAGAATGATAGAAAGTGAGTAATAATGAAATGTATCATATCCATATAAGAATAAGGTACAATGAAAACTGTTGAACAATACAGAGTAGGAGGAAAAAGGTGAGGAAGAGTACTGGAGGAGGTTGGACTCATTTATGCACAATATTTATAGGCAAAATCCCCACTGCATAATGAACAGAAACTTAAACAATGAAGGACAGGAATTTGAAACAGGTCATGCTAAGGGGAAGGTATTAGTGGGAAGGGGAGGGTAAACGAAGAGGTTAGAGCAGAGTGAATATTGTTGATATACTTTCTATACATGTATAGGAACATTATAACCTGTTGAAGTTATTTGAAGAAGGGGAATGGGGTAGAAGGAGGGGAATGGGGTAGAGGGAAAATAATGGAGGGGATGAACAAAACCAAGGTATAATATATGTGTACATGGAAACATCACAACAAAACTCCCTATACGATTATCAAATAATAAAACAAGTTTTTTTGTTTTTCAAAAAAAAAAAAAAGAGAGAGAGAGAAGGAAATTTTTTTCTTCTTCCTTGGTTGTCTGCTGAATTTTTAGGAGACTCAAAGCTGGAGAATGAGGCTTAGAAGCCCATGGCCAGTCATTACCCTACAGCACTGGTATACAAGGCACAGAAGTGCAACTCATGTCCCACTTTGACTGCCAACTCAGTGGCTATACTGCTGCAGGCAAGTACTGTGGCCACCACCCCAAACATGATGGAGCTTTCATTCTACCTTCTCCAGCTTCTAGTTCAATTTACATAGAAAATTGTCATGAACAGACTCTGTGTTCATAAAATACAGAGAGAGAGAGAGAGAGAGAGAGAGAGAGAGAGGAGAGATGTGAGGGCTTAATGATTTATTTCCTTCCAGAACACTGCCATGTCACAAACATGCACACAATGCATGGATGAAGGAATGATTTTTATCTTGAAACTAGGGAGGGGAACTACTCTTCCTGTTTTCAGGGTCCATTTGTTTGAAAAATCTTTTTCCACCCTTTCGCCCTCAGTCAATGTTTATTTTTGTCAGTAAGATGTGTTTCCTGTAGACAACAAGTTGCCCTGTCTTGATTGTTAAACCAGGTGGGAATTCAATTTTTTCCCATTATTGGTGTGCTGGGTGGGGTACATTGTGGCATTTACAAAGGTTCTTACACTGCATCAACTATATACACATACTGCATGGGTTCATATCTGGATGTTCTATTCTGTATCACTAATAAAAACATGTCTGTTTTTGTGCCAGTACCATGCTGTTTTCATTGTTATGGCTCCGTAGTATAGTGTTGTTCTTTTTGCTATGTATTGCCTTGCTATTTGAAGTCTTTTGTGCTTTTAAATGAACTTTAGGGTTGATTTTTCAGTCTTTGTGATGAACGTCACTGGAATTTTGATGGGAATTGCATTAAACATGTAGATTGCTTTTGGTAATATAGCCATTTCCACAATTTTGATTCTACCAATCCATGAGCATGGGAGATCTTTCCATCTTCTGTAGTCTTCTTTGATTTCTTTGTTCAGTGGTTTATAGTTTTCCTTGTAGAGGTCTTTCACATTCTTTATTAAGTTTATTCCTAGGTATTTAATTTTTCTTGAGGCTATTGTAAATGGAATTATTTTCCTGTATTCTTTCTCAGTCTGTTCATTGTTGTTGTAGAAAGGCTACTGATTTTGTAAATTAATTTTGTATCCTGCTACTTTGCTGTAGCTGTTTATGAAGGAGTTTTTTGTGTCTTTTATGTATAAGAACATGTCATCTGCAAATAAGGATAGTTTGACTACTTCCTTTCCAATTTGTATTTCTTTTACTTCTTCTTCCTGGTTTATTGCTCTGGCTAAGAATTCCCAGACTATGTTGAATAAGAGTGGAGAGAGTGAGTACCCTTGTCTCATTCCTGTCTTTAGAGGGAATGATTTCCATTTTTCCCCATGTAGTATGATGTTAGCTATAGGCTTATCATATATAGCTTTTATTATGTTGAGGTACATTCCTTCTATTCCTAGTTTCATCATGAAAGGATACTGAATTTTATCGAAGGTTTTTTCTGCATCTATTGAGAAGATCAAGTGGTTTTTGTCTTTGCTTCTGTGAATATGCTGTATTACATTTAATGATTTTCATATGTTGAACCATCCCTGCATTCCTGAGAAGAAACCAACTTAATCATGGTGTATGATATTTTTTATATGCTGTTGAATTCAGTTTGCCATTATTTTATTGAAGATTTTGGCATCTATGTGCATTAAAGATATTGGCTTGTAATTTTCTTTTTTTGTTGTGTCCTTATTTGGTTTTGAGATGAGTGTAACACTGGCTTCATAGAATGAGTTTGGCAGTTTTCCTTTCCTTTATATTTTATGGAATAGTTTGAGGAGTGTTAGTATTAGTCCTTCTTTAAAGGTCTGGTAAATTTCAGCAAATAATCCATCAGATCCTGCACTTTTCTTTTTTAGGAGATTCTTTACTGCTCCTTCAATTTCATTGCTTATTATAGATCTGTTTAGGTGATTAATGTCCTCCTCCTTCAATTTTGAATGGTCATATGTGTCTTAAATTTAGTTTAAATTTAAATTTTCTTTTATATTAATTTATTTGGATACAAGTTTTCAAAGTAGTTCTTAGTGATTCCCTGGATTTCCTTGGTGTTCATTTTGATCTCTCCTTTTTCATTTCTAATTTTAGTAATTTGGATCTTTTTCCTCCCCAATTTAGTCAGATTTGCCAGTGATTTGTCAATCTTATTTATCTTTTTAAAGAACCAGATTTTTGTTTTGTTGACTCTTTGTAATTTTTTTGTCTCTATTTCATTGATTTAAGCCCTTATTTTTATTATTTCTCTCCTTCTACTAGTTTTGGGTTTAGCTTGTTCTTGTTTTTCTAGGAGCTTGAGATGCATCATTAGGTTGTTTATTTGAGATCTTTCTGTTTTTAATATATGCTCTCGTGGCTATAAACTTTTCCCTTAGGAATGCCTTTGCTGTGTCCCATAGGTTGTGATAAGTTATGCTTTCATTCTTGTTATGTTCTAGGAACTTTTTGATTTCCTTCCCTTATTTCTTGATGATCCACTGATCATGGAGCAATGTATTGTTCAGTCTCCATGTGTTTGAGTATTTTCTGCTGTTTCTTTTGTTGTTGAATTCTAGTTTTATTGTGCTGTGGTCAGACAGTATGCAGGGAGTTATTTCAGTTTTCTTATATTTGTTAAGACTTGCTTTGTGACCTAAAATATGACCTATTTTGGAGAAAGTTCCATGGGAACTTTATATTGTTAATGTATTCTGTGCTAGCAAACTTGTATCTTTACCTCACTCTTTATGCCAAAAATATATATACATATATGTGTGTATATATATATATATATGTATATATATATACACACACACACTTTTTAAAACCCTCAAAAATTGTGGGAGAAAAGAACTTTATTCATAATTTTAGTGCAAGAGACGACTTAAGTGCTCTAAACCAGAATTCATAAAGCATCCTTGAGAACCAAAGCAATTCATTCATCCAGACAATATAAATTTCTGTCTGATGAAAAGAATCATCAACTGTGTAAACACACAGACATTATTTTAGGGGAAAATTATAATACATGTGGGAGAAAAAAAATCACAGCTAATTTCTTTGATTTACAGTGAGCTCAAATATTTCAGTCAAAATCAGATCATTTAAACAAGCCAAGAATTGGGGGGCAGGCATTTAAGACAGTGATCATGGACCATGAACAATAAGGTTCCTAAAACTGCCGATAAGCTCATTTTCACTGTCTTGCCCCTTGTTTTCCAGATTATGCACCAAAATTTTACCTTTGCACCTCAGATTGTGTTTTTTAAAATGTCCTTGCTTCTTAATTTTCTGAGTTTCTACTTTCTCAATTTTGTTGCCGGTTATAAAACAACTGAAAGATAAGAAACACGTGTTTTCTCTTCAACTGTTTTTAATTAAACGTTTGGTCAAACAGAGATTATTGTAATTACTCTTTCATTATCTTTAAGGATTTCCTCAAGCTTCCTTTTTTTCAGTTCATTGCTGGCAGCAAAGGAACAGGAAGAAGTTGTGTTCATTGGGTGGCTCCTGTCAGGAGTTGCTGAGCCCTATCTAGAAGCAGTGATTTGAAGAACACATTCTTAGGTCCATAGCTCTATCTCTGCTGTCTCTTGGTCATTGCCTTGTCTCCACAATTCCATCTCTGAAATCTCCCACTTAGATTAAAGGCTGTGCTTTCACAGAGCAGTAACACATCTTTAGTACAGTCCACAATTTTATAAAAAAACTGCCTATTACTCTTTTCTTCATTTTTGGCCTCTAGGGAAAGAGATCTAAGGTTTTTATCAGTTTTTTCAAATTTTCACTAGCTAGCAAGAATTTAAGTCTCCTTAAATATTAAAACCAGACTTGAGCTCCAGTAATAAAATCTGCATCAATATCTGGCGATGGATCCCAGAGCCTCACATATACTAGGTAAGGGTTCTATCACTTGCTCCACATCCTCAGTCCTTGTTTGCTTTTAGTTGTTTTTCAGATAGGGTCTTAGGCTAACTTTCTCTGGCCTTGAACTGTGATCCTCCTGTCTAACCCTCTTGAATGTTATATTCTCTTGAATCAATATTTTGTATGCTATAAGTCTTAGCTAGAGAAATAGAGTCTTCAAAGTGGAAATTTGGAATGTTTTAAGTTTTTCCCTCTTCTTGACATAGTGATCCATCAGTGGGATGCTACAAGTAGTTAGGCCAGAAATGCCAAAAACCCTACAGTGAGGAGGGTACACAAAGAAGAATCCTCTTACTGAGTGACACTTAAATGTGCCTCTGATATCACTGTGACCTCCATCTACCTGTGCCTTAATTATATACAAAAATAATTTGTGATGCTTTTATTGTGCACTGAATTTTTTTAAAGTGTAACTCTTTTTAATTGCTGAGTAAAAACCCACATCAAATAAGCCTAAAAATACAAATGCAGTATTCCCTTGATATCACAGGACACAGTTCTGAGACCTCTGTAGATGCCACAGTTGCTCAAGGGTTGAATAAAGTGCTCTGGTATTTGCATACAACCTACGAGGTTCGTAATCTTTAAACCCTCTCTAGACTATCTAATAACATATATCATAACAGAAATGCTACATAGACAGGTGTTATATTGTATTACTTAGAAAATAAAGACAAGGAAAAAGTGTACATGTTTAGTACAGATGTAATTTTTTCAGCGTATTTTCAACCTACACTGGTTGAATCTGTAAATGGAGAACCTATGAATATGGAGGGCTGACTGAGTTTATTATCTCAAGTCTTTCTGGGTAAAGATGAGTATTCTGGACATACTTTGCAAAGTCCTTTGTTCAGGGTTCTAGAAAGTTTCCATTAAGCTCTTAACCAGGCACATGGTCTCATGTAAGAATAAGTCCTCTTCCAAGCTCATGTGGTTAGTGGCAGAATTCACATCCTTGCAGCTATAGGCTCTTAGCAGCTTGCTTCTTCAAGGCTGGCAGTAGAAAAGATCTCTGCTGCTTCTAGCCTCTCCAGTCTCTCAGTTAAAGGCATTTCCTGATGAGGTCAGGCCTACTTCAGATAATCTTCTCATTCATGTACTCAAAAATCAACTGATTAGGAAACTTAATTGTACCTATAAAATCTTTTCATCCTTGCCATCTGGTGTGACACAATCACTGGATTGATATCTCATCAAGTTTGTAGTAAGTTATTGGTTGGAATCAAGTCACAAGGTCCATCTGAACTCAAAGGGAGGGCCTTACACAGGCCATGACTAATTGGGGTCACCCTTGGTTTAGTCTAGAGTAATAACCATGGTAAGTCAAGGGAAGATTGAATTCCATTTCATTTAGAGCTTTTCTTAAAGCTGTTCATCATTTGGAAGAATGATGTAATTGGCAACCATACCTCTTGCAGCTGTCACACAGCTCTAGTCACTGTAATCCACAAATACACTTCACTGTCTTCTGGAGTACAGACCTTTGTAGAAGTATTTTATTTTATGTAAATTAGTCTCTCTTCTTTTCCTTATGCTATAGTTAACATATTATATTTGCTTTTGCTTGGTTTTGTTTTGGGGTTTTTTGAGACGGGTTCTCACTATGTAGCCCAGACTGGCTTTGAACTTCACATCCTCCTGCTTGCGGGCATGCACAATCATGCGTAGTTGTTATAATGACTTTTTAAATTTTAATTTTCAAACAGTAAAGGGAGATTTATAGAATATTTGTTTTAAAAGGAAAGATGAGTCAAGTTAGGTTGAGCTCTACTGTGATAGAGTTAAAATATGCTTTATTTACATAAAATAACAGAATTTTTAACATTATAATTATTAATGCACATTAATTATACATGCTAATGGATTTTACTGTGACATTTCTGAACATACATTTGTCATGCTTTTATTGTATCCACCCTCCTTACTCTCCTCTATTATGCTTCACCCATCCAAGTACTAACCAGGCTCAACCTTGCTTAGCTTCCAAGATCAGACAAATTGAGCTGCCTTTAGGGTGCTATGGTTGTAGACTCTGCTATGCTTCTCTTGTTCCCCTTCCCCTGCAATCCTCTTTACTCTTCCCTTTACTGCTTTTAGGGCACCTTTTATTTTATTTGAAATCCTTGATATTCAACATGTGAGAGAAAGCATGAAATACTTATCTTTCTATGTCTGAATTATTTTGCTTATCATTAGAACCTCTAGTTCTGTCCATTTACCTGAAAATGACATGGTTTTGTTATTCTTGGTGTAGAATACCCTATTCTTGCTTTTATTTCCTGAGGAATTGGAGTCCTATTCAGGAAATTGTTGCCTGTGAAAATATCTTTCAGAATTGCCACTCATCTCATGACTCTGTATACACACCAAACTATCTTTATCAGTTTGTCTGCTGATAGGCACCTAGACTGATTCCATAGCTTGGTTATTGTGAATAGTGCTCCAGTGACCATGGGTGTGTGGACATCTCCATTGCAATGCTGACCTCATTTCCTTTCATTATATACCCAGAAGTTGTATATCTGGGTCATATGGTAGTTGTTTCAGTTTCCTGAGCAATCTCCCTACTGTTTTCCGAAGTGGCAGCACTAATTTACATTCCCATCAACAGTGTATAATTACTTCCCTTTCCCCTGGTCCTCATCAGCATTTACTATTTTTGTTTTTTTTGGATAATAACCATTCTGACTAGGTTGAGATGGAAACTCAATGTAGTTTTGATTTGCATTTCCCTGGT
This sequence comes from Castor canadensis, assembly GCF_047511655.1. Taxonomy (NCBI): domain Eukaryota; kingdom Metazoa; phylum Chordata; class Mammalia; order Rodentia; family Castoridae; genus Castor; species Castor canadensis. Next base: position 57,785,904 of record NC_133394.1, read on the forward strand.
AACTAAAAATGTTGAGCATTTTTTCATATTTATTGCCCATATGTACTTTTGAGAACTGTCTGTTCAGATCATTTGCCCACTCATTGATTGGGTTATTTGTTCTTGTTACTTTTCTTAGTTCTTTATATTTACTGTGTATAAGTCTTCTGTGATGTGAATGGCTGGAAAAATTTTCCTTCCATTCTGAAGGCTAAATCTTCTCTCTGTTGATTATTTTCTTCACTCTGCTGAAGGTTTTTAATTTGTTTTGGTCCCACCCATCAATTCTTGCTTTTATTTCCTAAGCTATTAGAGTCCTATTCAGGAAATTGTTGTCTGTGAAAATATCTTTCAGAATTGGCACTCATTGCACCAGCATTTTTCCCTTTGCCCAAAATGCTCTTTCCTTGGATACTGAAATGTTAATTTTTAAAAATCTTTTAAAATTTTGTTGTACTGGGGGTACAACAAATGTCACTTTGGTGATATTTACCAAAGTTCTTACAATACGTCATAGTTGAATTTACCCCCTCCATCATTCTCCTTTATCCCCCCCCCCATTCCTGGTATAGTTTCAACAGGTTTCATTTTTCCATTTACACACATGTGTACATAATATTCACCCTCCACCATATTCACCCTCTTACAACCTTTCCCTACATCTTCCCTGGCATAAACTTCCCAGGCAGGACCTGTTTTACCTTCCTGTTTTCCGTTTTTGAAAAAGGACATCTTTGTCTGTATAAATGATGATACCCCCCTGTACAATTTCACCCTTTCACACTTTCTCTCTATTTGATTTTTTTCTCCCAAGTCATATAATAACCTAACATACTATACATTTTATGCATTTATTGTGTTTATACATTAGAATGCATATTTCATGAGGATGGAAATTATAGTTTGGACTACTAAGTTTTGTGTGCCTGGAATGTAATAAGAGTTCAGTTATTGTTAGTTGAATGAATAAATTAATCTTATTGAGGTAAATGTAATCTGCTCTACTTGGTAAACAGTATGGAAATTCTGGGTTTTAATTCCTGGACATTGACATATTGACTGTGTTAGATTGTCCCCAAATACACATTTCTTCATGTATATAGTGGTGAGGTTATAATATTCCTTCAGTACCTCCAAAATGTGGAGAGGAACAAAAGAAAATGTATCTTATAAGGAAAGCCCAACACTGACAAAACTTAGCCTACAATTTGAATTAAATCTCATTTTGTAGCATGGATTTGCAATTTTTAATTGTAGGAAATTGCAATTTTCTTACTTAGTAGGTATAAAGTCAGAAGATAACAACTTATACAATACTGTCCCCAAAACTATTAATAGTTAATGGGCTTTTTACTAAGGAGACATGTTTTCTATCTTGGAGACATCTTTAAGATAAGGAAGCAATTTCTCTCATGTGTGGAATATAGACCTAATACAAATACAGCAATACTATGAAAAATGGGTCACACTAAGGGGAGGTCACAAATGAGAGGGTCGGGGTAAAAGAAGGAAACTAAGAAGATGAATATGGCTGACATGCTCTCTATAGAAGAATGAATACAGAAATCTTAAACTGGCTAAAACCACCACAAGAAAGGGACTAAGAGAGAACGAAGAAAAATAGAGGAGATGAAACAATTGGGGTTACAATACATATGTACATAAAAATATTACAAGAAAACTCCCTGTGTAGCTGCCTTTATCACAAACAAGCAAAAACATCATTTTTTTTTTCTTCTACAAAATCAGAGAAAAGGAGGGCAGAACAGGTCCTGCCCAGGGAGGGGGATTGGTACCAGTGGGAGGGCAGAGTTGGTGGAAAAAGGGGATAGAGGAGTGAATACGCCACAAATACTGTGTAAATGCAAAAATGATACCAGTTGAAAACATTCCAGGAATGGGGGAAGGGGTGAATTTAAGTATGATATATTTAATATATTGTAAGAAGTTTTATAAATGTCACAATGTACCCCCACCCAACACAACAATAAAATAATAATAAAATAACAACAACAAAAAGATAAAGGAACAAATGTAATTTTCCCTTAAAAGTTAGGGGTGGCTGTAGTTCTTCCCGTAGGAGGGTTGGGACTTCCGTAGGGCAATGTCTGCAGATATTCTCTTGCCTTGCTGGGATGGGCAGAAGTAAACATCCAATCATGCACAGGATGTTCTCCCACAATAAGTTATTTTCTACTCCAAAATTCTCTGAAGGCTCTTGGAGCTGAAGAACTTCTCCCCTCACTTTCCTGCCCTGCACTGAGTTGCAGGGTGAGCTGTTTTTGTTAACAGGTCTGACAGCAGTGGTCTGGGAGCATCCCGGGAAGCAGGCGGCTGTGCAGGAGCAGGGGCATTGGCAAGTGGGGAGGGGTCTGCGCTCACAACCGCGCTAATAGAATTAGTAATTCAGTAACTACTACTTTGACCATCAGTACGTTTTAAGGTCTACAGAAGGGATTGTGAAATTATAGTTTTCTTTTGCAAGAAAACATGGCTTTGACTTCTCCTGTCTTTTTCAAAGGCTAAAATGCAAAGAGAAAGCTACAGTAATTGTCAGTTTTTAAAATGAGAATTGTAGGGTTTAAGAGCTAGGCTTACTTATTTAAACGTTTTTCATAATAAAATTATGTTTCTAGACTGTTACCAATCTATTCTTTGAAAAGAAAAGAGAGTGATCTCAACTCCACCCTTTTATTGGAATAACAATTCTCTTTAAATGTCCTAATAGCAAATTGGTTTCAATTTATGAACAGTAAACGAAGAACATACTACAAATGTAGAAGAAAAAATGGACATTCTGAAGTATATAAATCAATATTTATATATTGATCTGAAAACAATTACAGCAACAATGCATTTAAGCAGCGCTAACCTTGTCACATAATAATTCTGGGTAAAAAGGGACTTTTACTTTGCAGAACCAAAACCCCCAAGAATTTCCAGTTCCAAATCCTAATTCTTTTGTGGCTATTACTAACTGGGGAAGACCAAGGAATGCAGAAAATGTCTGAATGGACTTAAAGATATTAATTATTACATATATACCCCAAAAGATCTGATTATTAACAGAAAATTTGACTTTTGCCTCTGATTTCATACAGAAGAGGAAGGTGAATTTATAACTAACTAAATAATTCAAAAGTTGTTCTGTGGCCATTTCTTGAAAGATTTTTCTTTACATACTTTATGTGATTTCTAAATATGAAGTTTTCGGCGTCACAATGCATACAGCTCTGTATTCGCCGCCTTTTATTCTTAACTGGGGATTTTGTATTTGACTATGTAATATCATTAAAAATATTATACTTTCTTCCCTCGTGTTGGGGATGTAATTAATGGATATTTAGCTCATGGCAACACCCAAGAGATTTTAGATTCATTAAGAAAAGGCTGAATCTTGTGTCTGTATTAATATCTTGTGAACGTGTCTTATCATATTTGTCTGAGTTCTTGCCGTTCATTTCCTTGTGATAAGGTTCCTGGGCAGAGCAAGTCTTCGGAAGTTAGCCCACAGGGCTGCCTGGCAAGTTTATTTTGGGAAGGAAATAATCAATTTAGAGCTCTTACTGAAAGAGTTCTTATCGAGCTCATTTCCTCGGCTAATGCTTCACAAGCTAATATTACGGGTTTAGCAGCAACTTCAAAGGGGCAGCTCTGTGCTTTGTAGGTTTCATTAATGCAGAATTTCTCCAAGGGCACGGAGTGTTTGTCATTAACATGACTACAATCCACAGACTTGCAAACATAGGTCATAAAAGCTGTAGCAGAAACCTGCGCTGCTGCAGCTCCAGATCGCTGTGGTACTGCCGAATTAATTGGGCTTGGGTTGTGGGATGGAGTGGGGAAGCAGTACTACGCCCACAGTCTTGATTTGTCTGTACTCCTCTTCTTCATTATGGCTCAGTGAATTGAAAATAGTGATTGATCTTACCAGCAAGGTAGTCAAAAGCATGTATAGACAGCATCTAGCACATACCCGCCCAGGTAACAATAGCACTTTGAAATTCGGAACCTTATCTACACAGAGATGCATTTAACGTTCCAGAATAGAACAACAGGAAAGAAAGCCTGGGCATGGCATGCAAAACACCTGAAGGAAGGAAAGGAGGGAGTTTCAAGGCAAGAGGCTTGATTCTTCTGAAGATTTTTAAATTAGAAACATGAGTGGTTGGCTACCATTGCCAAGTCAAGATATTTTCAAGTTCATTTCTAGGCATTGCAGTCTGGTTGTCTTTTGCCCCAACATACTAGAATATTATTTTCCTTTATGATGTATTTGACTAGACTCCTGGGGCAGGCTGCTCTCTGTCAGGCAGCCTAAGTAAACTCCAGGGAGACATGAGGAGACAGTTTTAATTAAGTGCTATCTGTTCTTGTCTCCTATCATTGCCCACTTGAACACTATTCCATTTCCATTCCTACCTACCACTTCAGGAGGGCTTCCTTCCATCTGCAGATGAGACATTGCACCAGAGCCTGGAAGACAGCTCAGTTCCCAGGCCCGAGAGGCTTTGTGGACGCTCCTGCTGCAAATGGGCCACAGCTGCTCCCTGGCAATGGCTCTCGTGTCCAGAGTGGGAAAACCAAAACATCCCTTGGAATTTGGAGAGCTCTATAGGAAAAATAGGATAAAAATACAGAAATTATAAGAAAATCATTAGCAGTTGTTTGGTTATTTTTCTGTGTCAGTAGACTTTTGCTTAATATTTTAGATATTTGAGCAGTACTGTAAAAAGCTTTTGTTTAGTTCTTATTAAAATAGCTACATTAAAAATAGCCAGTTGAGCAGCTAGGTTTCCAGAGTAGGAAAAGAAGAGAGGAAAATGATACAGAAACTCTAAGCTAAAATAAATCCTAGTATCCAATTTAAAGTGCATAAAGAAAAGAGATAGATCATGAGGCTAACTTTTTTGTCTTAGCTAGCTATCAAAATACTTCTATGACTAATATTTGTTTAGAGCTCAGAGGGGAATATTTTAAAATATTTTTCTGACTAAAACAAAAATTGTAAAACACTAAATAAAATCTCTGATGGATATTAAAACAGAAAATCAATTTTTATTTTTTAAAGCATTTTATTATTTTATATTTCCATACAATCCTTTGAAGGAAGTATTTGGGGAGAGGTGTTTGTACACTCAGATGTCATAAAACTGAATTGTAGTATTTCGCAAACCAAGCCAAGTTATTTTACTGTGAAAGTAACGCAATGGCAGTTTTTGAAGAGGGAATATAAAATGAACTTATTTTTTTCTAATAAATTAAAAAAAGTCCCTAAACCCAAATATAGTGCAATGTTTGATGATTACTTAGTCTATGTAAGTTTAGTAATTGTTTAATTTAGTGATCCCATATTTCATGGTGTTCTGTAGGCTGAACTACAGCACCTGGATGCTCTTTCTCCTGAACACAGCACAGGGATGGATACAGCTGCCTGTTTCTCAGGCTCTCTGTGTCAGGGACTCTATTAACCTCACGTGGCTTGTAAGGAAATAATAGCCTTAAACAACAAACTCCAAGCACTTCTAAAACAGCCAAGGGAATTTGACAAGAATTTTTCCATTGGATCCAGTGTGTGGGTTCCATCCTGAGGTTCCTCAATTCTTTCAAAGTTTTTTACTTGCCTTTGGGTTTCATTTAAGTCTGAGTATCACCTCCATTTATGGACTCTTCTTGTTTTATGTTTATACAAAATTATCTATTTTTAAAGATGTAGTTATTTTCTGCAGCCTCTTTTCTTCTGCTTTTCTTGTTCCCCTTCTTTCCCTTTTCTTTGTTTATATCTTTTATTCATTTTCTTGGAGTTAGAAAATGACTAGCTTTTATCCTATCTTGTCACAAAGTGGCAATTTATCTGTATCTAAGGCTTCCATGGAGGTAGGGGACAGCAGAGACAATGCATAATTTATGCCCAAAATGGAAATAACCGGATATGTATTTTTAGAAGTGGGTATGCATGTAATTTTTGTAAAATCTACCATAGTATATATTAGGTTGTTATAGAAATTGCCATTTTTGTAGGTAAAAAAGCCAAGTATTGCCAATTTTACATGGCTCCTATGTCACACCTTCATTTATTATAGATGCTAAGAAAATGTCTATTGTTTTTTACTTCAATAAACTCCCCAAATTTAAGCATCTATTTTGAAACAAACATACTTAGAATCCTTCCCCTCCCAGCTTCCTGCAAAAACCACACAAAATATAATTAACATTGCTTGAGATGTCTAATTCCCTGATGCACCACTTCACAATTGCATATGGTTTTTCTAAAACTTCAATTGCTTTCAGTTGCTACTCTAAATGGAATGAAATTCACAACATCACTTGCTGACTTTAGCTAAAGTTTATTACCATAATGCTGTTGGAAAAGCTGAGCCCGTTTTGCAGTGAGGTAACTGTGAAGGCTGTAGCTTGCAGGCTGGCTGGCCTGAGGAGGCTGCTTTTCAGCATCTTAATGAGCAATATTCAGTTTTCTCCCCTGTGGTTTTCATGATTCATCAGTCCCTTCCGGACTCTGGATCAAAACCATATTTTGCCAAGAGTTCTGTTACACCCTGCTCTTGTTCAGTAGGGAATTGCTCCCGGCAATGTTCTTTTTTCCTGTTAACACCTGTACCAAGCTGTTGAGGAAATAGTTTTCAAAGCAATCCTTGGAGAAGAGATTCTTGTCTTTTTAATAGGAAGAATATTTCTTCCAAATGGGAAAGGCATTGTTTATAAGGCCAAAATTACTCATAGTTTCATCTAAATATGTAGTTTTAGTTATATACATAAGGTTACTTATTATAGTGGAAAAGTTTCATGGATATATCACACCAAAAATCTACCTATGCTGCAATAGATTTTCTATCATGTTTCAATGCATTTATCACAGTAATTCATGAGTCCATATGTCTTCTATATTGTAATGAGAAAAGTTAATTTTTAATATTCTATAGATTGGTATTCGGTATTCGAAGGTGCTAGCTTATTCCAAAAACTTATCTTGAGAACGTTCAGAAAGTAGTTTGTGAATGTATTCTGAGTCCATCCATCCATCCTTCTATCCATCCATGTGTCATCTATCCCTCATTCTGGATATTCTCTATGTAGAGATCTTTTGAGACTTCCAGTACTTGTAGAAAACCCATCTCACTGTCTGTCAGTTGGAGGAAAGGGGGTTGACTGGGAGATAGAGGTTAAGATAACATGGGCTCTTGAAGGATATGGATGGTGAAACTTAGAAAAGGAGAAATAAAATAAAACACAATCCCCTATTAAAAGAAATCCCATCTAAAAATAAGGATTATTTCAATTTTACATTTACAAACAGGTGTGATCTATACTACAAAGGCCCTACATAGTTATTTTCCTATGGAAACAGCCAGTATGCAACACAAATAAGCCCTCTTACATCTGTCTCTGTTTTTCTCATCTGAGGTGAATCTTGGTGACAGCTGAAGATAAAAGAGGGATGTTAAGAAGAAACAAAGCACCCAAATCAAGGTCTATACAGTGGAAAAATCAGAAAATAATTAATAATTTAGAATGAAAAATAAATGTAGTAGTGCCTCTTATGGGTGGTTTTCTTCCTATGGTTTCAGTTACCCTCAGTCAACTGTCATGTGATGACATTATTATACAATAAGACATTTGGGAAGACAGGGGATGACAGAGAGAGAGAGAGAGAGAGAGAGGAAGACAGGGAGAGATTGAGAGACAGGTCACATTTATATAGCTTTCACATAGATTGTTAGGATTTTCCTAAATATTATGGTTCTTGTTAGTCTCTTACTGTGTTTAATTTATAAATTAAGCTTTATTATAGTTATATACATATTCAGAAAAGAACACAGTATTGTAGAGTTTGGTATCTACATCTCTAGGCATCTGCTATGGACAACTTTACATTAAAATAAATAGAAAAATAAGATAAAAAGAGAGGTTAGATTGAATGACAAGGAATATGAGATTGATTCAAGAAGGAAAAATATGGACTCAGTATTGGATTTGAACTTACGGTTCACAGGCAAAGGATTCAAATATATATATATTTAATTGTCAAGTGGTTCTTAGCATTTTCTTGACAGTTAAATAGGATAACAGATGAGAAGATGTTAGGATTTTGTCTGAACTATAAATAGTACTCCATACTTATTAGATCCCTTGCTGTGTGACTTTGGCATAAGTCTTAGGACTTTGAGAAAGCTTTTGTCAATGTGACTGGACACATGGTAGTCTAGAAATTACACTTAAAGTGAGCACACGATAGCTCATTAAGTACACTTAATAAACCAATTGTGACCTTGGGTTTGGATTGCTAAATTCAGACTTTTAGAGCCAAGTTCAGACACACCAGTAAGTACCACTATTCAGTTATCTTACACTGGTGAGTGTGTACTTATGGTATATCAGATGGAGGGAGAAGCAATCCCAAGCATTTTCTCTCCTTGCTCATAAGTCTGCATCCTTCATATTACTCAGAGTGGAGAAGAGAGGGCAGGGGGAGAACTTTGCAGGAAAACCCTGGTTCATTTACAGCTGTGGACTGTGATGCTTTTCCTACCCCACCAAGGTAGGTTTCTCTGGTTCCCCATAATTCACAACACATAGATGTTGCTTTAACAGTAAATTGAATTACCTGAAATTTTTTATGTGTGTATATTATTGTCCTAAATATACAGAAAGTATGTCTTCCTAGGCTTTCTCCTTGCAGTGCTTATCACAGAATTATGCATGTTATGTGAAAATGTATTACAAACACACTCTCTTTATTCCTTCTAACTTGATGATACATATATTTCTAATTTTCAGTTTCATTTAAGTTTTCCTTCTTGTTTAGAATTAGCAGTTGGTGCACTTTATCAGTTTATTTTAAAGAATCAACATTTTGGATTAATGTGTATTACTGCATCTATTTTTATCAGTATTTTCTTTCATTTTATTAATTTTATTATCCTATTTTTCAAAGATTGCTTATTGTTGCTTTCAAAATTTCACACTTGAATGCTAATTGACTTACATTTATTCTTTCTCATTTAATCATGACCATTTTTAACTGTGACATTGTCTCTAAGATCAGTTCTGTCTGTCCACTTAAGTTTTTTTTTAAAGAGTTCTCATTCTGGTATGTTTCAGTTCTGTTTTTCCCTTATTCTTTTCTGGCCAGAGAAGGAGGCCATCCACACTCCACTTTAGGTAATTTATTCGAAATTACGTTTCTGTCCTTACATGTATATTCTAACTGAGGCGTAACGTTTTGCATATTCCCCAGATTCTTAGCATACTCATATTTACTATTGACATTTACTTGTGTCCTCAAGGTACATTATTTTTCTGAGGCGTAAACTTGGAGTTTCTATGTTATGAGACTAGAGGGCATGGAAAGAGTAACTTGAAAGTCAGTAGGCCCGGTTGTCCACTGATCCTCATATAACCTGTGGCTACCCCAGGGCTATCAGGTATGCCGGAGTTCTTAGTAAATGTGGAGAGTACAAGGGATTACCAGTTGTGTGAAACGATTCATAAGGGAAATTATATCCTGCAGCTTTTTTTAAGTTGAGAGAATAAAAGCATTCTTGGAGTTGTATATATGTGCTAACAAATACATTTATTTTTTTATTTTTATTTTTATTTATTTATTTATTGTTTTATTATTCAAATGTGCATACAATGCTTGGGTCATTTCTCCCCCCTGCCCCCACCCCCTCCCTTACTACCCACTCCACCCCCTCCCTCTCCCCCCCACCCCCTCAATACCCAGCATAAACTATTTTGCCCTTATCTCTAATTTTGTTGAAGAGAGAGTATAGGCAATAATAGGAAGGAACAAGTGTTCCTGGTTGAGATAAGGATAGCTATACAGGGCATTGACTCACATTGATTTCCGGTGCGTGGGTGTTACCTTCTAGGTTAATTCTTTTTGATCTAACCTTTTCTCTGGTACCTGTTCCCCATTTCCTATTGGCCTCAGTTGCTTTTAAGGTATCTGCTTTAGTTTTTCTGCGTTAAGGGCAACAAATGCTAGCTAATTGTTTAGGTGTCTTACCTATCCTTACACCTCCCTTGTGCGCTAAAGCTTTTATCAGGTGCTCAAAGTCCAATCCCCTTGTGTTTGCCCTTGATCTAATGTCCATATATGAGGGAGAACATAGGATTTTTGGTCTTTTGGGCCAGGCTAACCTCACTCAGAATGATGTTCTCCAATTCCATGCATTTACGAGCAAATGATAACATTTCGTTCTTCTTCATGGCTGTATAAAATTCCATTGTGTATAGATACCACATTTTCTTAATCCATTCATCAGGGTTGGGGCATCTTGGCTGTTTCCAAACTTGGCTATTGTGAATAGTGCCACAATAAACATGGGTGTGCAGGTGCCTCTGGAGTAACCTGTGTCACAGTCTTTTGGGTATATCCCCAGGAGTGGTATTGCTGGATCAAATGGTAGATCAATGTTTAGTGTTTTAAGCAGCCTCCAAATTTTTTTCCAGAGTAGTTGTACTAGTTTACATTCCCACCAACAGTGTATGAGGGTTCCTTTTTCCCGCATCCTCGCCAAAACCTGTTGTTCGTGGTGTTGCTAATGATGGCTATTCTAACAGGGGTGAGGTGGAAACTTAAGTGGTTTTAATTTGCATTTCCTTTATTGCTAGAGATGGTGAGCATTTTTTCATGTGTTTTTTGGCCATTTGAATTTCTTCTTTTGAGAAAGTTCTGTTTAGTTTGCTTGCCCATTTCTTTATTGGTTCATTAGTTTTGGGAGAATTTAGTTTTTTAAGTTCCCTATATATTCTGGTTATCAGACCTTTGTCTGATGTGTAGCTGGCAAATATTTTCTCCCACTCTGTGGGTATTCTCTTCAGTTTAGAGACCACTTCTTTTGATGAACAGAAGCTTTTTAGTTTTATGAGGTCCCATTTATCTATGCTATCTCTTAGTTGCTGTGCTGCTGGGGTTTCGTTGAGAAAGTTCTTGCCTGTACCAGCTAACTCCAGAGTATTTCCAACTCTTTCCTGTATTAACTTTAGTATTTGTGGTCTGATATTAAGATCCTTGATCCATTTTGAGTTAATATTGGTATAGGGTGATATACATGGATCTAGTTTCAGTTTTTTGCAGACTACTAACCAGTTTTCCCAGCAGTTTTTTTTGAAGAGGTTGCTATTTCTCCATCGTATATTTTTAGCTCCTTTGTCAAAGACAAGTTGGTTATAGTTGTATGGCTTCATATCTGGGTCCTCTATTCTGTTCCACTGGTCTTCATGTCTGTTTTTGTGCCAGTACCATGCTGTTTTTATCGTTATTGCTTTGTTATATAGTTTGAAGTCAGATATCGTGATACCTCCAGCATTGTTCTTTTGACTGAGTATTGCCTTGGCTATTCATGGCCCCTTGTGTTTCCATATAAATTTCACTGTAGATTTTTCAATCTCTTTAATGAATGTCATTGGAATTTTGATGGGAATTGCATTACACATGTAGATTACTTTGGGGAGTATAGACATTTTTACTATGTTGAGTCTACCAATCCATGAGCATGGGAGATCTCTCCACTTTCTATAGTCTTCCTCAATCTCTTTCTTCAGAAGTTTATAGTTTTCCTTGTAGAGGTCATTCACATCTTTTGTTAGGTTTACACCTAGGTATTTGATTTTTTTTGAGGCTATTGTAAATGGAATTGTTTTCATACATTCTTTTTCAGTTTGCTCATTGTTAGTGTATAGAAATGCTAATGATTCTTCTATGTTGATTTTATATCCTGATACCTTGCTGTAGCTGTTAATGATGTCTAGGAGCTTCTGAGTAGAGTTTTTTGGGTCTTTAAGGTATAGGATCATGTCATCTGCAAATAGGGATATTTTGCCAGTTTCTTTACCTATTTGTATTCCTTTTATTCCTTCTTCTTGCCCAATTGCTCTGGCTAGGATTTCCAGTACTATGCTGAATGGGAGTAGAGATAGTGGGCATCCTTGTCTGGTTCCTGATTTTAGAGGGAATGGTTTCAGTTTTTCTCCGTTAAGTGTAATGCTGGCTGTACATTTGTCATATATAGCTTTAATAATGTTGAGGAACTTTCCTTCTATTCCTAGTTTTCTTAGAGCTTTTATCATGAAATGGTGTTGGATCTTATCAAAGGCTTTTTCTGCATCTATTGAGATGATCAAGTGGTTTTTGTCTTTGCTTCTGTTAATGTGGTTTATTACATTTATTGATTTTCGTATGTTGAACCACCCCTGCATCCCTGGGATGAAGCCTACTTGGTCGTGGTGAATAATCTTTTTGATGTGTTGTTGAATTCGGTTTGCCATTATTTTGTTGAGGATTTTGCATCAATGTTCATTAAGGAGATTGGCCTATAGTTCTCCTTTTTGGAGGTGTCTTTGCCTGGTTTTGGGATAAGTGTAATACTGGCTTCATAAAATGTGTTTGGCAGTTTTCCTTCCCTTTCTATTTCATGGAACAGTTTAAGGAGGGTTGGTATCAGTTCTTCTTTAAAGGTCTGATAGAATTCAGCAGAGAAACCATCAGGTCCTGGACTTTTCTTTTTGGGGAGACTCTTGATTGCTGCTTCACTTTCATTTTGTGTTACAGATCTATTCAGGTGATTAATTTCCTCTTGATTCAGTTTTCGATGATCATATGTATCTAGAAATCTGTCCATTTCTTTTAGATTTTCAAATTTATTTGAATATAGGTTCTCAAAGTAGTCTCTGATGATTTCCTGGACTTCCATGGTGTTTGTTGTTATCTCCCCTTTTGCATTCCTGATTCTACTAATTTGGGTTTTTTCTCTCCTCATTTTAGTCAGGTTTGCCAGGGGTCTATCGATCTTGTTTATTTTTTCAAAGAACCAACTTTTTGTTTCATTAATTCTTTGTATGGTTTTTTTGGTTTCTATTTCGTTGATTTCAGCTCTTATTTTTATTATTTCTCTCCTTCTATTTGTTTTGGGATTTGCTTGTTCTTGTTTTTCTAGGAGTTTGAGATGTATCATTAGGCCATTGATTTGGGATCTTTCAATCTTTTTAATATATGCACTCATGGCTATAAACTTTCCTCTCAGGACTGCCTTTGCTGTGTCCCATAGGTTCCGGTAGGTTGTGTTTTCATTTTCATTGACTTCCAGGAACTTTTTAATTTCCTCTTTTATTTCATCAATGATCCATTCTTCATTAAGTAATAAGTTATTTAGTTTCCAGCTGTTTGCATGTTTTTTGTCTTTACTTTTGTTGTTGAGTTCTACTTTTACTGCATTGTGATCAGATAGTATGCACGGTACAATTTCTATTTTCTTGTATTTGCTGACTTGCTTTGTGCCCTAGGATATGATCTATTTTGGAGAAGGTTCCATGGGCTGCTGAGAAGAATGTATATTGTGTAGAGGTTGGATGAAATGTTCTGTAGACATCAACTATGTCCACTTGATCTATTCTATATTTTAGATCTAGGATTTCTTTATTGATTTTTTGTTTGGATGACCTATCTATTGATGATAATGGGCTGTTAAAGTCTCCCACAACCACTGTATTGACATTAATATATGCTTTTAGGTCTTTCAGGGTATGTTTGATGAAATTGGGTGCGTTGACATTGGGTGCATACAGGTTGATGATTATTATTTCCTTTTGATCTATTTCCCCTTTTATTAGTATGGAGTGTCCTTCTTTATCTCATTTGATCAATGTAGATTTGAAGTCTACTTTGTCAGAGATAAGTATGGCTACTCCTGCCTGTTTTCGGGGGCCATTGGCTTGGTAAATCTTCTTCCAGCCTTTCATCCTAAGCCTATGCTTATTTCTGTCAGTGAGATGGGTGTTCTGTAAGCAACAAATTGTTGGATCTTCCCTTTTAATCCATTTCGTTAAGCAGTGCCTTTTGATGGGTGAATTAAGTCTGTTAACGTTAAGTGTTAGTACTGATAGGTATGTGGTGATTCCTGTCATTTAGTTGTCTTAGTTGTTTGAAGGTTTGATTGTGTGTACCTAAGTTGAAGTTACTCTTTACTCTCTTGCTTTTTCTTTTCTTGTGGTTTGGTGCTGCTTGTCTTTTCATGGTTAAGTTGGGTTTCACTTTCTGTGTGCAGAATCCCTTGCAGAATCTTTTGTAATGGTGGCTTTGTGGTCACATATTGTTTTAGTTTCTACTTATCATGGAAGACTTTTATTGCTCCATCTATTTTGAATGATAGTTTTCCTGGGTAGAGTATCCTGGGGTTGAAGTTATTTTCATTCAGTGCCCGGAAGATCTCACCCCACACTCTTCTTGCTTTTAATGTTTCTGTTGAGAAGTCTGCTGTGATTTTGATGGGTTTACCTTTGTATGTTACTTGTTTTTTCTCTCTTACGGCCTTCAATGTTCTTTCCCCAGTTTATGAACTTGTTGTTTTAATGATGATATGTCGTGGGGTAGTTCTATTTTGGTCTCTCCTCTTTGGTGTCCTGGAGGCCTCTTGCATCTGTATGGGAATATCTTTCTCTAGATTTGGGGAATTTTCCATTATTATTTTGTTGAATATATTATGCATTCCCTTCGCTTGCACCTCTTCTCCTTCTTCGATGCCCATAATTCTCAAGTTTGGTCTTTTGATGGATTCATTGAGTTCTTGCATTTTCTTTTCACAGGTCTTGTGTTGTTTAATTAATAGTTCTTTGGTTTTTCCTTTAATTACCATTTCATCTTCAAGTTCTGAGATTCTGTCTTGTGTTTGTTCTATTCTGCTGGATTGGCCTTCCGTTTTGTTTTGCAGTTCTGTTTCGTTCCTTTTTCTGAGGTTTTCCATATCCTGGCTGGTTTCCTCTTTAATGTTGTTTATTTTTGTCCTGAGTTCATTTATCTGTTTATTAACCATGTTCTGTTTTTCACTTTGGTGTTTATACAGTGCTTCTATGGTTTCCTTTATTTCTTCTTTTGCTTTTTCGAATTCTCTATTTTTTTTTCTTGGAATTTCTTGAGTGTCTCCTGTACATTTTGGTTGACCCTATCCAGTATCATCTCTATAAAATTTTCATTGAGTACCTGTAGTATGTCTTCTTTTAAATTATTCTTGTGGACTTCATTGGTTCCTTTGGCAAAGTTTATCTTCATTTTGTTGGAGTCTGGATCTGAGTATCTGTTTTCTTCATTCCCCTCTGGTTCTTGTACTAATTTTTTGCTGTGGGGAAACTGGTTTCCCTGTTTTTTCTGTCTTCCCATCATTGTCTTTGGTGTTGTTACTGTCCCTGTACTGTGTGTAATTAAGTATTTTCTAGCTTGTAATAATAACAATGGTGATATTTAGAATGGAAGGATGAGCGGAGATGGAAAGCAAGATGTTAAAGAAAAGGGAAAAACAAATAAATAGACAAGAAGGAGAAAACAGAACAAGGAATCAAGACAAGAAAGTTTCAAAGGTATAAACAGGGAGTGCTAGTGTACTAATCAACAGTAAGCTGAACAGGCATTAGAGAGACAGAGAGAGGATTGAAAATAAAAAATAGAAAAAAAGATAAGAATAAAAATAAAAAATAAGTAAATGAAAGAAATATATATACATAAAAATAAAATAAAATAAAATGAAAAATAGAAAATTAAAAAACAAAAAACAAAAAACCAAAAAACCTCCATGTTCAAATGCAATGAAGTTTCAGTCTTAATAATCTGGGTGTCCGTCTCAGTCTCCAATCCTGGAGATAGTGGCTCAGATGTTGTTCTGTAGTTGTCTCAACAAAGGGGATGCATAAAGTGGAACAAAACTACACACACACACACACAAAACCCACCAAGTGTCCCAAGTTCAAATGCAATACAGTTTCAGTAAGTTTTTCCGCATGCAGGTGCAATTCGTTTGTTCTCTCATCAAAGGTAGGAAGAAAAAGAGAAAAAAAAAAAAGGGGTCTGGAGACAGTTCTGAGAATGGGATCTGTGGCTGTGGCTTGCCTGCCCACTGCTGTCAGCCTGCTGTTGCTGGAGGCGTTGTTTATGCAGATCTCTGGAGTGAGCTTAGCACTCACCTGGCCCTGCAGGCTTTGTTTGTTCAGAGTTCTCCTGTGCGGGAGCCTCTGCTACAGGCTTTCCCCTTTCCAAGCACACTTGGAAAGGTGACACTATACCTGCATTCTCAGGCCTGTGTGTTTTGTTACAGTTCATGTAGGAAGTGAATCTTCCCCCCTCTCCTGTGTAGTTTTCCTCCCACTGCCACTTTTACAAGCTTTCCTGCTCCTGATTACTGGGCAGTGCTGCTGCTCCTGCCAGCTGCCATGTT
Source organism: Castor canadensis (assembly GCF_047511655.1). Lineage (NCBI taxonomy): Eukaryota > Metazoa > Chordata > Mammalia > Rodentia > Castoridae > Castor > Castor canadensis. Next base: position 57,802,109 of record NC_133394.1, read on the forward strand.
TGTTTACAGTTCACGTGGGAAGTGGGTCTTCCCTCCTCTCCTGTGGAGTTTTTCTCCCTCCGCCACTCTCACAAGCTTTCCCATTCCTGGTTGCTGGGCATGCGCCCCCGCTCCCACCAGAGCCTCTCCTGCCCACCCAGCTTGTTTATTTACAGTCCCAGGAAGGATTCCCTTCCCTCAATCTTTGGCGCTCAGTGCGCCCCACCCTCTTTCCCGTGCTTCTTTATTGTTCTTATTGCTTATTAGTCAGTTTCTCTTTTTTCCCCGGGTGGAGGTTGTTCTGTCCAGGGGGCTATGTTGCTCTGGCCCAAGGTACTGTGGTACCGCGAAGCTCACCTTGTCTGCATCTTCCCAAGCCATCTGGGCATGGGCGACTGGCAGCCTGGGGGCCCTCCTTGTTTTTCCGTTTAGTGGATATTCTCTGCACCGGCTGGAGGTGTGGAGGGGTCAAAGTTTTGCCTCTTCTTGGTGATTTTGCCTGCAAAGTGTGTCTCCAGCATTTCTCCAAGATTTCACTATAGGAGGCTCGCTTTCTGCTTCCTCCCTCTAGCCACCATCTTTGAATCCAACAAATACATTTATTATAATTTCCTAAGTTTATATGTAGCTTCTTTTATTTTCTCTGCAAAGGTGTAAGTGCTCCAAAGCAGTCTCAACAATGGTATTATGGTGAATATTTCCTTATTTTCAAACTCTTTGTTTCCTTGATGAAGACCTATGTGATTGGTAAGGTCACATATGAAGTTTTGTTCCTCAATATATTGTTTCCAATTTACAATATCTTTGAGAATTTTACCTTCTAGCAATGTGAAATACCTGTCTTTTATTGTTAATTATTGAACTTGGCCTTGAATTCTACTTGATCTGATTTAATCATACTGCCTTTCAGTTTTAACATAGTAGTATACTTTTATCAGTAATTATTTTACATATAATTAAGATATGGTTATTTTGGTAATTGACAGTTGGATTTTGTTTTAATACTAATTTTAGTGTTTGCCTTTAATGAAAACTTGAATGTAAACATTAATATCTTTTGAAAATAAACAATGTGTTTAAGTGGAAGAAAGTCTAAAGATATGAAAGGACACACAGTGAAAAAACCTGTCTCTTGGTCTTGCTCTCAGCTCTCGTTTTTCCCTTCTAGAAGCAGCCACTATGGTCAATTTCCTATACATATTTCAGAGATCATATGTGACTATAGAAGCAAGTGTATTTTTCACACACATACAGAGTTCCTATGTTTTCCCTTTTTCTCTACATATCTAATTTTAGAGCTTTTTCCTTGTTAGCATATAATATTTTCTTTGTTCTTTTAAATGGCTGCATAGTATTGCATTTTGCATGCAGGCACACTTTATCTTACTGTTCCACTAATATGTGTTTAATCTTTTGATTTTAAAGTTTTGTAGTGAATAACATTATATGTAGCCCATTTTTCACATTGCTAATGTATTTATAAAGTTCTATAAGTGAAATTATAAGATCAGAAGACATTTGAAATTTCCTTTTGAGGAATTTATTGTTTTTAGTTCTTGAGTATATAATGAACCATAAATTATGAAATTCAAAGGAAATGATAGAATAGGCAGAATAATTCCTCTTCTCCCAGACAAGTATGTCTGTATTCTGACCTCCACAATCTATGCATGTTACTTTGTAAGTACAAAGTATGTTATACAGACTTTGCCTGCGTGGTTAAAGTTAAAGATATTGACAGGGTGAGATTGTCCTGGATTATTTGAGTGTGCCTTGTCTAACCACAAAATCCCTAATTGGACAATGTTTCCTGGTTGCAGTTACAGAGAAGGAGATCAGGTGGAAGGTCAGAGAGATGTGATGTACTGATGCCGGAGATGGATGGAGGATCCACATGGCAAGGCGTACATACAAGTGGTCTCCCCTAAAGCCTGCAGAAAGACACGAGGTCCTCCTAACACCTTGGTCTTATCAGTCAGACTTTGTCCCAGCAACTGCAGCAAAATAAACCCATGTTGCTTTAAATTCCTAAAATTGTGGTAACCTGTTACAGCAGCAAAAAGACTAATACAGGGAGAAAAGAAAAGAGAAAATCTCCACACGCCTATTCACTGAGTGAACTTTGCCCTCATCATACAGAACAGCTTCCTTCTGCTCTCACAGATCTTCTGCATATCCCCAAGCATTTGCATATCAGGTGTTATGGAGCTTGAGGCACATATGCTTTCCTTTTTAACCCTGTGAAATTCAGACGTGTCTTACAAGCACACATTCGAGGTGCTACCAACTTAAGACTACGGTAAGTTACATTGTCTGTCTGAGACCCTCTAAATTAAATCACGTAACTCAAAAATCTGCTGGTGTTTTTGAACCTCAGCGATAATGTAAATGAACTCCAGAAACCTGTTGGAGTAATGGCTTTTGGGTAAATTCTTGGGAATTACTTTTCTGTCTCCGAGTAGTGTCTAGTTAGAGAGAAACCAGTTTTCTTGTCATCTCTCTGAATGATGGGTTTAGTTTCCATTTCCCTGTGTTCTTTTTTTGACTTTACTTCTTTTTTATTGTAAAAAAATTTAATTAGGATGTATTCATTATACAGGGGGAATTCACAGTGACCATTCCAATAAGGCTTATATTGTACATTGGTTACATCACCCCCATTGTCCCTCCCCCACAAACCCCTCCCCACCCCACTTAAAGCAACTGCAGGAGATTTCTTTATTCTATTTCATACAAGTATATGAAGTCCATCCACCATATACCCTCACCTTAATCTCCCTCATTCACTCTCACCTCTCCCACAAGTACCCCACCCCCATTTACACTGTACATAGTTTATAGTCCTATCTTTCATTATTAATATTTAGGTTGGTGTTCAAAGGGGTGTCTCAATGAATCCCCGCTGTGGGTATGCTTTATTCTTGTCCCTTCAACCATTCAATTACTCTCCCTTACCCCTTTACCTCCTACTCCCTATTTTTCAATGTACATCCTTATATCCTCTACCTTCACATCCTACAATCTTACTGATGCTCTGTCATTCTCTTTTCCTTTCCCTCTCTCCTTGAGTTCCATAGACTAGTTCCACTGTTACAAGCATGTTCTACATATGAGATTGTATATGATCACACTTATTTTTGTGTATATGTTTATCTTTGGACCTATCTTCCATGTATGAGAGAAAACATGTGGCTTTTGTATTTCTAAGTCTGGTTTACTTCACTTAACATGATGTCCTCCAATTGCAGCCATCTACCTTTCAACCACATGCCATTATTCCTTATGGCTGAGTAATACTTCATTGTGCATATGTACCACATTTTCTTGATGCATTCATCAGTTGTAGGGCACCTGGGTTCTTTCCATAGTGTGGCTATTGTGAATAATGTTACAATGAACATAGGAGTACAGGTGTCTCTACTGTATTTTGACTTACATTCCTTTGGGTAGATGCCCAGGAGCAGTATCACTGGATCATATGGCAGTTCTATCTCTAGTTTTTTGAGGACTCTCCATACTGATTTCCATAGTGGTTGGACTAATTTGCATTCCCACCAGCAGTGTATAAGGGTTTCTGTATTGCCACATTCTCACAGCATTTGTTGTTGTTATTACCCTTGAATATGGCCATTCTAACTGTGGTGAAATGAAATCTAAGTGTTGTTTTGATTTGTGTCTCTTTTATAACCAGGGAAGTTGAACACTTCTTCATGTATTTACTGGCCATTAGTACTTCTTCCTTTGAGAATCCCCCATTTATTTCATGTGCCCCTTTATTGGGATGTTGATTCTTTGGTGCTTGAGTTTTTTGAGTTCTCTGTAGATTCTGGGTATTAGTCCCTTATCAGATGAGTAGCTGGCAAAGATTTTCTCCCATTCTGTGTACTGTCTTGAGTCTGGTGACTGCTTCTTTTGCTGTGCAGAAGCTTTTAGTTTGATGCAGTCCCATTTGTTCATTCTTTCTCTTAGATGTTGAGCCATTTCAGTTCTACTTAGGAAGTTGTTCCCTATGTCTATATGTTCCAGTGTATTAACTACTAGTTTCTGGAGTTGTTTCAAAGTTTCAGGCCTTATATTAAGGTATTTGGTCTACTTTGAGTTGGTTTTGGTCCAGGGTGAGAGACTGGAATCTAGTTTCAGTCTTCTACATGTGGATATCCAGTTTTCCTAGCAGCATTTGTTGAAGAGGCTGTTTTTTCTCCATGATGTGTTTTGGGCTCCTTTGTTGAAGATCAGTTGGATATAGATTTATGGGTTCATGTCTGGGTGTTCTATTCTGATCCATTGGTCTTCCTGTCTGTTTTTGTGAGAATACCATGCTGTTTTTATTGCTATGGCTCTGTAGTATTGTTTGAAGTAGGGTATTGTGATACCTCCAGCATTGGACTTTTTTGCTTAGAATTACTTTGCCTGTTCAAGGTCTTTGTGTTTCCATATGTATTTCATGATTGATTTTTCTAATTCTGTGAGGAATGTCACTGGAATTTTGAAGAAATTGCATTGAACATGTAGATTGCTTTTGGTAGTCTGGCCATTTTCACAATGTTGATTCTACTAGTCCATGATTATGGTAGGTCTTTCCATCTTCTGATGTCTTCTTTGATTTCTCTCTTCAGTGGTCTATAGTTTTCTTTGAAAAGGTCTTTAGTTTCCTTTGTTAAATTTACTCCAAGGTACTTTATTGTTTTTGCGGGTATTGTAAATGGGATTGTTTTCCTGATTTTTAATTCAGTTTGTTCATTGTTGGTATATAGGAAGGCTACTGATTTCTGCATGTTAATTTTGTATCCTATTACTTTGCTGAAAGAGTTTATGATTTCTAGTAGTTTTTTGGGAGCATTTTTAGGGTCTTTTAGGTGTAGGACCATGTCTTCTCCAAAAAAGGATGGTTGACTTCTTCCTTTCCTATTTGAATCCTTTTTTTTCCCCTTGCTCTTGTCTTACTGCTCTGGCTAGGAATTCCAAATGTATATTGAATAGGAGTGGGGAAGGTATGTATCCCTGTCTCATTCCTGATTTTAGTGGGAATGATTTCAGTTGTTCTCCATTTAGTATGATGTTGGGTCTAGGTTTGTCATATATAGCCTTATTGTGTTGAGGAATATTGTTTCTATTCCTAGTTTCTTCAGAGCTTTTATCATGAAAGAGTGCTAGATTTTGTCAGAGGCTTGTTCTTCATCTATTGAGAGGATCATGTGGTTTTTGTCCTTGCTTCTGTTTATATTTTATATTATGTTTATGGATTTATGTGTGTTGAACCGTCTATATATCCCTGGAATGAAACCAACTTGGTCATGGTATATGATTTTTTTTGATGTGTGAATTCTGTTTGTCAGTATTTTGTTGAGAATCTTTGTGTCTATATTCATTAAACGTCTATAATTCTCTTTTTTGATTGCATCTTTATTGGGTTTTGGAATGAGTGTAATGCTGGCTTCATAGAATGAGTGATAGTGTTCCATCCCTTTAGATTTCCTGGAAAAGTTTGAGGAGTATTGTTGCTAGTTCTTCTTTAAAGGTTTGGTAAAATTCAGCTGTGAATCCATATGTTCTGGGCTCTTCTTTGCAGGGAGGCTCTTTGTTACTTCTTCAATATCCTTGCTTGTAATAGATCGATTTAGATGGTTAATATCTTCTTGGTTTAATTTTGGTTGGTTATATGCATCTAGGGATTTATCCATTTCATCTAGATTTTCCAGTTTACAGGAATATAAGTTTTCAAAGTACTCTGTAATGATCTGGATTTCATTTGTATTTGTGGTTATGTCTTCTTTTTCATCTCTGATTTTATTAATTTGTGTCTTTTCCCTCCTCTGTTTTGTCATGTTGGCTAAGGGTTTGTTGATCTTGTTAATCTTTTCAAAGAACCAACTTTTTGTTTCATTGATTCTTTGTGAAGTTTTTTCTGGTCTTGTTCTCATTGATCTTGGACCTGATCTTTATTATTTCTCTCCTTCTGCTGGATTTGGGTTTGATTTGTTCTTGTTTTTCCTAGAAGCTTAAGGTGCATCATTAGGTTGTTTATTGGAGAAGTTGCTCTCTCTTTTTTTTTTTAATGTAGGCACTTATGGCTATAAACTTTCCCTTAGCGTGGCCTTTGCTGTGTCCCACAGATTCTGGTAGGTTGTATTTTCATTTTCATTAGACTCTAGGAACTTTTTGATTTCTTCCCTGTTTTGATGATGTAGTGATGTAGTCACTTAGCTGTATGTGTGGGTCATCACTTCCAGTCCTACTCTCAGTATTTATCCATCCTTCCTATATAAATTGCAAATTAAAACAAATGGTCCTTAGGTTTGATGACATATGTTATGTAAGAATTTCTCTACAAGGTTTCCTGATTTTCTTAATGTTTAGTCTATGGGGATGGAAAAGTATGACAGGTTATTGGTTCAAAGAGACCAGTAGGCATTATTGCAACTCTTCAGTTGTTACTTCTACCTTTGAAGAGAAGGTATCTAGTGGTTTGAGGGTCCAGTGACTCCTTAAATAATTTCCCTTCATCTTTAGCCTTATTTTACCACACCCTTCACTCCAATTCTAACATCAGCCAATGTGGTTGCAGCTGAGCCTTCCCAAGATTCTCCCACTTATACTGGTTGCATCTACACTCTTTCCCACAAGACTTGGTCTCCCTTGTCCCAGTGGTGGTGGGTGGAGGTATTGGGGAAAGGGATGAGGAGGGTGAATATGGTGGAAAAAATGTGTACACATGTAAGTAAATGCAAAACTGATACCTGTTGAAACTGTTCCAGGAAATGGGAAGAATGGAGGAGGGGGTGAATTCATGTATGATGTGTAGTTGCATGGATTCATATCTGAGTCTTCTATTCTATTCCACCTGTCTTCATGTCTGTTTTTGTGCCAGTACCATGCTGTTTTTATTGCTATTGCTTTGTAATATAGTTTGAAGTCAGGTATTGTGATATCTCCAGCATTGCTCTTTTTGCTGAGTATTGCCTTGGCCATTTGTAGTCTTTTGTGTTTCCAAATGAATTTTAGGATTGAATTTTTAATCTCTGTGATGAATGTCATTGGGTTTTTGATGAAAATTGCATTGAACATGTAGATTACTTTTGGTTCTACCAGATTTGTTGATGAAACTTAATAATTTAGACAAAAATTTTATCCACTGCAAGGAAAAAGCTTACTTGTTTCATGGATTTTTGCTAATTTCATGGTTCTAAATTCTTAATTTTGATTCAACTTTTATTGACAATATGTGTTTTCAAGTAATTTTTTCATGAAGGGCTAATGGCTAATATGTTTGGTAATTGCTAACATATTTCATATTTTATTTTTAGTTATGAGATATAATTCATCATTATTAAGAAGATTAAAGTATTTTTCCCAAACTCCAAAATAGTCTGTGATCTCTGGCATTGAGCATATCAGGTAAAAAGTGTGATCCCACCAATTTTTGTTTCTTTGGTGATAAACTGAAATTTTATTTCCTTTTACATGCTTCATGATATTTTCTTAATTCTTAAAATTTGAATATTAAGCCAGGTGCTGGTAGCTCATGGCTAGGGGAGGTAGAGACCACAAGGATTGCAGTTCAAAGACAGCATGGGCAAATCTTTTATGATACCCTCTCTCAAAAAATACTCAACACAAAAATGGGTTGGTGGAATGGATTAAAGTGTAGGACCTAAGTTCAAGCCCCAGTACCAAAAATAAATTAAATATTTAGACTTTTTTCTTTATGTTTTGAAAACACTTTTAAATGTGTCCTCCATTATATGGATTCAATTTCCTTGATGTGCATTTAATATCCAACATTCCTTTTTACTTAAATTTTGCAATTTTTGTTTCTTTGCCATGTCTTCTCAGCTTGTTCTCTCTTTAATCTCTCTGCATCCATTTTTTGATTGCACTGGGGTTTTACATTTAAATTTGTATTAGCATAAATTAATTATGCAAAGGGGTTTCATTGCAATTTTGACATACATGTGATATAATGTACTTTGATCATAATCACCCCCATAACCCTCTCTTCTCCACTCTTTTGGCTCCACCAAACAGTCCCACATTTACAATCATGTTATGTTATTGTTATTATTTTAGGTCTAGATTTCACATATGAACAAAAACATGTGTATTTGTGTTTCTGAGCTTGGTTCATTTCACTTAACCTGGTGATCCTCAGTTCCATCCATTTTCCTGCAAATGACATAATTTCATTTTTCTTTATGGCTGAGCAATACCTCACTGTACATATGTGCTACATTTTCTTCATCCAATCATTGGTTGCTGGGTACCTAGACTAATTCCATAGCTAGGCTTTTAGTGCTTTTAGGCTTTTAGTGCTGCTATAAACATGGGTGTGCAGATGTCTCTATTGCATGTTGATGTACATTCCTCTGGATATTTGCCCAAGAGTAGGATAGTAGGGTCATAGGGTAGTTCTCTTTTTAGTTTCATGAGGAACTTCAATACTGATTTCCACAGTGGCTGCACTAAGTTACATTCCCACCAACAATAACTGAAGGGGGAGCTGTTTCTCACGCTCCCTCCCTGCTGGAGCGAAGTTCTCTCTCTTGCTCCTTTGTTATTACTAGACCTAACTGGGCTTAATTGGGGGCAACTTTAGAGAAGATATAGATAGGCAGACGAAGAAATTTGGGGTCAGGTGTGTGGTATGCTTGGCTGGAGATGCACAACACTCATTGCTTCTTTTTCTCTATCTTGATTCTTTAAGGGCTTTCTCCTTGCAGTTCTTTAAAACCTTGCTTAAAACCTCTTTCCTTAGGCTCCCATCATCCCATGTTTGCTCTCAGTTTATCTTTAGCTTAATTGCTTTTAAAGTCTTTTGCCCCTAGGCTTGCATTGTCCCATCTCTGTTTTGCTCTCTTTATTTATTTTTTATTGTTTTATTATTCATATGTGCATACAAGGCTTGGGTCATTTCTCCCCCATGTCCCCACCCCTCCCTTACCACCCACTCCACCTCCTCCCTCTCCCCCCACCCCCTCAATACCCAGCAGAAACTATTTTGCCCTTATCTCTAATTTTGTTGAAGAGAGAATATAAGCAATAATAGGAAGGAACAAGTGTTTTTGCTGGTTGAGATAAGGATAGCCAAACAGATGGTTGACTCACATTAATTTCCTGTGCATGTGTGTTACCTTCTAGGTTAATTCTTTTTAATCTAACCTTTTCTGTAGTTCCTGGTCCCGTTTTCCTATTGGCCTCAGCTCTCTTAAAGTCTTGGTTCTACAAACTTGCAAACAGCCGCCTACAACCTGCATATGCATAACTCTTCAAGTCTTGGTCCTTACACTTGCACGGTGCACTGTCCCATGTTCTCTTTGGCTTTTCTTTAGTTTTAGCTTTCCTAAGGCCTATGTATGAAGTTCTTTCTCAGCTTTGCTTTCTGAAGCCTATGTTAAAAGTTCTCAGTGCAGATTTTCTACCAATCCCTCGTCAACATTTTCCCTTTCGCATTTTTTCTCTTTAGCATTTTTCCCTTCAATAATTCTTTTGCCTTCCAAAAGCTTCCCACATCAAAAAGCCCAAAGTAAAGCCTCAAAAGGAAAGAATCAAAACAAATAGCAAAAGACCCTCTTCCTCCTTCAGGGGTCTTTTATAGCAGGAAACAGAGTGGTGCCACAGGGAGGGGTATGACATTGTAATAGGAGAATCTGTGTTCCTGCTTCTCTGAACACAACTTAGGAGAAGCAGCTGTTCTGCCTTTCCCTGTTTCATGGAGGAGGGCTCTGCCTATCTCAGCCAACAGGTAAAAGCAATTAACTGCATCTCATCTTGCTTGTGTCCAATTCTCAAAGGCTTTAATCCTCTTCCCACAAATATCTAAGGGCATTCTCACCAGAACTTCTTGTTGTTTGTTTTCTTGATGATTGCCATTCTGAGTAGGGTGAGATGGAATCACAGTATAATTTTGATTTGCTAAAGATATTAAGTATTCGTTCATGTACTTATTAGCCACTTGAACTCTCCTTTTGAGAACTGTCTGTTCATTTAATTTGCCTAATTATTAATTGGGTTATTTTGTTCTTTGGCCTTTAATTTTTTGAACTCTTTACATTCTCTGGATAAATAAATAGCGTGCAAAGATTTTCTCCCACTCTGTGAGTTGTCTGTTGATTCTGGTAATTATTTCCTTTGATGTGAGAAACATTTTTAATTTGATGCAGTCCCGTTTATAATTCTTGGTCTGGTTTCCTTAGTAGTTTCTATTCAGAAAATAATTGCCTGGGCCTATTTCTTCAAGTGTTTTCTTGTAGCAGCTTCAAAATTTCAGATGTTAGATTAAGATACATGATCCATTTGGAATTGAGTTTTGTACAGGGTGAGAGATAGGGATCTATTCAGTGGATAAACAGTTTTTCCAACACCATTTGTTGAAGAGACTGTCTCTTCTCCAATGTATGTTATTGTTTCTCCTTTGTTAAAAATCAGATGGTGATAGCTATGTGGGTTTATTTCTGAATCTCCTATTTGGAAGAATCATCTAGAATCTTCTGTTGGTGTACATGTCTGTTTTTGTACCAGTGCTATATTAATTTTCTTACTATTGCTCTGTAGCATAATTTGAAGCATTTCTTTTTTGCTCAAGATTGCTTTGGCTATTCAGGGTCTTTTGTGATTTCATATGACTTTTTAGTTTGATTCCTCTATTTCTGGGAGTATGATAATGGAATTTGCTGGCTATTGCATTAAATCTGTAGATCACTTTTGCTAACATAGGCATTTTTACAATATTACCTCTTCCAATCCATGAGTGTGGGAACTACAATCTTCTAGTGTGTTCTCGAATTTCCTTATTCAAGGTTTTATATTTTCATTAGAGTTCTTTCATCTACCAAGTTTATTCCTAGGGTTTTTTTTAAAGCTATTGGAAATAGGAATTGTTTTTCTGATTTCTTTCTCAGCATGTTTGATGTTGGCAAATAGAAAAGCTACTGATTGTATGTTAATTTTGTATTCTGTTATTTTGCAAAAAGTGTTTATCAGATGTAAGAGGTTTAGGACTTTTAAAGGTCTTTTAAGTATAATTTCTATCATCTGCAAATAGGGCTAATTTTCTTTCTTTCTTTCCCATTTGTATCCTTTTTATTTCTTTCTTTTGCCTTATTGCTCTGGCAAGGAATTTAAGCACAATGTTGAATAAGAGTAGAGAAAGTGGATACCCTTGTCTTGTTCCTGACTTTAGAGGAAATGGTTTCAGTTTTGGGCCATTTAGTACAATGTTAGGTATAAATTTTCATATAAAGCTTTATTATATTGAGATGACTTCTTTCTATACCTGGCTTCTTCAGAGCATTTATCATGAAGGGATGTTGAATTTTGTCAAAGGCTTTTTCTGCATCTATTGACATGATTAGGTGATTTTTCTCCTTTATTTTCTTCATGTGTTTATTGATTTTCATATGTTGAGCCATCCTTGCATGCCTGAAATGATATCAACTTGATCTTGTTGCATGATCTTTTTAGTGTGTTGTTCAATTTGGTTTATACATATTTTACTGAGAATTTTTTCATCTATGTTCATCAAAGAAATTTGTCTACAATTTTGTTTATTCATTGTGTCATTATCTAACTTGGGTGTTTGGGTAATACTGACTTTAAAGAATGAGTTTGGTAGAGATTCTTCCTTTTTTATTTTATGGAATAATTAACTTGAGAAGCATTGTGTTTCCTCTTACATAAAGGCCTGGTAGAATTCAGCAGCAAATCCATCTACACTTGCACTGTTTTTTTCGGGAGACTCTATTACTGCTTCTATCTTGTTGTTCATTATAGACATGTTTAAGTGGTTGATATCTTCTTGGGTCAATTTTGGCAGGTTGTATTCATCTAGAAATGTATGCATTTCTTGTACACTTTCCAGTTTATAATAACATATGTTTTTGAAGTATTCCTTAATGATCTTTGAATTTCATTGGTATTTGCTGTGATGTCCCTTTTCACTTCTAATTTTATTAATTTGGATCTTCTCCTTCCTTATTTTTGTGACGGGTTTGTCAATTTTGTTTATTTTTTCAAAGAACCAACTTTTAATTTCATTGATCCTTTGTTATTAATTTTTGTAATAACCTTTATTTTTTGTTTCTTCCTACTAATTTTGTGTTGGCTTGTTCTTGTTTGTCTAAGAGCTTGAGTACATCATTAGGTTATTTCTTTGAGATTTTTTTTTTAATATAGGTGTTTTTAGAAATATGACCATTCCTTTTACCACTGTCCTTGCTGTGTCCCAAAGATTCTGACAAGTTGTGTTTTCATTTACATTTTATTCTAGGAAGTTTTTGATATCTCATTTTCTCAACAACCTACTCATTATTCAGCTGTGTATTGTTCAGCCACCATCTGTTTGGATATTTTCTGTGATTTTTTCACTTTTACTTTCTAGTTTTATTGAATTGTGTTCTGACACAATGTAGAAGATTATTTCTATTGTCTTATATTTGTTAAGACTTACTTTGTCCTGAAATATATCTATTTTAGAAAATGTTTTATGGACTATTCAAAGAATGTATATTCTGCAGCTGTCATATGAAATGTTTAGGGTGTATGTGTTTGCAATTGTTATCTTCTCTTGCAGAATTTTTCCACTTATCAATATAAAGACCTACTTTGTCCTTTTGACTAATTTTGTTTTGAACTCCACCTTGTCAGATATGAGTATAGGTTCTTCTTCTTGTTTTCAGGTTCCATTTACTTGCAATATCTTTCTCTATAATTTTATTTTAAGCCAGTTTGTCATTGCCACTGTGGTGTATTTTCTCTAAGAAGCAAATGGTTTGTTCATATTTTTTAATCCACCCTGTCAGTCTGTGTCTTCTAATTGGAAGATTGAGACCATTAACATTTAGAGTTATTATTGAGAGTATTCCTGTCATTTTGTTGTTTTTCCCCCTAGTTTTGTTTTTTTTCCCTAATCCTCATTTGCTTATGCATTCGTCTATTGAGATTTACTCATTTTAAAAATATTTTCCTGGTTGTATTTATCTTCCTCTTCTGTGTGTAGGATTCCCTTAAGTATTTCTGCTGTGCTTGCTTAGTGGTTAGGAGTTCCTTTAATTTGTGTGTTCATCATGGGAGGTTTGTATTTCTCCTTCAATTATGAAGGATGGGTTTTCTGGATACAGTAATGTAGGTTGGCAGTTAATTTCTTCAGAGCTTGAAATATGTCATTTTGTGTCCTCCTTGATTTTACGGTTTCTGTTGAAGAATCTGCTGCTATGATGATGGGCTTGCATTTATGTGTGACTTGCCACTTCTCTCATTCAGATTTCAATATTCTTTCTTTGTTGGTACATTTAATGTTTTAACTATAATATGTTTTGAAGAGATACTTTGCTGGTTTTTTCTGTTGGGTGTCCTCAAAGCCCCCTGTGTTTGGCTGTCTCTCAGGATTTGGGAACATTTCAGCAATTCTTTTGTTTAACATGGTCTATGCCTTTTGCTTGTACCTCTTCTTCTATACCCTGGTTCATAGGTTTGTCTCTTAATAGTGTCCCAGAGGCACTTGAATTTTTTCTTATTTTTGTACCAGGGGTACATCATGGCATTTAAAAAATTTCTTACAATGTATTAATAAACCATACTTGAATTCACCCCCTCTACCATTCTCTTTTATCACTCCCTCATCCCATTCCTGGAATAGTTTCAAGAGGTATCATTTTTCCATTTACTTTAATGTGTACACAGTATTTGCACCATGTTCACCCTCCTATACCCTTTCCCCACCTCTTCCCCCTCCTACTGGTACCAACCCCCCAAGCAGAACCTGTTCTGCCTTCCTGTTCTCTGATTTTATTAAAGAAAAAAAAATACATTTTTGTTTAAGATAGCTACACCAGGAGTTTCTATGTATATAGGTATTATAATCCAAATTGGTTCATCTCTTCTATTTTTCTTCTTTCTACCCTACACTCCTTCTTATGGTGGTTGCAACAGGTTTAAATATTCTATATATTCATTCTTGTATAGACAGTACACCAACCATATTCACCTCTTAACTTCCCTCTTCCACCTTCACCATCTCAGATGTGACATCCCCTTAGCATGATCTGTTTTTTATAACATTGCTTGTATTTGTATTGGGTATATATTCCTCATTTGAGAGAAAACATGTGGCTATTGCCCTTCTGAACCTGGCCAACTTCACTTAAGATGATGTTCTCCAGTTCCATTCATTTACCTGTGAATGACAAAATTTCATTCTTCTTTGTGACTGAATAAAATTTCATGTATATTAATAACACATTTTCTTAATCCATTCAGCAGTAGTGGGGCATATGGCAGTTAGATGATGAATCCTGGAACCCTAAATTCCACAATTCCAAAAGAATACTTCAGATTCATAGTAACAAGGATTGATAACCCAACTTTTTGGCTATTGCCAATACATAAGGTGTATAAAATGTACAAGATTTCCTTTTTTATTAGACTGTGCTACTACATCTACCTTGTCTTCAATCCCTGTATTCTGTGCCCAAATTGATCTTGAGTACTGGAGAGGCTTTCAAGTGAGTTTTTTTATTTGAGTTATTGAGCTTATCATTTCCAAAATTTCAGTGTGACTTTTGTAAGATTTCTGTATCTTTGTTGAATTTCTTCCTTCAGATCCTACATTGTTTTCCTTATTTCCTTTAGCTGTTTATTTGAATGCTCTTGGAATTTACCAATTTTATACATGTCCTCCTTAATATCATTGGTCATTCTTATAATGCTTTTGAGTTCTTTGTCTGGACTTTCTTTCCCTCCCTTCATATTCCTTGGGGTTTGCTACTTTCTGCCTGTTGACATTTGAAGGTATCATAGTGACTTGTTTTTTGCATATTTCTATGTTTCTGCATTAAGATTTGCAGACCTGAGGCCAAGTTGTTAGTTGGCAGTTTTAATCACCTGTACTCTTACAGTTGAAGTGTTCTCAACATTCAGACAACACTGTGTAGTGCCAGGTTGTGGTGTCATTCTCACTGTTAGACTTAGGATCACTCAGTAGACAAACATTTGCCTGCATACTCAAAGCACCCCACCTGACCCCAGTACCAGTCAGATAGAGGCAAACCAGCTGGTGTCTGTTGCAGTTCCTTATGTTTGGATTTGTGTTAAATGTAGGTTGTGGGTGGGACTGGTCAAGGACCATTTGTTCATTACCATGCTGCTTTCTTTCTTTTTTTTTATTTATTCATTTATTCATATATGCATACATTGTTTGGGCCATTTCTCCACCCATCCCCCACTCCCTCCCTCTCTCCCCTGCCTCACTACCAGGCAGAAACTGTTCTGCCCTTTTCTCCAATTTTGTTGAAGAGAAGACATAAGCAATCATAAAAAAGACAAAGCAGTTTTGCTAGCTGAGATAAGGATAGCTATACAGAGAGATTCCTAGCATTGCTTTGATGCACAAGTGTATTACAACCTGAATTGATTCATCTCTACCTGACCTTTTCACTTCTTCCCAGTCACCTTCCCATATTGACCTCTGTTGCTTTAAGGTTACTGTATAAGCTCCTTTGCAGTGGGGACATCAAACACTTTCAAGTTTTGGGTTTCTTACCTATCCCCATACTTCCCATATGTGCTCTTCCCTTAGTGTGTGACCCAAGTCCAAACATTGCTGCATTTTCCCTAGATCTAACGTCCACATATGAGGGAGAACATATGATTTTTGGTCTTCTGAGCCTGGCTAACCTTGCTCAGGATGATGTTCTTCAGTTCCATCCACTTACTTGCAAATAATAAGATTTCATTCTTTTTCATGGCTAAGTAAAACTCCATTGTGTTTAAGTACCACATTTTCTTAATCCATCCATCAGTAGTGGGGCATCTTGGTTGTTTCCATAACTTGGCTATTGTGACTAGTGCTGCAATAAACATGGGTATGCAGGTGACTCTGGAGTAACCTGAGTCACATTTCTTTGGGTATATCCCTAGGAGTAGGATTGCTGGATCATATGGCAGATCTGTATTTAGATTTTTAAGATGCCTCCATATTTTTTTCCAGAGTGGTTGCACTAGCTTCATTTCCACCAGCAGTGTATGAGGGTTCCTTTTTCCCCACATCCTCTCCAACACCTGTTGTTGCTGGTGTTTTTGATGATGGCTATTCTAACAGTGGTGAGGTAGAATCTTAGTGTGGCTTTGATTCGCATTTCCTTTATGGCTAGAGATGGTGAGCATTTTCTCATGTGTGTTTTGGCCCCTTGAATTTCTTATTTTGAGAAAGTTCTGTTTAGTTCAGTTGCACATTTCTTTATTGGTTTACTGATTTTGGGGGAGTTTAGTTTTTTAAGGTCCTTGTATATTCTGGTTATCAGTCCTTTGTCTGATGTATAGCTGGCAAATATTTTTTCCCACTCTGTGGGTGGTCTCTTCAGTTTAGAGACCATTTCTTTTGTTGTGCAGAAGCTTTTTAATTTTATGTAGTCCCATTGGTCCATCCTTTCTCTTAGTTGCTGGGCTACTGGGGTTCTATTGAGGAAGTCCTTGCCTACACCTATTACTTTCAGAGTGTTCCCTGCTCTTTCCTGTACTAACTTCAGAGTTTCAGGTCTGATATTAAGGTCCTTGATCCATTTTGAGTTGATACTAGTATAAGGTGATAAACATGGATCTTTTTTCAGTTTTTTGCAGAAGGGTAACCACTTTTTCCAGCAACATTTGTTGAAGAGGCTGTCTTTTCTCCATTGTATGTTTTTGGAGACTTTGTTGAAAATAAGGTGGGCATAGCTGTGTGGATTCAAATCCAGGTCCTCTATTCTGTTCCACTGCTTTTCATGTCTGTTTTTGTGCCAGTACTGTGCTGTTTTTATTGCTATTTCTTTGTAATGTAGTTTGAAGTCAGTTATTGTGATACCTCCAGCATTGCTCTTTTTGCTGAGTATTGCCTTGGCTATTAATGATCTCTTGTGTTTCAAAATGAACTTTTGGGTAGATTCTTCAATCTATGTGATGAATGTCATTGGGATTTGGTGGGAATTGCATGAAACATGTAGATTCCTTTTGGTACTATAGTCATTTTTACCATGTTGATTCTACCAATCCATGAACATGGGTGATCTTTCCATCTTCTGTAGTCTTCCTTGGTCTCTGTCTTCAGGGGTCTGTAGTACTCCTTGTAGAGGTCATTCACATCCTTTGTTAAGCTTACTCCTAGATAATTTTTTTTGAGGCTATTGTAAATGCAATTGTTTCCATATATTCTTTCTCAGTTTGTTTGTTGTTTGTGTATAGAAAAGCTAATAATTTTTGAAAGTTGATTTTGTATCCTGACACCTTGCTGTAGCTGTTTATGGTGTGTAGGAGTTTATGGGTAGAGTTTTTTGGGTCTTTAAGGTATAGAATCATGTCATCTGCAAATAGGGATATTTTGACAGTTTCTTTACTTATATTCCTTTTATTTCTTCTTCTTGCCTAATTTCTCTGGCTAGGAATTCCAATACTATGTTGAATAGGAGTGAGGATAGTGAGCACCCTTTTCTCCTACCTGATTTTAGGGGGAATGGTTTCAGTTTTTCTCCATTAAGTATGATTTTGGCTATAGGTTTGTCATTCATAGCCTTTACAATGTTGAGGTACATTCCTTCTATTCCTAGTTTTCTTAGAGCTTTTATCATGAAGTGGTGTTGGATTTTATCAAAGACTTTTTGTGAATCTATTGAGATGATCAAGTGGTTTTGGTCTTGGCTTCTATTAATGTGCTATATTAGATTTATAGATTTACATATGTTGAACCACCCCTGCATCCCTGGGATGAAGTTGACTTGGTCATGGTGAATGATCTTTCTGATATGTTGTTGGATTCAGTTTGCCATTATTTTAGTGAGGAATTTTGCATCGATGTTCATTAAGGAGATTGGCCTTATCTTGTCTTTGTCTGGTTTTGGGACGAGTGTAATACTGGCTTCATAAAATGAGTTAGGCAGTTTTTCTTCCTTTCTATTTTGTGGAATATTTTAAGGAGGGTTTATATTAGTTCTTCTTTAAAGGTCTGATAGAATTTAGCAGAGAATCCATGAGGTCCTGGACTTTTCTTTTGTGGGAGACTCTTTATTGCTGCTTCAATTTCATTTTGTGTTATAGATCTATTCAGGTGATTGGTATCCTCTTGGATCAATTTTAGATCGATGTAAGTATCTAGAAATTTGTCCATTTCTTCAAGATTTTCAAATATATTAGAATGTAGGTTCTCAAAGTAATCTCTGATGATTTCCTGGATCTCTGTGCTGTTTGTTGTTATCTCCCTTTTTGCACTTCTGATTTTACTGATTTGGGTTTTTTCTCTCCTCATTTTAGTGAGGTTTGCTAGGGGTCTGACAATCTTGTTCATTTTTTCAAAGAGCCAGCTTTTTGTTTCGTTGATTCTTTGTGTGGGTTTTTGTTTGTTTGTTTCTGTTTCAGGAGATGTGGACTGCTACTTGACCTATTTTAGGCAGTGGCTTATCACCCACCTGCTGTCAGCCCTTCTGAGTTTCCAGCCTTTGTTTACTGAAAGTTCGTGTGGAGTTCAGCTCCCGTGCTCCTCCCCCCTTCTCTGGTGCACTTACAGCACCGTGCCCCCTCTGCTGTGTGTTCATTTGCAGTTCCTTGCTTATTGTTCAGTTGGGTTTTTTTTTGTGGGGTGGGGATTCAGTCTGCCCAGGGAACTACGCTGGTTTATCCCAGGGGTGGCTGTGGGTATTCCACATGATGCTTGGTTCTCACCTGTTGGTCTACTGGATGTCTCCCAAGCAGGTTTGGAGCTGGCGTCTGGTGGCACAGGAGCCCTTCTCTTTTCTCAGTGAAACGTGGCATTGAGAAGCTTTGTACGGGCTGCGGGTTCAGGGTGTCGAAGTTTTGATTCTTCCTGGTGCTTTTTTTTCTGCCAAGGGTGGCTCCAGCATCTCAGCAAGATTTTTCATTTATGGAGTTCATGCTGTCTGCTTTTGCACTCCAGTTGCCATCTTGGATCCTCCTCCCATGCTGCTTTCACCTAGAAGCTTCCCTTCTTTCTACACTGGAAGCTGTCACTGTCCACATCACAGATTTGTAGTCTGTGGACCAGGCAGATTCCCACTTGCCTCATAGTCCCCCAGTTTGTACTTCCAGGAGCAGCCATCCTAAAACCCTAGAGGTGTCCCCAAAACACATGTGATGGTGTACCTGTGTGAGGGGAAACAAACAGACCACTGAGGCCTGCACTGGTGATGGGAACTGAGGGACTCAGGTGCTCTGCCTGCAGTTCTCATCTGCTTCATACCCTGCCCAAACAGTTTGTTATCCATGTGAGGGTGGAGACCAGGGATTATTTAGCGGTCCCAGGCCCATTGCTCAGATCTCCCAGCTGCAGCTGTCAGCAAGCACCCTCAGTTGGCAGATAGTTCCTGCATGCAAGAACTCTGTCAGTCAAGGGCATGGCTCTGTTTCTGCAGTGATTCTCAGGCAGAGGACTTGCTCTGGCCAGAGAGGGCTGAGCCACTAATCACCATAGCCTTTGCTATCCAAGCTCCTTACTGCTTATACTTTTCAGTGGGTTCACACCAGACCATGTCCCTTTCCATGATTCCCTGTGACTCTACCAACTTGACACCATGGCAGAATGTCCCAAGCCTTCCTGCACCATGGCTGTTTTCAAGTTCCTAGAGCCCGTATTTTCAAACCCTACTGGGCAGCTAATACTGTGAACATTAGCTGGAGCCATTGCACTCCACCTGTTATGGGCTTGGTGCTCTGCTTCTGCTGTGATCCTCAGGCAATGGGGCTTCTCTAGTCAGGGAAGACAGAGCTACCAACCACCATACCCTTTCCTACCCAAGCTCCCGGATGCTAACTTCTCTCTGAGTACATGTCAGACCCTCTCCCTCTCCACAATCATCCCTGGACACTATGGCCTGTTGTTCCAACACTCACTGAGCTACAATTGTTCATTGTTTTCAATCCCTAATGTAGCTCAATGCCAAAGCACATCTGGTGCAAGTCCCCCACAGGCAGCAGGCAGCTCTTGGAACCTGAGCACTCCAGCAGCCACAGGCTCAGTGATCTGTTTCTGAAATATGCTTCAGTCACTGGACCTTGCTCTCCTGAGGGAAGGTGGGACTTCTGACCACTCCACCCTTTGCTTCAGGAGCTCTAGGCTGCTTAAACTTCTCAGCTCTCCCACATTGGGCCACCTCCCTCTCCACAACCATCTCTCATTAGCTCAGTCTCAAACCTGCCTGGAAGCAGATCCCCACAGCTAACTTCCAGGTCCTGAAACCTGCACACTGTGTCCCCTGTGTTCTCCGTGTTCTATTTCTGAAATGTTTCCCAGGCAACGAAACTTGCTGTCACTTGCCACTGAACTTCCTTAACTTTAAACTGTTTAAACTCACCTCACCCTTGTCAGACTCTTTCTGTCTACAACAGCCTCTCATGGCTGTCTTCCTTCCAGACACTGAGGCCAGTATCCCAAGACTTCTTGAGATGCAATTGTTCTTTATATTCAAGTCTCCTGAGTAGCTCATTCTCAAAGTGTAGACCCTCTCTCAATATGTCACCATGCCATAGCTTTCCAAGTTACAGGGAAGTGAAAAGTTGTCTTGTCCAATGCTAGCCTGCCATGTGGATGGAATCACTATTCCACCAAGTCCCTGCACTGAGGTTAAGGTTTGTGAATAGATGGGTTGTTTCAATATTTTTCATTCTTTAACCCTGCCATAGTCTCTTCAGATAGACTCACTAATAATATGTATAGTAACTCCCTGTTACTATACATAAATATATATATATGGATACGTATAATCATATGTTTCTAAATATACAGTTGACTTATAGGTCTAGCTTCCACATATGAGAGAAAACATGCAAACTTTGATTTTTTTGAGCTTGGTTTACTTCACTTAACATGAAGTTCTTCAGTTCCATCCATTTACCAGCAAACAACATAATTTCATTATTTTTTTATGGCTGAATAAAACTCCATTGTGTATAAATACCACATTTTCTTAATCCATTCATCAGTTGTGGAACATCTGGGCTGCTTTCAAAGCTTGGCTATTGTGAATAGTGCTGCAATAAACATGGGTGTGCACGTGGCTCTATCACCTTCTGAAGTACATTCCTTCAACTATATGCCTAGGAGTGCTATCACTGGATCATATGGTCTTTCTATTTTTAGTATTTTGTAGAACCCTCATACTGCTTTCCATAGTGTTGCACTAATTTACATTCCCACCAACAGTGTAGAAGTGTTCCTTTCCCCCCACACACACCCTTTCCAGCATTTGTTGTTGTGTTCTTGATGATTGCCATTCTGACAGGAGTGAGATAGAGTCTCAATGCAGTTTTGATTTGCATTTTCTTTATGGCCATGGCTATTGTCCAGCTCCCAAATTTTTGCTTGAACTTCACTATATAATTTGTAAAGAAAGTCAATTCTAAATTATCTTAACTTCCTTTTGAACAAACTGTAAAATTACCGAGAGTGATAATTTTATCACTCTTTGATAATGAAAATGATCAGAACCATCATAGAGATTTTGTAAGTGTATGGTCTAAAAAAATCAAACACATCCAGCCCAGCTTGATTTTGCACACTGGTTGGTTTTTGCCCACCACTTTCATTTTTAGAAATAAGAAATGACTTCTTTTCTGAGAGAGGAGAGAGAGAGAAAAGAGAAGCAATTAGGTTGCATGAGTTAGGGAGAAGGGATGGAATAATTGCCATAGAACAGAATTAAAAAGTGTTATCATCTTTCAATGTTGGTATTTGTTTGTTTTCTTTAAGTCTATTTATCTTGGATGGGGATATTTGAAACTTTGAATGACTAAATAAATTTTGTAACACAAATTTAAGAGAAGTCATTCAACTCATTATTTTTTCTTCCTCATTTTAAGAATCCAAATTCTTGAGGTCCCAGTTATAAAGTTGCTCAAAAATCTATGGAATGCAGCAGGATGAATCTTGATTCTGTTTCATTGATATTTTAAATTAAAACTGTGTATTCTTAAATTCATTTTAATGAACATATATCCTGGTAGAGTACCTCCTCACTTGGGCTGTGTACTTTGCTGAGCATATAAACTTGACTAATTGTATGACTTTTATTATCAGCAGATTTATTGTCTAGTGGGGAGACAGCAGCTGAACAGATATTTCAGCATAATGTGATCCACACTGAAGTTTACCAGTTGCAACTGCAAGTGTATAATGCAGAAAGTGGCTTAAGTCAAAATGACATTTATTGGCTCATATAAATTAAACATTGAGGGGAATGTCTCTTTTCTTTGTGATGTAAATTCCTTCACAGAAGGTCACCACTTTAGGTCTCATAGAGTAGACCAGGCTTTTCCAGGCTCACAGCATTATCAGAGAAATGCCATCAGAAAATAGAGACTGTGCTTTGCCTTTATCTCAGTCTGGAACAGGTAGCAGCACTCCAGACTGTTAAATTTCCCTGGCCACCAGCAACTTCATCCTTTTATGCTCAAGTTGCATTCAAATACCATTGATTTTTAGGTGGACCATATTCTAGGCAAAAACTGGGAAGTGCAGTATTAACCAATTTTTACTACTAGAGAGATAACAGTGCTTTGATTAATCACTCTTGATGTTGGCTTGTGTCAACTTTATGAACTTTATGAATGAAGAGTGGGTGGAGTGGCAATTCCTCTGGAACACATTTGGAAGGCTGTTAGCAGAAAGAGGAAGCTTAAACAAATGGCCACTCTCAGGTGAAGACCTGACACTATGTTCCATTGTCAGGAAATGGAAGCTTTTTTTTGTGCTCTTAAAATAAAACATCATAGAACATGGTACTCAACCCTTACATTGATAAAATATTTGTAAGAATGCTGCCTTTTCTTGTAACTTTATAATTGAATCTTAGTATATTCTTCAGAGACAAATTCTAGTTACTAATTAAAAAAAACCCAACAAAAAGAAATTTGCCCCGTTAAACACTGTAAGAGAAGGATAAAGAGTGGAAGGACTCAAAGTGGAATTTCTCAATGGAAGGCCAACCCTGTGTGAAACCTCTGCTCCTCAGACATGACAAATACCCAGTTCCTGCATAGTTGTCATTTATAGGTCTGGGATATGCTCTTAATGGTCTGGCGATTGCTAAGAAATTGATTCCTTAGGATGACTGCAAATAAGATCTGATTAGTCAATTCTCCCTCTGTCTGAGAGGCTGTTAAATCTGGTGCTGGAAGCTGTCAATGCACTAAAAAGTGAGACTGAGTGAGAGGTGAGAACAAATACTGACAAGTGTGGTTATTGGAACACACACCTGACAAGACCCAGGGCAGAGCTGAGCAAATGGCTCGTAAAGCTGATGTAGCAGGAGGACAGTAAAACTCTTTCTTTAGTGATTTGACTTTTTACTAAACACTTATTTGGAGACAGGGTCTAATAAGGAAGGTGGGCTGCAGGTTTTTACAAACTTTACAGACATCAGTCTTGTGTATTCATTCTTTATAATGGCCTTAAGTCTATTAAATTCTTATGAATGTTTTCCTTTAATCTAAACATTATGTCTGACTAACATCAGACATTTTATCTCCTTTTCAACCACAGTGATTGTTTCTGACAGGTACTCTTCTATGGCTTTTAAAAGCTATGCAGAATTGGGTTTCTATTGTAATAGAGGTGGACACGAGGTAATGATTTAGAAAGACCTATGAGTAAGTGGCCTGAGGAAGATCCGCAGCTTCCCCTCTGCAAGAAATTGTGTCACCGCTGCTCTGTGCTGTAGGTCACTTCATCCCATAACCATGATGACAACAGTCATTGTTAATAAGAAGACTTCTAAAGAGCTAGAGGTTTATTTTGATTTAAAATAAGCACCCAGACAACTGGATGCTTAAATTCATGATCATTAAGGAGTTTCCTGCAAGATTTGTAACTCTGGATCTCTTGTAAGACAATGAAACCAGACTTCTTGCTAATGTGTTCTCATTGCTCTGTGTGATGGGACATCTCCATATCGTTTTGTAATGTCTAGTCCTGCCCATGGCTTGACTGTCACTGCTACCAGAACAAGGCTTGCTCTCTAGTTTATACTCCCATGTTAGCAATGTAATGCTAGCTGCTCAAAAAAATACACCCAATTCTTTGTGTCTTAACATAATATCAATGTATTTCTCACTCATATTAGGTCTATGGCAGGTCCTAGGAACTAAGATGATGAAACACTCAGTGTTTGAGATCACTCTCAGCTTCAAAAATCCAACCTGTAGACAGGAGAAGAAAAGACATGGAACTCTCAAGAGAAAAACTTGAAATACCAGACATGAGAATTCAGTCTTGTATCCTTACCCATGTGAAAGAGGTCTTAGAGGGTTTGGTATGGAGGGCTTACCAAGCATGTGAAGGCCCTGAATTCTATCCCCAGCACTGAAGAAGAGGGAGGGAGGAAGAGAGAGAGAGAGAGAGAGAGAGAGAGAGAGAGAGAGAGAGAGAGAGAAAAGAAAGAGAAAGAAAGGAAGAAAGAAAGAAAGAAAGTTGGTGTTAGAAAATGTAAGTACTTGCTAGACAGCTTCTTCTCAATGATAAGTACACCCTGGCCAAGAGATACAAAACACAAGTTATTTAGTGTCAGCCACCAGTTGGTGCCATAACCTTGGTATGACACTTAACTCGAGCTACAGGAAGTCGTGATGTGTTTGTTTGGATGATAAACTATAAAGTCCTGTAAATCTTTAGTAGTCAGCAGACCTTTAGTTTGGTCATCAGAAATAGGTCTTCTCTTCCAATTTTTTTTTCACTCTGAGTTTTAGGGATTGTGAAGAGAAAATCTTTAAATTCCTAACTAATGGCTTAATGGTTTTGGCCATCCATGCAACCTCTGAGCACATCCTGCCCTCAGTGTGGCCAGATTTGTGAGCCAATGGATAGTCGCAGTTCATCTACGTTGGGAGTGCACTTGGCTTTCCAGTGGCCTCAACATCTCCCTGAAGTCAAGCAATTCTTCAGTATGTGCCAGAGCATATGTTAAAGCAATTACTTTCACAAATGAAACTAACATCATAAATTTTTAAAATTGAGAATGTTCCTGTGGCTGGGATTTATGTGTTGCATAAACCAGATGAAGATTTTCTCAGTTTCCTTGATTAAAAAAAAAAAAAAAAAAAAAAACTATTATTACCGATAGTCATAGTGTGACTGCCCATACAGGGCCCTGCTCAAAGCACTTCAAAGGTTTTAACAAATTAACCCTCATAGCCTTCCTGTGAGGCCATGTGACCACCTCCACTTTATGAATGATCACATTGAGGCTCAAGATGAGGCATGTCAGACCTCCAGGAAACAGGATGAACAGTGTTCTGAACCCAGCATCCAGGCTGTTGACCACACTGGGCTGGCTCTCTCTCAGCCTCTTTATAAGCTGGTAAGGTCAAAGTCATTATTATAGTGAACTTACATTTTCTATTTTATGAGAGAAAATATGAATCAAAGTAGTCCTCATTATGATTAATACAGAGTACTAATGCTTCTAATGGTGTGCCTGGTGGAATGTAGAGTTCAGTGAGGATCAGGGACAGGAGTGGTGGGGCGTGGAAGATGCTGAAGATAGGCAAGATGAGGTCAGTTTGTAGCTGAGAAGGGCATGCACACACGAAATGAAGCAGCTGCACAGTGGCCACAATTCTTTAACGTCCAGGTGTGACTGAGAACGTGCGCTTCCCTCCCACCTTAATGCTCAGGTGAGGCTAAATGCAAGTGTTTTTCTCCCCACCAGGTGAAGCTAAGAACTTCCCTCCCACAGCACTGGTTGAAGCCCAGACTGCTTATTGGTCCTTACCCCTTTATCCTTGCTTTAGCAAGGAAAAGCTCTCTCCCCTCTACTTATGTGTTAGTTAATCTTCTGTTATTGGGACAAAACACCTGAGATAAACAACTGAAGAGGAGGAAAAACTTATTTTGGTTCCTGGTTTCAGACCCTGGTTGCTTAGTCCCATATCTCTGGGCCTGTGGTGAGGCAACAGATTATGGCAGAGGTGCATGGCAGAGAAGACTGTACCACTGTCATGGTGGCTGGGAAGCAGACAGAGGAAGGGGCTGGAGTCTCAATTTCCTGCAACTATGATCCACCACTTAAAGGTCCCACCACCTCCCAATAACACCACAGGCTGGGACCAAGCCTTTGGCATATGGGTCATTGTGGGAACATTCAAGAGCCAAACCATCGCAACCTCCACTCTTCCACAAAGCACGCTAATCCATTTTGGTGCCTCCCTCTCTCAAATATCTCCATGGCTTATTTAGAAGCTATATATTAGATACTGTTTTTTAAAATATGAATATTCATGTTGTTTTTCCCAAACTAGATTGTAAAGCTACTAAAGGTAGAAAAATCTCTTACTTCTTTTATATCTCATATCATTTGGTATGTAATTCACAAGTCAGTGAAAACCATGGTTAAGTCTGTTGACAGAGAAGCATATAGAGTCAAACACTCTAGCTGAGTTAGAGTCTCATAAAATTGCTAATTCGTCTGTCTGTTCTTTCTAAAACACTTACTGTCGTGGTTTGCCTTGATTCAGTATTGTTAGTCTTTCTTAAATAATTGAACCTAGAAAAGCACGCATCCCAGACCAAAAAGTTTTCTAGACTAATTGCCACAAGGTTGTTTACTTTGTTTACTGGAAAATGTTCTGATTCAACCATGAGGACATCTCTTAATGTCACAGCTATTAAAGGATGAATAAGGTCAAGATGCTTGGACTCTTTGCTGGATCCCAGAGAGGACAGGGCACAGCAAAGGGTTCCCCGGGTGACCACATGTGTGCTTGGGCATTCCCTGCCACACTGAAAGTGGTGTGACCAAGTAATTGCTTACAGATTTGCCCACTTCAAACCTGGCATGAGAGTCAAACACTTGTTTAAAATTGTAGTAGATTTTCCTATTTAAAATAATTTTATACCTACATTTAAAAGTATAATTCGGCATACAAAATAGCTATATTTTAAAAAATAAAGCAAACAAACAAAAACATAAGAGATACGACACCCTGGCAAACATCTATGAGTCAAGTTGGGTAGTTTTAGGACACAAATCCAATGTACAACTACTCATTAATTACAAATCTAGGAATTATCTCAGTTAAAAGTATTTGGGATTCATGAGTTTACATGTTATTTATAGCATCATTTGTTGGCCACACCTTTCTTTGTTCTTGGTGGCTGGAGAGTCTGGCAGGACTACTTATTGTAAATGTTACAATGCTTTTAAGAAGTTCCTCTTCTTCCAGAAGTTTTATTTTTGTATTTGGAGTCAAATACAAACCTATTTGGAGATATTTTCTGTGACTATTTTTTGCATGTGTGCTTCCAAAAGTATCTGCAATTCCATAATTCATAAACATTAAGTCAAGATCTATTTGTGTGTATAACAGAAGTTCAGATGGCTTGAAGCTCCAAGACTATATTATTTTCAACAGACATGCTATTCGCACACATTCATTCATTTATTCATTCGTTCAACAAATCTTTATTCATTCATTCAACAAATCTTTACTGAGTGCCCACTATGCAAAAGCAAAAGGCTTCAGTCTTTGTCAAGTTTCTATAGCAGCAAAGAGAGACCATAAACAGCAAAAAGTTGACTATAAACAATAAGTATGATAAATAAGCAAATTGAATAGTCTGTAAGAAGGTGATAGGTGCCATGGAAAATACCAAGTAGAGCAGGCAAGAGGAACCAAGAATGTGAGCTGCTGGGGGGAGTGGTGTTAGGACTAGAGCAGGCTGACTGGGGTCAGCTGGCATTTGAGGGAAGCCTTGCAAGGGGCGAGCAGATTGGCCATGCCATGTTGGAGAAGCATGTTGTAAGCAGAGAAAGTAGTGTAGCAGCTTAAGCCAAGCTCACATGGCACGTGCAAAAAGCAGCAAGAGAGCCACTGTGGCTGGGGCCCAGGGTAGAGAGAGGAGGGGAGACTGAAGAGTCAATGGGAAGGGCCTTGTCCACCATGGTGGGCATGTGCTTCTGCTTTGAGCCGGAAGTATTATCGGTCCATGGAGACTGCAGTGACATGCAAAAAACCTATTTTGAACAATTCCTTGTGGAAAAGAAAGAAAAACTCCTGTAGAAGGCCATCTTTTGACAGACATTTCTTTGGGCCTGCTTTTGTTGGTATTTTAGTACCCCCATTAATCCTTACAAATAATTGTATAAGACAGATATATATCCCATTCAATAAATGAAAAATGGAGGCTTAGAAAGGCTATAAAATTTGCAAAACTTCACATAGCTAATAATGTTTTATAAGATTATATTGAAAGAGTTTAAATTGTTGACCAAGGCTCATTTCAAACCCAGAAAATAAGACAAAATATATGAGCACTCAAATCCACAGCCAAGGTTCAAGAGATTAGCCTCTTGCCATATTTGTTATAGTTTATTTTTTGCATTTAGGAAATAAACCAGTTTTAAGCCATTTGATGGAATTAAAGTGCTATGTTGTCATTATACTAACTGGAATTTTTTTTATTGCAGCTAAGGTTACAATTCTTTGGATGTTCAGTTTCTCTATTTTATGACTTGCCAGTTCATATTCTTTGTTTTCTTTTTCTGTTGGTTGTATTTTCTTTATTCGCTGGTAAGAACTCTTAATATATTCTGGTTAATACTCATTTATCTGTTACAGCCTGGCAAATACTTTCATACATTCTGTAGGTGGTGTTTTTATTCACCCTTTATTATGAAACACACACACACAAAAGCTTGGATAAAAGGTACTTATAGATTTCAGTCCACAGTTTTGATCACAAAGACAATTTTTATATTTTTCCTCATTAAAGTATATTGCCTTTTGGTGTCTGGTAAGTAAAATTATTATATTAAGGGTATTTCTAAAAGTGGATATTATAAATTATCAAATATATTTTCCTCATGCATGTTGATATGGTGGCTTACACTAAGATTCGTGTGATAAACTCAAATTGCAAAGTGATGAATTATCCTTTTATACACTTCTCTGCTACTTTTTTTCCTATTGTTTTCTTAATACTTTTGCACCTGCATTCCTAAATAAGGTGATTAGTATTTCTCCCTAATTTCTTTGTTAGTTTGGTTAGCTTCATAAAGCAGGTTGAGGGCTGTTTTTCCTGCTTCTCTTCTTTGGAGTATTTGTGCAATACTGGAATGAGTTGACCTGTGTGTTGGGAAGCTTGCTGTTGAGGACAATTGAACCTGGAGTTTTCTTTGTGGGAAGATTTGTAACTATTGTTCCAATTTTTAAAGTAAACCATACTCATGTTCTAGTTTTTCCTGGGTTATTTTGATAAGTTGCAATTTAGGGGGATTAGTTTATCTTGAAATTTTCATATTTTTCAACAAAAAATTTATTCGTAATATTACCATTCCTTTTGACATGTACATCAATAATAATCACACCCACTTTTATGTCACTGGTATTGCTGATATTGGTTGTTTTTTGTCCCTTCTGTTTTATCTTGATTAATCACTCCAGAAGTTTGTCAATTTTATTAGATTTTTAAAAAACCTATATTTGTTTTTTTTTTAAACCTAGTTTTAAGGGACAGAAGTGTTAATATTTGCAAAGTATATCTATTTCCAAATTTAAAAATATTTTACCTTTTGTAGTGCATGGCTAAAAGCTGTGGGTTTGATGCCCAGAATCAAAACAGTTTTTTTCTATATCATTGTTTTCATAGAAATTAAAAAATATCTATTTGTCTTTTAAGAACACATGACTCACTTGTATTTAGTATAATTATCGATATATCTTGGTTTAAAGTTTACCATTATCTTTACACTACTTGTATGACCTGTTCTTTATTGCTTTTTATTATTTTTGTCTGTTTTCTTATGTATTCATGTTAATTCTTGTCATAAAAGATTCTTTTTTTCTATCTTTTAGGTGGAATTTATAACTTTCTATTCTTTAGAGCTAGTCTAGAACATATGTGAGGCTTACTTGATGAAATCTAAACTTATTCAATCCATTTTTCTTAAGGGTAATTTGTAGAAAAACCTGGACAGTCAGCCTCCAGGCCATTCTTTTACCATGTACTTCCAGGTGCAGATTGAGAAATGAGGGTCACAGAACATAACTAAATTTGAACTCTGCCTTCTGATGTAGCCCAGGTACATTTGCCAGTAAACTTGAGCTCACCTCAGATGCCTCAAAAAGTCACATGAATGTCCATTACTTTGTGTATCAGGAAGTTCAAAATCTTTTATTTGGTTCACTGTAGAATGACTTCAGAATCCCAGATGTTGTTTTTGTTTGAGTAAAATCTGAAATATATTAAAAATACCTACTGCTGTGGTGCCTATTTGCTTTTCTCTTTTAAATGTCTTATTGAGAAGTGCTTCAGAGATTCTGTCCTGACATGTGGGGGCCAACTATTTCCTGTTCCACTCAGCTTGGGGGACATTGCCCCTGGGTGATGTGCTTTTGAAATTGTCCTGCTGAAGTGCATGTTTTGATTTGGGGATTTTCCAGATGCTTCATAAGCAGGTCCCATGTGTTAAAATTTGTGGAAATTCAGCTTCTCAATGTGAACAGTTCATAAATTTAGGGCAGTTAGCCTATTAGCTGAGATGAGGAGATCATGATTTAATTTTATTTCATTCTATTGTTTACATATTGTGTGTTTATTCTTTATTCTATGCTTTATTTTTGGGTCTTTTTTAAAAAATCTGTACATTTTAGCATTCTAAGCAATTTTTAACTCTACATATAATTATATATTTTGAGTACTTGAAGGCACATTATTAATATAAGTAAATTAAGAGAAATTAATGGATAACGTGTTTGCTTCTGACAGGATGCTATCTCAATGCTGAAACTATTTTAAATCTCAGAATCATAGAATCACATAACATTAGAAAATTGGAAAGAATTTTAGATACCATTTCTGCATACTTCCTCACAAAAGTGATGAGAAAACTGTGACCCAGAATGATTAACAGACGGGTAAGGACTGAATTACTGCTAGAACCCGAATTTCCTCATTTCTGATATAAAGCCCAGGATCATGCGCCATATGTTTTAAATACTAATGTCTCAAAAATTAATGAATTTTGATTCTGAAATACGGCAATGTTGGTAAAAGTCTAAAATTTTATTTTTGTTTAGGCATCCAAAAGTAAATCTGATGTCTTGAAATGTCCTATTGGCGATGAGCTGCTTGCCAGTCACATTGACAGGCACCAGGGAGTTAGAGGTAAGAAAATCAGATGTAACACTCTTCAACAAGTACCAAGCCATAAATATAAATGTGAAGTCACAACTGCTGTAAATACACAATGTATTTTTCCAACTCTTTCCAGAAAACTCTTAAATTTCTAAACCTCATAGTATACTTCCTTTCTGTATAGGAGCTTTCTTCAGTGAACCTTGGCCCTGTCTCTAGCCAAGCACCCTTGCACTGTACATGTGTTTTTAGAACCATTGCAGGAGACCCCAAATATATTCGAGGCATCTGAACTGAATCATGGAGTGCTCCATAGTCCATAGTAAGGGCTTGGGGTTTTATCTTTAGGTAATAGAAAGTCATTGAAAGGTTTTTGATAATATCCATGCTATTACAAGATTGCAAGGTGCCTTTTGATAAGGCAGTCAGCATGAGTGAAGGGAGCCCATGAGAAGGCTGCTGTAGTAGTCCAGTGGGAGGACTCCTAGGGAATCTCCCTGGGAAGAGAAAAGGATGAATTTGAGAGGTGTGAAGACAGTAAATTGAAAGGACATAAAGAAATATTATAGGTGTAATAGACGGCAAAATATGACAATATCTGGGCTGGAGGCATGGTTCAAGTGGTAGAGTGCCTGTCCAGCAAGTGGGAAGCCCTGAGTTCAAATCCCAATAACCACCAAAAAAAAAAAAAAGTAGCATTGTCTGCATGTCCTCCCAAGACGAAGTGGAGGCTTTCTTCACTGCACTGAATGTGTACTGGCCTTGTGAGCAGCTTTAGCCAATAGACAGCAGCAAGTTGACACTTAGAAAGCATTTGTATGTTGGGAATCTCTTGTTGAGCTTAGCACTGCACCATGTGAACCAGGCTGGCCTGCCAGATGATGAGGACCCACGAGGAGAAACACTGCAGTTGATTCAGCTGTGCCAGCCAAGACCATGTCTGGATGGCCAGGCTGAGCACGACCGAAATTGCTGACCTGCTCAATTTTGAACTAAATAAATGGTTGTTGCCTGAATGTGTTGTGTGTTATATGAAAAATGCTAACTGGTACTGTGAGTGAAAGAGAGAAATCTATACAATGAATACCATTCACACACACACACACACACACACACACATATGTCATGAGAAGCTCTAAAGTATAAGCTCTTATCTCCTTTCATTCTTTGTTTGAATGGTTCAAATTAACTATATGAATTTAGATAATAATCCAGTTTATATATGTATATATCAATTATTTTAGCTTAATAAATTTTTTCCTCAAAATTTATTTTCATCATCATTTTAATTTATTACAATTTGTCTTCTTGAATATAGTCTTTTCTTGAATTCTTAGTTGATGTGTAAGGAGAATTTAACAAATCATATGTAAATATCAGTGATTGGAAATATGAAAAATGCTTTTCAAATGTGAGCAATATGTATGTCAAGTAGTCAGAGAAAGATTTCATTGTTGAGAAGCTTTGATGTAGGCATCTGTGATGCCTAAGACCTATTGTTCTTAATTTAAAACATCTACTTATAAATCTCAATGTTGTAATACAACTTCTTGATGTGATAGGAACATCTGCAAATGCAGGGATGCTTTACGTATCTGAATATAAGAAAAGGCTTTGTGTTCACATTTGCTTTCAAGTCAGTTTTGGATCCTACACACAAAAAAAGAGAAAAGTCTGCCCTGTGAAATATATTCCTTATAGATCTATGACCATATTAGTCAGTTGTAACTATCTGCCATATGTATGTGGTTTATTTTAAAACACAATAGAAGGATAAAATATCAGAAGCAAGCATTAATTTTAAAAGAGGTGGTTATCACTTCTGAGCTAGGTAGAAGAGTTTTCTTTACAACCCATAGAAAATCAACCTGATTATTTTGGGGACACATCAAAAGTTATCAAATTCCTACTTCTTTTAGAGATGTGTGGATTTTTTCAGCCTTTCATAGAATAAGACAATTGTATATTTAGGAAGGACTCTATCAGATTTGCCTAACTTTAAAATTTTCTCTTCACTTTTTTTTGGCGGTTCTGGGATTTGAACTCAAATCCTAATGCTTTCAAAGCAGGCACACTACCACTTGAGCCTCTCCACCAGCCCCTTAGCTTTGCAGTTTCACATGATCTTGAATATTGACCAGGTTGGTAGTATCATGCTAATAAAATCTAATTGATGAATCCATCAAAGACAATCTTTTTAACAAACTACCAATAAGAAAAACAGAGACTCTCTAGATGTAAATTGTTTAAAGTGAAAAAATACATTGAAAATTTACTGAGCTCTCAATAGTAGTACAGCCAAGAGGGGGAGATTGTGTCATTAGGTTGAACTTTCTCAACTTTAAAAGACTGAGCTTTTTAATGATAAAAAGGGAGAATGGTTTTTCAATTTCTATTCATGAATTCACTTTGTAAACTTGGTTTTCTTTTTCAGACTACTCTTCCAAAACCTGATGATTTTTTTTTAGTCAAAATATTATTGTATCAAATGTTACTTTAAAATTATTTTATTAAACATATTAGGGATTCTTCATTTAAAAACTAAATGGATGTTTTCATGGATAAAAATTGTTTCTTCTGCCTACATGGCTCAACTTCTAGGAATGATGACTGCTTGGTAATAATCTCTTCCCTCCCTTCCTATTTTTATTTCTCTTTCTTTTCTCCGCAAGCCATTACTTTTTCTCCAACCAGCACCAGTAAAACTGAGATGGTAACTTGGGGTCAAATTTATGGAGCAGGAAATTGGAAAACAACAACTGTTGTCATCATCAACCAGTTAAGCAGATAGAAAACTCAAACACACATTGTAGAAATATCTCATTTGTGTAGTGAGGTATAAAATACTAAACATAAAATATTATTATACTCAAATTTTTCTTAAAGCAAATGTTAAAGTTCACTGTGTTTCTTAGTCATAAATGTAAATAAACACAGAGTATAATATGCACAAATAAGCCAGAATAGAGTTATACATAGAGGGTTACATGCTTTGATTAATTAATGCTATTGACAATTTAAAAAGGGTGTTAAAAATGTTGAACACAAAACGCTATCTTAACAGCTTCAAGCTATTAGCAAGTTTTTTTATGTTTGTACTTTTCACCTAATTGAGAGGCACTGAACTGTGAGAGTTGTCCTTGTTTGTAAGTTAGGAAACTCATATTGAAAGACAGCTTTTTGACATGGGTGAATGGATATTCTCTCTAGGAATTTCAAAAGTTTGTTTTTTATTTAAGGGATTCATTGAAAAATTAATATGAGTATATTCCTTTTCATTCAAGTACCACGAAACAATTTTTGTGGTAAAGGTGGAAAGACATTATATTCTTCATTAAAATCAACATTTTGACACAGTTCAAATAGAGTAAAAGTGTGTAAATTTAAGTCTACACCAGGCACCTCAGGCCCACCCTCTCAGAGGCATCTGTTTCAAGATGGGCTATAGGCACCATTGAATCTTCAGAGAATCTTTCTTTTGAAACCAGCTTCCATTTTCTTTAACTGTAAGGTAACACTAAATATGCAGTGTTTAGTTTTGCTCTTTGCTCCAGAAATGTAGATTTCACCAATGCCACAATGTTTACCTTACCTTGAATTGGACAAAAACAATTTTATAGTGTCATTTTTATTAAAATTGGCTTTAAAATTGGTAATTGGTAGAGTGTCAATTACACGTGAGGTCTGGTTAGTCTGAACTTGAGAAGAGATTCTTAAATTTCAAATTGCCATTCTGTTCAATGAATGTTCTGTGAACCCAGTGCCTCTACATGTATTTTCATGAAAAAGTCACATCACACATCATATTACAATAAATCCACTTTGAATTTTGGTGGTTATGTGGTTTGGAAAATAAATAATGACAAGAACAGCTGTTGTTACTGATACTAACTGTATGGTACGCAATGTTTCATGTATACTGTTTTACTTAATCTCATAGCATGTAAGGTGGATTTTCATGTTACATATGAGGCATTGGGAGGCGTAGTCACCTTTCTTGAGTGACACATCCAGTGACACAGGAGTTGTAGAATCTGGAGGCATGAGAAGTTTTGACTGTGTATCATAATTGCACATATTTAAGTAATATGATAAAAGTAGCTTAAATTAGCATGGTTGGAGACTGAGCTTAAGTAACATTTTCCTTTAAACGCATGCATCCATATACTACTCAGCTTAGAGACACTGTACTGGTCCCCTCTGAGCTCAGTGTCCTCTGATTGTGTGTTTGCAGTGGATATGGACTTCAGTCTTGTGGAACCATTTCAAATGACTTCAGTGGATCTTGTGTAATTCTATTGCATGGGAAAGAGGCTCTGTACACACCGGAGACTGCATTTATTAAACCCATCCACACCCTCTGGTGTGTTTTATGCACATTCCCTTTGTCTTCTGAAGGAAGTTTCTGCATATGGGAGAAGGGTGTGAAGGAAAAGAAAATCCTGGACTAAGTGTGATGATTACAATTTAGACACAAAAACATCTGCTGGGTTACAGGCACCAGCTGTTGGCCATTCACCACAATCATGTACAATACTGTTGGTCAGGAAATTAAGAAAACTGTGTGTGAGCAGATTAAACTGTGAAGAATTTCAGAAAGACTATTGTCACCCATACTGACATTTCACTAACTCAGAGCGCTTAAATAAAATCTACTTATTTAAAGACAATTTCCTTTCTGTTCCCTCTATTTTGAAACAAAAACACTGGTTCTAGCCAAATAATTTTGAGCCACTCTCAGAAAAGAATGGAGTCAGTGATGTACAAAACACTGGACCTGTGATGGAAAAGGAGTTTTATACCTGTAATTGACCTCTGTTTTTCTTTTTTTTACAAAGAAGCTTGGCTGAGGAAAATGCTTGTAAAACTGATTTAGCTTTCTACTCCCCACAATCGATCATCTCTTCAACTTTATCTATAGCTTGATTAATGAGAACACCAAGTCCAAATTCCCAAAACCAGGAACCCATTGATTTTTAGGATTTTTCTTGATAAGTATTCTTTAAAACTATGCTTGTGTGGATGTGGTAGTTATGGCCCTGGAGGGTCATCCTGTAGTGTACCACCATAGTGAATCACATCAGGCTTAAATTTTATGAAAGAAAAGAATGATTGATTTTATATAGTTGATATTTATATTTAAGTATGGATTAATAGTAGAGAGAGCTATTCTAGAGAGTCAATATATTTAGCTTTAAGTTCCCTTGAAATGCTAGGAAAGACAAACTACATTAGTTTGCAAACCTAACTTATTATCAGAAGTAAAGAAATACTTTTTTTGTGTTGAAAGTATTGAAAAGAAATGCTTAACTCTGATGTCTGCTATTTCTATCCATTGGAGGGACATCCTTTAGTGAACATTCCTAGCTCCTTAGCTTGCCCCTATCCTCCCAGGTAAGTAAAAGAAACAACCTGATTATCAGCCATGTGCCTTGTTGATGCACCACTTCTTAATCGGCTGGGGCTAATCAATCAGATTGCTGTGAATGGAGTTTGGTCTCTGTTTCTTGCTTTCTGTCTGCCACTTTCAGAGACAGGCAATGACCTGGGTAGGTGAGTTTGCACTGCAGATTTATATCAACCTTGGGCAAGTTTTTCAAGGCCAAAACAAAAGTTAAAATCTATCTCACTAAGTCATTTATGCCAGCTAAACAACCATAAAATGATAGTTTAGGTCTTTAATAGTTGATTCTTGTTTAGTTTATAATTGGCACAGAGCCTTGGCTGGGTAAGAAGGATGCTAGGGGAGGAGAAGTCTCCATAACCCACATCTTAGAATATTTGGTTCATTTATCAGGGACTTTGTGAAATAGAAGATGGCATAGGACTTAGACAAAATGTACATGGCAAGACTTGAGTGGGGTGGAGACCTTGAGCCTGGTATTTTAGTGGAAGACTCTATGGACCTTTAACTTGAGCCTTGTGCCATGTTGTAGAGTGTTACTGGGTTTTCAGGTGGATTTAGGATTTAGGTATAAGCCCTGTGGAATTTTCACCTTGAAGATCATTGTACCTTATATTAAATGGCATTTTTTTTCTTTATAGGCAAGTATACATTTTTGTGGAGGTGGTGAGCCTTAGGTAAAAGAGCAGGGCTTATGAAAGTCACAAAACTCTACAAGCACAAGTGGGTTTTAAGAGCTTAAGCACATAAAACATGGGTTGAAAGGGTTGGGACAGCCTTAGAAGTATGCAAGGACCATGCAGACCTCAGCCAAGATAGAAGCTTGGTTTCAAATGCTGTAAATGTGGCTACTAGCAGTTGGGGCATATAAAGAGTGTCTGTGTAAGACAGTAAGAGGCAGAGCCACTGCTGGTGTTGCTGTGATTAGTAGGCACTTCTTCAAGCCACTCTCAGTGCAAGGCCTAGAAAGGAGGTACTGTTTGTTATCATTTTCTCTGCCCTTAGAGCCAAGAGATGGAATGGGAACCAGGACCTAGGAGTCACGAGGCCTACACTGACCCTGGCATCACTTCCTACTACAATGGCCCACGCTGCTCCTTATTTGTTGTTAAATGTGTACCGTGGCATGGGATCTTTCATGACACAAATTATAATTTTTCTCAAATAAGAGTGGTAGATTTTACTAATGACTCAATAAAAGGAGCATAATAATTTAGTTACTACGGTATAACTCAGTCCTTCAGACCTTCCTACCAGCAAAATCTTTGCTGACCACCAAACATTCTGGAGGCCATTGTCAGGAGTGGGGCTCCATGTTATAATGGGAGATGCTTCCTGAACATAGGAGCTGGAAGGCCCCAGATGTAGACCTGTCTTTAGTATTTCACATTCTTCCACCTAAGAATACACCTTACCTTTTCCCACTAATTATGTAAAAGAAGCAACGATTTTTGTAATTTAAATAAAATCATCAGAGTTTGGCGAACACATTGCATAGTAAAGTTAACAGCTTGTAGGTTCATGTTTTTATTTTAAATTTTTTTATGCTTTTATTTTGGTTCTTCTATTTAAAGAATCTCACAGTTACATTGCTCTTTTTAGATATGGCTTAACTCTTTGTTTAGGGCTTAGAGGGAAGTGTGCATTGACATTTGGACCTTAATTTGTTTTCTTTTGTGATGTGACTGAATTTAGCCCATGTCTGCAAACAATAACTTAATTAAGTTTCCAAAACCCCTTAGGATGGAAGACAACAGACTTTGGAAATTTTGAGGCATTGCAGAATAACAAAAGAATCTTAAGGCTTTGTTCCTGAGCAATACCGAGGCTCTTGCTGTGCTGTGTTTTGAGGGGCTCCCACAAAAGCCCTGATCTTCTAGTCCTCGTGTCTTTAACAGAAATGCCAAAGCCAAAAGTTACTACTGACCTGTGCCATCTGGCTTGTCAACAGCCAACTTCAGTGAAATAATTAAGACATTAATATAAATAATAAATAAATAAATAATATAAATAATAAGTCATTATTTATGCACTTTGCTTCTGTTTATTATGCATTCTGATGAGTTTTCCCAATGGTCTTCTGAGTAGACAAGCTTAAGGCCTTGCCTGTGCCTGTGTCCTCTCCAGTATGTCATTTCTATGAAGGAGATGATTTTGCAGTTAATGAGAGGAGAAACTTCTTTCCATAAGAAAGAAAGGATGTTTTTCCTGTTATTTAGTGAGTTATTTGAAAATGCACTACTTTAAATATGCCATCCAGTCTCACACTTATCATGTATACGTTTGTACTTCTAATTGGAAACATGGAAGTATGAGTAGTATAGAATGGTAGACTGGTTGATTTGCAATTTCTTCTTTCTTAATGGAATCCAAAATTGAGTGTGGTAAGGATTGATAGACTCACTCTCACCTGTTTTAGGGCTTGAGTGTATCTAATCCCCAGTAGTACCTGGAGAAATTGGGCAACTTTCCTCAGCATTGCCATTCTTGAGGAATAGACCGATCCAAAGATTGCCCTTGGCCCCCTCAATCTCCTTACTGGGTAATCTTATACTAATCTGTGTTCAAATTTGGGGCCCCTTGGCACTACATCTTCATTTCACATATGGAGAAATAGAGATCCAGAGCAGGTAAGGTACGTTGTCCAAGGTCACACAGCTAGTAAGTGGAGGAAGTAGATTTGCACTAAGGCTTGATGAGGTTCCAGAGCCTTTGGTGACATGACTTACATGTATAGGCCTTGACACTTTTCAGAGTCCAATTCAGCAAGTTTGAGTCAGATTGAGGAATCCATTTTGTTTTAAAACAAACAGTTAAAGTGAGGTAATTTTTCTCATTAAGAAAATTTGAGGAAAACTTTCCAGAAAATAAATGTGCAATGTCCATCCTGCAAAGAACAAAATTCAACAATAATTTTGGTTTTGCTTGGAAATGGGAATTTTTCCACACAAACTTGAAATTGTATACTGTCTTTTCTGGATTCCTGATTCTTACATAGTTCTTTTTCTGATAAGTAATTTGTGAAATGTTGTTCTCTCTAACTACTTAGGAAAATAACCTGATACCAGTGACAGTGGCCAAGTAGAAATTAAGCAGGAGTCTGAAAGAAACCTGGCCACTGGACACTTTGTAAGAAATCACTGGAAAGGGGGCCAGCTGAGAAGAAAAGGAGAAACTGACATTTTCTCCTTTGTTTAGAAGCTGCTGAGCTGCTGGTCTGAGCCAAGAACAGGAAATATGAAAGTCTGTGCTTTCTTCCAAGACTCTTTGGCCCACCAAATATACGGGAAGTAGTAAAAGCTGTATGGTGGCTCCTTAGGAATTGAAAAGCCTTGGGCAAATCAATCAGAGGCTGACTCTCCACGTCAGCAAGTCAGGATAACATTGGCTAAACTTCTTTGAATACCATCTGGATCTACTTACTGGCAAGTGTAAAGTGTTTTCAAAATACCAAATATCATATAGGACATCAAAACAGCTTAAATTTCAGTGGCTCTATCCTTTCCCTCCCTTCCTGTACTTCAGTGCACTGCTTAACGTAGTGAGGTAGAGCAAAGCCAGAAATCTATGGGCTTCCAGTCCCTTTCCCCCACCTGATGTGTTCCTATGGAAGGCTCCTACTGGCTGCTATCAACTAAATGTACCCTGTCCCTAGTGCTGTGATGGGAGGAGACAGGTCATGAGGGCAAAGTCCATACAAACGGAATTAGTGCTTCTTTGTCCCATCCACCCTGTGAGGACACAGCAAAAAGACACTCATCCATCTGTGATCCAGGAAGCCCACCCTCACCAGACACTGCATCTTCTGGTGCCTTGATCTTGGCTTTCTCAGCCTCTGCACTGTGAGAAATAAAACGTTATTTATGTGTCACCCAGGCCATGATCACCTGCTACAGCAGCCAGAGTGCACCAGGATACTGACCATACCTGCCTGCGAGGCATGTGCTCTCTAGTAGCCTACAATTATAGCAACCCTGGGGGAATTTTTTGTTTTCCTCCTTATTGGTATGAGAATAAAAACACATGAATATTTTAAAAATATTTTTAAAAAGTTAACATTTGTTAAAACTTTAACTTCTTAGCCCACAAGTTTGGAGAACTTTTTTCCTCCCCACAGCTCAGGCTGCTAGACCTGACATTTATACCTGAGGAATACATGTGCCTCTCCTGTGTTAATTCTGTAGGCATTACAAGTCCTATAATGACTCAGCTCCTCTTTGCACTGGCTGCTAGAAAACTCAGGGCTCCAAGTGTAGCTCATTTCTGGTAGATGCATAGGAACTTGATACACATTTGGTTTACATACCTCAATCCTCTGACTTTGTTTCATATTTCCTACTTTGCTTTTCCCTTTTCTGTTTTTCTCATCCAATTAGTATTAACGTTGTGCTTTAATATGTCTTCGAGTTGCTTTAAACTTTTCCTGGAACAATTAAAGCATGATTGAAAAAGAAATTATTTTAAAAATTGCTTGGAGAATATTTATATCTATCCTTCAGAGCTCTGGATACATTAGAATATTTGAAAGCTGTCTTTAGTATTCTTGCCATGCATGTTTTCACTCCACACAACAAAATCCCTTACCTCTCTACCCTTTCAGCATATGGAGACTATCTGGGAAAGGCAATGCACTGCCTCTGTGATAGATTCCCTCAGATTTTGTCTTGACACCTCTAAAACCTCTTACGTGGACTTTCTCATGTTGATAGATTAAAGATCCTCTGTTTCTATTCTTTGGGATTACTTTTCCAAAGTAGAATAGCAAAGAGAAAGAAGACTGGTTAAGAAACAAATCAGCATGCAAACCAGCAAACCAGCAAGTGACTCCACGTTGAGGAATTCCTACTTTATGAAGTCCGCTATCTACAGCCTCGTTCTCAGAAACTATTCAGTATGCAGAAACATTCATAACCTGGCAAAATAAAAATGTTCATACTCCTCAGGCTCTAAGCCAAATCAAGCCATTTTTTTAAATTACAGGTGAATAATAACACCCTTAAATTTCTCATAAATAATGTCAGCCTCCTGAGCAATTTGATTGATGGGAGGTGCTGGATGAAGACCTTTTAATTCAGCACAGCTGGATGTCTTTTGTTGCACTTCCTCTCAGAGGTTGCTGGCCCGTTTTGTCAGAAGTGCAGAAAACAACCTGCCTGAGTGGAGGTGGAAGCAGCCTTCAAATAAAAGACATTTGTGTGATTGAACACCCTGTCAGGACACAGCTGTGGCAGTCAACTCATGGGAGAAGGAGAGAGATGTGCCATTTGTTGGAGTGCAAGTGCGTGTGAGTGTGTTCTGATTTGTTTGTTCACGCATGGAGGAGGGAAGGCCCCTCAAGATGAACTTTAACACTGATATGAAAGTGATTTTAGCATGGCTGCCATTTTGAGACTATTTTGTAAACTAAGGATCTATTGGCCGGATCTAAAGCCTTTGTTCTGCATGGGTTGGTGAATGACCACTGAGCCAGGCTTTCATTCAGCACATCAGCTCTGTAAGCTACAGGCCTTGGAGACATCTGGATAAGAAGCTTACTTGCTGGCTATCCAGGCTTTTCCAAGAATGAACTAATCACATGTTCCTAGTAAGAAGATGAAAGAGCATTGTAGCCCCTACACCACTTCCCTTGTTTGCTGTAGGTTTAACTGAAAGGAGTGATTTGTGGCAGGGTGCATCTGGGCCACATCTCAGGGGTGCTGACCTGTGTCTCTGAGGACAAGGATGCATGACCTGTGGTGGATCTCGCAGCTCAGACTCCAGTTTAAAGGGATATGTTCTTCATCCACAGGGGTCAAGTAGCACAGCCAACAAATTAATTTCCCAAGGTAGAATAAAGTCTTGGTCTAGCTAAAGTCCATTTGTACTAGAGTAGGTGCTAGGTATTTCTCAACAATCTTGTGAGATAGGTATTACCTACATTTTACAGATTAAAAATTATAGCAATAAAATGAGGTTTGGAGGAGGGTTGGAAGGACAGTGTTAAAAATTTAGGAAGTGATAACTACTACCTCGAAATCCTGTTTTCTTTTCCAATGTTGCTTTATTATCATTTTAGCTGTGTGCTCACTGAAGTTTAAAGCTATCACTGAGAAAGTATACCATACATTTTACTTTAAGAAAATGGATAATTTTGTGTGAAAGTAGTGAATTATTAGGATTTTTTTTTTTCAGTACTGAGGCTTGAATCGGGGCCTACACCTTGAGCCATTCCACTAGCCCTTTTCTGTGATGGGTTTTTTCAAGATGGGTCTTGTGGAACTATTTTCCCTGGCTGGTTACAAACCACAATCCTCCTGATCTCTGCCTCCTGAGTAGCTAGAATTACAAGTGTGAGCCACCAGCACCTGGCTAGGATTTGTTTAATATGCAAGTATAATTGTGCTAAGAGTTACTTTTTTGTGTGTCCTTCTCTTTTACACCTCTGAAATGCAGATGACCCAACACTAATTACTTAGATGATACTTGAAAACCAGGAGAAAGAAACAGCTGTAAAGAAGATACGGTAGTTTGGATCTTTGGTTTCTTCCAATTGACTTTAAATTCCTCATTTAACAAACTCAGTGTCTAAATCACCAGCTGATAAGCATCTCTTATGAGCTTAGAGATTTAGCTATTGTGTTTGGAAGAACTTTGAATATAGTAAGCAAATGCCCTTAGTTAGTTGAAACTCTCAGTAGCTAGAGTAAGACCCATATGTTTAAGTGTCATTACCTTATCATTCTAGACATTTTACAGAAAACAATGCTTTATTTGGCTGTCCTGTGCATTATAAGGCTTTTTTCTAGCAGCATTCTTTTTCTTTGTTAGTTGATAGGCACCCTTCACCTAGTTTGGTGAACAGGCATCAAAAATGTCTCTCGATATTGTCATCTGTCTTCTGGGATAGAAAGTTGCCCATGGTTGAGGAAAACTGTTTTAAAAGATGCATGTCCATAAAAGCAAAAATTAAAACATGGTATGATAGAGTTTATTGTATATACACAAATTATATTTTGTGTGTGTGTGTGTGTATCTCAAAAGCACAGAGAATTTGAGATAGTAAACTGAATTACATTATTATGTTTCTTATATTTTTATGTTATATGAAGTAGTACTGTACATATTTTGTAAATATTTAAAGATTGGTACTGCAGTTCTAAGAGTAACCGCTTACAATGCAAAGATGACTAAAAAAGTCAGAGAAATTTTAAAAAGAAATACTAAGAGTAATTGATTAACCTAATCTCAGGCAAGAAAAGATGAACAGATAAACAACAGATTGGTTGTGTGAAATGGCAGACATGAATCTATCCAAACTAAAAATTGTATTAAATATAAATGGATAAATTTTCCAGTTAAATGGCAGGCAATGTCAGTCTGTATAAAATAGCAAAACCCAACTGTATATATTGTCTCCAAAAGATAAAATTTAACTACAAGGGCACACAGGTCTTGAAAATAAAAATGATAAAAAATTTCTATGCCATTTGAATACTATTTATAATAAAGTTGAAAACTGGCTGTATAAGTTCTATATGAAAGGTGAATGCATTAGGGAGACATTATTTAAATGTTCATGCCCTTAAGCAGAGTTTTGAAATACATGAACAACTGATATATAAAAAGGGAGATATAGGAAAATCCACAAACATATTTGGATATCTTAACATAGCTTTCCCAGTAATTGGTAGTACAATTAAAAAATAATTACAGTAAGAAAATATAAATAATACTATCCAACACTCTTACCTCACAGAAACTTATAGATCACTTAACACAAGTAAAGAATGTACATTCTGAAGTGCATGTGAACTACAAACTGGATGGATCACCCTGGGTCAATAGAACAAATGACAGTGAGCGTTAAAATGTTAGTAGTGCTAGTAAGCATGCTCTACAATTGTGTATAATTAAGTTTTAAATCAATGAAATAAGTAGCAAAGTTCTAATATTTGAAAATTAGCAACTGTTTTTTTGGCAGTACTTACTGGGGTTTGAACTAGCCGCCTCATGCTTGCTAGGCAGGTGTTCTACCACTTGAGCTATCAGCAAAGGTATAGGAGTGTGAATGTGGTGGAACTATCGTGGACTCTTGTCTGTAAGTGGAAAAGTGAGACCTGCTGAAACTGTTCCAGGAATGGGGGAGGGGGATAAAGGAGAATGGTAGGCAGGTGAATTTAACTAAGATATATTTGTAAGCACTTTTATAAATGTCACAATGTATTCCCAGTAG
The DNA here is from genome assembly GCF_047511655.1 of Castor canadensis. Taxonomy (NCBI): domain Eukaryota; kingdom Metazoa; phylum Chordata; class Mammalia; order Rodentia; family Castoridae; genus Castor; species Castor canadensis. Next base: position 57,846,803 of record NC_133394.1, read on the forward strand.
AACAATAATATGATTAAAAAATTTCAAAAAAGAAACTTAAAAAATAAGTCAACTTCCAAATAATCCACAGATCAATAAAAAATTAGAAAATACTTCAAACTGAGTGCTAATAAATATTCAGTACATCAAAATTTGTAAATTGTTGCTAAAACAATACTCAGTGGGAATTTTACAGTTTAAATGCTGTCAGAAGTAGAGAAAGACCTAAGACTAATGATGTGGGTTTCTTCCTTAATAAGCCATTGTAATTACTTTAAAGTTAACATGAGATTATTTTAAGAAATTAGACAAAGATAAGAAAATTAAATAATAATTATAAAAATGAAAACAAAGAAACAAAGAAATAGGAAACAGAAAACTTGCAAAACCAGGAGGTGTGTTTTGGAAAAGTTGTAAAACTGCTAAACTCTAGCAAGACTGTTGAAGATGGAAACAGAAAAATCACAAAGGTGAAATATCAGGGTTGAAAGATCAGATATTACTCCACATTTTCTAAAAATAAGAAGTATCCTGAGTAGTCATGTATCTGAATTTATCCACATAGACGAAATGGATAAACTCCTTGAAACATACAGCATACCAAATTTGACACCAGAGAGAAAGTGTAAATGCTTTATGTTCATGTAGAACACTTGAGTTTCTATTAGAAACTTCCACCCATAGGAAATGCAAGTCCCAGGTGGCTTGCAAGACTAATTGTCTCAAATCTAAAGATGATACAATACCAGTATTATACATTTTGTTTTTCAAAACATGGAAGAAAGAAATATCCTTTCCAACTCACTCTGTGAAGGTGGCACAACTCTGGTATTTGGCAAAGACATTATGGAAAAGAATCTGAAACCCTCACAGACTGTCAGCACATCCAATCTCACAGTAAACGTGTAAAGAAAAAAAGCAAGCAGGAGCCGCAGTAATCATTTAGGCTTGTTTCTTACTCCATAGGACAGCTTCGATTAATACTTAGTCTTTTACTGTTTTCAATTCCTATAGTCAGGCGCCTGACTTACTGCCATTTCCAGTAATTCATGGTGTGACCCGTTGTTCTTTTTAAACTCTTTTTGATCTCGGATAAAACATCTACTTTTTGTATGGGGTCAAATTCAGCGACCATAAAAAAAAATGTATACAAGTTCCATTTTTTTTTTTCAGTTCAAAATTAAAACAGCTTTAATTTGTAAAAAATTTACTTCAGAAAGATAATTTGCCTAATCTTCTGCCATTTAGACTGACTATTTTACTCAATTAAATAATTCCAGGAAGAAAACTGGCAAGGCTTTAAGAAACTGTAATATTTTAGGCATTTTTGTGAATAAAAATAAGAGCACAACTTCCTACTATTTATCCTTGGCATGCCTAAAATGTCTTTTAAATGATAATATGAATTCTCCTACTTTGTCCTTGAAGGGTCCTCTTGAGACAGGCATTATTTTGATCTAAATTATATGGTAAAGAAAGTGAGATTCAGAACAAGGAAAAGGAGGATCCCAGGCCAGGGGCTTATTGTAGCTTCTGAAGTGTAGTAATCCTGGGAACTTAAATGTCTCTGTGATGCTAGGGAAGGCTGGATTTTCTCAAAACCTTTGAATTTTTTTTTTCTAAAGCTATTGTCTAATTGAGCCATCATTCTCTTTCTTAAGCATTGATTTCAGAACCACTTAATGAGTGTTTTCCCCCAGATGAACATTATTTTACTTCATTAGTAAGAATAAATCCACATTCACAGTAACATGATTGTCAACAAGAAGAGTAAAAATGGCAATTTCAAAGGAAGAAACAAAGTTAGAAAAAGTAAATGTGGATCTTGTATCATCTTATAACTTAATTCAGCTTAACATTAAAAATAATTTTTAAAATTCTGTATACAGTGGCTAAATTAGTGTTTTTGAAGTATTGGGTAGATGAACATGTTAGTTGAATGAGCAGTACAAGGTGACAACATTTTTCTACATCAAATTGGCAGAAGTGTGGATGGAGATATATGAAAGGAAATAGATAGTCAGAAAGACAGCTGAACAGATGGGTGGTAGGTAGGAGGACGATAGATAGATGGGTAGATAAACAGATAGACAGATAGATAGATACATACATATATAGATACATAGATAGATGATAGGTAGATGATAAAGGCAATGTGATCTCTGGTCCTTAGAGTGTATAGAAACTATAATTCCTAATTCTTGCTTTTGGCACTATAAATTCAAGAAGTCTTTTTGTAATGAACAAAAAAAGTGGTATGGGGCTGGCAGAGTGGCTCAAGTGGTAGAGAATCCGCCTAGTAAGTGTGAGGTCTTGAGTTCAAACCCCCTTACCTCCAAAAAACAGAAAGTGGTAATAATGACATATGCTTTAAACAGGTGGGTTTATTATAGGTTAATATGTCCAAAAGTAACCACCCCAAATAGGAAGGAAATACATGTTTATAGAAAATTGTTCAGGGTAGTATAACTTAGATAAAAACTGTGAAACCAACCATATTTTTAGCAATAGGAAAAAGTTACAAAAGTTATGCCCTATCTGATCAATTAAATATTATGCCACCTTAAAATGGTTATGAGAATTGTGATTATTAAAAATCGTGATTTATTAAATCATGTTTGTTAAAATCATTCACATAATGGTCTTGGAGCTTACACATAAAGTGTTGGGTTAATCATCCCTGCTTTATGGTACATTACAATCACTGGTTTTCTACCTTTATCTAGACATTTATTCCTCCTCCTTCCTGTACTACACTCTCATTTCCAGTGTCATCACTAGATAATCCATTTTATGTCATGTAAATTTTGCTTGTATTTTGTTTTGTAAAATGTATGCCACTTTGCGTGTATTTTTAATTTATATAAACATATATTTTATCTATTACATGGTGTTATAGTAAACATCCCAATCTGTTTCTAATATTTAATTATATATTATATATTAATTAATATATATATTATATAGCATTTCTATCATACTTTTCTATCATCTTTAAAATGTTTATCCATGTGTATCTGTCATTGTAAATTATGTAAAAGAGCAGGATGTGAATATTTGTTAAAATATATAGCATATCCGTTGAATATATATAGTTATATATACATACCCTGTGGTTTAGAATTACATAAAATTTTCTATTCATAGAGCATTTCTATCATACTTTTCCCATTCATCTTGTTTCTTTGGAAATATATTGTTACTTAGAGAAGTATTCTAATCTGTTCTTTAAATATTTTAGACAGATATGATCTAAGTTTCATATCACTGAATTCATTCTATTTAATAATTTGCATTAAAATAACAACTTCTTGTTCTTATCAATAGACTTCACGTTGGTATTTCAACAAAATTACACAAAGCTATTTCCAGCATTATTTTATGTTATTCTCTTTTGAGAATTTTCATTCTTCCTCCATCCTTTCTTTTCCCCTTTTTCACAGTTTTAATTTAACTCCTTTTTCTTTGCACTTGACTTTGATGCTTTGAGTTCAGTTTGGTTGTAGAGTCCTCAAGCAAACACAGTCTTCACAGGGCATATGACTGATGTCATTAGTCCCAGGAGCTCTCACCAAGGTTTGTAAAGCGCTGTCCACAAATGCAATGCCCGCCCTTCAAAATCCACTTGACTTTCTGTATCTTTACTTGTTTCTGAAGAAACCATTTTTTTTTTTTGTGGAGAAGAGGAAGAGATGATGTTTCTTTCCCTAACACTTCAACTTTCTTACCTAGTTTTTCAAAGCTGCTAAGAGATAAATTCCATTTTTTTTTTGGTTCTAGAAGCAATCCTGTATGTATTATCATGAGGGTGTACAGAAAAAGAACACTGATGACAGGAAAAGAATCTAAGTCAGTAAAAAAAACCTAAAGATCCATTAGTTTTCCCTAAAGAACCACTAGAAACCTTTTTTTCCTCTATTTCCTTGACTAAGTTAAGGACCTAAACCCCAAATTTTAACCCCTACTTTGAGATGCTTGTTGCAGGTTCTCCCTTGTGTGCAGACATTGTACAATAGCAAACCTCTTCTGCCTCCATATCAAGCCTGTCATCCATGCAGAATAAGCAAAGGGGTGTGCCAACAAGTCATAGAACAAATGAATGAGAAAGGAGCTGAGAAGGAAAACAAAGAACCCCAAGAATATAGCCATTCTCCCGAAATTCCCAGGAATTCCATTCATGCTTTACCTTGTTGGCCAGAATTCTCCTGAAGTGACTGAAGGGTATGGTTTTAACTGGGAACATAGTCATGCTGGAAAAAAAAGAATGAAAAATTAAAAAAAAACCCAGAGTTTTGCTGGACAGGAAGAGGGAGAAAAGATATTTGTTCTTACTGAGAAGTGTTACCACGATTGCTTCTCTGTGATGAATGTAAAGAGAAATACAGCACAGAGAAATGAAAAACCCTGCAGTTCTATTTTTATGAGAAAGCAGCTTGGAAAAAAATGTCAATGAAAAATGTTCAACCATTGTTTCAAAATATTGTAAAGAGTAGACTTAAGACAACATTTAAACTTTGGGGGTCGGCACTGGGAAGCATTACCTTTCCCTTTCTTTGTGTTGCCTCCTCCCTTCCCCTTCTTTTCTTCCTCTGAAATTAGAAATACACAGTTGCTTCATTGCCTGGTGCACTGTTTACCCAGAATGCTCTGCTGCATTGTCCTCAGCAGCTGCTGCAGGAAGCAGGACCCACAGCTGGAGCTTAGAGCAGCCTCTACTTTTGGAGTATTTCTCACAGGGCACTGTGAACAGTGCTTGTTCCAAAAACATTGGAAAAACACCAATTTAAGGCTAATTCCCCAATTTTACAGAAAAAGAAGCCAAGCAAAATTAAGAAACTTGACCAAAGGCCCAAAGGAACCCCAGAGGCTAAGCCTTGCTTTCATTTATTTTTAAAAAAATATTTCTATCAGTCATCTTCTAATTCTTCTTCAACAGGTTGTTAGAAAGTCATCATTATGGCTAATTACTTAAATAAATAGTCCTGTTAAGGGGCCTGGAATAGACATTCACTTCTTGAATTTTATTCCAATTAGTTGTACATAATATATGTCTGGTAAAAAAATATCTTTCAGCTACAGACCCATTTCTTTCAGATTGAGATTTGATTTATGAAAAAAAGATTACTACGAAATAACATGTACCTACATTTTACCTTTTTCCCCAAGAATCCTACATATTCTCGTTAGGATGAATGACAAGTCCGTGTGACAACATGCTGCGTGTAGGCACCTGTAGTCCCTGCCTTGGCTCCCGGAAGCTTTTCTGAGCCTGAGAGGGCTCTGTACTAAACACCTGCTCATGTTTCTACCTTTTGACTAACTTCAGGATTCCAGACAGAATTGGTGCAGGTTTTGTTACTAGTCACTATGATAACGAAGGTACAGGCAGGGTTATTCTTCTCTCAGAACAAAATAATAATTGCATTTGCTCTTTTTAACCTGTTCTGGCCAAAATGATTTCTGCTTAAAACCACAATAGTGAAGGTAAGAAGCATAACGTTTTCAATTTCCCGACCAAAATCAGTTTAAAAATCTTGTTTTGACTTTGATATAGGATATGATGATGAAATTCTTATGATGGTTTTAATTTATTTGGCTTATGATTTTAATTATACATTCATCTTTTCTAACAGCTTGCAATTGTTTAGTACATTGTCAGGAAGGCCAGTAAGGATGCGTGTAACCCTTAACAACATTTGCTCTGAATTCTTTGTTTATTATTTTCAATAACTTCTTTAAAATCTTAATCAGAAAGAAGTTACAGAACAAAGAAGTCCAGCCCTGGTCATAACATGAGGAAATGATTTTAGCTCTCTGAAAATATGCTGAAGGATGAGACCAGCAAAAACAGGGCGGTGTTTCAATGAACTTTTTCTGTACAAACAACAGCTGGATGTGCCTGTTACTACCAATGGGGGAAGGGAAAGATGGAAAAACCCTTTTTTTTAAGTGTTGGAAAGTTTTCAGTGAAATCATGATGTCACTGAGAGATGTTTTGTCTGTGATTCTAATTTGCATGTTTCTTCCCATGGATCTATGTAGATCACAAAGGAATGTTTTATGATACACTTGGCTTCCATGTTGTCAATACGTTTGAATTCAGACATCACGGTCAAAGAATTTCTTTTATAAATTCTTTCAAAGTAGGAATTAATAAAAAAAAGGAAAGAAGCAGGGTGTGTAAATACCATGACTTTTACATTGTACTCATAGAAAAAATGAGCTGGTCCTGCATTCCTGATCACCGAGTAACATTTCAATTCATACTAGATATTTCCAAGAAGAGGACCACATTTCCTTTGTGCTTGTTTGGCGATGTGTACTCATTTTATTATTCTTGCTGTCATAATTACCTCATACATTTTGTCAAATTCCTGTCTTTGAAAGATTTTAATACATTTGGGACAAGTTTTTGGAACTTTGTTTTGATATCAAATTAAGGAATGTCTTGCTGTAGAGCAGAGGTATTTAAGTATCCAATATAATATCTGGAAATCAAGCGTCATCAAGTGTTTGGTCTTCCACACAGGAATTCTAGTTCTAAAAGCACCATTTTTGAACCTTGTGAGTATGGTTTACATGTAAATCCAAGGCTGCAAAGCTATAAGGCTAATAAGGCTGATATGAGCCCTTCCCTGGAAGTTGGAGCAGCAGGAAGCAGCATCCTCAGGCTAAGGGTGAACTAGCACTGGACAACATTCAACCTTCTCACACCAGAAGGATGTCAAGAAATTTATCTTAGCCACGAGCCAATCGGAAAAGCAACTTCCTGAGAAGGTATAACCACATGCTACTGTCTTAGCACTGCCTGGGCTAATCATACAGTGTAAACTGAATATAATTTTAAGCAACTGAGCAATTGGTAGTATTCCTGAGTATCTGACAAAAAACAAATGTGAATACTTTCTGGAGAAAGCCAACTTCATCTTGAGCCCCCAAAATTGTTATGAATAAATTCCCCAGCCCCACACCCACTCTCCCTTGTCATAAAAGAACATTTTGCATAGTCACAAATGATCAAGCATATCAAGAAAAAAATCACAATAAGCAGAAAGAATAGACAATAAAAAATGCCTGCAAAAATGTTCTCCTATTTTTTTGGGGGGGCGGAATTTGGGGGGGGTAGGGTTTCTCTGTATGACCCAGACTGGCTTGGAACTCACTATGTAGCCAAGGCTGGCCTCAAACTCCTGAGATGTGCCACCGTGACCCACTTATTGGTGTTGCAAATTCTAGAGCACAATTCCCCTGGATCCTCTCCGCCTTGCTCTTCTTATATCCTCTGGCAGAAGGTCATCGCACCATCTCTCCTTTCCATTATCTTTTTATTCATTTCTTTGTTTACAAAGAAGCCCTATGACCCTGAAGAGCCTAATTCAAACTTCTTTGAGAAGAACTGCAAGACAAGAATAGATAAATGAGCTTTTTGGTTTATAAAACAGACACTTAAATTGCCATTTCAAAGGTAAGAGCTATTAATACCAGAAATTTTATCCAGTTCAATCTATATTAGGGATCCAAACAATATAGTTTAATTCCCTCTCAAGTTATAATTCAGATGGGATCAGCTTGTGACTCATGAAGTTGTTCTCCTATCTTCCACACATCTATTTTTCAAATTTTCTCTAATTTTCACTCAGTCATCAAACTGAGTGAAAAATGAAGCCCAAGATAAGTAACTTTCTGTAAAAACAGAAAACACAAACGTTGAGCACATTTAATTTGCTTGTATCACAATGGCCCCAAATTAAACATGGCCCCCTTAATTTCAGTCAGTGTTTTCAATAATTTCGTGTTTTTTCCCATTATTATTGTTACTGTTCTGATTATTATTATTCCTCCTACTATTATTATTTGTTTAGGACCCTTTGTCCAGTGGTAGACTCTGATGGAGTATACTTCATACTTGTACCTAGCATATGTATGTATATGTATACAAACACTATATCCAGAAATACTTTTCTTCCTTTTCACCTCCTGTGCTTTTCCTTTTCAAATAACCATTTCGTTCTATTTGGAAGCTTATTAAGATGACTTCTTGGAATTCAGGGACTTTATCAGTACATACGTATTAGCTTGTGTCTGTTCTGAAGAACTCTTTCTGGAATTCAGTGAGCCCTTCTAATTTAAGTTTTCCCTTTGTTCAAAGAAACTTTAAAATATGATTTTCAGTGATTTCCTCTCCAACATCTGTGACTTTTCCTTCCTTAGAACTCCTATTCTCCCATTTTGGTCTCCTTTTAGGATGGCCCTAGAGCTAGGTCAATTGGAAATGCCAGGGTGACCAAACAGTATTCAAAAGGGGAATTGGGTCAAGCGTGCTTCACTTGGAGGCCCCAAATGATACACAATAGACTGCTTGCAGGCAGAGCACTGTCCATGTCCCTAGCGTCATGCTAAGCATGTGATCTCTAGATTGATGTGCCCTTGGCCCAGGTGAGGAGGCATCAGCATGTCCCCAGACAAGACTCCGTCCTGGAATGTTCTAGTCTTTTGTGTATAAAACAGGTTTGGAAGGAATCAGGCATGCTCTTAGACAGTCAGATGTGAGATTGATTTACTGCAACTCCGTAGGCTTTAGTAGGACCTTTGGTGGGCAGTAGGTTTGCCTCCCTTGGAGATGCGATTGATCTCAGTGCTGTGTGTTCTAAGGTCTCAGACTTTCTTTGGAACGTTTAGATGGAAACAACTTGTCTGATGTACCCATTATATCTGGTGTCCCCTCTACACTGAACCTGTTCTCTGATTCTGTATGATTGCCAGACATTTATTTGTTGCTCTATATAATTAGGCTTGTTCCTCTCTTGATCATTCACTTTCATTGTAATTATTTCTTCTTTAATTCACCTCTTTTTAAATCTAAAATTCTTATTTTCTAAACTCAGTAAAATTTCAGTGTGTATTTGCACATATTCTACTATTAGTTTCTCCCTTATGCTTTTCTTGTTATCTTCTGAGTCTTGTCCTTGCTTCCTCTAGCTGTTCCTTTTCTCGTGAGATGCTTATTCTTGGTCTTGCACTTGTTCTTCTTTTTGCTGGGTACTTCTTCCCCTAAGGTTCATTGTGATTGTCTTTTGCCTAGTCATTGGAACCATAAGTGACAGCCATCTTGAGGATGGCAGTCAGTATAGATGAGCCATCTCTTCTATTGGGCCAGGAAGTGGTCAGTGTCCTGTTGAGTTCTCTTGAGTATATCCTGTGTTCCTTCTTCATAGCTCCAAGTGTGAACACTTCCCTTGTTTTGCTCACTTGTCAAAACTCTAGAGAAAGAGTGTGTGGAGGAAGTAAAAAGGGCACATTTTTTAAGGACAACATGGCTGCCTTGCTCATGGGCTAATTGTTCTCAGAGCATGTCTTTCCAGATGTACTCTGTTTTGATCTTCACCTCAGCCTTTCTTTGGCTGATACCAAGAAGGGGAAGGAAATGTGCTTGCTTCCCTCATTAAGTCCCCCAGAATCTGCAATTTATTCATGTCCCTTAGCAGTGCAGTGCTGAGCCATGCTGGAACCTGAGGCAAAAAGAAAATTCAGTAATCATTCCTTTATTTTAAAAGTTGGTATTTAGTTCACCGTGGATTTTTCATTATTAACCTGATTAAGGAATTTTTTTTCCTTTTGGCACAACTTAACTTTTATATCTAAGGGGAGGGCTCACTTGCCTCACCCTCATTCCAACCCTGCCTCCCAGGTCCTGCCACCCCAGGCTGCAGCACCTTGGGGAGTGGGGGCTCCAAGCTCAGGGAATGACTAGTATTTGGCTAGGAGAAAGAACAGTAGGGAGGAGTTTCCAAGCACCATCTTGGAAAATATCAAAACGTTTAAAAAGGAGAGAAAAGAAAAAAAACATACGTAACACTTCATTTCCTCAATGTTCCTATCCATGCTGCTTTCAAATTTATATAAAATCAAGGTCAAACAGACCTGGGTATGGAAAAAAATCAAATCAAGCAGAAGGATTAAAACAAAATCCACAATTGAATTCATTTTCCTTACCCAAGCTTTCTTTCTCAGAGGAAAACACGGAATAGTTTCAGTATGAGGTTGGTTACTCTCTTCAGTTTTGAGAAATTTCACTGTGCTGTTTCTCTCAGTAAGGCCTCTTCCATCCCCCTCTTCTTCTTCTTTTTTTTTTTCAATTCCATCTTTCAGGACCTCTTGGTCTTTAGATTCTGACCCCTCAATGGGAATTCTCTTGCTTTGCTGTGTATTGTAAGGAGTCTTCACATTGTCTTCTAGTCTTATGTTTCCTTTAGTGTTTTCATAATTATAGTTCCAACTTCCATTGATTCCTTTTTCCTGTTCCAGTTTTTTTTTTTTTACAGGAGCCTACTCTTGCTTTTTGAATTAGTAATCAAAATAAATAAATCATATTCCAAATAATAGTGTGAAAATACACAGAACAAGGAATTGATTGATATGCTTTAGGTTATCAAGGGTCTCCTTAAGAAAGGATATTTGAGAGGAAATTTAAACAATGCCAATGTATTACTTGCAGCAAAGATGAGGAATTACCTAGTCAAAAGGAGATGGGAGCAAGAGCAGTCTGGAAATAGATTATGGCTGGAGGATCTGCCAGTTCAAAGGCCTCTTTAAGGGCCAAGAAATTTAAGTTGTGATTTCTTCTGTGCACATGGCTTTGAGCACCCAGTAGGCAGCTCTCCCACCCCAGTGACCACATATTCCTTAATTATAATTTTATAGACTATTGGCACAAGACTTAATTAGGGACTGTCTTCTAGTCTGTATGTGTGGCTCTTTATTTCTTATTGTTAATATTTTACGTAAAACTGATTTTTTTATTACTTGAAAATACATTATATATACTTTCAACATTTTAGAATAAATTGAAATTTCCTTTTCCTCTAGGACAAAGTCCATAAATGTACAGCAGTCCTGACTAAATATTTAATAAGGAATGCACTAACTCCTGTGCATATCTGGTATTATGTGACCATATTCAGATTACACACAAGTGCATAATTTTTATTTATTTTGTGCCTATGTAAGTCATAAAAGATTTAAATATATGTAAAAGTTCCTATTACAGTATTAGGTCTATTTTTATTCTTACAGCTTTGACTTTGTATATCACTATAGAGCATTATTTTGTGCATAAATGTTCATAGCTGTTATCTCTTACCAGTAGTAGGTAACTCTCATTTTCCTTTTTATGTTTTTTACCTTAAAATCTCTTTGTTATAATTTACACTATAACCTTTGCCTAATAAATCATTCTCTAGCTTATATTTTAAATGATTATCATATTTAAGGAACATGAGTTATAAGGTTATATTTTTTTCATCTAATATGATAAATATTATCTTAAATTCATATTAACACACTCAGCTATATGATATATACATTTAACAACAGTTTTAAAGTTGTACCTTTAGTATTGTAGTTAGATTTGCACTTGTTTATAATTACCTAATATGGTTAATTCTTAATTTTTATTCATCTCTAGATCTTCATATTCTAAGGGACCATCTGTGTCAGATGTTTTATGATTTTTTGCATATGCCTTACCTTCAAATATGGAAGACACATCACATTGGTTATTGTCATTTTCTCTCAAACCATCCCAGTGTTTTGTGTTTTATAGATGATGGTTAGGCAGCTTGACAGTTCCTTTAGTGATTAATACTCCAGTTCTGCTTGGGTATGTTCCATATGTTTATGAGTTGTAATAAAAAAATGTGACCATGGTGTGTGTAGGTATAAATATTTTTCCTAGAGTTCATGATAAGCTCTGTCAATATGCATATATACAAGAACATATATGTACATGTACAAGACAGACGGTCAGTCTTAGAAGCAGTTTACCAAGGCCCAGTTTCCTCCTGTCCATACGCTACCAATCCAAACTAACTCAGAGGATAATGTTAGTAATTAACTGAGGTAATTCAGCTAATACGTTAATCAGAGGAAAGGGAAACATTTTAGAGTTTAGATAAGCCTTCTTTAATTATTTTTGTTCCTTCTGTTTCAATTATTCTCATTTTTCTGTACAGAAATACCTATATAATAATTCTTCCTTTTCTATCAATCTTCTGTCCTTTTGATTTATCATCTGTCCCAACTTTTTCTACATCTTGTTTTTTCCTAACAGTCTTTGCATATCTGCCCTGGATTCACTAACTTCACTTTGTATTGTGTTAATTTCCTCCTTTGCCTTCACTGTGGACTGCTTCTCCACTCTGTCATTTCCACTTGCTTTCATCCTGCTTATTTAATTTGTAGCTCTGTTAGTAAGAATTTTTGTAAATGCTACAATGTACTCCCACCCAGCACAATTTTAAAAAAATTTAAAAAAAGAAATGACTGTTCCACAGATTTTTGGCTTGAATTCTTTTGAAAATTTCCTGAAATAGTTTCCATATCCTGTAATAAGTAATTGTCACAAGTCCATTCCATTATTCTTATTTCAAGATAATTTTATTTCCCCTTTCTTTTAGTTTTATTTGTGGGTTCTTGAACATGGCAGGATCCAGCCATACTTCATGCTTGCCAAAGGACCTTAGACTGTACCTGCCTGCCTTCCTTTGAGAGTAAAATGCAGAGCCAGCTGATCCTTCTTCAGGACAGATTATTTCTGAGCAATTTTTCCCAAGTGTTTCTCCCCTAGAGCATCCTTGTCCTATACAATGACAAAGGTTGTAAAGACAGAGGAAAGTGGTCCATTCACAGGAATCTTAATGAGCTCTGTTGCCAGCTGACTCATGCATCTTAGAGTTAACCCAAGCCAATGTCTGTTGTGAATTCAGGATATCCCCCTGCAGAGCACATAATAATAACTTGTGAAAATTAATGTCTAACAGATGATCAGAGAAACAGAAATCTGAAGTGTATTCCACCTCCCTCAAGCCCCCGTTGGCCTGACTTCCTGATTCTGAGGCTTGATGAACACCTGGAAAGGCACAGACTGTAACCCGTCCTGTTGTCCATGCTCTTTCTATGTCTGCTAGTCCCTGGTATTTTATTTATGTGTCCAGTCTAGTCTGGTTTATGGTGTCAATTCTGTCCAGGCCACCATGATGCCAGCGTCTGGGCTGAGTCGTACCTCTTCTGGGCAGAACCTGGGGTACATGAAGTCCCTATCTATCAGTACACTGGCATCATGACATTTCCACGTTGGACTGGGGGAAATGTCTCTTTATTCATAGTTGAAAAGATGTCACTTTTATCTCAAGAAAAGCACCACTCAAATCTCCAAATGGTTCTCAAGGATTTCAGAGACAGCGCTGAAGTTTTTAAAAATGTGTTTTTAATAATGAGGCTACCCTTTAGCCAGGAATTAGATGGGGGTTCATGAGACAAGTGGGATGCCCTCAGAATTGACCTCCTCTGCCAGAGATCTTCCCTGGTGCACAAGCCGGATGCTCTCTCCCTTCTGTAAAGATTTCTTGGTGATGCATGCAGAAGCAGGCCTATTGGCTGTGTGCCACCAAATATCATCCAGGGTGGAGCCTGCCCTCCACCTGAACCTCCAGCAGTGTTTTACTGAAGTTTTCTCCTACTGGGAGCATACTGAAAATAAGTTTTCAAGGTAGTCATACCATAACCTTAGAAGCTTACATATGGACAGAGAAGAGCATGCAAAGAAATAAAGTAGTTTTTCTAATATTATATATATATATAAAACAGAATATTATATGTGATATTATATATATATATTATAGTTACTTCTTTGGGCCTTGAATTTAAACTTTCGGGGTTTTTTTGATGTTGGGATTTGAACTCAGGGTCCTGCACTTGCTAGGTAGCTGCTTTACCACTTGACCTCTATACTTTTGGCTTTAATTATTTTTGGGAAAGAATCACACTTTTGCTCTGACCAGCCTTGGACCGCAATCCTCCTACCTATGCTTTCTGCACAGCTGGGATTAAAACCAACATGCCCAGCTCACTGGGGGGTCTTTTATCTTTGTGATTGGGGTGCCCTCAAACTGATCCTCCCAATCTCTGCTTACCAAGTAGCTTCATGCCCAGTGCCCTGAATTTAAGTTTTTAAATTCTAGATTTCAGTTTTTTTCTTTTTGAGAAACAGTCTTGCTTTGCAGCCCAGGATGTACCTGGACTTGAACTCACCATCCTCTTGCTTCCTTCCAAGTGCTGGGATTGTAGGTATGTACCATCTTGCCCAGTTTTACATCCCACTTTGTTAACAAAAATATGTAAACCACCCTGCTTGTTTACTCTTTTTCTGTGATAATTATCTACCTAATCCAAGTGATGTCCAAGATTACTCAGACATGATTCTGCAAATAAGAATGCTATAACAAAAATCATATTATTTTCTGAACCTAATGACTAAAATGAACAAGTTCAAGCTTAGATTGTAAAACAAAATTAACCATCAAGAGTGCTTCAAGATAGATGGCTAAACTACAAGGGTTTATTTCTAAAAACTGGGCACAAATCTCAGTAAAATTCTACTGATGACTATTACTGAATGCAGGGAATATTTTTTAAATAAAATTCAGCAAATGTAGAAAGGTTTCTGACTCTTTCAACATCACTTTTTAGCAAACTATTTCAGTAATGTGTCTGGTGAAGAATTAGGACAGGTGTAGCTGCACTCAGCAAGGGAACTACTTCTTTGGCTTGCTGTTACTTCTGTGAAAAATGTCTCATTCATTCAGACACTGAATATTGTACACTACCCATAATCTTTCTCCATGCAGTCCTGAGTCTTAAGATTCTTGAAAGAAAACTGCCACAGAGATTTCACTCCTGTCTCCTTGCTGAACATCCTTTTCATTCTCTCCTTTCTCTGTGTAAAATTTCTTAAATAAATACAGCCCAGAGGACACAAATGCATCTCAGAAGCCTAATTCTGCTAGTTTGGGTTTTTTGCAAGCAGGTTTGCTGTCTTTGAAAGCAGAATGTCTGGGAGAGAGCAGGCTCAGGACAGGCCTCCTGCTGGGCAGGATAGGAAGCTCAGCCTGTCAGTTTCCCATTGCCACTGGCAACCAGGGAAAGCACTTGCCACCACTGTGCTCCCTTGGCACAGCAGCTTGAATGGTAGTATAACCCTGCTTTCAAAAATGACCAAGATTTTAAGAATTATTAGGAATCAGAATGAAATGCAATACTTTTTTTTTTGGCTGTACTGGAACTTGAACTCAGGGCTTTCACCTTGAGCCACTCACTAGCCCTATTTTGTGTGATGGGTTTTTTCAAGATAGGGTCTCATGAACTATTTGCCTGGGCTGACTTTGAACCTTGATCCTCCCGATCTCTGTCTCCTGAATAGCTAGGTTTACAGATGTGAGCCACCAGTGCCAGGTATACTACACATTTTAATTATTTTAAGTAAACACAAATGCAAGTCTTTGGGATCTGCATTTTTATGCCACCAAATCATCTGTATATGATAAGTGCCAAAACATTCATCCAAGGTAAAGCGTTAACTGCAAGGCAAAATAGGGAGCCCATTGTTGAAGTTTATTTGATCAGCCAGTTTTCTGTTCTTAATCCCAAGTGTTTAATTGTTTTGGTGGATGCCTTAGTTTTCTGGGTTGCTGTAACAAAATACTAGTGACTAGGTGACTTAAACAACAAAAATTATTTTCCTCACAGTTCTAGGGTAGGAGGTTCAGGATCAAGTCCTCAGAAAGTTTCTCCAGAGGCCTTGCTGGCTCACAAATGGCCTTTCCTCTGTGATTGAATATTCCCTATGTTTCCCTCCCTTCTTATGAGGACACCAGCCACATTTTATTAGGACCCCACTTTAATGAGCTCATTGAACATAATTACCTCTTAAACACCAGGGAAAACATTTACTAGGGTATTATTTGTCTCTGGCCTAATGTCTAAATTGCCCTTGGATCCTATAATTTGGATTCATATGAAGTTGAAAATCCAATTATTTGTTGTGCTTCAATCTAAAGCAGTGATAAACAATAGCTATAAAACAGGAAATAAAAGTAACATGAGCAATCTACAGCAAGAGATGAAATTAACTGGGTTGTCTGTCTTTGCACTCAACACCACTGTTTCAGAAAGTCTCAAGTCAGCAGTCAGTGTCAAACTTAGAGCAGTTGAGACAGTGAGAGGACAGAGTCCACTAAGGAAAAGGCCAGCATCTTCAAGTTCTACATCTATTTTTAGAAAGATCTTTGGCTGTGATTACTCAACATGGAACTGATAGAAGCAAATGAAAAAGAAACATGCTGAATTTTGGAGAGAATTATTTTGACAAAAATACTTAAATAAAACTAAAGGAAATAAAAACATAAATAATCCTAGAATGTGGTGGCGTGTAACAAGGCTCTTAATGTACAGCTATAGAGTGAATTACCAAGAAGTGGGCTGCACCCAGACCCTGCTCACCAGTGCACACCTCAGGTGAAGACAGGCTGGGATCTTCAGGGCAGTCAAGAGGCTCAGGGACACCTGATAAAGAGGACTGAGTTAGTTTTCATTCTGCATAGTAGTGAAACAAATTGAGTGGCTTTAAACAACATGCATTTGTTAGCACTTACTTTCTAGGAGTTGATTAGGAGAAAAGGTAGAGCTTCACGGGGTCCCTCTGCTCAGCGTTTCACCAGGCTGCCATTAAGGTGCAGGCTGGGCTGCATTGGCATTGGAGACTCTACTTCTGATCTCCCTCAGACTGTTGGCAGAATTCATTTGTCTGTGGCTGCGGGACTGAGGCTTCATTCAGTGCATTGCTGGTGTCTGGCCTTGGCTCCTAAGAGCTGCTGTGCTTCCTAGACATGTGGGCAACTTCTTCATGGTGGCTGGCAAGGTAGAGAGCATCTGCCAGAAAGGCGAAGTCTTTTACCGCGTAATGTAGTCCTGAATGTGACATCCTGTTATACTTGCTGTTCATGTCCTTCTGGTTAGAAGCAAGTTGCAGGTTCTGTCCATACTGAAGGAGAAAAGAAAATGCAAGGGTATGACAGCCAGGAGGCAGGAATTACTGGAGTCAGAGCTTTTCCAGAGAAAGTAACCAGGGCTTCCCTATGGCTTATCTAAAGAGTACCCTCTAGCATTAGAGGATGGGATCTTCACTTTTCATGGTAAATCTTCACTTTGCCTAATAAAAATTATCAATTGATATGGGGCAGAGACTACTGCACATTTTCCATTTAGTTCTTTATGAAATTTAGGGAGTGTCTTTATTAAGATTATTTTGTTCTTTATCCAGTATTTTGTATGTCATTTACTGAAGACAGATACCTTACATGTTAGCTTATAAATCATCAAACCACAAAAAACACATTGGGACATGGATCCCAGAACTGGAGCCTGGCACAGAATTTGGGTAGACTTGAGGACTGCTTTCTAGGCGTGGGGCAGATGATGCATGTGAGCGTCTAGCTGGGTAGCAAAAGGGGCAGCTTTATCAAAGCATGTTGCCTTTATGATACCAAATCCATTCTCATCACCCTCTCCTCTCAATTTCCAGCCAGGCCCATAGGACTGATGATGAAGACTGTGCCTGGGCAATGTGAGTTACTGATCAGGATTGGTGGGAGTCCTGTCATGATAAGGACATTCCTTTTCCGTATGCATTGCCCCCCATCCACATGAATTTTGAGTGTTTCCCCCTACATTTAGGTATATGAAAAACCTGTCTACAATCATCTGAGCCTAATACCTGGCTTAAAAATAATATTAAATAATTTTACATGGTTTTTATATACTTTGTGTTACTTAGTAATATAGCTATCATGCAAATTGAGAGGTGGTTGTATTTTGTTTGTTTGGAACCAAAAGTAGGCTATCATTTCATAAAATCACACCACTGAGAACAGTGTCCCTTGTGTGTTTACTTTGTCAGTGCACTTCAGTCTGTACTTCTGTCATGTTCATAGTATTCTAGACATAGAAACAACCATTTGACTATTTCATTATGTCTTCTAGGGATACGAAATTGATACCACATTAAAAAATAAGCAATGTAACCATTGTTTTAGTAGAATAAAAGATTATATAGTCATCTCAATAAGTGACTAAAAACTGGTACAATTCAATACTCATTTATAATGAAAATCCAGTAATTCAATATTAGCAGGCAGCCTCACAGACTGAAGTACTATTTACAAAAGGCCTAGAGCTAACAGAGTTGATGATGAAAAATGGTGGTGATATGCTGACAAGGATGGGTAAGACCAGGACAATATGGCCAAAGGGCAGAACAAAGAGTGAGTTAGTGCCAGTCATAGAAAAACTAAAAGTTACAGCAACAGCGTGAAGCCTCAAGCTTCATAAGATGAGAATCTATGAGAGGGGCATGGACTTAGAAAAAAAGTCCCATGAGGTAGCTCTGAGGACTTGATTATAAACAAGGACACTGCTGAAGAACTAACCCGAGGCTCTTGGGTGACCCGTCAGACTGCGACCAACGTCTTGCCTCATGAAGGATAAGCGCCAGACAGGGATGGCTGTGTTCTTACAAAGGCAACTCCAGGAAATTAGAAAAAGCAAAACTCATATGAAGAATGAAAATAATGCAAAAAAGTTTAAACATATGACAATAGTAAGTTTGCAACCTTTTTCTACATAATATTTTTGTGTTTTTTTATTCATAGTACTAAAAGCATTTAAGAGAAACAGACATGTTATGTTTAATGTTTTAGTTAAATATTTGATTATGTAGCTTTGCAAACAAAGAGGAAATTTAATTTGTTACATCCATAAATTTTTTTGTTAATTGTATAAACATTCTGTCTGCTTAGAGCAATGGCCCTTGTTTAATGTTAAAGAAATGTTAATATTTGATTAATAAGATGAATGTATTATACTCTGTGTAACGAACATAGCAATGAATGTTCATATTCCTGTACCAAACCTACTCGGACCTTGACAAACTCATCAAGAATATCTCCAATGTTTGAATTCCAGGAGACTCACTCAGAATTACTCAAAATAAGAAATAATACCTAAAGTTGTAATTCAGGATTCTTGTTGAGAAGATTATCACACAGCCATTGAATACTAATAAAATAATTTATAGAAATGGCATGCAAGACATGAACCATAAAGAACAGTGGGGAAAGAAAGGAACAAGAACTTTGTGTATGATACAACATTGAAAATCTTCTGATAGACAGATATTCAAACACGTTTTGATTTTTCACTTTAAAGAAGTCTCTAAAAATGTTTAGCATTTGCAACTGAATAACCTTGTCAAGTCAGAGAATAGATTACAAAGACCTAATAATACAAATTGTTTTTATTTGCAATTTTTAAATTTCTGTGTTCATACAGAAGAACTGGTCTAGAAGTAACTGGAAAGCACAAAGTTCATTTATAATGAATTTTTAAATTCAGAAGTACTGTTCTATGATATGACTTCCCCCAAAGTCTAAAGGAGTCTTATGAATGCACTGTTTGTGCCTAAGCATATGTGTACATGTGTGTACATATATGTACACAAAACAACGGAGGTCATATGCCAAAATTAACAGTAATTATCTTGGATTCCAGGGATATACATGTTTTAAATATTTTTGTTTAATTCTTTTAACTTTCTGCATGTGTATATATTTTAAAAATAGCAAAAAACTATGATTTTTTTCAATTTTATTTAAGTATAGAAATCTTTCTCCAAAACTTTGAGAAGAATCTTAAAAACCAAATAACAGGGGCTGGGAGTGTAGTTCAATGGGAGAGTACTTGCCTAGGATGTGTGGGGATCAATGTGCAGCAAGCCCAAAATAATACATAAACAAAAATAAATAAATCCAGTCATAGGGAAATTAATAAATGTTGATAAAATTGTGTCAAACCTTGCTAGTCATTAAAATTTTAATAATTAAGATGGTAATGATAGAGTTTTAAGTGAAAATGTCAAATGCACCATTATATTTTATCATTTCAATTTTGTAAACAAATTTATGTACGCTACCCAGAATATGCACAAATATTTTACTGAGAGTAACTTTTAGTGATTTCAAAGATCTGTTCTCAAAATATGACTTTGTATTTACCTTCAACATTTTCCTCCTTTCTCTGAGTTGTCTACCCATTAGCTGCAGACTCTCAGAAACTGTTCGAGACTTACTGCATTTTCATGTGTAGGATTCCTACATAACTAGTGTTCATCCACATTGCTGTACAATGAATATAAAGATCAGACTGAATATCCTAGACCTTGGAAAATATGCTAATTAATATCCAGTCACAAATTATTTGAGTATCAGTACTACTAGGCAAAATAACTATTTCATGAATGGCTCTCCTAGTACATTTCCAGTCCTGTAACAGGAAATGAGGGACTTTTGAACTGATGGAGGCATGAACTTACTCTTTCATAAGAGGATCTAAGATTTAAGGCATGGAGTCACACATGTCATTAGGATTCAGTGTCTGTAAGCATAAATTGAGAGAAGCCATATTAAGTAATTGTTAATTTCCCCATATCCAAGATTTGGCAAGATTTTGCCAAACAGATTGAAAGCTGAGTGGACAAACATAGGTACACATTGTCTGTACAACGATATATATCTATTATTAGAAATTTAGCTTCATTAATAAGGATCATTACCATGGATATAACCAAACAGTTGAATAATCTATGAGCCATTACATCTTTGAAGTGATATTTCTCTTTCGCTTTTTAGTTTTTAAACTTCTTATCATTTTTCCTTTGGGATTCCTTTAGGTTGAATCATCCATCAGCTCACTAATTAGGTAATTAATAAATAAAATGTCAAATTTTCTGTACAAAGAGTATTTGCATAGAGTTTAGAAAATACTCGCAATAAATGTTGCATATGCCACTTATTTCCAGATGGACACTTTCTCAGAAAATACAGTTTAGAAATTAAAATGAGGTATGTGTTAATCAAATATTTGTACTCTTGGTCATATTAATAGATTTGTATTACTAGATTAATGTGGCCTTCTCTCTGACATGACAAGATTTTTCCAGTAAGTACAGGCATGTCTTGGAGATACTGTGGGTTCAGTTCCAGACCACTGCACTAAGGCAAATGCCATAATGAAACAAGCCACATGAAGTGTTCAGTGTCTAGTGTGTATGAACATTATATTTGTATGGCACAGTGGCTTATCAAGTTCAATTTCATCATGCCTGAAAAAAACACTGTGTGTATCTCAATCGTATACAATAATTGATTGCTAAAAATGGTAATGAACATTTGAGCTATTATTAAAATGGCACCAATAGACTTGCCCAGTGCAAGGTTGCAACAAACCATCAATTGTAAAAAAACGAGCTATGTGGAAAGCGCAATAAAGCGAAGCATCAATAAAGTGTTTTTCTTTTCTCAAAAGCATAAACAAAACAAACAAAACTGCTGTTTTATCAGCTGAATTGTAGTTATGGATGATTGGTGAATTGTGTTGAACGTGAATCTCCCCTGTAGATTATAAGCTGTAGGGGAGCACAGGCTGTTCTGTGCTGCACTTTGTAGGCTGTTCTGTTTGCACTGTGCTACCATGCAGCACAGTGTAGGGCACACAGCAAGAAGGCTATGACTAATTGTCAAATTGACAAAAGAACACATCTGTTCTGAAGACATGGGAAAGGAATTTTGGTCACTGGAGAAGAAAAAAACTGAATGAAGTCACTATAATTTCAGAGTAAATGAGTGACAAAAGTTCAATATATTTTTGGTGAACTATTTGGATGCTATAATTTGTTTTGTTTAATTATTATAAAGAACCCCCAAAGTTCAATTTTACCATTACTTCTTCACAGAAAGGGAAATTTAAACTGCAAGAATTAGTTTGTCTCAAGTCACTTACCTGCCAACTTTGAGTACAAGTGTGTCTGACTGCAGTGATGTTAAGGACTGATTGTATCCCCTTCCCCACTATATTTATATTTATATTTATATTTATATTTATATTTTTTGTTAAAGCCCTGACTCTCAACATGATGATATTTGAAGCAGAGACTTCATTAATATGGTTAAATGAAGTTAGAAGACTTGTCTTTTGCAAGAGGAAGAGACATCAGAGAACTTTCTCACACATGGAGAAGAGAGACCATGTGGGTATATGGTGAGAAAACAGCTATCCACAGCAAGAGAAGCCTAGAGGGAAAGCAACCCCGACAACACCTGGCCCTGGACTTCTATCCTTCAGAGTTGGGAGAAAATAAATATCTACTGTTGGACCACCTAGGATGTGGTATTTTGTTCTGGCAGCCTAAGATGACTGGTACAAGTGGAGAAAGGAAGAAAAAGAGATAGAAGAAGGAGAGGAAAGAGAGTAAAAGAGAAGAAGGGGAGAGGCAAGGAGGGAGGAGGGAAGGAAGGAAGGAAGGGAAGGAACAATTTCAGTTAATGATAACAATTTATTTCTTTATATGAATTTGGAGAAAATTGTAGAATTCTTCCCTTAAAGAATTTTAACAATAGGCTAGTCTACTGTTTACCATACATGGTTTAGATTTTAATTTCTTTGGAGGCAGTGGCATGAAGTGAATCACTTACTAAAATAATTGCTGATTTACGTTTGTAGGGACTAAAAGAAATAAAAAGATGACTAACGAGAATCAGACTTTAATCTTAATGGGAAGACAATTTGTCTTTTGATTTCTTTTGTCTTCCACCCTTTTCCCCATCCTTTTCATTTGTCACCTTTCTGAGACCCTGTGTGGGTGATGAGTTTCTATCAATTAAAATAGCAAGAGGAAATTCTACTGAGTGAAAAATGTTTCATGGGAATCAAAAGAAGTTTTC
Source organism: Castor canadensis (assembly GCF_047511655.1). Lineage (NCBI taxonomy): Eukaryota > Metazoa > Chordata > Mammalia > Rodentia > Castoridae > Castor > Castor canadensis. The sequence continues at coordinate 57,869,449 of NC_133394.1, forward strand.
AGTGAGGGCAAAGAGAACTTAGATATTTGCAACATGCAGTGTAAAGAAAAATAATAATTGATCAAATCCTATACCCTATCTTGGAGTTATCAGAAGTGTTTTGAGCTTCCAGAGGGAACTGCAAAAGCCCTCAAGTATAGGGGCTCCACTGCCTTTGCATTAGCAGTAGCACTTAGGGCTTTGTGAACACAGGGGTTTTCCAGCGAGGCAATTATGTCTTAGGCTGAGGATGGGGCCATGGACATCAGAAGATTTCAGAAGGCTAAACTTCTTGTAGCTTCTCTTGGGTCTTTACCATGAAAGATTGCCTTCCTCTCCCCTCCCCTCCTCTTCCCTCCCCTCCCCTCCCCTTCTCTTCCCTCCCTCTCTTCTTTTTCTGTTCCCTCCAATCTTCTTTCCTCCTTCCCCCCTCCCTCCTTCCCTCCCTCTCTTTCTTCTTTCCTTCTTGTGGGGCTGGGATCCAACCCAGGTCTTGCACATGCTAGGCAAGCATCTACCACTAAGCCACATCTGTCTTTGGGTCTTTTCATTCTTAATCAGCAAACTAACTTGAGCAGAAGTAGAAAATGTTTTTAGTAATGGTGAACTTGCCTCTCTGGCCGTAAGTAGAAAATGAAAATGACAACTAGCAGTTGTCTCACAGATTTTACATAGGCTTAGACCATCTGAACTTTAAAGTCTCTTTTGGAGGCCAGGAAGAGTAGCATATTCATTCATCCACTAATTATTCTACACATATACTATATATTAGACATACATTAGACAGTGGAATACAGCAATTAGCTAACAAGAAGGAGTGTCTGCCATCAAGTGTCATGACTCTCTTCTCAGAAAAAGAAGAAAGAAAGCTTTTAAAATATAAATCATCACAGAGTAAGAAGCTAAAAAGAAAACAAATGAGTGCTATAATAGAAAATAATGTTAGGAGTTGTCCTATGTTTTAAAACCAACACATTTCAATATTCTAATAGTTTTCAATCAAAATAAACATCGACTTGATGGACACATTGTAGAAATTACATCCAAAAATAGTAATTTAAATGACTCTTTCATTACTACAAGTCTAGGTAACATGTAAAAAATGTTATTTTGTAAATCAAGACTGTTGACCACTTGATCTCAGATAATTCTTGTTCATCTGGAAATGAAGAGCTTGATAAACTCTCAGTACACATGTAGAACATGGTAACAAAGTAATTCAAGGGTATAACAAGTTTTCCATGTCATATGTTAGAGTCTTCCATCAGCAGTAGCACAATGCAATTACTGTTTTCAGCATTGGGACAACTAATTAGCATAGGGCAAGAGTTATAGAGTCACAAATCAACCAACCAACTAACCAAATCTCAGTTGCTTCATGTTTCACTTAGGTCAGCTTTCATTCAATCCATTCTTTGTAGTCTTGGCCTTTTAAAAGGTGGCCATACCATCTAGCTCTTCCTTCTGGTGATGCTGCTTGCTTATGTGGCTACAAACTTTCCTACAGAGGGGTAAATAGTTGTATGACAAGGTCATTATTATTTCTGTTCACATTCCATTTGTCTGAACTTCCATTTGTCATGGAGCCCCAATCTACCTTGATATAAGGGCTCAGAAATTTTGCTTCCTTCCTATGTAGTCTCTGTGACATCCACCTGTTATATCACAAATAGCCATCTCACTCTGTCCACATCCAGACAGTAACAACTGAAAGTCCTATCCAGTTACTAAATCCAACAGGATGTTGCTAATATTCATTAATCAGAAGGGTGTGTGTGGAAAGAGAGAGAGAGTGAGAGCATATGAGAGAAATTTAAAGCATTGATTCATGGAATTGTGGAGGCTTGGAAAGTCCAATATCTGATAGAGTGAGCTGGCATGGTGGAGACTAAGGAAAATTGCAGTTTGTTGATTAAAAAAAAAGCTGTTGATAAAATTTCTTCTTGATTGGGGGCCATCAGTCTTTGTTCTCCTAAGCCCCTGCTTTATTCAAAGTCTACAGATTAAATGTTAATGTCATTCAAAAAACAACTGCACAGAATATTCAAATAATGTGTGACAAAATATCTGGGCTCCATGGCCCAAACAACCTAGCACATAAAATAAACATCATTCCAAGTAATAAACGCTCTGTTGGGCTGAGAGATGTTTCTTCTTAATTCCACCCATGAGTTAAAAACACAAGTTATTTAGCTCATCTCTTTCCTTTTTTTTTTTTCTTTTTGCCTCTAAGTCCCTCTATCTTTCAACTTAGGGGCAGCTACTTCAGACTACCTGGAATGAAAACAGAGGAAGAGGACACACCCTTCATCTCATCTTTTCCTTGTATCACTTTATTGAATTGTGAAAAAAAATTAGCTGGATAGTGTTTGTTTATGGTCGGTCCACCTCTGGGTCTGTTTCCCATCCTTTTAAGTTGAGAAGCAGCTAGGTAGTCTAAATGTATGACTTTTAAACTTCTTTCTCTCAAAATCATTTGCAAACTGGACAATTCTCTAAACTCATCCTTTTCCTATAATAACTTGTTACACAGCCAAAACACACACATACACATTCTGTGTCCTCCCCAACCCCTTTCCCCTAGGGATGTTTGCTCAGCAAGAACAGGATCTTCAAGATAACAGATGTCTTGACTTATCAGTCTGGAATTTTTAATATACAAAATGAGGCTCTGCCAATATTTGAAAATGACTGGATAAACTACTGGATTTTCCTCAATGGTGTCCAGAGGTATCAAAAGAAATCCAGGCAAGTTACCTGAAGGCAAAAAATAAACCCTGTTACAGGCCCTTAGTCTAAATTGTTCCAAAAATCATTACCTTTTCAGTTAGCATTCATTTTGTTTTAAAATATAGATGTATGTGGCTTTTAAATAAATAAAAGGTGTGAAGGAAATAAAATCTTTTGTAAATTCTTCCTAAAGAGGGAAAATAAAATGTAGAAAATAAAACAACCTGAATGTCATGTCCTTGTTGACTTAATTATTATAGTAATGATTTCAGCAATAATGGCAGGAAATTTTCCAATAGCAAATGCTTGAGTTGCTTTTCTACATATGAAGTAGCCTGGGGTGTTTCTTTGAAGCCCAGACTGGCTGGAACTCACGATCATCCTACCTCAGCCTCCTGAGATTTCAGATGTACACCACCATGCTTGGCTTTATCTAATTTTAAAACATTTTCTGGAAGCCTCTAATATGAGTGGAAGTAGGTAAGAAGCCAGCTTACTGTTTCTTGACAAGTTTCAGGAGAATTACATAAGATAACATGATTTTGATATAAGAAATGCCCTTGAAATAATGTCTCCCAAAGTCTATCCCCGGTCACATTGGGGTGATTATTGGAACTGCATTACATTTGTAGGTTAATTAGAGAAGAATTGACACTTTTGTACAAGAGTTTCTGATTCAGAAACATAATCTGTGCCTCCACTTAATCAAAACCAGGCTGACAGTTAAATGCTGTCTGTAATGTTTTGTACTTAAGTGTAAGTAACATCCTTTGTTACCTGGATACCCATTGCAGGTTAAGAAAACTGACTTGCTGAGAGTCTTTTTCATCCTAGATTGCTCAGGTCTCTTATGAGGAGCAAATACTACATTTTATTCTCATTGCAGCATGCATTAATTAGGTTTTCTTCAATGATCTAATCATTCTTACATATTATCAGTTGTTGCTTGGTGCATAATGACTAATGAATGTCCTTCTTTCAAATGGATTGTTTCTTGTAACATTGTAAAATTCCAGATGTATGGATTGTTTCACTGATGCCTTGACTTTGACCCTGGCAGACTCTTGAGGAGGCCTCTGGTTCTGGACACACAAATCCCTATATGGATTTCCCTCAGTTGTAAATTGGGGAAGGATTTATGGACAGCTGAACCATGTTTTGTAGCAGAAGCAAGAAACAAGATGGCAATGCAGTGATCTTTGCGATTGTGAAGTAGGCAAGAGCTTATCTGAGAGGTAGGAGAGAGAGTTTTGCTGCTCTGGTGACCTGTTTCCTTTTTATTTTATTTTTCATTTCTGGATGCATTATGGAGCCTGTAGCAGAATATTTCAGTATTTCTCTGGCTTCATGCTAAGCACCTTCATGATGTTACTTCCATTCTACCTTGAAATCTTCCTTTCCTTGACGCACATATGGGCATTGGGGCTGTACGTTCACATACGTTGATGTTCGTAGAGAAACTGTTGCACTGTGGAGCCAACAGCTGGGGGCCTAGAGCCATCTCAGCATCTGATAGTCTGCATTTGCTTTTTTTTGGGTGGAGGGCGTTGGTGGTACTGTGGTTTGAACTCAAGACCTTGCACTAGGCAGGTGCCCTACTACTTGAGCCACACCTCCATTTCTCTTTGCCTTAGTTATTTTTCAGATAGGGTCTCATGTTTTTGTCCATAGCTGGCCTTGGACTATGACCCACCTACCTATGTCTCCCTAGTAGTTGGGATTAGAGATATGCACCACCAAGCCTGGTCCTCTTCTTTTAATAGGACTTAAAGACAAAAAAATTATGATTGTCTGTCCTTTGAAACTTCTGCTGTCACAAGACCTTTAGTGCAGTTGTTTTTTGTTTGTTTCCTTTGTTAATTTGATCCCATCTGCTTTGTATCTTCCATAAATTCTGCTAATGGTTCCCTTCCTGTTTTGTAGCGCTAATATTATATTACTCACATTTTTCTATTTCTATTTTATATTAAAGGTGAGGTCAGGTAAACTTGTGAGCTCTCATTTTGGTCTCTATTGCTTTTAATTTTTTCTTTTTTGACCCTCAAGTGGAGAGTGTAAAGTAATCACAAATCCTTATTTTAAGGCCAGCTATCTTCCTCTGCAAGATCTCTTTCCTGTTTATTTTTGTATTCTCTCTCTCTCTCTCTCTCATGCAAATGTTTACTCCCTTTTTATTATTTTATGCATCTCACTGCTGGTACCCACCAGACTTTCCTCTCCTCTCCTCTTCTCTTCTCTTTTCTCCTGTCCTTCTCTCTTCCCTTCTCTTTTCCTGTCTTTGCTTTCCTCTCCTCCCTTTCCTCTTCTCTTCCTCTGTCTTTCTTCTTTTATTTTGTGTTTACTTCTGTGATCCTTTAATCTCTCTCTTGGGTCTTCGGGAAGAAGCCACACTGTTTTGCATTTCACCAGAAACAGAGTGTGGAGGCAACAACATTTATGTCAACACAAATGCACTTATCAGCTTAATCATTTTGAATCTAAGGTTGCTACAGTGTTACCTCCCCAAAGATGCAGTTCATTCAAACATGTGCCTTCAGACAGGTTTTAAGAATGTTTTCTTAATTAGACTTATGTTCACTTATTTGCTGTGGTCTGATGAAAGACCTAGAAAACAGATTGTAACCACTTTGATCAGGCTTCTGAAAGATAAGATTGAAAGAATCCACAGATGGATGTTTATGAATGAAAGATCCTGCTCAAGCCTTTCACCTCTCTGCAGGCTCTGTAGGCAGAAGCTTCCTGGAAATCTCAATGACTTTTCACGCTCTGTGCTTTCCAGAAATGGGCAAAGTCAGTCACTTCATACAAGCCTAACCTGCATGTGGCATGGGCACTTTGTGTAGTATATCTCTGATATCTCCAGAGACAATTATACAACGGATGTAACTGTCACTCTGTCCCCACCTCCCCAATTGGGCAGTACGAGGGATTGAACTCAGGGCCTCATCCTTGCTAGGCAGATACTCTATAACTTGAGCCACATTCCCAAGAACTTTTTGCTTTATTTTTCAGATAGGGTCTTGCTTCTGGCCTGGGGCAAAACTTAATCCATGATCCTCTTACCTGTGCTTCCCATGTGACTGGAATTACAGGTGTGTGCTACCACACCTGGCCATGACTCTGTTCTTTAGGATCTACACAGGCTAACTACAGCGAACTTCCCTTGAGGTATACCATTGAAGGCTACAGCAGCAATTTGCTGAGCAGGGTCTTGGTGGCCTAAGCTAATACATCTCTCAAACGAGCCATTTGTTGCTCCAAAGTAAGCCAAATTCTGACTGTTCTAGGCACAAGCTACATATTGGAGGCTCTGGAATAGCTTGTGTGATTTTGCAAGCTACAAAATGAAGGGGAAGCATTCATTAACATTTACTCATTGACTTTGGTTAGGAATGTGCAAATAGAAGTGCACAGCTTATTATCAAATCTATTAGAATTTTACAATTGCTTTTTGAAATAGTGACTACTTCCTTTGCTGTGTATGATCTTAATTCCAATAGAATTTGTAGAAACTTTGCTTTCCTCCAGATTGGGTTGATCAGTGAATCCATTCAAATTTTGCATTATGAAATGATAAGTTTTATAAGTATATAATACCTACAGCCTTGGATATTAGACAGAAAAATAAATTCATCCCCAGAAATGTAAAGTGATTTTCTTCTCAGCAACAGAATCATTTTTCTTGCGGTTTTGTGGTACTGCCAGAATCATAACAACAAAAGAACAGTCCTTGCACACACTCATTAATCAGCAAAACCATTGCTCTGAATCTTTGTAGTCAGTTCACTTAAACAGACTGTGGAATCTGTGATGGAAGCTACACTTTCTGCTGCCTTCCATTTGCCATCATCCTTCTTTTAAGATAAACACTGTAATAAAAACATGTAGAGTTATGTTGAACGGTATTTTAATGCTATCAGGGACAGTAATAAACCTAAATTTAAAAAGAACATACATTCCCTTCCTACTCCCCCTTTCCTATTCTGTTTCCTTCCCTCCTTCCCCTTCTTTCCTTCCTTCCTTCTTTCCTTTTTTCCTTCCTTTCCTCCTTCCTTCCTTCCTTCCCTCCCTCCCTCTCTCCCTCCCTTCCCCCTCTCTCCCTTCCCTCCCTCCCTTTCTTCCTTACCTCTCTCTCTTCCTTCCCTCCCTCTCTGCTGTCCCTCCTGCTCTTCCTATTTCTTCTTTTGCTTTCTTCCCATCTTTTCATTAAAAAGAATTCCACATGAGGCAAGGTCCGCCATGATGGCAGTCCTGGAGCACGCCTGCTGTCCTTGTCAGCATTGCTAGGGGAGAGGCTGATGTTCTACACAGGGTTCCAGTTACTGAAGCTGGAGATCCTGGGGCAAAGGGCAGCCTGGGAATGGGAGCCAAATCAGCAGTTCACTGAATGGTCTGAGCCTGGTGGTGACCTCACAGTGTCAGAGAGAAACTGGGAGGAACTGTGCTGTCAACAACAGGAAGTGAGTGGAAAATGAAAGATGCCCTTGGGGAGTGAACAAAGAGCAGATGGCTTTAATTGTTAGCCTTGCAGTGACAACTGACAAGAGAAATTCTGCTCTCTTGACATTTAAAAGATACCAGAAATACCAGTGACCACATTCCATAGCTTCTTGAAGGTTTCCGTGTCAGGGAGTTCAAACTCCTCTCTATTTTCATTACCGAACAGTCTATAAAAACTGCAGGTGATAAGATTCCTGATAAAATAGTCTCTGATAGTTTCAAAATTCCCTGAAGTGGACACAACATATGGGGAATGGAGCGTCATGAGCAAGAGAAGCACCCTGTGCAGGGAACTTTGGATTGACTTATACAGTGCTCTAGGAAAACAAACGACAGTGCAGTTGGCTCAGTGAACTTCTCTATAAGCTCAGTGAATTCTTTTATACTCCTATGCCTATCAAAATCTAGTTTAAAGTTTTATTTGTCATGTTACAGAATAATCTTCCCTCTTTTTACTTTCACTGGCAATTTGAAAAAATGAGGTAAAAGGAAAACGGGTGTTAACTCAGAGACTGGCTACCTTGTGTACAGTCAAATATATGTAAGAATCAGAATGCCAAGGTATAAGGTCTAGAGGATGGCAAGGTTGGTCCTAGGTAAAGAACAGAAAAAAAACACCTTCTTAATGCAGAGAATATCAGTATGTGGTTATTGGACTGAGTGTTCCTGACACTTGCTAAGTATTAATGAGTCTCTTTCTTCTCCAGTGATATGCAGTGGGAGCATTTCACCATTACTGAAACTTAGGGAAAAGCAATCAGAGTAAGATTTACCTGCCAAAGGCAAGAGTGTATCTTTTAGATAGATGCTATGGTAACTATGACAATTACAGCAACTATATTTTCTAGTTTTTCCTAGGGATTTGATGTGTAAGTCTCCCAGGACCCTCTCTTCCTGGATGGGTAACCCTGGAACAAATGTTCTGCACTTATTTCATGAGTTGCTGACAGGACTGAGATCCGGTTGCCCACACTTTCTTGAAAAATGAAAGTTTTATTGGTTTCCTTCTCTTCCCCCACTCAACCTCTATTCCCTCACTTGTGTTTTCTGCCCCTCCTCTTCCTGGATCTAGATCTGTGTCTGAGGACTGTTTCTGGAAGAACCCAATAATCTTCAGCCCCCAATAGGCATGCCCCTTCCTTCTAGTGCTCTTGTTCTGTGTTCCCACATATGTTGTAAGACAGCACCCGTCACTCTGTTTTAATCATCTGTTTATTTCCTCTGACTTTTATCACACTGTGTCCTTTTTGAAGTTAAGAGTTGTGCATTTTAACTTCTTATATTTGGATTCAAACAATGGCTGACTGTACCCAGTGCCTATAAATGTTGTTGAATGAGTAAAAATTTCTCCTGTCGCTGTTGTCCTTTTGATCCATTCAGTCATAGGTCTCAGCATTTCTTCTTTCATTTCTCCTGCCCAAGCCTTCCCCTCCCTTAACCACCACCCTGGCTCTGACCACTCTCATCCTGCCTCAGCTGCAGTGGTTTCCTGGCATGTGTCCGAGACTCCAATCTCAGCTCTCACAATTTATACCACATTGAAAACCACAGGACAACTGTTAATCCCAAACCAGCAGTTTCATTTTATAACTCCCTTCCTTAAAATATCTACTAGTTTCTACCAGCTTTCTTTTTAATCTAGTATTTTATTAAGATCCTCGTCTATAGTATTTTCTTTTGAGCTAGATAAAAGTTACATTTTGGAGATGGAATGTATCATAATGGTTATGAGCAGAGGCTCTGGATGTAAATTGCCTGTTCAAGTGCTGGATTTATCCTATGTGATGTTGAATGGTGGCTTTCAAAAGGCATCAGCTCCTAATCCCTGTGGACCTGTGAGTGTTACCCTATAGGGTAAGTTTCACAAAAGAGAATAAATTAGATATGTCAAAATGAGGTTATCCTAGGTTTTCTTAGTGAACCCTGTGTATCTTTAAAATTCATGTGTCAAAGTCCTAAACTCTCCTATCTCGGAATGTGATTGCATTGGAGTCATTAAAGGATTGATTAAATTAAAATGAGACTGTTGGGAAGAGATCTAATTCCATCCCATTCATCTTCTTATGAGGTCAAAGAAGAAGAGTAGTTAGCAGGTTGATGCAGAGGAAAGATGTGAGGACACAGCAAGAGGGCAGCTACCTGCAAGCAACAGAGGCCTCGGGAGAAACCAAGCCTGCCTTGACCTTGGAATTCCAGCCTCCAGAACTTGAGAAAACAAGCTTCTGTGTGTACCACACAGTTTGTCATGCAGTATTGTACTGTGATATCCCTAGAAAGATGATACAGGCTACCCCAAGGGTCCTCATGAGAGAGATGCAGAAGAAGATTATACACACAGAGTGTGAGGATGGAACAATATGGGATTTGAACTTGCTGACCTTGTAGACTGAGTGATGTGTCCACAGCCAAGAAATGTTGGCCAGCCCTAAATCAGGTAGAAGAAGGAATGAATTCTCCTAAAAAGGCTCATCAATAAGCTTGGCCTTGCCAGCTCTTGATTTTAGCCCAGTGACACTATGCTCAGAATCTGGGTCACCAAAAATGCAGAAGAACTTAAGTATGAGTCACCACAGTTACGGTGATTTAGCTTCAAGAAATGAATATGTCCCCTAATTATATGTAATCCAGGACTTTATTAACCTCTCCAAGCCTCAGTGTTCTCATCTGTAAAATGATTTCTTGTCTCTCAGGCTTACCTGAAGACTGAATGTCTTAAGATTTTCAAAGTCCTTAGCAGTGTACTTGGGGCATTCTGAAACCCAATAAATTCCCCTTACATTGTCACTATATTTGCTGTTTTGGTGATGAGGCTGGTGATGTAGAAGATACCAGCTCTACTAGACAAACACTATGCCCTGGCATTCCTAAAGTTCAAAATGATTTTATTTGGAGCCATTAAAGGGGTAATAAAGTTAAAATGAAGCTATTGGTGTAGAAATTAATCCAATCTGACTGGTGTCCTTTGTCTTTATAAGAAAAGGATATTGACATAAAAAAGGAGACACCAGGATGCACTTGGGCAGAGGAAAGCTCTTGTGAGAACCAGCATGGAGGCGGTCAAAACAAAACAAATATGCTATTTAGTCTTCCTTTACTTGTGAAAATTCTACAGCATAGAGCAATCAGAAAGATCAAGTACCTTTGTCAATTATTCTGTTATTCCTCATAAATTGCCTGTGTCTACCTCTGAAGGTGACTGTTAGGAAAAAAGAGTATTTCATGCAAGGGTAAGCCTTCTAATTGCATTTGTGTTGAATTTCTGCCAGATCCACGCGTAGAGGGCTTGACAGGAGTAGTTCTGATCTCACCCTCCCATCTGAGGCCATTCCAAAAATGCCTGGGGGTGGAAGGAAAGTCAAAAGCACAGAAGGAAAGGCAAGTGGTAGAGGGAATGGAGGAAAGAAAAGAAACAAGCGAAGCCCTCTTGGGAAAGGAAGCTGGGTTTCATTTCAGTTGCTTGGCTTGGATGGGAGCCTGTAGGAGATTGAATAGCAGAAGTAAGCACTCTGCTGCCTGCGCTCACTTTCTCTGAATATATGTGCAATCAGAGAGGCTCCACTGTGTAATGGTTAGCACTCTGGACCCTGAATATATGTGCAATCAGAGAGGCTCCACTGTGTAATGGTTAGCACTCTGGACCCTGAATATATGTGCAATCACATTAGTGAGTCCAAGAATGAAAACTCTTGAGAAATTGACTTGTTTAATACCATATTTAGTTAATTATAATTTGTGCATAAAGTTAATTGAAAGCCATAAAATTTTACCTCTGGAAAATGTAATGCTAAATTGCTTTTAATCTATTAGCAAACAGTAATTTGAGTTGGTTGTTTGCTGGTGGATATTCCCCCCTTACCTTTTGCTAGTATATTAGAGAAGCAATTATAAAAATAAATTTTTATAAAAAAGAAGAATATGCAAGAATATTGTTATGTGTCTTTTAAGTTTCAATTCATGTAAAATAATAGCCATATAAAATGGACACTGCAAGGATGCCTCACCACATGGACAGTTTTAAATGAGGTCTCAATGCTTGTCCTATATAAATTTTGTGTGTTTATTTGCTAAGCTTCCTTCTTTGGATGGCCAAGCTGGGAATACAAAATTGACTAGTTTCATAATGTTTGGCGAGTATTATGTTACATGTTTTAGAGTGTAATCACAAAGTATGTCTTTCATAATATTAGTGTCATCTATATCTTTGAATTGTGTTGACCTGATTAGAGAAAAATGTAAATAAAAGCCCATGGCAAACATTATAGACTTAGTTGCCCCAAGGACTATCTTTTGATGGACAAGCAACATGTTTTTGAGATAGACGCCCACTCCTTCAATGAATGTGCTCAGGATTTAGTGAACAACTATTATGTGCTGAGTATTGTTCTAGGTGCTGGAGTCCCAGAGAAGGGCAAGATGGGAGAAGCTCCTCTTCCATAGAGTTAGCATCTCAGTGCTGGGGCATGGACAATAACTTGGGAAGAAATGAATGACAGTACGATGCTGGATGGCATGATAACTGCCAGGATGGTGAAGTAGGACAAGGAATAGCTGGGAGAGGTACTTTATGTCTCTGGATAGCTAGATGTAGGAAAGAAAAAACAAAACAAACAGGATGCCACTCTAAATTGATTTCAAATAATTCAACATTTTTAAGTATATGTATGGCCCAAATGTGGCATGGTATAGATTGGACTAAAATATTTTGCTGTTTATGTGACATCCAAATGCAACTGGCCATCCTGTATTCTGTCTGGCAATCCTAGATGTGGGTGATGATCTCAAGATGAGATGTTAACCCAGAGCTGCTTCCTTTTATTCCAGCTCAGTGGTAGTGTAAGGAGTGTGCTTTAGTGCTCAGGAGCTCTTCTTACTTGCAATTAAGAAAATTCATGCTGTTTCATAGTCCTACAAATCCAGTCCTATTTGTCATCATGCCCCGCCTCCCAATCTGCAGGAGGTCTGCCCACTATGTCTTGGGGTTAGTGCAGAGAGGTTAGTGGCTTAGTGCTCACTGGAGTGGTGTCCTAGGTGATTGCCCAGAGGACCAGGGGATACTCACGACCAGGCACAGGCTATGTATGTATATTTCATTGCAAGTTAGTTAAATTCTTTTTTCTTTTTGTTTTTGAGATAGAGTTTCACTATCACCCTGGAACTCACTGTGTTCCCACACTGGGCTTGAAAACCAGCTCCTCTGGCCTAAGTCTCTGAAGTGTTAGCATTGTATGTGTGCTACCACGTCCAGCTAAATCTGTTTAATTCTTGACCCAGAGAAGCACCTGGCCTAAAATATATCAAAGACTATGCCTTTTAACAGGCATAAAAGGTCTAGAGTGACCAGCAGTGATTTCAAACGTAAGATACTATATAAAAATGATGCTACCCTGACAATAAAAAGAAAATTTCATAGAAATCTTCATGATGGATATTTAAGTGATATTTAATTGATTTTTTTTCTTTAGTAACATGCTGTAATTTTTAGTATAGGCCAACACAGTGTCTGTGTTTATTGCATGACAATATAAAAGCTTTCTTACCATTCAGCAATACTATTAAAAAGAGAGAATAAAATAAGAAGTACCCTTCATTGTTGATGCTTCTGAGAAACAGCTAATTGAGGGAAGCTGGGAGAGCTGAGATTAAACTGAGAATGCTGTAGTTTAACAGTTTGAGCTTTTTGTGTATCATTTTTCTTTTCCTTTCCTTATATTTCCAAAAGAAATACTAGAAAAGGAATGGTGTGGGCTTGAGGAAATGCAGGCAGTTTTGATCTGTTGGGCCACCTTTAGAGTAGAAGAGGTAGAAAGAAGGAAAGACAAAGGAAAGAAGGCGGGAAGGAGAAAGGTAAGAGCATGCGGGGAGAAGGAATGAGTGAAAAATAAAAATGGTGGAAAGAAGGAAGGAAGAAATAAAGGGTACAATAATAAATTATATATGTCTGCTCTATTAAAATATTGGTAATTAGACCATTAGTGATGTATTTTAAATTGGAATTTTCTCTTGTAGTAGGGACCATAGGACAGGAGAGCAAAATAAGACATTAAAAGTGGTGTCAAGGGACATGGAGGGGGATTTCCAGGCAAACTGTAAGTACTGTTTCATTTTGCTTGATAGAAAGAATTTCCTTTAGGACTTTAAGTGTTTTATTTTTACACCAACTCTTAGAAACCATGTCTCAACATAACAATCTTTTCTTGTTTTACTTGATTTTTTTTGTTATTGTTCATTTATTCACGTGTTTTATTTGATTTTTGAATGAAAGTAAATTCTGATGCATTTCCCTTAGAAAGAAACACATTGACACTTGTTGCCAGTGTTTCGTATCTAGTCTACTGAATTCACTTATCCAAGGAATTTTTACAGTACTGTAATTCTTTCTCCTATAATAATCTTCTAAATAATTTCCAAAGTCACCTTCAACAGCATGCATTATTATCATCATCATCATCCACTCATTCCCGAGTTTGTTGGGGGCAAGACATCCATAGTGAGAGGCGATGTACCCTGGAGCCCTTCAGCAGGAGGCTGAGTGGCAGGCCAGCCACCCCACCGATGTCCCACTTCTTCTCCCAAAGTGAAGCTTCAAAAGATCTGTCAGCCTGGCCGCTGGGACACGGAATCCCTCAGTGTTGCTGGTAACATGGAGAAACTCTGTCCAGCCTAGAACTTGGGCTGACTTCAGAACTCTTTACAACCTTGCAGCTCAGTGACAGGAAAGCCTGTTTTCCAGCAGCCCCCAGCCTTTACTGACTTCTTTCACTCCCACCAATTTATCTTTGTAGTTCTCGGGAATAGTGCCAAGTCTCCTCTAGATGAGGGTAAGCACTGTAAATCCCTAATTCCCAAACTAGTCTTGTAACAGGGGACAAGTTCTGGGCAGCCTTCCCATTCAGCTAACAGCACACGTACTTTTTTCTTCCTGAAATGTGCTCTGTATCCTGCATGCTTCTTTATCCAAAAGTTAATTATCAAATCTATTGCAAATACCTTAAAACCCAGAACACCTGAACCTGGCACAGCACACATTCTTTGTGTTATATGAACTGAGAAACCAGCTTGTATTTTTATTTAGCCAGCAGAGTCTCTACGTTTCCCTAAAAGATGGAGCACATTTAAAACAGTTGGGCTTAGTGAACCTAAAGACAAAAGAGTTCCCCTAGAGGACTCAGAAAGTGGAAAGAACAAGGCCACCCTCAGTTATGGAGGAATGGGTGTCCAGGGTGTTCCTGTTCGACAGTTCTCTGGGTGTTTTATTTTTGAACACTTTATTGTTTGAGCCTCTATCAGAAGAACTGAAAAATAGGATAATGTTCAAATTCCTGTATGTCACGATATGACTCATTAGCCAGAGTTGTCTAAACAAAGAGAAATTTTTATATAACATGAATAGGAAGTGTAAGTGAAAACAAATATATGTAATATAAAAGTTGAAAGGGAACTGAACTTTTGATGGGCTTTAAAAATTCTAAACTTATAATCATTGTGCATACTATATTTCAATATTTTAATTCAGAAATTATGATTCTTTCCATTCTTTCACATTTAAAATACAATGTGCTATTTCTAGAATATTGATCCAATCTTGTTGATTATATAAATATATTGTCCATGATTGTCATAACATTCTATTACATCCTATAATATAACAGGAATTTTAAATGTTTTCTGTTATAGTACTATTAATACATAAATGAATCAGTCTTCTCATTTTGTATGTCATTCTGTCTTAGAAAATATTGGTCTAAGATTTAATATGGTGCAATTACACATCTTCCACTTGGAGCTCTGCCTGCAGTAACTACACTACAAATAACAGCACAAGCAGGATGTCAGGACTGGAAGTTTGTACACCATTGGGAAGAGGAGGTTGGGGGCAAGTAATAAAACTTTCAGATTTTAAGCTGGGTACTTACACACAGGCTTTGGGGTATTCACAGCAGCAATTCAAGTATCAGTCCAATTGGGAAAAATCCTTGTAAGTGGCCCTTTTCCTGTTCACTCCTGTCCCTCCCATCTCCTCTTCCAACCCCACTTGACATACACAGTGTTCTATAACAGACTGCTTCATTAATAGACGCTCTTCCTTGTCCACCAAGAGTTAAGAAAATATATGATCTGTATGGAATATGTACATTGAGAATCTTATTTATGAAAATAATAAATACTGTTCTTCATAGTCACACATGCTTGCAATTATTTCTACAAAGTGAATGCAAGTTTAAGAATATTACAACACATAAGATATAAAAGTTTAGGGTCGAAATAATTTCTCAATGAAATCATTGAGAAAAAATAATGAACAAGTAAATGGAATAAAATGTCATAGATCTTGGAAAAGCAATTTCCTAAGCAAATAAATACAAATGGCACTGACATTTTGAAAATGTTCCAGTAAAGAGAAATGCAATTAAATAACAAAATACTATATTTTACTCATCAGACTGCGGAAAATTAATACACAGTAATGACAAAAGTGTAGGGAAATTGGCGTGTGTGTAATGCCAACAGTAAAATTCACAAAACAGTTCTAGATTCACAAACATGAAAAATACTGAACAGAATAAAAATAGGTTGTAGAATAATTTGTATAATATGGCTGCTTTAGCACTAAGTTTCCTCCCAGCTTTGTGTCAATCTCTGTACCTATATTTCAAATAGAAAAAGGTAAATATTCATAGATATGACATAGACATTGAGAGGTATTTTCTCAAATTTAAGTGTTTTCATTTCTTGGTGAGAAGGTTTTCAGACATTTTTTACTGTCTTGTTTTAACTTGGCTATAATGTGCAAATTTTTACACTGAGCACTATTTTTTGAACTTATGGTTTGAAAATATAAAACAAAAGTAAATATGGATAAAATATATTAACAAAATGTATAACTAAATGCATGAGTGGATGGGAAGAATGTGCTTATTTCAGTTTGGTGTTTTTTCCTTGTAAAGCATGGCTGGTATAAAAGAGCAGACTGCTTTAGCCCAGAGGCTGGCCTCAGGTTTGCTATTTTCCAAGAGACATGAGTGTTTTCTTTTGTGATGCTCTCTCTCAAGGCAAAAATTTTAAGTCACCCTATTGACTGGAGAGATGGAAACTTGTTAGGCTTGAGCCAATAGAAGTTACCTTAAAATGCTTATAAAAGTTTAACACATTTCTTAAAAACTAAAACTTTACACATATTGAGACTAGATATGGTTTCATTGAAAAACATAATCATGAATAAATTTGAGTTCTTGACTATTTTGTTTAAGATAGAGTTAAATACAGAGTCTAGCCATGAATTACAAGTTCAATTTCATCTTGTTAGAGTCAGTTGTCTATAGATAATTATTTCAAGAGAGAATTAAAATTACACTGACCTAATGGAATTACTCCTGCACTATCCATCCCAACCGTAGTCACTCTTCTGTGGCAGGTCAACTTGTGAATGGGAGGTAAATACACCTTTTATTCCTTTCCTTTCTCAGTCAGTATAGTTTATCCATCTAAACACTTTTGGTGGACCTGGTTAAGATTCCCTCTGTGCTTAGAGAATTCTGCGCTTGTGGTTTTCTTCCCACTCAGCACATGAGATGTGCAGGTGCTAGCCTTTTGCATCCTTTGTATTGTTTCATTCTCTGTGGAGAATGGACTAGAAAAAGTCAACTAATTAAATAATTCTATTGGGAAGTTCATAGGCCTGCAGCTGTGGAAGCGTCCTCATCATTTGTGCTGATTTCCCTCAGGGAGGTCCTACAGGGGGTGGTGAGCAGGCACTTTCCAGATGGCCCGCATTCTGTGAGCAGACTGTCACTTCATGATGCCTATGCTCTGCAGAGGGGACATGTGGCCTTTGAATAAATAGCTTCCCCAGAAGTTTAAGCAGACTAAACTACTTTTATTATGTGGAATGTTTTTCTTATCTGTGTTTAGGCAAAAACAAAAGAGATTTGCCAATGCTTTTACATGTAGCACTCACTTAAACATTACTGTCAGAAGAAACTTTTCAAATTTTATAACTTCAAATAGTGCTTTTACTTACATCAGCGGTATGGGGGAGGTGAGGAGAGAGCAGTGAAGAGATTGAAAGTGCACACATTAAACAAGAATAAAAGAATTGCTTATGGTTGTGATGCTGTGGAACTTCCTGGACTGAATGTCAGACTTGTTCCTGTGTTTCCACTCCCTAGTCTATGACACTTTTAAAATTCCTAAGTGAATGAGTTAGGATCATGACTGGGATGCTGGCTTAGCCTTTGTATTTCTGTGCTGATGCTCAGGAATTTCTCAGTGTGCTCCTTGTGTTTCTTACATTATTGACTTGGGCTCCCTGCAGCAGTTATCTACAGATGCCTTCATCAGAACGAGGCAATCCCTGTATGGCTGTTAACACTTCTCATCAAGTTCATATAAGTCTTAAAATCAAGTTCCAGCTTCTATGGTAAACTACATATATCACATGGTCCAATCCTCAAACTTTTCTTCTCATTCAATAATATTTTTTGAACACCTACCAAATGTAGGGGATGTAACACTGATTTCAGTAGGGTTAGTTCCTAAATGTGTTCTTTCTTTTAACTCCTCACAAGATCTTTCCCCTTATAAAAGCCTGTGCACACTTATTGGATTATGTAGATTTTATGCTGCTTTCAGGTCATTTCTACACAGGATGTAGCTTATTCCTTCCATACCTAGTTTTTAGTATCCTCACAGTGTTTAACACCTTGTTAGATATGTAGGAGATATAGGTACCAAACATTTTTATTCAAAATGTGAAATTCCACAGATCACTTGATTAAACATTGGAGTAAAGCATCACAGACTAGACTCTTGTTTATTCCTTTAAATGAGAGACCTCAGGTTGACACTAACCTAAAAGCATACTGGCTCTGCTTGGAATTGGAGAAGCTTTTTATAAAAATTCACTCTTAGTGATTCCTCTTGAATTCTTGTGAGAAGAGGGAAAAGAGATTTAATTACTTAGAAAAAATAATACATGAATACATAATCTTGGTTCTTCATATACAGCCTCTCAGACAAAAGAAGAAAATTAAGTTTTACTGAGTTACTTTAATAAGACATTTTTAGCTATGTATTTTGTTTCTAAACATTCTGTCCTTTTGGAAAATGTTTTAAAATTTCTGTGCAATGGAAACTTCATTGTGATAGTACTTTTGCCAAATTTCTGGAAAGTAACATATATATAAAACTTCATTGCTGCTGAATTCTTCCATTGAACTAGGAAATAACAAAATGTTGCAAGGAAAATATTTGCTAGATTAGAGCAAAAATGGTCTACCTGGCAAGAGTATACTTGCTTCCACCAGTAAATATCATGCACTATCACCTAATATTTGCTGGTATTTTTACTTTTAAGACAACTTCAGAACCTTAAATATAAAAATTTTCCCTTAAACTATGCACTCCTCAGAATATGACAAAACTTCCCTTGGAAATCGTGTGGATGTTATGAGAACAAATTTTTTTCTGACCAAATTCTTTTACATGGTTCATTAATAGGATTCAGTGATTGACTTTTCCTTGTTCTTTTCCAGGTAGATCTTTTGGAGGAAAAATAGTTGGCAGTGAAATTGACAAGAAGTTAGCAGAAAGAAAAGGAAAAGGCAAACAAAAGAGGAGGAAGTAGGGGTCTGCTTCATCATCTAAAGTTAGTGAAAGTCTGTGGATGATTGAGAGCTGGTAGATATAAAGTTTCCAGTGAAACCTGACATCTAAAGAGTTATTTCATATCTGCACAATGTCATAGCAACACTGTCCAGAGGCTCCAGCACTTGAAAAGAACATAAATCTACAATGCTTTGAATGACTAAGTTCATATTGAATTTTCTCTTCATTCTTTTCTGGAGGAAAGTCAGTTGATCCTATCTACATCCTTAGCTTCCACTCTTGGATGGAGTCTGAATCAAACCAGAATTATTTGATAAAGTAATTATCTGTGACCATATATATATATATATATATATATATATATATATATGTATATATGTATATATATACATAATCTTCTAAAATCAGTTGTTTTGATTGCTTTGTGTTTGTAAAATAAAATTGTATTTTCAAATAGACTAAACATTGCCTACTGTATTCAGAGATTAGTGTATACTATGTGTAATTTTTATTCTTTTTGGGATATTGTATATTTCTTTGAAGGGGACAATATTGGGGTTTGAACTCAGGGCCTTGTGCTTGCTAGGTAGGCACTCTAACACTTGAGCTATGTCCCTGCTCCTTTTTGCTTTACTGATTTTTTCAGATATGGTCTTACACTTTTGCCTAGGGCCAGTCTCAGACTGTGATCTTCTTTAACTATGCTGCCTGCATAGCTGGGATCACAGACATGAACCTCCATTCCTGGCTTGTTGATTGAGATGGGGTCTTGCTAACTTTTTTCCCTTGGACTGGTCTGAAACTGTGACCCTCCCCATCTCTGCCTCCTAAATAGCTGGGATTGCAGCCACCATACTCAGCTTCATTGTCAATGCCCTTGGATAAAAAATAATTTTTGATAAAGATTATATATTTAAAACCATACAAGAAATTAATTTGTGTTATTCTATGTTTATATTGCAATAATAATTAAATTGAGACATATGCCTACTTATATATCCTACTACAAAAATAATATATAAAGCATATTCAATTATATTTCCAACACAAAACGTTTTTTTTAACATTGTGAGTACTAGAGATTGAACTGAAGGACTCATACTTGCTAGGCAAGCACTCTGCCACTCAAGTCATGTCTCCAGTCCTTCTGTATTTAGTTTTTTTTTTTCAGATAGGGTGTCATACTAACTTTGCCCCAGCTGACCTTGAACCATGATCCACCTGTCTCTGCCTCCCAAGTAGCTGGGGTAACATGTGTGTGCCATTATGCCTGGCCCCCAACATTTTTTTATGTGAACAATAACTGGCTTTTGTTTGCTTCAATACAACAAAAACCTGTATTAGTCCATAAGGCCTTGGAAGAATATATTCAAAACATCTCAAGATGCAGTTCTTTTATGTCATTTTGATGTTGTGTAGAAAAGGATATATGACCCAAAGCCTGACTGCCATAACAAATCTCTTTAATTAATAGCTGAGTTAAATATCCTAGGTTCACTTTCTCATCAATTAAGAGAAGTAGTGTTTAAGTTTAGCCACTCTTTCCTTCATTCTGGCTAGCAAGAGGCACAAGCTGCTCCCATCAAGAGGAATTATCATGGTAGGTCTCTTCTTGGTGCCAGATTTAGCAGGGCCTTTGTCCTTGTGGGTTATTATGAAACATTTATCTAAGTTTTTCCTTCTCCTATCTATGTTCATGCCTGGTGTTTGGGATTTAGGTTTTTTTTTCCCCTCCAGGACAGCATTTACTTACAGACCCTTTAAATTTTTTATACTATTTTAAGGCAAAAAGATATTTATTTTTGAAGAAAAATATATAGTCAGGACCTCATGACCAGAGAACTTTATCCATGGATTCAACCAAACTTGGATCAAAAATATTTGAAAAAAATGGAATCTATACTGAACATGTACAAACTTCTTTCTTCTAATTATTTCCTAAAAATGCAATATAGAAACTAAAGACAACTTATAGTGTTTTAAAGTACATGGGAAGATGCATGTAGGTTACTTTAAAGTATGTGAGAATATATTTGTGGGTTATATGCAATATAACATCAACAATGGATTTGGATATCCACGGAGGGGTCCCAGAACCAGCCCCCGAAGGACACCATAGAAGGACTTTGGTTACTTATGTGATTAGCATTGAGAGTAACCACTGGTATCAGAATTTGACTGGCAATTGGTGAGACTGTATTGTACAACTCTGCTATGATAACCATTGCTTTTATTGTGTAGGCCACTTCTAATGACATTGTGCTAGGATTAGCTTTTCAACCAAGGTAGCTTCTCCTAAGACAATGTGGGGAACAAAGGTTACAATGCAATGCAAACCACAGGCTACTCCACGACTGATCACGACACTCAGAAGTCACCTTTCTAATGTGGTTCACACCATTCAACATAAAGCTATACTGCTCCGAATTTCAATGAGTTCACGGGTGTAGCTTTTGATTCCACTTACCAGATTAATAATTTTAAAGAGGACTTTTAAGAGAATTGTCTGTTATATGAAAGTGGGTAGTACTGAAGTCCAAAGAGTAGTTACATACGAATGTGTGCAAGCCCTGTAATGGCTAAAACATGTAGAATTTAGATCAGCTGTAAAAGATACACAAAATCTCCAGGGAAAGACGATGTAAACAATGGTGAACACTTGCAGGGAAGGTTACAATGAACTCATATTTTATTTACTTTACTTTGTATACTATGCATAAGTAAACAATGTGATTGAATGTTAGTCTCTAGACCCACTTGACTCTAATAAGAGTGTACTAAAATGTTGTCTACATTACTAAAAGAAATCTTTTAAAGAAGCAATTGGTTGATGACACACTTGAGAAAGACTGTGAACAATTAAGGCTTGTGAAAGTACTGAAAGTATTAGACAAAATTCAAGCAAACAAGTTTCTTCAGCCAATCAATAGGGATGACCAGCCTCACAAACCCATCTCCTTTTCCAGCACCAGCAAAGAAACCATGACAGAAACAGAAACACTCAGTACACCCTGTACAATGAAGCACATATGCGAACTAACTGTGAAATTGCTGACAAAAAGTCTCTTGTGTTCTGGAAGAATGACGAGGGGAAGAAATAAGAGGTACCGTAAATATCTAATAGATAAACATATCACTTAAAATGTTTCTGCTTCTTGATTTATCAGAAAGGGTACCATGGACGGGGAGGAAGGCTAACCTCTCACTGTTTACAGTGGATTTAAAATTATACAGTAAGAGGAAGTAAGGCATGCTCTTGGAGTACTCTGTTTAAAACTTTTTCAATGAGAATTCCGGAGCAGCCCTAATGTTAAACAGATGTATTATTTTTCAGGCTTAAAGCAAGAAAGAACAACAGCAGTTGTACATATATGTCGAATACTTTGCCTTCATATTTACTGTTTTCCTAAGAAAAATCTAGAGATAAAGCACACTAACAGTATATTTGGGATGAAGGGCTGGCCAGTATTTATTAAACTTTAAATCTTGAGTTTGTCTTAAATCATTCAATTCAATGACTTTAACAATGTCTTTTCAGAATAACTTTGTAGGTGACAATTTCTAATAAAAATTTTTCATTTCAACTGACAGCCAGTCTTTGTTATATCTGTTTAATCCTCCATTGACATCCATGTTTCCTATAAAGATGAGTGGCCTACAGGACTCTTTCTGTTTTGTCATTATTTCTGCATTAAATAACCTACACAGTAACTTACATCATTGCGAGTTCAGAATGAAATACTATGGCCTGAATGTGCTCTCCAAAGTTCATGTTGAAATGTCATTGTCATACTGCAACAGTGTTAAGAGATGAGACTTGTTGGGGGTGAACAGGTCTTCAGGGTTCTGCTTTCAGGAATAGGGAATGGCATTACTGTAGGAGTGGATTCTTGATTTAAAAAAAGAGTTTGGCCTCCTTTCTTCCCTCAGTCTTATGTGTGTCTGTATGCTCTTCTGCCATGTGATGGTGTAGCATGAAGAAGCCAGTGCCAGGCTCAGGGACCTCCCAGTCTCCAGAATTTCTGTTGTTTATAAATAACCCAGCCTGCGGTATTCTGCTACAACAAGAGGAGACAGACTAAGATGTGGAATGAAAATGGAGATGTAGCTATTTCTAGAGATCCTGATTGTATTTCCCTTGGACATACACCCAGAAATGCAATTGCTGGATCATGTGGGTGTTCTAGTTTTAATTTTTTGAGGAAACTCCATATTGCTTTCCCCAGGAACTTCAGCATTTTACAGCAACCATGAAAATTCATGCTAACTCAATTTTCCTCAAGCTGTTGGTTTTAAGGAATTACCACATTTTCCTAGACTTTGCTCTGAGATTTGTTAAATATATTGAATGAACATATATACTGAGCAACTTTGATTTAGTGACTGGGAAAATTTCTTTTTCCTATTGTTGCCAAATTTTTCTATGATTTTTATGTAATCTGTGTATTAGCATTCTCCAGAGAAACAAAGCCAATAGGGTATATATGGATGGATGGATGAGTGGATACATACACAGACAGAGGGGTGAACAACAAATTATTATGAGAATTGGTCTGCATGATCATGGAGGCCAAGGAACTCCACAATATGCTTGCAGATGCAAGCTGGAAAACCAGGAGAGGCCATACTGTAAGTCCCAGAGTCTGAGTGCCAAGAACTGTGAGGTCCAATGTCAGAAGGTAAGCAATGAAAAGAGAGAGAAACTCACATTGCTCTGCCTTTTTGTTCTGTGAGGCCCTTGACAGATTGAATGATGCTCACCCACACGAGAGTAGTTTCCTTGACTCAGTGTACAGATGCAAATGCTATTTCCTCTGACGAATACCCTTTCACAGACACACCTAGAAAGAATGTTTTATCAGTTCCCTGGGCATTCCTTATACCAGTCAAGTTGACACACAAAATTTACAATTATGGTATACTATCTGATCCTCTCTCCCCTTTTTTTGGTATTACTGGAGTTTGAACTCAAGGTCTCACACTTGCTAGCCATGTGCCTTACCACTTGAGCCATGCCTCCACCACTTTTTGCTTTAATTATTTTTCAAATAGAGTCTTGGGTTTTTTGCTTGGTTCATCCCCAGACCACAATCCTCCTACCTCTGCCTCTCTTGTAGCTGGGATTACAGATTATGCAGCATCACATCAGACTTTCTGGTTGAGATAGGCTCTTGCATGGGCTGACCTGGAACTGTGACCCTCCTGAGCCACATGCCCTGCTTTGTCAGTTCCAGTTTGATGGCTGAATGAGGGAATGGTGATATCACAACCTAGAAAAGATGGTATTTCCTTCACACTCTTGCAACATATTCCTTTCTAACTGTGTTACTGGTATCCCATGGGTTACTCTTCCTCTTGTTTTGTTGACAACTCTGAGATCACAACCCAAACCTTCTCCATTTCATCATCAATAGAGAATTTTTCTTTCTGATTAACATTTTTTCTTCTCCCTCTCCATGATGTCTGTCTTTTATACTGAAATGACACTCAGTGCCCCATGGAAGCCCACTCACCTTAGCTTTATCATTTACAATGTGTACCTGTTGCTTTTCTGTTTACTATGTTATCATCAGAGAAAATTTACTAACAGAAAAATTTACTAAGAGAGGCTTTAGAGTTGTGTGAGTGCATGTGTGTGTGTGTGTGTGAGAGAGAGAGAGACAGAGAGAGACAGAGAGAGAGATCATTTATTTTCCTTAACAATTTTGGACACATGAAGAGATCTCTGTTGTTAGTAACTAGTGTTTAACTTGTTAAATAAACAAAGACAAATAAACACTATTTTGAAATGTTAAGCCAACCCTCAGAGCACAATGCAGCTGGGCAGGCAAGTCGACTTGACCTGCCCTTTGCGTGTCTAAACTTAGTCAAGCCACGTGACTTGAGTCTGTTGTGCACAGCAACAATGTTGCACCAGATGGTTTTGGAGAGCAAATTATTCTTAAAACTTTTTGATGTTTCAAAAAGTTTATATGGAAGGCTGGAAATTATTTGTAAGCATATTTATTTTGAGAGACCCAGTTATCAGGGCATTCTATGTCTCTCCAGTAGAAATAGAAAGTGACCTTCTTGGTTCACCATTCCTTTTGATAATTTTGTCACTTCAGAATCCTTACACTTCTAAACATCAATTGTTGCCAAGAGGTTGAGCTATGAGTCCACCGTCAATGTCAAAATTTTATATTGAGAAACTCATGACAGTTTATTGTCCATCAGGAATAATAAGATGCAGAAAAATTAAAAGATACAGTTACTGACTTTGAAGAACTCAAAATTTGTTCTTCAAATTTTGAATTTTTAAAATTTTTTAGTGATGACACTAAATAAATAACACAGGAAGAACTAGCTATAAACCTGCATAGTCAAGATTAAAAAAACAAATTCCAGAAAAAATTTTATATGGTTCATCCCATTCCCATTATTGGATAAGAAAAGGAAGTTAATGTGTCATTGGTTGGTTATTTACCTCTTCCTTTTACTTCTAAATATCTCTGGACGGTAATCCAAGGATGGTGTGGAGTAACTGGAGCCTGCATTGTCCTGCCTCGTTTGTGTAATTAGAAAATACTCTCTTTTCTGCTTTTCCTGTCTCCTGAGGTTCTCCACATTAACCAAAAATGGAAACCCACCCATGTGACAAACCCCAGGTGAACAGGCTTTGTTTAGTTGCCATTCTTTAATTGTCTAACTTATCCACATACCTGGGCACAAGGATAAGGACAGCAATTGTGAGTATAGTTCACTTAATTAAGGATCTTCTTTGTTTCTTCACACTCTTCAAATTATGATTGGTGATGCCATTCTGTAGATATTGAGAAGTAGGCTCCCTGAGAGTCTTCTTTAGAAGAGCAGTATATTTCATGAATCCACCCTACTCCTTTACTGAGGACTTTTTTCCTGTCTCTAAGAAACTTCAGTTTTCCCATATTGCAATGTCCACAGCAAGCAGAGATGCAGATAAGTCCTTTAATTCCTGAAGAAAAAATAAATAAATAAAACCTTAAAGGTGAATCAAGGTGTTAATTTTCATAAGAAATGTGATATTTTTCTAAATTTTTAAAATTATTGTTGTCCTGGGTGAGGGTGCATTGTAGCATTTACAAAAGTTCTTACAATGTATCAAATATATCATATCATACTTGAATTCACCCCCTCCACTGCTCTTCTCCATCCCCACTCCTCTGATTCCTGGAATAGTTTCAACAGATATTATTTTTGCATTTATGTACATGTGAATACATTATTTGCACTATATTCATCCTCCTCCCCCTTTCTTCACCACCTCCCCCCTCCCACTGGTATCAACCCCCTCTCCCCCCACAGAACCTGTTCCACCCTTCTGTTCTCTGATTTTGTAGAAGAAAAGAAAATGAAAGATAAGAGAAACATAGCATTTTTGCTAGGTTAAAATAAAGACAGCTACACAGGGAGATTCCTTGTGTTGTTTCCATGCATATGTGTATTATAACCCCAATTGGTTCATTTCTTCTAGTCCTCTTCACTCTTCTTAAATGCTGGACATGGTGGCTTTTGCCTGTAATCCTAGCTACTGTGGTGGGTGTTTGTGAGGGAGACAGAGGTGGAGAGGAATAGGTGTCTAAGTCAGACTGGGCAAAAAGTTTGTGAGACCCCATCTCAACCAATAATTGGGCATGATGACACTTACCTGGCATCCCAGCTATGTGAGGAAGTACAAACAGAGACAACATTTAATCTGGGTCTTGAGGATTATGTAGGAATTTCCTAGATAGAGTGGTTAGAGCTGGAGAAAGTAGTGTTAGGACCCGGAATCCTATTCCCCCGAGAGACAGAGAGCCAGGCGTGAATGCAATCAACAAAGCAGAGTTTATTGGGCTGGCTAGCCAGGGTCGAGCTCCCACACGGACACGCAGGACCGGTTAGGAAAACACGACCCTGAGCCTCCTTAGGGGAAATCTTTTTTTTTTTTTTTTAACATTTTTTTCCCTTTATTATTCATATATGCATACAAGGCTTGGGTCATTTCTCCCCCTGCCCCCACCCCCTCACTTACCAACCACTCCGCCCCCTCCCTCTCCCCCCAACCCCCTCAATACCCAGCAGAAACTATTTTGCCCTTATCTCTAATTTTGTTGAAGAGAGAGTATAAGCAATAATAGGAAGGAACAAGGTTTTTGCTGGTTGAGATAAGGATAGCGATACAGGGAGTTGACTCACATTAATTTCCTGTGCATGTGTGTTAGCTTCTAGGTTAATTCTTTTTTTTTATATAGACCGCAGTGGCGTGCATATTTTCGTTATCAACATTGGGCAAGCAGGCAGAGCACATCTTGCGCGTACCTCACATCTTGCACGTACCTCACATCTTGCACGTACCTCCTGCTCACATTCCTCACATTCTATATGCCCTAACCGCGCCCTGCCGCATTGCTTATCTTATCTACACGGGGTGTTTGGTACTGGTTTCTCCAACAAGGGGGTTGGGGCCCGCTGAGACCTCCTATTCCTTTCATTCCCCCCTTTTCTTATGGCCTAAATTGAGGAATCATTCTCAAGGGGATGAAGAGCCTGATATTGTTGGCGGAGGACCAGAAGTTGGATAGTCTTAATTCGACTTTTGACAAAAGTCATAAGTCGGTTTAGAATCCAGGGTCCTATGGTAACAAGTAATAGGATGATTATTATTGGCCCTGCCAGTGCAGATAAAAGGGTAGCCAACCATGGGGACTGGTTAAACCAAGACTCGAACCAGCTTCCCCCTGCCTCTTTTTCTCGTTTTCTTTGTTCCAGGCTCTTTCGGAGTTTAGACATGGAGTCACGAACAACTCCGGTATGGTCAGCATAAAAACAACATTCTTCCCCTAGAGCAACGCATAGTCCCCCTTTTTGGAGGAACAACAAGTCCAGACCTCGTCGGTTTTGAAGTACTACCTCAGACAGAGAAGTGAGGGATTTTTCTAGGTGGCTAATGGAGGTTTCTATTCTCTCTATATCTTCGTCTATGGCTGCGCGCAGCGAAGACATCCCTTTATGTTGAGTGGCCAGGGAGGCTATGCCGGTCCCTGCCCCAGCCACCCCTAGGCTAAGTAGGGTAGCAATGGTTAGTGTAGAAATAGGCTCTCTCTTCTTTCTCTCACCTGTTCCTATATTCCAGTATGAATATAGACTTTCCTCCGAATGATAGAGGATGCGGGGCAGCACAACCACTATAACACAGAATTCTTTAGAGCTGTTAAATACCTTAGTTGATAGGCATGGGGTGAGTCCGGACCGCGAGCATAGCCACCACCCATTGTCCTTTGGAATTACCCATTTAATAGCATTTTCCCAGGTAGAACTGGCGTTAATAACAGTACATAAGTCCCGTCTGTTCTTTGGCACTTTTCCTAAGCAGGTTCCTTGGCCGCTTACCTGCTGTATGGTCAGACCTCTCTTACGGTCTCCCCAGGAACATTGAGTAGGGTTTTCCTCAGATGAGGTATCGTGAGTGGTGTTTAGCCCTATTGCCTCATAGAATGGGGGCCTCACATCATAACATAACCAACATGAGTTAGTCATGTTAGGGTTGGTGTGGTTTAACGTCAGGAATGCAGCGTCCACTAGGTCCCAGAGGGGGTCTTTAGATCCGGTCATGAGACTGGGTCTCACCAAGGGAGGGCTGGTTTCTGATGGTCTTGGAGTTGTCACATTAGCCTGAGCTACGGTTGAGGGAAGGTGGTGAGTCGTGGAAGGTTGGGGAGATGGCTTTACATTGGGCGGCCTAAGTACCTTATTAGGGCCTACTGCTGTGGACGGTGGCCCTATGGGCTCAATCTTTAATCTGACCACTATGGTCAAGCCAGCATGTCCACCATATTTATAAAACACAAGTCCCCATACCTTACCTTGTATCCACCCAGGGGTGTCCTTCTTGCCAGTTTCAGTGAAAGTGACCTTGATTCTATCTAGATCCGTGGGCTGGCATTTATGGGTGGGTATCGGAATTCTGTGCCCCCTTAATATCCCATTTACAAAGGCAAATTTGACTAGGTCTGATTTTGATATCCCCCATTTCCATTCACTATCATTGGATGTGACACATGCCCATGACCTACAGAAGGAGTATTGTATCCCCCCACATTCCTGGTTCTTTTTGTGGCCGGGGCAGGCATAAAACCCATAACGTCGGGCTGACTCCGGGGCAGTAGACTTGTAGGCAGGATTGATGTCTCTGAAGCAGAACTGAAGCTCCGGCCACCAAGTTCCTATGGGGGCAGTGCGAGTAGTCTCGTTGAGGGTGGTATGAGTCTCCCCATCGGTGAGTATCCAGGTTTGCTTATAGGGCTGGTGAGGGTTGGTTTCTGCGAGGCTCCCGCTCTGGGCATTGAGCAAGATCAGAGCGATCAGCCACCCCATCCGTGGCTGCTCCTGAAGACTCTGCATGTTCCCGGGGCCACAAAAGCTTTAGCTTTAATGGGTTGTCTGGGTGCCGCCGTACAGTCCACTCCTTGACCCCTTCTTGTTTTTGATGATTGGCTCGACGCACGTGGGAGTAGTGGATCCAAGGTCCGATGCCATCAACCTTGAGGGCGGTAGGGGTAGTAAACAGTACAACATAAGGTCCTTTCCATCTAGGCTCTAGGGTTTTGGACTGATGCCTTTTAACCCATACCATGTCACCCGGGACTATGCCATGTTCCGGAGCCGGGACCCTCTCAACAGCGTGGTATGCTTGAATTAAGGGCCAAATCCGTTGTTGCACCTTAGCTAGAGCCTGTAACATGGTCAGGTAATTTGGGGCCAGATCACCTAGTCCCGGGCTTAAGGTCCTCTGAATGATGGGGGTGTGGAGCCCCATACAGGATCTTAAAGGGGGTTAGCCCATGGACATAAGGGGAGTTCTGGACTCGGAAGATGGCCAAGGGAAGGAGCGTCACCCAATCACCGCCAGTCTCCAGGGACAATTTGGCTAAGGTCTCCTTTAGTGTCCTATTCATCCTTTCTACTTGCCCTGAGCTCTGGGGGTTATATTCACAATGTAGCTTCCAATTGGCCCTCATAGTCTGGGCTAGTCCCTGCAGGACTTTACTAACAAAAGCCGGACCGTTATCTGACCCAATTGCCTCGGGCACCCCATATCTGGGTATGATTTCCTCTAGCAAAGCCTTTGCCACTACCTGACTCGTCTCCTTCTTTGTAGGAAAAGCCTCCACCCAGCCTGAAAAGGTATCTATAAATACCAGCAAATATTTGTACCCAAACTTTCCCGGTTTTACCTCAGTAAAATCCACTTCCCAACTTCTTCCCGGAGCCCTCCCCCGTTCCCGAGTACCTGTATGGTGCCCCTCCCTTCGTCCTGGTTTCATGACTGTGCAGCTGGCACAATCTTCCACAATTTGGCGGACTGCTATGGTCTGGTTCGGAAATCGGAGCTGCGCAGATGTCAACAAGTCTAATAATTTTCTCCGCCCCAAATGGGTGGACTTATGTAAGTTAGCCAACAGGAATCGTCCGAGTTTTTCAGGCAGAATTAACTTGCCTTCCAAGTCGCTTTTCCATCCGTCTTCCCCTTCTCTAAAGGGGGAGTGGGTTCTCATCCAAGTGAAATCCTCTGTGGAGTATTCTGGTTGGGGGGGTAGCGGAGGGAGCTCTGGGACCGGCACGTCTATCGCTGCAACCGTGGAAGGTTGCCCTGTCTCCATGGGAGGACTCACCATTGCTACTCTCTTTGCTTCTTGATCTGCTCTGTTGTTACCGACAGCTTCCGGCGTCTTGGCAGACTGGTGGCCTGGGACATACATCACTGCCACTGCCTTCGGTTTTTCCACTGCCATTAATAGACGCTGGACTTCGGCTAGGTTCTTTAGATGTTTTCCTTCTGCTGTGCGGAATCCTCTTTCGCGATAGATGGCCCCGTGGACATGGATGGTACCCAAAGCATAGCGGCTATCGGTGTAGATATTGACTCGCTTTCCTTTTGCCCTCTCCAGGGCCTCTGCCAAGGCAATTAATTCCGCTTTTTGGGCTGATGTTCCGGGTGGGAGGGCGCTGCTCCATACCGTATTTCCTTCTTGGTCGACTACAGCTGCCCCTGCCCTTCGGGCTCCATCTTGGAAAAAACTGCTTCCATCCGTGTACCAGTTTAATTTGCAGCCGGACAGGGGGGTATCCTTTAGGTCAGCCCGTACCTGTGTAACTTCGGAGAGGAATTCTTTGCAGTTATGGACAGGTGTCTGCAGTTCCGGGTTAGGCAACAAGGTGGCAGGGTTCAGGATTACGGGATCTGTGAATGTGATCCGAGGGGAATCCAACAAGAACCCCTGGTAGTGGGTGAGCCTGGCATTCGTCATCCATTTCCCAGGGGGTTGTTTAAGGATTCCCTCCACCGGGTGAGGGGCCGTTACCCAGAGGGCCTGTCCAAAGGTTAGTTTATCGGCTTCTCTCACCAGCATGGCAATGGCAGCTATGATGCGGAGGCAGGGGGGCCATCCTGCCGCTACTGCGTCTAATTTCTTGGAAAAGTATGCCACTGGTCTCTTCCAGGGACCTAGCTGTTGGGTCAAGACTCCTTTGGCTACCCCCTTTTTCTCATCTACAAACAGAGTGAATGGTCTTGTGGGATCTGGCAAGGCTAAGGCAGGGGCCTGCAAAAGAGCGTCTTTTAGCTGATCAAAGGCCTGTTGTTCTCTCTCTCCCCAACTCCAATCTGGAGCTTCTTTGGTGGCCTCATATAGGGGTCTGGCTATTTCCGCAAATCCTGGAATCCAGAGTCTACAGAACCCCGCGGAGCCCAGGAATTCTCTCACTCCCCTAGTGAATGTCGGGGATGGGATAGCCAGAATAGTCTGTTTCATGGCATCAGTCAGCCATCTTGCCCCATCTGCAATCTAATAACCCAAATATGTCACTGACCTTTTACAGATGTGAGTTTTCTTGGCACTTGCCCGATACCCCAGCTCACCTAATTCCGTTAGCAGGTGTTCAGTAGCCTTGATGCACTCCTCTCAGGTTTCTGCTGCTAACAGTAAGTCATCAGCATACTGTAATAGAGTGACTCGTGGGTGGCTCCGGCGAAAAGGTTCCAGGTCCTGGCTCAGGGCCTCATTAAACAGGGTGGGAGAGTTTTTAAATCCTTGCGGCAGTCTGGTCCAAGTGAGCTGTCCGGATTGGCCCCCATCTTCTTGCCATTCGAAAGCAAATAGCGGCTGACTAATTTCTGACAATGGAATGCTGAAGAAAGCATCTTTCAAATCAAGGGTTGTATACCATACTTGCGAGGGGGGTAGGTGGCTGAGCAAGGTATAGGGATTCGGAACGGTGGGATGAATGTCCTCCGTCCGCTCGTTTACCTTTCGTAGGTCTTGCACAGGCATATAGTCCCCGCTTCCCGGCTTTTGGACGGGGAGCAGAGGAGTATTCCAGGCAGACTGACAAGGCCGCAGTACTCCTTCCTTTATTAGCCTGTGGATATGAGGGGCTATGCCTCTTCGGGCCTCCTCAGGCATAGGATACTGTTTCACCCGAATGGGGAGAGCAGAAGCCTTCAATTGTATAACTACGGGCGGGAGGTGTTTGGCGAGGCCGGTTCCCGCAGTCTCTGCCCAGGCCGTGGGAAATCTTTTTACCCAATGAGTCATGTCCCCTCCTGGTTCCTGTTGACTCTCAAACAGACGATGCTCGTCAGCCAATGATAGGGACAAGACATGAATCGGGCTCCCTTCTCAATCAGTCACAATTATTCCATCTGGTTCAAAATGGATATGGGCCCCTATTTTGGTGAGTAGGTCCCGTCCGAGCAGGGGAGCGGGGCTCTCAGGGACGACCAAGAAGGAGTGTGTGACCTGGTGTTTTCCCAAGTTCACCTTTCTTTTGGTAGTCCATGTACATAACTGCGTACCGGTGGCCCCCTGAACAACACTTGTTCGTGCCTTGTTCAAAGGTCCATGTGCCTTGTTTAAAACCGAATATTGGGTGCCGGTATCCACCATGAACCCCATCGGCTTCCCCTCCACATGTATTGTTACCCAGGACTCGGGGAGAGGGTCCGAGCCCTGTCTCCTTCAGTCCTCTTCTCCGGCTAGGAGGACTCTGGCCTGCTCTACTGCTCGTTCCCTTTCCCTGTTTTCCCCCGGTCTCCTTCCAAACCCTCTTCTTCCCTTTAACTTAGGACATTCTCTCTTCCAATGCCCCATTTCCTTACAGTAAAAACAGTGTTCCTTATCCGGGGTCCTGGCGTGGCCCCCTCCCCTGGGTTGGTCCCGGACACCCGCTAGGAAAATATGAGCCATTTCTCTCTGTTGCTTTCGGTTTTCCTTAGCCTGGAACTCCCGGTCCTCCTTTCTCAATTTCTCCTGGGCCTCCCTGTCTTCCTTTCTCTGTCTTTCCTCCCTTTCTTCTGGAGTTTCCCTAGCGGTAAAGACCTTTTCCGCTACCTGTAGCATTTCCCTTATAGTCATCTCCCCTAAGTTTTCCTGTTTATTGAGTTTTCTCCTAATGTCTGGAGCTGCCTGATTAATGAATGAGAGTACCACAGCAGACTGGTGGAGGTCCGCCTCAGAGTCAATAGGGGTGTACTGACGGTATGCCTCATAGAGGCGCTCTAAGAAACCGGCCGGGCTTTCATTTTCCCTTTGAACGACTGCTTTCACTTTTGCAAAATTGGTGGGCCTTCTGGTGGCCGCTCGGAGACCGGCCATAAGAGTCTGGCGGTAGATCCGAAGATGCTCCCTACCTTCTGTGTCCCGAAATCCCAATCAGGGCGGCGTAGGGGAAAAGCCTCGTCTATGGCCGGTTGGAGGGTTGTGGGTCTCCCATTATCCCCCAAGACGTTCTTCCTCGCTTCGTTGAGGATGCGCTCTCGTTCCTCCATCGTAAAAAGAGTATTGAGCAGCTGATGACAGTCATCCCAAGTGGGATGGTGTGTATGCATGATGGACTCTAAGAGATCTATGAGACACTTGGGGTCTTCAGAAAAGGGCGGGTTCTGCGTCCTCCAGTTATATAGATCACTGGAGGAGAAGGGCCAGTACTGAAACTGTTGCCCTCCTCCCGGTCCCCCTTGGCCCACCATCCGGACTGGAAGTGTAGGGACAGTTTCCTCCCCCTGTGTTGATGAGGGTGGCCCATCTTCCCCCTCCCTTTCCCAGATCCCTCGGGAGCGAAGTCTTCAACCCATTCCTCCTCCTGCTGCCAGTCCTGTTGAGGAGGATGAGGAAATTTCCTCCTCCGGGGCACTGGCTTGGCCAGGGGGAGTCACGTATGGAGGTGGCCGATCTTCCTCTGCCCCTGCGAGGGATGGGTAAAGGGGGGAACTCTCTGGTAAGACCGGAGATGGTGAAGGAGATGCCCTAATTTGAGGACCGGTCAAGGTGGGAAGAGGAAGTTGGGACCTCCAAATGTTAGGACCCTAATCCTATTCCCCCGAGAGACAGAGAGCCAGGCGTGAATGCAATCAACAAAGCAGAGTTTATTGGGCTGGCTAGCCAGGGTCGAGCTCCCACACGGACACACAGGACCGGTTAGGAAAACACGACCCTGAGCCTCCTTAGGGGAAATCTTATATAGACTGCGGTGGCGTGCATATTTTCGTTATCAACATTGGGCAAGCAGGCAGAGCACATCTTGCGCGTACCTCACATCTTGCACGTACCTCACATCTTGCACGTACCTCCTGCTCACATTCCTCACATTCTATATGCCCTAACCGCGCCCTGCCGCATTGCTTATCTTATCTACACGGGGTGTTTGGTACTGGTTTCTCCAACAAGGGGGTTGGGGCCCGCTGAGACCTCCTATTCCTTTCAGTAGAAGATAGAATATACAGGCAGGTATGTACAAAAGACAGACTTACAACATTTGAGGATAACTTGGCATGCAAATGACTTCTGGAAACTCGTGGAGAGTGGTGGGGATAACAGACCTATGTTGGTCAATCACAAAGTAAAGTATCCTTAGGAGTGAGCATGCCAACAGGAACTCTGGTCAAAGTCAAGGACTGCACCCATGTGAGGGCAAACTTGGTTTTCTGGCAAAGAAGGAACCAGAGCCTATGGCTGTGGGCAGAAGTGACAGCAGGAGAACTGGTTCCACCCACTGAAAAACTGTTTTGTCAAAACCATTGTTCTGCAGGCTGTCCCCTCCTGAGGGCATGCACAGATGGAACTTTGTGTGAACTGGTCTTTCTAGTTTGAATAATACAGAGTGAGGTAGAAAGGGGCCCAGGAGACCAGCAAGTTTCAAAGATGCAGCTGTACTGAGGTGCCATACTGTGTGCTGAGCAACCTCAAACCATGGCTTTATTTAATCCTTACAACAATGGAGTTCAGCCTCCTTTTACTCAGGAGAAGTTTTACTGACAAGTTGAACAGCTTGTCAAAGGTAAGTCAATACGTGAACCCAGACTAATTCCATGGTGTGGCTTCTCACCACTCTGCCAGTGTCTTTTTGTACAGATTAGAAACATTTTCACCAGAGTCTTAGCTTACGGGGCAGTATGGTGGGAAACATGAAATGCACAGAACGAAGTATAGTGTGCTGGATGAATAACAAGAGAGAACCACCAAGCAGTGACATCTTCCCTGAAAACAGACATTATTGTCAAGTGTCACCTTGAGAATGTAAGAGGAATTGGTGACCACCAGAAATTATGAGTCAAAATTTGAATGAATGGTCTTCAGATTTACTCAGAAGATGGAATTTGTCCTCTATCCCTCAAAATTATCTTAAGCATGATTATTTCAATACACAAAGTGAAGTGATTAGAACAGTGATGCGGATTAACCTGTTCATCACCTTCTGTAGTTAACTTTTTTGCATGTGACAGCAATTAAAATTGACTCTCCTAGTGGACTTTCACTGTAAAATAGATATTCTTAACTATTGTCCTCATGCTGTGCATTGCATCTTTGGATATAGTCCTCCAACATAATTGCATGTTTGTAGTGGGAGTTAGAAGAAATTTGGTTTTCTCTCTATTTCCTCCCACTCCAGCCCCCTGGCCCCCATTCTACACCAACTGACTTGTTTTAGATTTCATGTAGAAGAGCGATGATGCAATGTTTTTCTCTCTCTACCTGGCTTATCTAACTTAGCATAAGGTTCTCCAGGTTCGTCTATGTTGCTGCAAGAGGCTGAATGGAATTCCACTGTATGTACAGACCACAATTTCTTTATCCTTGCATAGCCTCCTTCATGGGTGAATTTTCCTTTTCATTAATTTTTGAGTTTTAGTGAAGTATAATTGATGTACAGAATATTACACACATGGAATGTCCATATCTTGATGAGTTGGGGCGTTAGCATCCACTCTTATGTGATACCATTACGACAACCAAGTACTAAACCTCTCCATCTCCTTCAAAATTACATTATGTTCTTTTCTGTTTATTTTTTCATGTGTGTGTATGGGGGGGGAGGAACACTTAACATGAGATTTATCCTCTTCATATATTTTAAAGTGTACAACACCAACTATTAACCATAGGGACTTTGTTATGCCATGGATCTCTAGGATTTATTTATTTTGGACAAAGGCATTTTATATCCATTGAAGAACTTTTCCCCATTTCTACCTTCCTTTAGCTGCTGGCAAGTGTTCCTTAGATTCTCCTCCCCAACTTTGTATTCAAGTATTTTCAGCAAGTCACCACTTCTGTACCCGTGGTTTTAAGTTACTCTCTCCCTGGATAACTCCAGCTTAGATTCAACTCCTGGAGCTTTGGGGGATGCACAGAGCCAGCCAACCACTAAATACTTTATTGTGCATAAGTGTGTTCAGGCAGAGAGCATCTTTGTAGAAGCCGGAGAATATAGTGAAGTTAGATCTCGAAATGTTTAGTTTTAAGTCAAACTGAGGAATAGGGAAAAGATGAGTCTGGAGGAAAGAGCAAGTTATTACCCATGGACATCCTTACAAAGCACAGTAGAAATATGGAGTTAATCTTAAGCACACTGTGGGTGAGTGCAGCTTTCTAAGCATGGGTATGACCTGTGATTAGAAAGATTATTCTGAAAGGATACAAAATTAGTGATTGAGAAAGGCTCTGGTGAATGGCCAATGGGCACTTTCACAGTGAACTAGGTGAGGAGTCTGAGGTATGATGATGTAAACAGAGACAAATGTCTAATCAATAATTAAATTAATTGTTTAGGCAGTAAGGAGTAGTAGAATAAATTTACACTAATATAAATTTAGTACAATGTCTGAAAATTATATTTGAATATACGACCAGGAAGATATATTGGTCTACACACAAGGTTGAAACTCACTCATTATCAAATGAAATATATCAAATTCATTAATTCTGGAGATTTTACTTAATCCAAATACAATTGACTGATAAGTGAAATTTGAAAATCAAATCAGCAAGCCAAGTTAAAAGCATGCATTATCTATTTGTACATTCTAAAAATCAAAATCAAAAACCAAAAAAAAAAAGCAAGTCAAATTGTTTTATTAATTGAAATTGACTTTACAAAATACCATGGTATTTATATTTATATCCTAGGAGCACATAAGTGAAAACATCAATTTAACCTATGTTTGATATCACTGAGGAAAAGAGAAAGTTATTGCTCTTTTACTACCCTTCAAATGTACTAGCACCAAATAAACAAAATATGAGAAATATCCTACCAACATTTGATACGTTTTTATCTTTTCACTTGTATTTGCAACCTTCGGTGCTTCCATATTTGCTTTGGCTGCTGAAGATATTAAGTCTACTTCTGTTGAGTTTAGCAAATTAAAAAAGTTGAAATTCCATTTGCAGTCTGGAACATAAGTTTAAATTATGACATAAATCAAAGTAAAGAAATGATAACTACTTGTTTTCCAAATATTTGCAGCAGAGCCTACTCCTTGTCAAGCAGGCCTGTGGCACAGTGAATAGAGTATGGGAAATGTTTGTGCTCTCGGTGCAGAGTGAGAACATCAAAGAAGGAAATGCATACATCCTCTTACATGTGTAAGGGACTTCAGAAAATGTTTTGTATTTTTGTGGAAATAAAGTTATTGGTTAAAAATTGTTGAATGCATGTACATGTGTAGTGACTTATTCCAGGGACAGCCAGAAGCTTAGGGTGGCTGAGCATTGTGACTAGGTCAAAGGGTGGAATGAGAACCTCAGAGTAGAAGACCCATTGGTTTTATTTATTTATTTATTTTTTCCTTTTTCTTTTATTATTCATATGTGCATACAAGGCTTGGTTCATTTCTCCCCCCTGCCCCCATCCCCTTCCTTACCACCCACTCCACCCCCTCCCTCTCCCCCCCTCAATACCCAGCAGAAACTCTTTTGCCCTTATTTCTAATTTTGTTGTAGAGAGAGTATAAGCAATAACAGGAAGGGACAAGGGTTTTTGGTGGTTGAGATAAGGATAACTATACAGGGCATTGACTCACATTGATTTCCTGTGCGTGGGTGTTACCTTCTAGGTTAATTCTTTTTGATCTAACCTTTTCTCTAGTACCTGTTCCCCTTTTCCTATTGGCCTCAGTTGCTTTTAAGGTATCTGCTTTAGTTTCTCTGTGTTAAGGGCAACAAATGCTAGCTAGTTTTTTAGGTGTCTTACCTATCCTCACCCCTCCCTTGTGTGCTCTCGCTTTTATCATGTGCTCAAAGTCCAATCCCATTGTTGTGTTTGCCCTTGATCTAATGTCCACATATGAGGGAGCACATAGGATTTTTGGTCTTTTGGGCCAGGCTAACCTCACTCAGAATGATGTTTTCCAATTCCATCCATTTACCAGCGAATGATAACATTTCATTCTTCTTCATGACTGCATAAAATTGCATTGTGTACAGATACCACATTTTCTTGATCCATTCAATAGTGGGGCATCTTGGCTGTTTCCATAACTTGGCTATTGTGAATAGTGCCGCAATAAACATGGGTGTGCAGGTGCCTCTGGAGTAACCTGTGTCACAGTTTTTGGGTATATTCCCAAGAGTGGTATTGCTGGATCAAATGGTAGATCGATGTCTAGCTTTTTAAGTAGCCTCCAAATTTTTTTCCAGAGTGGTTGTACTAGTCTACATTCCCACCAACAGTGTAAGAGGGTTCCTTTTTCCCCACATCCTCGCCAACACCTGTTGTTGGTGGTGTTGCTGATGATGGCTATTCTAACAGGGGTGAGGTGGAATCTTAGTGTGATTTTAATTAGCATTTCCTGTATGGCTAGAGATGGTGAGCATTTTTTCATGTGTTTTTTGGCCATTTAAATTTCTTCTTTTGAGAAAGTTCTGTTTAGTTCACTTGCCCATTTCTTTATTGGTTCATCAGATTTGGGAGAATTTAGTTTTTTAAGTTCCCTATATATTCTGGTTATCAGTCCTTTGTCTGATGTATAGTTGGCAAATATTTTCTACCACTCTGTGGGTGTTCTCTTCAGCTTAGAGACCATTTCTTTTGATGAACAGAAGCTTTTTAGTTTTATGAGGTCCCATTTATCTATGCTATCTCTTAGTTGCTGTGCTGCTGGGGTTTCATTGAGAAAGTTCTTACCTATACCTACTAACTCCAGAGTATTTCCTACTCTTTCCTGTATCAACTTTAGAGTTGGTGGTCTGATATTAAGATCCTTGATCCATTTTGAGTTAATCTTGGTATAGGGTGATATACATGGATCTAGTTTCAGTTTTTTGCAGACTACTAACCAGTTTTCCCAGCAGCTTTTGTTGAAGAGGTTGCTATTTCTCCATTGTATATTTTTAGCTCCTTTGTCAAAGACAAGTTGGTTATAGTTGTGTGGCTTCATATCTGGGTCCTCTATTCTGTTCCACTGGTCTTCATGTCTGTTTTTGTGCCAGTACCATGCTGTTTTTATTGTTATTGCTTTGTAATATAGTTTGAAGTCAGGTATTGTGATACCTCCAGCATTGTTCTTTTGACTGAGTATTGCCTTGGCTATTTGTGGCCTCTTGTGTTTCCATATAAATTTAACAGTAGATTTTTCTATCTCTGTAATGAATGTCATTGGAATTTTGATGGGAATTGCATTAAACATGTAGATTTCTTTTGGGAGTATCGACATTTTTACTATGTTGATTCTACCAATCCATGAGCATGGGAGATCTCTCCACTTTCTATAGTCTTCCTCAATCTCTTTCTTCAGAAGTGTATAGTTTTCCTTGTAGAGGTCTTTCACATCTTTTGTTAGGTTTACACCTAGGTATTTGATTTTTTTTGAGGCTATTGTAAATGGAATTGTTTTCATACATTCTTTTTCCGTTTGCTCAGACCCATTGATTTTAGAAGACTAACCTTTCTGGTCTTACTTTTTAAAATGAGTTTTCATAGTATTTTCAATCACCCTGATACTTGTTAATTTAATTATTCACCAGATAACACTCTCATTTATTTAACAATCTATGCAAAGGATTAAATAAACTTTGGTCAATTATTTGAAGTTTTATGTATATTCTTATATGTTCTACTCAGCAAATCCTGTGGTTCAGGTGGCTTTCAGGATATTTACATTATTTTCATTTATAGTTTTACCTTTTATTTGTTTCTTTAGGGTTACCTGGCAGAAGATGTTACATATTATATTAGTGTATTTTCCAGATGAGGCTACTCTAGGAAGTAACCTTCATATTAAAGACCATTATCATGTAACTATTCTTTTCTGTTCTGAAGTGCCTATGACATAAGCAGGGAGAATGTTCCAGTGGAGTGCAATGATGGAATTTAGGTCTGGGTTAAGTGATTTATTGACCTGTCAGAATGCTTTATTCTACCATACTCACAGATCACAATAATATACAGAGCATTCATTTTTGAGGATTTCTGTAACAAGTTACCACAAACTCTGTAGTTTAAAGCACGCTAAGTTTGTTCTTTTGCAGATGGTGGATGTCTGGAGTCCTTAGTGGTTTTTGTAGGCTGATTTTGGGGTTAGCAGTGCCACACTCCTGCCATAGCTCTGGAGGACAGTCTGTCTGCTTGTCTCCTGCAGTAGTTGTATAAGGTCCCTCTGGAGCATAAGTTCTTCAATCTGAATGGGTCCCACCATTCAGCCCTCTTCTCTTCTAGCCATAGGCAAATCTTCTCCATTTACCTCTTTCAACAGGGTTGAAACGACTTCTGTGGTTTACTTCTGTGGTTACTGTGATGTACCTTTGCTCCCCCATGATAATCCAAAAAATTTTTCCTAGTTCAAGATCCTTAATAAAATCTTCAGAGTTGTCACATTCACAGTTTACAAAGATTAGGACCTGGCTATTTTTGGAGGTTATTATTAAGCCTACAGCATATAGTACCTTTCTCAGTGCTAATCACAAAGCAAGAAATGACCTTTTCATTTTATATTGTTTTTATATGATTTTCCCACCCTGGTTTGTTTCTAACTATGTATTTTTGATGCTGTGGCCCTGTATAGAGGAAGCAGAAAATAAAGTTGAATTAGGAAAATAATTCTCTAAAACATTTCCTTTCTGTGTTGCTATTTACTTCTCTATCTTTCCCACCAAAGGTATTTAGAATCTGGTGGGTTTGTTTCTCTCAACCACACAGATGAAGAAAGATGGCTACTCTAGTATCTGAATATATGTTCTTAAATGGTGGACAAAAGAAGGCCTTGTTTCAAGAAGACATGTTCCCCTCTCCTTTCTGCCTCAGCTGAGAGAACAGAGCTTATTGGAAGACAAATACAACCAGTATTTACAGTGGAGATGCCTGGAGGGAAGATGCTCTGATCATCCTGTGCTTTGTGACAGTATTTCTGATCTTTGAAAAATCTGAGGCACTTGCTCAGGAGGCATATTTTTAACCCTGGTGGCCTAAACCACAAATTCCAACTACTTAATTACATTCTGCCCGGAGTGTCCTTCCAAGTGTTCCAGAACTCTGTGGTGGTTTTCATTTCCTATCCTAAGCTGCTCTGTAGTTGGGCTATTGTTATTATTGAACATTCCTGGGAGCAGACAGATGCACTGTTTGAAACAGGAATCTGTATTTCCTATTGAACAAGCTAATAATCTAAAATCTGGTTGCCATATTCCATCTCTAAAGCATAATAAAAGAATTGCATTAAAGGAAGCATAAAAAAGGAAACAGTGAAGGAAAATACAAGACAAGGCATCTGTCCTGGTTAAAACCCAAACCAGCTAACATGAAGAGTCTGGCTCATGTGCTCATCTGAGCGAAAATAATAAAACACTTGTGCTGGTTTCACAAATGGACAGGGTTATTGTTTTTCTAATAAAATGACTTAAATTTCTTTGCAGGAAGTATCACAAGAGGATGGGAAATTTTCTTACAGCAATGACACTCTATTTAAAGCAACTCTGTGTGCATTATAGGGTTCCCTTCTTCACAGCCTCACTTTCAAACTGCTTTACACTGCATTCACACTTTTTAACATTGAATTTCACTCATTACTCATATTAACTGATAAAAAATTAAAAAACAAACAGAATTAGAAAATTTGGAATGTAGAAAAGCAGCCTAGCAACGATTTATTATTCTATTTCAATGGAAGCCCTCTGCTTCTATTTCAATGGAAGACTCTCTCTTCTATTCCAATGGAAGGCGCTCTCTTCTATTCCAATGGAAAGCTCTCTCTTCCTTTAAGACAAATCCCTGTAATTGTGCTTTGATACTAAACCTGTGCCAAGGGCCTCCAACCTACCAGTTGGATCTCTCTGGAATGAATTCATCCTCCTCTGATCTACTTTACTTTGACTCTTGGTATAGAAACTTGCTAAGTCTTTCTCATGTAGAATCATAGTAATATTTTTTAAAAGAGATGAATGTTCTTTTCACTTTTACATTTCCTGAGTAGGACTTTCCCCCATCCTGCCAGAATCATCTGTTTGTCTTTGGGAGGACTGGAATTGTTGAAGCTGGACAGCCATGAGTCAGAAGCAGTTACTATTCAGTTTTTGACTCCAGAATAAAATATATGACTCCACAGAGAGAGCAAAGTTTTGAAATCCAGGCTTGGTTAGGAGAAAAGAAAGACTCTTGCTTCCACTGATGTATCACGTATTTGACTTAGGACTGTAAAGTATGGGTCTTTTCAATTTAATTTTCTACCAAACAGAAGAGGGAATGCTTTCCCCATAGTATTGCGAAGCCAAGGTGGGCAAAGCATACAACGAGACCCACAAATCCTGATTGACCTCTGTGGGTTGCAGGTCCAAGTGTGATGCCTGTTTTTAAGTAGAAGGCCTGCCCAAAGGAAAACAAAGTTGAAACCACTTTTGTCTGGAATCTTGGTTGGGGGAGGTTCACATGCAGGTTCCCTCCATCAGAGACCAGCACAGGCTCCCTCTGCTGGAAATCAGCATTACTGTGAATTTGAGACCCCAGGGTCCCTTTTGCTTAGCTCCAAGAGGGACAGATTTTCTTCCAGCCCAATGGCCATCATGGGAAAAAGGAAGAGAATGAGAAAAACAATTCTCTTGGAAAATTGATGTTTAAGTTGTTTCTTTATCCAAGACTGCTTTATATAAGTAGGAATCCTTTAGATCACAGAAGACAGAAGTACATTTATACGTTAAGCTTAAGTTCAGCTTTTGCTTATAGTAGCCAGAGGGGTGAGAAAGTGGATATTTGTCAGATATTTTTAGATGCCAAATGTCTGTGAGGTACTCTTCTTGCTTTTGAAGAATTTACCAAGTTTTAAGTAAAGTTTAAAGGAACCAGAGAAGCTTAAAGAAAATATGAGATCAACCTTCCTTGTCAGATGAGCAGGATCTTTCCAGATGTGTTCAGAAAGACTTTGATTCAAAAGTAAGCAAGCAGCCACAGACATGGTGACAGTGGGTTTCTTGGAGGTGGCTATGAGAGCGTCTCACATCAAGCCCTGCTCCTGTTGCCAGTGGCTGTGGGTTTCCAACATCAGTGCACATGTCATTGTCATTATCAAAGGAGCAATGAAAGCAGAGTGTTGTCACTGAGACAACCTCATTTTGTCACTGGTTATTATTGTTCGTGGATGTGTGACTCCCAAGCTTGACTCTCTTACCCTTTGGAAATTCTAGGATCTACCTAGCATGCTTTATTAAATTCTTTTTCTACTAAAACTGTGATTAACAGTTTGAGAGCCGTATCTAATAAATTGAATTCATTGAGTTTCTTAGCATTATACACTAGTTTTAGCACTTCGTATGTCATTTACTTCATGCAATCTTTCTACAGAATACTACAGAAATAGAGGCTAGGATTATCCTCACATTACAGTGAGGAAAGTGACTTGTATGGAGATTCACTCAGTCATTTCTCCAAGTTTATA
This sequence comes from Castor canadensis, assembly GCF_047511655.1. Taxonomy (NCBI): domain Eukaryota; kingdom Metazoa; phylum Chordata; class Mammalia; order Rodentia; family Castoridae; genus Castor; species Castor canadensis. The sequence goes on from NC_133394.1 coordinate 57,913,460, forward strand.
AACCAGGTAGACCTGGGACTAAAACTCAGGCAATCCAGCCTCATAGTTTGTATATCTTAGAAAGACACTATTTTTTTTCTATTTATATTGTGTATGAGTAAATTACTAACCACGTATACACCTTGAGAAAACCCATCCATCTCACTACTGCACATAAGCACTGTGCTGGTTCCATCCCCTGTGCCATTACTAAGTGGTTGTAGCATGGCTTCCTCTGCCTCTGGTGCTCTGTCCCCCTTTCTTCAGTCTGCTGCTCTACAGCTTCTTCTTCCCCTGCTCTCTGAAACTGGTCCTGGCCATGAGGCCACCAGTGGTCCTTTTTGTAATCTTTATTCTTTCTTTATATATACAACATGGTATGTGATTCTTTCTTTCTTGATTCTCTTTAATCATTCAATTTTTGTAATATTTTGTCACCTTGTTTTTATTCTAGAACTCTGGACAGTGTTTTTCAAGTCTCAGGGCCCTTCTTTCTCCTCTGACACACCTTAAATTCTTAGTCTTATTTTTCTTTCACATTGTATAATTTTCCTGGATAAATAAAAATATTTTTGTTATGGAAACATTAATGAATCCCTAACCTATATTTTAGCATATACATTTCTTCTAAGACCTGCAGTTACGTAACAAATCATTTTCTGGAAGTCTTCCCTATTATGTTCCAAAGTTACCTCAAATTCATTTATTATTCCTCAAATTAAACTCATCTTTCTTTTCCTCCTCAAACTTGTCCTCCCCTGTCATTTCCTTTATCACACAATGAAATGAATGACTAGCCATACCCATGATCAACTACTCAATTGAAAATCCCACAAGTCATCCATTCTTTGTCCTTTTCCCTCAAGTCCCTCATCCAATTAGCTACAAAGTGCTCAATATACTACTTCCTTCATATTTCAAACCCATCCTATTCTTACCAGTTCCATTTTATCATTTGAGCTTGCTTATTGCAAGAGCCTTTTAAATCCATCATTATGGTGTTTCCTGTCTACATTTTTCCTCTCCCATAGAGTAAGCTTTCAAAGGCATAAAGGCAGCTATTTTACTTCTCATTTAACATCATTCACTCACACCCCATTATGTGGAGAGCTCAGTCTGAGCTTCTCAGCCATTACCTCAGCTGGTCTATGCTTATCGAGATGTTTTATTATCATAACTGTGTCTACAAACCACGTTCCATCTAACTGATTTATTTGCAGCTTCCCCTAATATACATGCACTCTGATGCACCTGCTTGTATTCAGCTGACATGGTTAGCTTACTCCTATTCATCCACTCAAACTCGTCTCAAATTTTACACTTTCTCATGTCTTCCCATGTGCTCATTTTTATGATAACAGTGTTTACCTCTGTGATATTATCTTATTCACTCAATTTGAACTTTGAAAAGGCATTCTCATTCTATTTTTTTTAATCTCAGCATCTCCAGGCCTTCTGTGATGACTGGCATATTGTAGAAACCAGATATTATTATGTCAAACAAAATTGTATAATTGTATATTATATATGTTTTGAAGGTTGAAGAAACTAAGGCTCAGATAGGTTAAGTAATTTCTCCAATGTTATGTTGGCAGTAAATCGGTAGAGGTATAACTGTTATTCTTTTATTTACCTTCTTAGAATGTTTTAATGAAATAGAAGAGAAGGGAAAAGCTCCCAGATGGTTCTCTGGGATCAAAACCAATATTTATCCACTACTCTGTGTTTTTATGTACTTTGTGACTGATATTATTGTGTAAGTCATGGGTAAATTGCCACAGTAGGTATTGAACTATATTTGTTCTATTTAGGAAAACAAAACTGTAAAAAAAATATTAAAATTATGCAAATCAAGCAGTAATTTTCAATGAAAATAATGTAAACTTCAAATATTTCTAAGGTTATATCAATAATTTGCTCATAATTATTGAAATAACTGTGTATCATAATCTAATCTCTTCCCAAATCCTTCAGGAGCCTTCATACAATATAAACACGTGGCCTGGTCACTGCTGTGGTTTGGATAAAGTTTGTCTAAAGGTTTGCATGCTGGAGGCTTGTTCCCAAATGTAATGGTGTTGAGTGGGGATGATGCTTTTAAGAGGTGGAGCTTAGAAGGAGATAATCAGGTTATGGTGTCACCACCCTCAGAAGAGATAAACGCTCAGATCATAGGAGTGGTTAGGTTTCACACAATTAGAAGAGTCACCCTGAGAATGAGTTGTTCTCAAGCAATGACCATCCAATGGTTGGTTTTGGACTCTTCCACAAGTGCAACTTGCTGCTTTCATATATCCATGTGATGATGCTGCATCAGACTCCTTCCTGACATGTCTCCCTGAGTTCGGACTTTTCCACTTTCTAAATGGAAACATAAAACCCTTTTGCCCTTGTAAAATACCCAATCTCAGGTATTTTGTCAGAGCAATACAAAGCAAACTAAAAAATTCATGATCAAAAATAACTTTAAAAAATATTTTTCACCTTAAATTTTAAGAATACAGCAAAATAAAGCTTAATGAAAAAAAATGTTTAAACAACAAACACTAACTGTTTTAATTCTTTATCTCCAAAACTAAACTAGGGAAAAATACAAATGGCCTATAGATATTTATAATAGTCTAATAATAGACTATTAGATGTAATTGAAAAATTCAACCAATTATTGAAATTTGGGTTCTAAATTTGGTAGATAGCACCTTCCACGATTTATCACAACCTAGAGAGAAAACACAGTCACTGTTGGCTATGAATTAACTGAAAACTCTATTTTTGAAAAAATGGAAATGCCTATAATTTGCAATTTTAGAACACATGAAACACAAATAATGTCTTCTATGGCTGCCTAACTGCTTCTCACTTGCAATACAAAATATCAAAATTAACAATCTTTAAAATAGTTGAAATTTGCCTTGCAACTCCTCTGTGAGAAATGTAAGTTTTGTGACCATAACATGTCCTAGTTTTCTTAAGTCTTAACAAAGACTTTCTTGCTTTCAAATTCTTTAATGTTCTGAATTGTAATGACATTCTCACTTGGATTTGTGATAAGATGACTAGACCAGTTTTGAGTTGCTTACAATGATTGTTATTCATTTCCTGTTTTGTGGTGTTCAGGGTACAATATGTACCAACCATTTTTTTTTGTTGTTCTGTTTTCCTTCCTGCAGCTGATCTGATACTAAACTGCTGGCTTTCATAAGTTTCCACTTTGGTCGAAAATAGATAATTTAAGAAATGCAGAAAGTGGAGGCTGCCAAAGCTTGGTTTCCTAACACCAGATTGTTATTTTGCTTTTTCCATTGTGAGAAAATCCAGGCCTGAAGAACCTGGCGCACCTCTGCCTCAGAGTGGCTCCCCTGTCAGGCATTTGCTTCCCCAGGAAGTGCTCTGTGGGGAAGGCCACCATCCAACCTCACTTCTGACTTTATTGTTTGGGTTTCTTGTTTCAGTTCTATTGCTTTTACATCTGGATCATGCGGCTTTCATGTGGTATTAAAAGTATGTCTCCAAGAATGTGTCTCAGATGAACATCCTGTTTGCCTTTTGACTTAAATTTCTGTTTAGTAAACCTTTGTGGTTTGGATACAGTGAGGAGTATTTTCAGCAGAGCTCCCTACCCACTTCCTCAAAAATAATAACGGTCCTATCTGTCCCTCCCTTCCGTACCTCTCCTCTGCTAAATTAATATCTTATATCAAATAAATACATCCCAAGGGTCATCCTAGAACATTGCCTACTCTCACAATGATAAAATCTGTGTCTAAAATATGGCTGTTCAAGAAGCTCTTTCCACAAAAAGACTGTTTTACATGCTGTGCTATTAGCAAATTGAAAACGTTCCCTTTGGGTCTTGGTATTTTGAATTATGACATCCTTGCTTTAGAGAAACATAAACAATGGCTTCTTCAAACATAAGTTAGCAACTGTAATTTTCTGGTCAAAACCAGAAAAGAAATATTGTTAAAGTATTTTTTTAAGTCTTTCCTTCAAATTGGTCATAGAAATCCTATCACAGATGAATAGATTTTCTTGACATTTTGTATAAAAGTATTTTATAAAATAAGTATTGTTTAAGCCAATTTTTTGAAGTAAGGAAATTTGGTTGTTCTTGGCCTTTCTTAATTTGCTTACTTGGGGGGTATGTTCCCCCAAATCCACACATACAATTTCCATTGCCTTTAAAAGGGGTTATGAACACACATCTGAGGGAGATTGACCACTCTGTTTTTGATGTTTTAAAGCCAACTAAAGCATGAACTTCTTGCTTCCTTTCTGATCCAGCGCTTTTCAGTGGGAACAATGCATACGAAGATTTCCTAGGGGGATTTTGTGGTTTGAGGTTTTAATAATCTAGGCTAAAATTCAAATAGCAACCACAGCTGCTTGGATAAGGCTCTTAGACCTCTTTATTTGAACTGCCATGAACTTACCAGAATTTTTAAATATTCTGAGCAAAATTTGACATGCAAGAGTGACATGTGCTGTCACATATGTTTACATAGAAATATATTCTGTATACCTGCAGGTTATACAAAAAAATAGGACACAATGTATGCATTCTTTTCAGATATTTGCAAATATGTTTTTAAAATCGGATTCTTAAACATAATGAGATTTTCTCTTCCATTTTTATAAGGGAAATCTATTGAGAACACTTTAAAAATCAGTGAAGACCTTTTAAATGGAATCTGTCTTTTGGAAAATATGCTATGTCTTTGCTGTTGCTCATTTGTGATACCTTCTGTTAAAATGATTTTTATGTACTTGTAAAATAGCATGTCTCAAATGTAATACTTACTGAAGAGTGCTATGATTTGGACATTGTTTACTTTCTCAAGGGTTGGAGGCTTGGTCTTCAACATAACAGTGGGAGATGGTATTGACCCCGTAAGAGATGGGGCCCAGTGGGAGGTCCTTAGGTTTTTGGGGCACTGTTCACAAAAGGGATTACAGAAGTTCATGTGGGGCCCATTGGTATTTCTCACCAGGAGGCAGGTATAAAAGCCTGAACCTGACTCCTGACTCTCACTTTTGCTTCCTTCCTATGGATGTAACTGCTCACTCTTGCACATGGTCCCATCACTGTAATCCACCATGGTCACAGAGTCATGTGATATGACATGGCCAATAGAGTCTTTGTCTGAACTGAGTCAATGAAGATGTCATGTCCTTTAGCCTGCAGAACTGTGAGCTAAGCAAACCTCCTTTCTTTATAAAGTTAGTTGTTTCAGATATTTTGTTACAGCAACAAATGCTGACAAGTACAAAGGATCTGTTCATGAAGTGTCTAAAGCCTGAAACATGTTAAATAATAGATTTTAGGTACATTTAACTAGAGCCTCAAAACTCCTAAAAGAGACAAAGCTTTCAGAGTCTATCACAGGGTTATAATGCTATTTATTAGTAGTCAATCAGTTGAAGACTACATATTAAGGAATTGGTAAGAGAAGATTATAAAAGCAAAAACCTACAAATGATCTGTCATTAAAGGGCCTAATTCAAAGAATGAAAACTTTTACAGTTGGAACACTGTAGGGGGCATTGAGCATCCTTTTCTGAGTACAGAGCTGGGACATTTCTCAGCTGACAGGCATTTCTCTGGGCAAATGGGCTTGGGAGGGCTTTAGCTTAGAGTCCTAGGTTCGTGCCTAGCATCAGCCCCATGTGCCCTTGTGCACAGTTGCTCTCCTGCAGTCCAGTACTTTGTAAAGTTGTCCACAAAGTGCAAAGATTTACAGAATTATGTGATGGATTCCACTAGGGAGAGGTGCTTCCTGTTGGGATGAATGGAAGCTGGGTTCTTCCTTTTAACTTCTACCAGAGATAATCACATTTTGTCTGCTTTATGTTAATTTTCTAATACTTAGTTTAAATTCATTCTTTGAAGGAAAAATGCCTTCCTTGGTATCATATTAAGTATTGAAAGAGTCACATCTTAAATGCTTCATGTGAACTTGAACTTTTGATTATGAAAGGTTAATGTAGTGGCCATGGTGAACTGTGCCAAGGCAAGGTCCACAGTGCTGAGCTGAGAAAGGCTGTATCCAACACTACAGATTGGGCATCACAAACAACTGATGCTAAGTGTATAATAAAGAAAATTGTAGAATAAAGCCATACACCAATCAGGTGAGCTAGCTATCTTCAGTTCTAAGGGGTCCCACACAGGTTAGTTCAGTTCTTGTGAATCTGAAACTCTTCCCCTCAGCCCCATGAGAAAACATTTGGGTAAACAGACAGAGTGAAGGATCCCAGACTGGCCTGGCAGGAGAGGGTGATAGTGCCATCTCTGTACAAAGGAGGGGCAGAGAGCAAGCAAGTTATCTCACAGGCCAGCTCAGCTCATGGGACACAATAATCCATCCAAAGTCCTCTGAGATACCTAATGGCCAAGTCGGCTGAACTTGACCACACCCCACAAGAAAACCTTTGGCTAAATGTATTGATTGAAAGTTCCCAGGCTGGCTCAATAGGTGAAGAGTGACACCACTCAGCCCAACAAATCTTTCCAAAAGGAGGCAGGGAGAGAGAAGGATAGTTGGCTGGAGTTCAGCATCTGGGTCTCTATCCCAAAACAAGGAGGGTGCCAGGTAATCCAGAAAGCTTGCTAAAGTCCTTAATTTATCTCCCAATTTAGCAGTGTATACATATGCACAAGTAACAGGAGCATTTTGCCTGCCTCTCTGCCACCCACTTACCAAATGAAACATTAAACGGGAGGCCCAGATGGAAATAGGGAAAAAGAATAAAAACTTATGCTGTGCATAAGCTACAGCAACCATTGAATTCCTTCAACAGGGAAAAGTGTAGGCTCTGAAAGCAGTAGAGTACTTTCTAATTACTGTGCTTGGAGAATCCACACTGATGCACAATGGCAACCTCACAACTATCTCACACACCTGGAGCTGCTCTTTCTCACTCCAGTAGTTTCCCTAACACAGAGTCCCCCCATCTCATTCCCACCCCCACACACCAAGTTACACCTGGGCAATCCAAAGCCCTGAGGAGATACGTGGATAAACACAACAGGGACTGCAGACAAAACCTCAGGACCAGAGATTGGAAGGGAGCATCCAGCATACTGATAGAGTACAGAAGACATCCACTCATCTCCTTAACAAAAGAAGAAATTTGGACTTTAAGTTTAAACAAAGTTGAAGTTCTAAGTTTTCTGCCCCTCTTATATTGCTAATTTATTCTTCTTACCTTTTCATTTCTTACTGCTCTCCCCTATTTCTCACTTTTTCTATCTCTTGTTTGCTAACCAGTCAACTAGTGGTTTAGTCTATCTTTTTCTTATATTGTTCTCAAACTTTCTATCCTTCTGAAAACCCTGACAATTATACTTCTCCATAACAACTGAACTACATCTCTATACACTAGAGTCTTCTTTACCTGAAGCCCTCACACTTCACACCTCTTCTCCGCTTTCTTTTTTTTACTTCCTCTCCCATCCCCACTATTTTTACTACCTAAGTTTTAACTTATATGCAAAACGTTTCAATTATCTAACCCCCTACTGTATATAGGTAATATTACCAAAGGTATTATACTTAATGTAAACATTTGGTTTTGTTTTGAATTGGGAAATTTCAATATAATTGCTAAGTTATATCCCTGGCCAATGGTCAGAAATTACACAACAACTAGCCAGTAGCCAGTCATGTTAGAACATAGAAATTAATTTGAGGGAAAGACTTTAGGTAACTAAAACCCCCAAGCAACTAATGGACTTCAGAGGGGCAAATCTCAATATAGAGGCATAGGAAATATGAAAAGGCAGGAGAATATGGCTCCTCAAAAGGCCAAAAAACATACAAAAAGAGGATCTAATGGATAATAAAAAAGATGAAACATCAAGTTCTGAACTCAGAAGAATGATGACAAGAACAATTAATGAGATGAAAGAAAACATGCAAAACCAAGTCAATAAAATCAAAGATAATATGAATAAAAAGCTAAATGATCTCAATGAGAAAGCAAAAAAACAACTAAATGAACTCAAAGAGGATATAAACATCTGAATGAATTCAAAGAAGATACACGCTCTAAAAAACAGATAAAAGAAATAAGGAAGACAATACAAGACATGAAAGGTGTATTTAATTATGATATAGAAAATCTCAAAAAATAAAAAAAAAACACCAAGTACAAATTGAAACTAGGGAAAGAAAAAGCTCCTTAAGTCAAATTAAGCATACAGTTGAAAGCCACTCCAGTAGACTTGAACAAGTGGAAGTCAGAATTTCAGCACTTGTAGACAAAGTGGATATAATAGGAAAAAAACAGATGCATGTATAGAAAAAAGAATAAAGAAATATGAATGGAACATGCAAGAGCAATGTAACTCCATTAAAAGACCAAAGCTATTAACTGTGGGCATTTAATAAGAGGTGAAAGGCATGGGAAACATATTCAACAAAATAATAGCAGAGAACTTCCTAAATTGTAAGAAAGAGGTACCCATCCAGGTACAGGAGGCCTCCAGAACACCCATGACCAAAGCAGCACATTATAGCTAAAACATTAAATGCAGAGAACAAGGAAAGAATATTGAAAACTAAAAGAGGGAAATGTCAAATCACCTATGGGTGGGCAAACCCACCAGAATAACAGTACATTTCTTAGGAGAAACCTTAAAAGCAAGAATGGCATGGAATATGGTATTTCAAGCAATGAAACAATTTCAATCCAGCAAAGCTGGATTCAATTCATAACTGAAGGAGAAATAAAAACTTTTCATGATAAACAGATAAAGGTAAACATAACCATGAAAACATGGGAATAACTAAATCTTATGAGATGAATAGATAAGCAAATGAAAAGTAGAAAAAAATCAAACACATACAAACACACAGAGCAGCAAATGGAAGGAATTATGAATACCTTTCAATATTAACATCAAATATTAATGGTTTTTAATTCTTCAACAAAAGATATAAAGTAGTATGCTGAAAGGAAAATATGAAAATTTGATGACTACAAAAAACACATCTCACTGACAAAAACAAACATTGGCTTAGGTAAAAGGGTGGAAAAAGATTTCCTTTGCAAATGGACCCTAAAAACAGGCAGGAGTAAGTGTACTTTTATTTGATAAAGGAGACTTCAAAACTAAATTAGTCAGAAGAGACAAAGAAGACCACTCCATACTAATAAAAGGAAAAATACATCAAGAGGAAATGATTGTTAACTTATACGTTCCCAATGTCAGTAAAACAGACTTCATTGAATATAGACTACTGTACTTTAAAGCACAGATAAACCCCAACACAATCATAGTAGGAGACTTCATCACCCCAGTGCTACCAAAAGATAGGTCATCCAGACCAGAAAAAAAAAAAAAAACAAAGAAACCTCAGAATTAAATGATACCATAGACCAAATGGACATAACAGACATCCACAGAATGCTTCATTGAGCAGCCACACAATCCGCATTCTTCTCAACAGCCTATGTGCTTTTTCCAAAATGGATATTTTAGACACAAAGCAAATCTTAGCAAATACAAGAAAAGTGAAATTGCTCCCTGTATCTTGTTAGACCACAAGGGAATAAAACTAGAACTCAAAACCAAAAAGGAACACTTTAGAAAATGTTTAAACACATTGAAAGTGAACCACACATGTTGAATTCCTAGTGGGTTATTGAAGAAATAAAGGGAGAAACCAAAGTGTTCCTGAAATCTAATGAAAATGAAAACAATGTACCAGAAACTATGAAACATAGCAAAGGCAGCTCTAAGGAAAGGTTTATACTATGAAGGCCTATATTAAAAACACAGAGATATCTCAAATAAATAACCTAATACTGCAGTTCAAGCATTTAGAAATATAAGAACAAGCTAAATCCAAAATTAGTAGAAGGAGAGAAAAGTTGGTCATTCCAAAAGATAAATAAGATTGATAAGCCTTTATTCAATCTGACTATAAGGATAAAGGGATATTTATACAATTAGAGATGTAAAAGGGGATATCACAAGAAATACCAGTAAAGTCCAGATGATAACTAAGGAATACTTTGAAAAGTTACATGCAAATAAACTGGAAAAGCTAGAAGAAATATATAAATTTCTAGATGCATTTGATCAATCAAAATGGAATAAAGAGGATATGAAACATCAAAATAGATCAATAATAAGCAATGAAATTGAAACAGTAATAGTGTCCTAACAAAGAAAATACCAGGACCCAATGGACTCATTGGGTCTGCTGAATTCTACCAGATCTTTAAAGAAGACCTAATAACTATACCTTTCCATGAAATAAAAAGGGAAGGAACACTGCCAACATCATTCTATGAAGTCAATATTATACTCATTCTAAAACTGGACAAAGGTCCAACAAAAAAAGAATTATAGGTCGATCTCCTTAATGAATGTAGATGCAAAAATTTATGATAAAATACTGGCAAACTGAATTCAACCACACATCAGAAAGATTGTATGCTGTGATAAAATCAGTTTCATTCCAGGGATGCAGGGATGGTTCAACATATGCAAATCAATAAATGCAATACTGCATATAAACAGAACTGTGATCATCTGAATACATGAAAAAAAGCCTTTGACAAAACTCAACATATTTTCATGATAAAAGCTCTGAAGAAACAAGGAATGGAAGAAAGGTACCTCAACATAATAAAGGCTACATATGACAAACTTATAGCCAACATCATGCTAAAGGTGGAAAAACTGAAACCATTTCTCTAAAGTCAGGAATAAAACAAAGGAGTCTACAATCCCCACTTTTATTCAATATAGTTTTGAAATTTCTAGCCAGAATAATAATGCAGGAAGAAGTAAAAAAAGGAATTCAAATAGGGAAGGCCTAAGTCAAACTATCCCTATTTGCAGATGATGTGATTTTATACCTAAAAGACCCTAAAAGCTCCAATAAAAAGCTCTTAGACATCATAAACACTTTCAGAAAAATAGAAGGATACAGAATCAATATGCAAAAATCAGTAGTGTTTCTATATAAAAACATGAACAGACTGAGAAAGAATTCAGGAAAACAATCCCATTTATAGTAGCCTCAAAAAATAAAATAACTAGGAATAAACTAAACAAAGGAAGTGAAAAACATCTACCATGTAAACTATAAATCACTGAACAAAGAAACTGAAGATGACATCAGAAGATGGAAAGAAGTTCTATGCTCATGGATTAGCAGAGTTAATATTATGAAAGTAGCTATACTATCAAAACCAATTTATATGTCCAATGTTATCCCATCAAAATTCCAATGACATCCTTGACAGAGATAGAAAAGTCAAGCCTAAAATTCATAAGGAAACACAAAATACCTCAAATAGGCAAGGCAATACTGAGCAAAAGAGCAGCAATACTGCAGGTATCACAATATCTAACTTCAAACTATACTAGAGTCATCACAATAAAAACAACATGGTACTTGCACAAAAACAGTCATGAAGATCCATGGAACAGATAGAAGAACCAGACATAAATCCACATAGCTATAGTTATCTGACTTTTGATAAAGGAGCACAAAACATATGCTACAGAAGAGACAGACTCTTCAACAAATTGGTGGGAAAACTGAATGTCTTCAGGTAGAAGATTGGAGCTAGATCCCTATCTTTTATCCTGTACTAATATCAATCCAAAGTTGATCAAAGACCTAATGTAAGGCCTAAAATTTTAAGACTAGTACAGGAACAAATAAGGAAAACCATGGAACATACAGACATAGACAATAACTGCCTGAGTAGATCTCCAATTGCTCAGCAATTAAGAGAAAGAACTGACAAGTCAGACTACATGGGAGAGGTGAAGAGAATATAGAGAGTGAATAATATTGAAATACATCACACCCATGTAGGAAGAAGGCATAATGGAATGCACTGAAAGCAGCTGAATAAATGCTAAAGTAAAGAATAAAAGGGTTTAGACAGATTATAATATATTCACAGGTGAAATACCATGGTGAAACCCCTTGCAACAATGAATATACACTTAAATAATGATGGACAGAAATGTAAAACAGGTCCCTTTGAGGGGCGAGGTTCTGGGGGGGGTGAATGGAGAGGGTAAAGGGGGTGAATATGGTCGATGTCCTTTATACACTTGTATGAAACTTGTCAAAATCATTTTAAGTAGGGGGAGAGGAGGATGAGGGAGGATGAGGGTGAAGATGAACCTAGCAAAGGTACATTGTGTGCATATATGGAAATGTCACAATAAATCCCTTGTACATCTATTACATGCTAATAAAATGTTTTAAAAATATTAAAGGAAATTGTGATGGATAATATGTACAAATGATAAAGCTCTTTGAAAAGAAAATCAAAATACTCAAAAATGTATCATCCTGGTATTAGAAGATTTATTGATAAAATCAATGCATCTTTTGTGACTGGAAATTTTTTCTTCTATTGCTTGTTTACTTACTAATGCTTTATTCTAATGGTTAATGTTGATTTTTAACTTGATTGGATTCTGAAAAAATGCCTAGGAAATTACATTTTTGAGTGTGTATGTGAAGATGTTTCGATACCATTAAAAGGTGGCGAAGTCCTGCCCTGGATGTGGGCAGGACCATTCAATAAACTGGGGGCCCAGATGGAAAAAAGGGGAAGGAAAAGCTGTGTGCCTGTGGCTCATGCTTGTAATCCTAGCTACTCTGGAGGCACAGATCAGCAGGATTGTGGTTCAAAGCCAGCCTGGGCAAATAGTTTGTGAGACCCTCTTTTGAAAAAAAATCACAAAAAAAGGGGTGGTGGAGTGGATCAAGGTGTAGGCCCTGAGTTCAAATTCCAGCACTGTAAAAAAAAGTGGGGGAGGGGGAAAGGAGAAAGCTAGCTAGCAAATTCTTTCTTTCTCTGCTTTCTGGCTTCTACCAGGTGCGAGTGCATAGCCTCTGCTGCATACTCCTGTGCCTTGCCTCAGCCAAAAGCAGTGGATCCTTCTGACCTTGGACTGAAACCACTGAAATTGTGAGCTAAAATAAATCTTTCCTGTTTCAAACTGCTTCTCTCAGATATTTGTCACAATGATGAAAAGTCTGACTAACACCATTCCCAGGGGCCTATTTACTAAACATTAATTATGAGACTATTTTTATAAAAGAATCTGAAACCAGCACTTTCATGATCTGGGGGCCTCTGCTTCCTCAGATTGTGTTTTATTAGAATGACAGTCTTTGATGACCATTCTTACCATTCTCCATCTTGTGAATCCAGAGACAAATGATGAACAGAACTTTCTAGCAACTGATATTCTATGAAGGACATGCTTTGAGAGCTACAAAAACTCTGAATGAACACTACTTTCAAACTTCTCACTAAACCCTTGATCAGAGTTTAGCATGACCTTTGTCAGCTGAGGCTACTTCCCTGGGAAAATCCAGTCCCCTTTTGCATTCCTCCATGTCTGAAAAAGTCACGGGACTGTCAAAAGAAGTTAGTGTTTGTCCCGATCAATACCTGACCACAGGCACCTTGCCCTTCCTTTCCTACAGCAGCAGAGCTTGCAATAGTGAATTCTTCCTCTGTTCTTTGAGATGTGTGTGTCTCCTGTAATTCAGAGTGCTTTTCTCCAGGATCTGAAAGCCATACCTTTGAAATGTGATCATCGGGAAGGATGGAGCCTCTGTCTCACAGTCTCTGAGGGAGGATAGAATCCTAACTTCCATAATTGTCGGCTAGCAAACACTGCTGGTCTAATCACACTGACTAACTGTCTCTGATATGCACTTGAGTTCCCTATGTTCCCCTGCTCTGCACTCCCATTCTCACTTTCAAACACTAAGTCACCTCTGTGCAAACCAGAATGGAACTGAGCTTGTTCCTGTCAATAGTTACTGGGTAAAATGTTTTCACCTCTTTTTAATGTCTGGCTTTGTTTACCTTTGACAGTTTTAAAACAAAACAGTGTGCTGTCTCTGGAAGGAAATTTCAGAGAACACTTCATGAGGAAAGTGGAGGTACGTATAAAGGGCCTGGGATCTCAGGAGCTTTCTAGCAAGGCTGGGGATCAGTTCAGTAAGTCCATGTGAGTGATAGGCTCATCTGGATAAGAATCCAAGGAATACATAGCTTCAGTCACAGACTAAAAGCTTAGAATCTTGACAAGGGGTTGGAATCCTGGTAGAAGGTGAGTTCATAACCAAGAAAAAAAGGTGTCACCCCAATTCTATAAGGTCTTAAATGGCCTGAGAAGTTTTAAGATAGTTAATCATTCTGACAAAGGCTCCAGAGAACAGAAGAGCTTAAACTCCAAGTGGCTCTGAAAATACTAACTATGGCAAGCCTCTGGAGTGAGGTAGGCTAGGAGAACAAGGTTATGGCATGTACCACTCAGTCAACATCAGAGGTGATACCATGTGGAATTCTCTGAAAAACTATCATGGACAAAGCATAAGAAAATGATATTAAAGAATAGGAGTGTTAATTATAGAAGTTATTGATATTATGATTACTAAAACCTGAAATTTCCATTGAGAAAAATGAGACAAAGTCTCTCTTTGGTAGTATGACCAGTATTAGACAGATAAAGGTTTAACAATGTTCCCTCAATTGTTAGACAAAACCAAATTATACTTTTGAAATATTTTTCTGGAAAATCCCAACTAATATTGTATCTCTTTTAATAAATTGATTTGGTGTGGATTAGAGGAAATGTAATATTAAACAGTGGTCATGCGAAGTGTGACATATTTCTTTGATGGATAGATTTTGGTGATGGAATTTTATTGCACTGATACTAAATATCTAATTTTACAGTTACTACAATGATTTGGAAACAGGTAAGAGTCACAAATTTTGTGGCAGAAGGTAAGCTGTTAGAGAAGTGAAGTGTGGAGTTTCATGGGTAAATTGCCGGATGATTTGATAAAAAGAGCTGATAAAGAAGCAGTGTGCTGATCAGCTAACTGAAAAGAGAGAGAAATTGAATGCTGCAAAGGGGAAGAGAGCTACTCCCACTTTTCCAGATCTATCATTTAAAAAGGGACACTACTGTTACAAATAAACATTTTGAGTGCAAATGACTAAACAGGATTTAGCCAAGGAACTGAAGTGTTTCAGAAGACTCAGACAGGTCATGGAGACAGCCAACACTGCAATTTCTGCAAGTCCAAGGTTTCTAGGCTCTTCACACCCTTTCTTGAAGCTGTCTAGATTTTTCTTCTAGTAACTCTCCTTCTTTTTTTACATGGCAGCATTAGTTTGGTTTGTCTTGTACTTTTGGCCCAGTAGTGTTGCTGACTCCCCTTAGTCCCACTCCTCAAAGTGGGCTGTTCCCTAAGGTTGTGTGTTCTGTTCTCTTCTACCACCACAGGCTTTTCTTTGAAGTTTTTGCTTATTAATTTCATGACATTAGTAAATTAAATGCATTCAAAGCTCTGACAGTGTCCCCAAAACATTGCATGGCTCTGAAGGTAGTGAGTGGGTAGCACTTCTTAGACATTTCCACTACTGCTGCCAGACAGCACAACAGCTGCTACCCTACCCAGCCATGGTGACCAGTGGCAGAAGCAGTGTCTGCTTCAGATCACATGAACTAATGCATAAAATTGAACAGCTTGCTTGAAATAAACAGTGTTATTAAAGAACTTATTTTCTTTCCATATTTTGTTTCTTTCTTTTTTCTACAAGAGGACAATTAATTATTAGCTTGTTCTCCATTCTAAATCTTTCTTCTCTCCCTCCACCCTGACTTTTCCTTTTCTTTAACAAAAAAAGCACAGAAGATCTAAATCACTATCATGCATTCCTTATTCAAGTTCATTTTAAAATTAAAATAAAATTTTGCATTGGTAAAATTCTGTTTTAAAATTAATTCTGGAGAGATTCCAAGATGGCGGCTAGAGGGAGGAAGCAGAAAGTGTGCCTTCTATAATGAAATCTTGGAGAGATGCTGGAGACACACCTTACAGGCAAAACCACTGAGGAGAGGCAAAACTTTGACCCCTCCACACCTCCAGCCTGTGCAGAGAATCTCCACTTCACGTTAAATGGAGAAACCAGGAGGGCCCCTGGGCCACCAATCGCCCATGCCCAGACAGCTTGGGAAGACCCAGACAAGGTGAGCTTAGCAGTACACAGTGCTCCCACAGACAACCCTGGGCCAGAACAGCAGAGCCCCCTGGACAGACTGACCTCCACCTGGGGAAAAAAGAGAAACTGAGTAATAAGCGATAAGAACAATAAAGACACGTTGCAAAGAGGGTGGGGCGCACTGAGCACTGAAGAGGGGACAAGGGGAATCCTTCCTGGAACTATAAATAAACAAGCCAGGCCTGGCCGGAGAGGCTCCAGCAGGAGTGGGGGCACGCATCCAGCAACCAGGAGTGGGAAAGCTTCTGAGAGTGGTGGAGGGAGGAAAACTCCACAGGAGAGGAAGGAAGACCCACCTCCCATGTGACAGCTGTAAACAAACATGGCAGCTGGCAGGAGCAGCAGCACCACCCAGCAATCAGGAGCAGGAAAGCTGGTAAAAGTGGCAGTGGGAGGAAAACTCCACAGGAGAGGGGGGAAGACCCACTTCCCACATGAGCTGTAAGCAAACACTCAGGCCAGAGAAAGCAGGTGCAGTGTCACCTCCCCCAGTGTGCTTGGAAAGGGGAAAGCTTGTAGCAGTGGCTCACACACAGGAGAACTCTGAGTAAACAAAGCCTGTGGGGCCAGGTGAGTGCTAAGCTCACCCCAGAGATCTGCATAAATAATGCCTCTAGCAACAGCAGGCTGACAGCAGTGGGCAGGTAAGCCACAGCCGCAGATAGCCATTCACAGACCTGTCTCCAGACTCTTTTTTTTCTCTCTCCCTACCTTTGATGAGAAAAAAAGCAAACTACACCTGCATGCTGAAAAACTTATTGAAACTGAATTGCATTTGAACTTGGGACACTTTGTGGGGTTTTGTGTGTGTGTGTGTGTGTGTGTGTGTGTGTGTGTGTGCAGTTTTGTTCTATTTTATGCATCCCCATTGATGAGACAACTACAGAACATCTGAGGCACCATCTCTAGGATTGGAGGCTGAGATGGACACCAAAATTATTAACACTGAAACTTCATTGCATTTGAACTTGGAGTTTTTTTTTTATTTTCTATTTTTCATTTTGTTTTATATATATATTTTTTTCTTTTATTTACTTATTTTTTATTTTTATTCTTATCTTTATTCTTTTTATTTTTTATTTTCAATCCTCTCTCTCTCTCTCTAATGCCTGTTCAGCTTACTGTTGATTAGTACACTAACACTCCCTGTTTATACCTTTGAAACTTTCTTGTTTGATTCTTTGTTTTGTTTTTTCTACATGTTTGTTTATTTGTTTTTTCCTTTTTCTTTAACTTCTTTGCTTTCCATCTCCTCTCACCCTCCCATTCTAAATATCACCATTGTTATTATTACAAGCTAGAAAATACTTAATTGCACACAATACAGGGACAGTAACAACACCAAGGGCAATGACAGGAAGACAGAAAAAAAAGGGAAACCAGTTTCCCCACAGCAAAAAGTTAGTACAGGAACCAGAGGGAAATGAAGAAAACAGATACTCAGATCCAGACGAAGATAAACTATACCAAAGAACCCAATGAAGCCCACAAGAATAATTTAAAAGAAGACATACTACAGGTAATCAATGAGAATTTTTTAGAGATGATACTGGATATGGTCAACCAAAATATACAGGAGACACTCAAGAAATTCCAAGACAACAAAAATAGAGAATTGAAAAAGCAAAAGAAGAAATAAAGGAAACCATAGAAGCACTGTATAAACACCAAAGTGAAACAGAGAACACGATTAATAAAGAGATAAATGAACTCAGGACAAAAATAGACAACATTAAAGAGGAAACCACCCAGGATATGGAAAACCCCAGAAAAAAGAACGAAACAGAACTGCAACACAAAACGGAAGGCCAATCCAGCAGAATAGAACAAACAGAAGACAGAATCTCAGAACTTGAAGATGAAATGGTAATTAAAGGAAAAACCAAAGAACTACTAATTAAACAACTCAAGACCTGTGAAAAGAAAATGCAAGAATTCACCCAATACATCAAAAGACCAAACTTGAGAAACATGGGCATTGAAGAGGAGAAGAGGTGCAAGCAAAGGGAATGCATAATATATTCAACAAAATAATAATGGAAAATTTCCCAAATCTAGAGAAAGATATTGCCATACAGATGCAAGAGGCCTCCAGGACACCAAACAGACCAAATCAAAATAGACCTACCCCATGACATAGCATCATTAAAACTACAAGTTCAGAAACTAGGGAAAGAATATTGAAGGCTGTAAGAGAGAAAAAACAAATAACATATAAAGGTAAACCCATCAAAATCACAGCAGACTTCTCAACAGAAACATTAAAAGCAAGAAGAGTGTGGGGTGAGATCTTCCGGGCACTGAATGAAAATAACTTCAACCCCAGGATACTCTACCCAGGAAAACTATCATTCAAAATAGATGGAGCAATAAAAGTCTTCCATGATAAGTAGAAACTAAAACAATATGTGACCACAAAGCCACCATTACAAAAGATTCTGCAAGGGATTCTGCACACAGAAAGTGAAACCCAACTTAACCATGAAAAGACAAGCAGCACCAAACCACAAGAAAAGAAAAAGCAAGAGAGTAAAGAGTAACTTCAACTTAGGTACACACAATCAAACCTTCAAACAACTAAGACAACTAAATGACAGGAATCACCACATACCTATCAGTACTAACACTTAATGTTAACAGACTTAATTCACCCATCAAAAGGCACCACTTGATGAAGTGGATTAAAAAGGAAGATCCAACAATTTGTTGCTTACAGGAGACCCATCTCACCGACAGAAATAAGCATAGGCTTAGGATGAAAGGCTGGAAGAAGATTTACCAAGCCAATGGCCCCCAAAAACAGGCAGGAGTAGCAATACTTATCTCTGATAAAGTAGATTTCAAACCTACATTGATTAAACAAGATAAACAAGGACATTCCATACTAATAAAAGGGGAAATAGACCAAAAGGAAATAACAATTATCAACCTCTATGCACCCAATGTCAATGCGCCCAATTTCATCAAACACACCCTGAAGACCTAAAAGCATATATTAACTCCAAAACAGTGGTTGTGGGAGACTTTAACACCTCATTATCACTAATAGATAGATCATCCAAACAAAAAATCAATAAAGAAATCCAACATCTAAAATATACAATAGATCAAATGGACCTACTTGTTGTCTACAGAACATTTCATCCAACTTCTACAAATATACCTTCTTCTCAGCAGGCCATGGAACCTTCTCCAAAATAGATCATATCCTATGGCACAAAGTAAGTCTCAGCAAATATAAGAAAATAGAAATTGTACCGTGCATACTATCTGATCACAATGCAGTAAAACTAGAACTCAACAACAAAAGTAAAGACAAAAAACATGCAAACAGCTGGAAACTAACTCATTACTTAATGAGCAATGGGTCATTGATGAAATAAAAGAGGAAATTAAAAAGTTCCTGGAAGTCAATGAAAATGAAATCACAACATACCAGAACCTATGGAACACAGCAAAGGCAGTCTTGAGAGGAAAGTTTATAGCCATGACTGCATATATTAAAAAGATTGAAAGATCCCAAATCAATGACCTAATGATACATCTCAAACTCCTAGAAAAACAAGAACAAGCAAATCCCAAAACAAATAGAAGGAGAGAAATAATAAAAATAAGAGCTGAAATCAATAAAATAGAAACAAAAAAAAATGCAAAGAATTAATGAAACAAAAAGTTGGTTCTTTGAAAAAACAAACGAGATTGATAGACTCCTGGCAAACCTGACTAAAATGAGGAGAGAAAAAACCCAAATTAGTAGAATCGGGAATGCAAAAGGGGAGATAACAACAAACACCATGGAAGTACAGGAAATCACCAGAGACTACTTTGAGAACCTATATTCAAATAAATTTGAAAATCTTAAAGAAACAGACAGATTTCTAGATACATATGATCATCCAAAACTGAACCAAGAGGAAATTAATCACCTGACTAGACCTATAACACAAAATGAAATTGAAGCAGCAATCAAGAGTCTCCCCAAAAAGAAAAGTCCAGGACCTGATGGATTCTCTGCTGAATTCTATCAGAGCTTTAAAGAAGAACTGATACCAACCCTCCTTAAACTGTTCCACGAAATAGAAAGGGAAGGAAAACTGCCTAACACATTTTATGAAGGCAGTATTACACTTATCCCAAAACCAGGCAAAGGCACCTCCAAAAAGGAGAACTATAGGCCAATCTCTTTAAAAAACATTGATGCAAAAATGCTCAACAAAATAATGGCAAACTGAATTCAACAACACATCAAAAAGATTATTCACTATGACCAAGTAGGCTTCATCCCAGGAATGCAGGGGTGGTTCAACGTACGAAAATCAAGAAACGTAATAAACCACATTAACAGAAGCAAAGACAAAAACCACTTGATCATCTCAATAGATGCAGAAAAAGCCTTTGATAAGATCCAATACCATTTCATGATAAAAGCTCTAAGAAAACTAGGAATGGAAGGAAAGTACCTCAACATTGTAAAAACTAAATATGACAAACCTACACTCAGCATTATACTTAACAGAGAAAAACTGAAACCATTCCCTCTAAAATCAGGAACCAGACAAGGATGCCCACTATCTCCACTCCTATTCAGCATAGTACTGGAGTTCCTAGCCAGAGCAATTAGGCAAGAAGAAGGAATAAAAGGAATACAAATAGGTAAAGAAACTGTCAAAATATCCCTATTTGCAGATGACATGATCCTATACCTTAAAGACCCAAAAATCTCTACTCAGAAGCTTCTAGACATCATCAATAGCTACATCAAGGTAGGAGGATACAAAATCAACATAGAAAAATCATTAGCATTTCTATACACTAACAATGATGATACTGAAAAAGAATGTATGAAAACAATTCCATTTACAATAGCCTCAAAAAAAATCAAATACCTAGGTGTAAACCTAACAAAAGATGTGAATGACCTCTACAAGGAAAACTATAAACTTCTGAAGAAAGAGATTGAGGAAGAATATAGAAAGTGGAGAGATCTCCCATGCTCATGGATTGGTAGAATCAACATAGTAAAAATGTCTATACTCCCCAAAGTAATCTACGTGTTTAATGCAATTCCCATCAAAATTCCAATGACATTCATTACAGAGATAGAAAAATCTGCCGTTAAATTTATATGGAAACATAAGAGGCCACGAATAGCCAAGGCAATACTCAGTCAAAAGAACAATGCTGGAGGTATCACAATACCTGACTTCAAACTATATTACAAAGCAATAACAATAAAAACAGCATGGTACTGGCACAAAAACAGACATGAAGACCAGTGGAACAGAATAGAGGACCCAGATATGAAGCCACACAACTATAACCAACTTGTCTTTGACAAAGAAGGTAAAAATATGCAATGGAGAAAAGACAGCCTCTTCAACAAAAACTGCTGGGAAAGCTGGTTAGCAGTCTGCAAAAAACTGAAACTAGATCCATGTATATCACCCTATACCAAGATTAACTCAAAATGGATCAAGGATCTTAATATCAGACCACCAACTCTAAAGTTGATGCAGGAAAGAGTAGGAAATACTCTGGAGTTAGTAGGTATAGGCAAGAACTTTCTCAATGAAACCCCAGCAGCAAAGCAACTAAGAGATAGCATAGATAAGTGGGACCTCATAAAACTAAAAAGATTCTGTTCATCAAAAGAAATGGTCTCTAAACTGAAGAGAACACCTCAGAGTGGGAGAAAATATTTGCCAGCTACACATCAGACAAAGGACTGATAACCAGAATATATAGGGAACTTAAAAAACTAAATTCTCCCAAAACTAATGAACCAATAAAGAAATGGGCAAGTGAACTAAACAGAACTTTCTCAAAAGAAGAAATTCAAATGGCCAAAAAACACATGAAAAAATGCTCACCATCTCTAGCAATAAAGGAAATGCAAATTAAAACCACACTAAGATTCCACCTCACCCCTGTTAGAATAGCCATCATCAGCAACACCACCACCAACAGGTGTTGGCAAGGATGCGGGGAAAAAGGAACCCTCTTACACTGTTGGTGGGAATGTAAACTAGTACAACCACTCTGGAAAAAAATTTGGAGGCTACTTAAAAAGCTAAATATTGATCTACCATTTGATCCAGCAATACCACTCTTGGGGATATACCCAAAAGACTGTGACACAGGTTACTCCAGAGGCACCTGCACATCCATGTTTATTGCGGCTCTATTTACAATAGCCAAGTTATGGAAACAGCCAAGATGCCCCACTACTGAATGGATCAAGAAAATGTGGTATCTATACACAATAGAATTTTATGGAGCCATGAAGAAGAACGAAATATTATCATTTGCCGGTAAATGGATGGAATTGGAGAACATCATTCTGAGTGAGGTTAGCCTGGCCCAAAAGACCAAAAATTGTATGTTCTTCCTCATATGCGGACATTAGATCAAGGGCGAACACAACAAGGGGATTGGACTTTGAGCACATGATAAAAGCGAGAGCACACAAGGGAGGTGTGAGGATAGGTAAGTCACCTAAAAAATTAGCTAGCATTTGTTGTCCTTAACGCAGAGAAACTAAAGCAGATACTTTGAAAGTAACTGAGGCCAATAGGAAAAGGGGACCAGGAACTAGAGAAAAGGTTAGATCAAAAAGAATTAACCTAGAAGGTAACACACATGCACAGGAAATTAATGCACTCCCTGTATAGCTATCCTTATCTCAACTAGCAAAAACACTTGTTCCTTCCTATTATTGCTTATTCTCTCTCTTCAACAAAATTAGAGATAAGGGCAAAATAGTTTCTGCCTGGTATCGAGGGGGTGGAGGGGAGAGGGAGGGGGTGGAGTGGGTGGTAAGGGAGGGGGTGGGGGCAGGGGGCAGAAATGAGCCAAGTGTTGTATGCACATATGAATAATAAAACAATAAAAAAATAAAATAAATTCTATATGCAAAATACATTACAAAATAGGAAGGGGTATAAACAGAAAAAAAAGAATTCTTTGTCTTTCCACACACCTTTGTATTTTCTCCTGATTTCCTTGTCTTTTGGGAGGCCTATTATCTGTGCTGTTAAGTGTCCTATATGTACCTGTCATATTTTGTAAGTGCATTAACTCTTATTATTATAGAACAAAATATTTTTTATTATAGAACATAAAATGCTTAAAATATGTTTAGTGGGAAAAGACTATAAAAGGTCTCCTGAAATTTCACCAACTTAAGAGAGTGTTTGGATGTATATCACTTATGTGTGTGTGGTATAGGAGGATTCTGAGTATACTGTTGTATAACTTGGTTTGTGCCCTTAAAATATATGGCAATACTACATATCATATAAGCTCCTAAAATCACTTATGACCCTGATTATAATTCCATTTAATTTTATTCTAGTATTACAATGAAAAACTTTTGCAGCAAATTTCATGTGTCCTTTTGACCTGTTTTTAATCCTTGGCCATCACATTCTCATTTTGTTTTAATTTTATTTTCAACTTTTTTCACACATATTTTTCATTTTTTATTTCTACGTCTCTCCTTCTCATTTATCTCTTTTATTTATTGTGCAGAGTAATAAAATAGAGTTGTTCATTTCAGTTTGTTTATTGAGAGTCTGTTGTTAGCCAGATGTTCTGCTAAGTACGGAGTAAAGAGAAATAAATAAGAAAAATTCTCCTTTTATATTTTAGTAAGAGAGACAAATGAAATGTTCAAAGCAGTGTCATGGGTGCAATAAGAAATGGTTGCACAAAGTAATTATTGGGGGAGTAAATAAGAATGATTGTTAGAAATGTTCATTTTATACATGTGTAAAGATATGTACATCTATAGGAATTGTGGTATGCTATTGGTCTATTTTGAACAATATTATGACAGATTTTATGGGCTGGGGGAAGCTCAAGTGGTAGATCACCTGCCTGGCAAGCACAAGACCTTCAGTTCAAACCACAATATCACCAAAACAAAACAAATTTATGAAGCATTAAAGACTAAATACCAAATCTCAATAATCTAAATTTAAATAATTATTGTAATACTAGCGAAGCACATCTACAGTCATATAGAAAATGTATTTAGGAATTTACTTATTTTTGGTGATACTGAGGCTTTGAACTCAGGCCCTGTACTTGCTTAGCAAATACTCTGTCACTTGAACCAAACCTCTATCCCCTTTCTTATAGTTATTTTTCATGGGGTTTTTGCATTGGGTGGCTTTGGACAGTGCTCCTACTAGCCTTTCACATAGGCAAGACTATATGGGTGTGTACCCATATAGTTCTTTGACATAAGGCCTCCTTAACTTTTTTTTGTCCAGGCTGGCCTTGAGTCACGGTCTTTCTATATCAACCTCTGATTACAGGTGTGACCCACTGTGTCCTGTCCTAGAAATTTATTTTTAAATTAAAGTAATACTGAATCTTTTTGCATATGTGAACACTCCTGGAGTCAGTACCCAACCTAGACCAGCCTGAGTTGGGGATGGGTTATGTGGAGGTATCCAGAGGAGTCAACTTCATAGAAATAGAACCTAGGATGATGGAAGGGAAAAAAAGGTAACTTTGACAGGGCTAAAATTTCAGATTTACAAGGTAAGAAAGTTCTGGAAATTTGTTTCATGGTAATGGAAGCATACTAAACTTTGTTGAACTGTATACTTAAAATTAGTGAAGATCATAAATTTTTGTTTTGTGCTTTTATCCAATAAAAGAAGTACACAATGCATTTTATGTTTTTCTTCTCTCCAAATTGCATCTTTTGCTCTGTGATTATCTTATGTCAGTCACTGCAAGCTTTTGTTCCCTACTACATCAAAATTGGTAACTTTCTTGTCTCTCAACTATCATAGATGAAAAGAAGCAGAAGTGTAACATAGCATCTGTGATGTACACTGTATAGGTCATCCTATACCATTTACTGATACTAAGATTTACTATGTTATTTACTTCTCAAAACTACCTGAGAAAGTGTTTTAGTTCTTTTTTTTATAAATAAATAATCCCAGGGGATAAGAAATCTGTGAAGTGTCTCATAGTTCTTAATTTTTGAAGCCAAGATTAGCGTTCATGATCCATCAAACACTCATATAAAGCACATATTCCTTCGGGTATACTTTATTTCATGAACCTAATCCACCAGCCTCAAAATCTGATATTAGAGAAACTTTTGTGAGGACAGGAAAGGCCTATGTCTTCATACTAGCTTTCACATCTGTGATAACTCAGTAGCATTTCCCAGAGGCCCTGGGAAAGAAAACAAAAAGAATTTTGAAGAGGACATTTAACTGGTTCTAGAAGATTGACTGTTTTTAGATTCTATTACTTTCAGACTCAGTGCTGGTTGCTTTATCTACTGTCATCTTATTGATTGGACTTTTTGTGATTGGCTAGACTGAGCAAGTGAAATGATACTGTTGATACTTGCAAATTATTTTATGTCTTCCAATGAGCTTGTCCCTGATGTTGTGGTAAGGCTCTTCTTTTTGAAATGTGCATGGTGTTTTCTGTTTTGTACAACTGAACCTGACTGGTAAAGGGAGGAAGCACACACAGTAAATGGTGGACAAGTATGTAACCCAACTGCAATTTCTAACTTCTGGCCAGCCCGCAAGTCCACACTTGTGCTAAATATGCCTGGGTGACTTTTCTTCTGTTTTCCTATGTCTTCTCAACCTACATAGGATTGCTCATTAGATTTTGAAATTCTAAGTGCTAAATATCCAAGAATAAAGAAATTTGTCGAGATATAGGCTACATAGGTAGCATCCTCACAATAGTGACCATTTGAAAAAGTGAGGAGAAAAAAGTGGAGGGAGCACAAGACCATTTATGGACCTGGTCAGTAACACCTTCAACCCAAAAGTTTCAATGTATCATAAGAATAAACAGATTTCAAATATAAATATACTGAATGAGAAATAAACTAGATTATATCCTATATTCCTCTATTGCCTGAGGAAACTGCTTCTACACTTTTTGACAGTCAAGAAAACTATTAGAAAAGTATTCAAATGCCTCTTATTTGTATAACCCCCAATCTCAAATAATTTGGCATATTGATATAATTTTAAGCATTGAGATAAAGATTTATATCAGCCACCTATGCTAAAGCAATGTATTGTCAATAAAGACAAGTAGATGAGATGCATGTTATTCAGTACAACCAGATTAAAATACAAACTTTGGAAAAGTTGAAGAGGTACACAAGACATGATTGAACATCACAAATTATGCCTTTGCTCAATGAATACCTACTGCTAATCTTTAAAAATAAATAAGGAGTTAATACTAACCTCTTCCCTAAACTGAAACACCAGGGAAAAAGCTTCACTGTGAAACAATAATTATTATTAAATATGTATGTGATTACTCTCAATCACTATAACATATGTTAGTATGTCTACATAAATCTTACACTGTACGTTTGCGAGCAAAAATAACTGCACTAAAAATAAATGTGTTTGTGATTTTTAGAAGACTGGAGACTTATATGTTCCACATATTGAGTCAATTTTCAGGCTTCAAATTTTTAAAGTGCTTTTGGAGTTGAAGCCACCCTCAGTGTGCCCTTCTAGTCCAGTGCCTTAGTGCAGCTCTGCTGATGGCATTGACACATGCAATCAATCACTCACCTGCCTGGAGGCAGCTTGTTTTAAAACTGAGAATATGACCAAGAGTGACCTTCTGTGAGCAATCCAGTTATGTCCTAATTAAGTTTCAATGTGTCAAATTCAAGTGAGAGAATGGCGGAGTAACTAAGGAAGGCTGCTGAGCTTTTAGTTTTCTCAATTTAAAACTTGTTCATGGAGGGAGGGGGAATAAAAAAAGATTTTAAGCATAAATATTTTTAAAAGAAAAAAATGCTTGTTTCTAAGTGTGGTAAATAAAGACTACATGCTCTCATTGCTTTAACAAAGATTGAAATGACATTTAGTGACATTCTTGAGGAAGACAAACATTTGGAAATACAAATGCAGCTCTTTGGAGAATAAGCTTTCATTGGTTTTGTAGCACATCTATTTTTTTCCAATTCAATATGAACCTCAAACTTTTAAAATCCAGATGGGTAGGAAATGATAAACATGGGGGAACACAGCCGCTGAGATAAAAGGTAGGTTTCCTCCCTGTTTAATATGTTACTTCCTCCAAATGACTACAGAAAACTAGTACTTTTTAAAAAGAAGCAAAATACCAATAGATCAAGATATAAACTGGTGAATAAAATCCAAGAAAAAATATTATATTCATCAGTCTTATACTATCAATAATATTCAAAGAATATTGTGGGACTAGAGAAATTTAAATGTCCAGCTGAAATTATAGTCGTCTTAGTTAACCATTCTGGTTGTAGAATATGAATAAGTACATCACACAGAAATGTTTTTAGTTTTATTTAAATTTATTTTCATAGCATTCTTTATCTCCAAGATTTAACAAAGAACAGTTAAAGGTACAACTGATACATAAACAGTGGATTTGTATTTGTATTCTAGAAGGAAGACAGAGGATAAGTGATGGTTTCAGAGAACTTATTAACTAAAAATAAATTTTTAAAATACAAGTAAGAAATGGGCAGATGATTTGAATAGACATTTCTAAAGAGAAGTAATACATATGACCAACAAATATATGACAAAACCCTCAATATCATTAGCCATGAGGAAAATGCAAAATAATACCATAATGTATATTATCTCACCCCAGTTAAAATAGCTACTGTATATATATATTTATATAATTATGTTCTGGCAAGGATGTGGAGATAAGGGGACTCTTGCATATTCTTGGTGGGAATGTAAATAAGTACAGCCACTATGGAGAACAGTATGGTGATTCCTCCAAACATTAAATCAGATCTACCATGCAACCCATTACTGGGCATATATGGAAAGGAAATGAAACCAAGGGATGCCTGCACTCCCATGTCTATTATAGCACATTCACAGTAGACAAGGTATGGAATCAATTTAGGTGCCATTGGCAGGTGAAGGGATTTTAAAAAGTGGTCCAGATACACAATGGACTATTATTCATCTGTTAAAAATTGAAATCCTGTCACTTGTAGCAAAATGGATGGAACTAGAATTTATTTTATTAAATGAAATAAGACAGACCCAGAAGGATAAATACTACATGCCCTCTTTCACATATGGAGGCTATGGGAAACTTGATCTGAATGTGAAACAATGGTTACTAGAGGCTAGGAAAGATGGGGGTGGAGAAGGATTAGATGGAGGTGGATAATGAGTATGGAAACACAGCACAGTGGGTGACTGCAATTCATAATAATCTTGTATATTTTATGAAAAATTAGAAAAGAGCTCAAAGACTCCAAACATGAAGAACTGGTGCTAGCTACCCTGATTTGATCAATACATGTTGTATAAATATGTTTAAATATCACACTGTAATTCATAAATATGTACAATTATTACATGTTAGTCAGAAATTTAAAAATACAGGTAAGAAGAGGGTAAGTACATTGCTGACACTATGGTATTGATTTGACATTACAATGAAGCTCTGCAAAGTTTTCTGGTAGTCCAGAGATGCCACAATGCAAGCAGAGTATAACATGACAGATTCTGGCTGGGAGAAATTTGTCTGTTAGGATAAAAGGTCCTTTAGCTCATTGAGGATAATGAACTTCCGTCTTTTTAAAAGCTGAGGGTAGCATGGTGGTTACCAGAGGCTGGTCAGAGCGGGTGGCAAGGAGTGATGGAGAAAGGTTGGGCAGTACTAAATTACAGTTAGATAAGAATCAGAAATTCTGTGGTGCTATTGCACAGTAAGTAGGGTGACTGTAGATAATGGTAATACAACATATATTTCAAAAAACTAAAAGAAAGGATTTGGGACATTTTTGCTATGAAGAAATAAGAAGTGTTTGAGACTAATAATAATAATATAAGTAAAAAGTATATCATTTCCAACAACCATACTTTTCAGTTCGAACTGTTCATTGCCTGTCTCTGAGAATTTTCTGTTCAACAGTTGGCATTTTATAGATGACAGTTTTTCTGATGTAGCTGATGATATGTAGATTTAAAAATATTTTTTATGCTCCTTCAATTTTCTTTTTTTCCTTTTGTCTGTTTTAAACTCTCCTTCATGTAACATGAGGCTTTTCTCAAATCTCAGGTGATACTGGATCTACATGGTGTTCAGCAGAAAATGCTAAAAGGTTGGGACACAGTGTGTATGGGTTGGCTTTTGTGTGTGTGGTGATAGTCATAGGAATGATTAGGCACTAAATTGAGTTTTCCTGGGAGGTTTCAAGATATCAGTATCTAGAGATTTTTTCTCCCTAAATCCCTCATTTTTTCCAGGGAAGAATCACCTACTTTTTCTGCCTGGAGTTACTATTTGAAACAATTCACATTGAGAAGGTGGTTGGAGGCCTCAGTATTAATTTTAAAGGCTTGTAAGCATCCGTCTGTCTTTATGGTACTCACATGATTCTTTGCTGTGCTCACTGTCCTGAAGTTTGGAAACCTCTGGTTCAGTAACTCCAGGTAAGGGGCATGATTCTCTGATGGAATGCCCAGGGGAAAGGTGCGAAGGTGGCCTGTGCTTGGATGAGGATTTCTAAGAGAAGAGGATCATGTGTCTCCATACAGTGGGAGCTTGGGGAGGGTGGGGGCAGGGCACAAGTGTTCCATGCACAGATTTTCTGCATTTCGGTCTGCATCTTATCTTGTATTCTTTGACAAATTGCTAACCTCCAAGCCAGGAATTCCTTAGGAGAGAGTTGTCTCCTTTTTTGTATCCTCTCTGCAGGCTTTAAGCATGCAACTTTTCTGAGAAAGATAGCTGCCATTCCAGGTACTTTCCATATTTCAAAAAGTAATGTAGTTGAAATTGTTAGGCCATGTTTGGCTGCTCTCTTGCTTTGTTTTTTCTCTCCCTCTCTCCTAACTTAGCAGAATTTGAAAAGGAAGAAGTGATAAATGCAGGTGGTTATCCCACATTTAGCTGATGTCTAACCAGACACACAAACAGAGAAGGATCTTGTATACTCCCTGATCTATGTAGAGTTGGCTTCAGATTAAGCAGTGTGAGCCTGAGGTTGAAAGCCAGAATCATGGCTGAGCAATATGAGTGCAGTCAAGGTTATTTTTTACTCAATTGCTTGATTAAATAATGCCTTTCTTTAAAAAAAAAAAAGCTTGTATTTTTGTTTGTTTGAGTTACATCATTGATTTAACAAGGGTTTTCTCGATCTTTGGTAATACATTTTCTGTTCTGCATGATTTAGTTAATGTCAGCTTCTATTTTAAATCTATTGGTGCTTATCTTATCAAAAAAACCATAGAGATAAACAATTTCCTTTCTGAAAATCCCTTCCAGACTTTTTCATGATTTGCATTGCAAGCTTATCACTCTGCTGCATCAAGTATGACTATATCTATATTCCTTCTGTAGCTTTTCAAGTTTTTCCATGGTGTCTCTGCATAGCCAGTGTTTTCTGTCACTTTATCCTGCTTGGTGCAGCCAGGTGACTCTTCTGCATGTCTACCAAAGCCAGAGTTCTCTCTAAGCACAGGATCCTGATCCTTCTCCAGGACTCCTGTTCCCCTACATGATGAACACCACCCTGTTGTCTGCCTTCGCCTTCCCTGGAATTTTCACATCCTTTCTATCTTTGAAACCCCTATCTCATCCTCAAGTTTCCACTCAACTTCCTACATTCTTACACAACCTAAGCACTCCTGCATTTGTCTGTTTACTTAGTTATTCACAGCAAAATTATTCACACCTCCCTGAACTGGATTTGAAAATTTGAGGTCAGGGGCCATTTTTCATTTTTCTCCATGCTTCATGACACAAACACTCTTTCTGAGCAGGTATCCATTGAGTGGCTGATTTAAAAAAAGTTATTTCTTCCAGTCTCCTATTGTGAAGTTAGTGTTTTCATAGGTCAGTTGTATTTCCTCATGGTACATTTTGAAAATCACATTCTGAGACCAGGGAAGTTCTTCAATTGAATCAGCTGGATGAAGGAAGAAAGTTTTACTGTCTGCCTATGGTGGTACATTTTGCAATACAGCTAGAATTCAGTTGCACTTGCTATTGCTTATTTTAATTTTCTATGTTTACAGGAGGAAAAAGTAGTTAATCATATCATTTACCCCATATTAATGTTGATTTGCATAAAATTTTTCAATTGCATTTTCATTCCTTTCTCAAGTGTTCCCAGATTTTAAGACTTATTTTTGATTGTTTGCAAAGATTTTGGTTTTTATTCTTTTGCTATTTCTACCTGGTACATTTAATAACAGACCATAAAGCGATTTTCTTGAATTTTGTTCTTAGTTTATCCCATGTTTAGTTAAACTAAGTACCATGCTATGTTTGGCAAACTTGAGAAGGCAACTGCTAATTAAGCAAAGTTTGTTTAATGATAAAACGAGACCAAGAGAACTCCTTTAAACTAGGTGTGAGAAACCGAGTTGAGCATGTTGGATATTGCCACATGCTAATTAGAAGCAGACTCATCAGCCTGGACAATGTCTCAACACTTGTTTCCTTCAGTCTGTCCCTAGTGACTTTAACCTGTACCTTCTAAGTCATCAATGTTTTGCTGTTAGTAGAGTATGTTAACATAAGACTTTATTTGGTTGGCTTTAGAGTATCTATAAAAGTAAGCTCTTTCTCCCTCCCCTTTCTTTTCTCATTACCTATCACATTTTATGTGAGTTTCCTTCCCTTGGTGGGAAATTATAGTGCTTCACTTGTAAAGATAAATATTACTGCAGTGGATTTTAATATTTTGGCCACCCAGTGCCATGGTTTATGGGTGTCCTCATTGAAAGTCACCGGGTGGAACGAGAGTCATTTACCTGCCCTCCTGCTTCAGAAGCCACTTTCAGACTATTAGACATGCTTTCTAACCCTGACCACACTGGCAAAGCCAAGGGCTTTGAAGCTGGAACAGTGTGAATTAAGGCTAAGGGACTGGAAAGACTAGGCAGTCCTTGCTGTTGAGGCACTCCAAACCGTGCTGGTTAAGGTCAGATCAAAAGCTGCTCATCTGCAGCCTTCCTTCTCATCCCATGAGCCCCTCATGTCTTTCCTATGGAGTCACTTTTTGTGACTCCATGCCAATCTAAAGTTATTTTTATTGCAAACAATACATCAGTGATGTATTCACCATTATTTGTAATTGTCTCTTTCCTGTGTGCCAATATATACCTAATGAGAAAAGCTTTATGTCTTTTATTACCCCAGGTTGAGTGAATGTCTCTTGTCCAAAATGCTTGGGATGAGAAGTGTTTCAGATTTCAGATAGTTCTAAATTTTGGAATATTTGCATATACATAATCAGACAACTTTTGGATGGAACCCAAGTCTAAACATGAAATTCATTTATGTTTCATATACATCTTAATCACATAGCCTGAAGGCAATTCTACATAATTTTTGATAATTTTATGCAGGAAGCAAAGTTTTGTTATGTGGAACTTTTCACTGATGACACTATGTCAGTGTTCAAAAGTTTCAGATTTTGGAGCAGTGCAGACTTCAGATTTTCAGATTAGAAATGTTAAACCTATAATTAGAAATTTTCTTTTATTATTTAACATCCACCAAAGTTATTTTACAGTTATTTATATGACCATAGTCTCACCAATATATGATTTTGCTTTTTGCAGTTTTAGTTAACCATGGTACCAAAGTATCAAGTTGAAAGTTCCAGAAATAAATAACCTGTAAATTTTAGATTTACACCATTCAAATAGTATGATGCAAACTTGTATAATCTGCCTTCATCTCTCCTGGGACACGAATCCTCCTTTGGTCTCGTGTATCCGGGCTGTATGCACTTCCTGCACATTAGTCACTTATCAAATTGACTACTTTGCTGTCATGGTCACTGCTTAGATTTCAAAGCATATGAGCAGTGATGCTGGCAATTTGAATGTGCCAAAGGAAGCAATAAAGTGCTTCTTTTAAGTGGAAAAGTGAGAGTTCTCAATTTAATAAAGAAAAAAAAATTTTGTGCTGAGATCTGCAGGGCAGTAAGATATTCTGAGGGACACAACATTCACATCACTTGTTACATTGTGTTGTCACAGTTGCTTTACTTTCATACTGGGAGTGTTGATTTCTTACTGTGCACAGCAAGAATTAAATTGAACTTTATCCTAGGTATGTATATATAGGAAAAGACATAATGCATAGAGGACTTGGTTTTATTCATAATACCAGGGACTCAATGGGAGTCTTAGAATGTATTCTGTTGTTGATAGTGGGACTGCTGTATTCAGAGAAAAACAACAAGTAAACACAAATACTTCTAATGTTATGCCATGGATCCTGGTATTTGGGAAATCTGACTCAGGTGAATGTGAGATGCTCAGAATGCTGGATTATCTCAGACCCAGAAAAAGATGAGTGGTCGTGAGAATGGTCTGTCCATGTACTGAGGATGAGAACATTATGGAATAAGTGAGACAGAAAAGGAATCTGAAGGTAATTTATTTTTAAGTGCATACTGCTTTGATAAGAATATAATCAGACTACTGATATAAATTGAAATATAATTTATGTGATTTGAAAATGAGACAGAAAAGAAAAAAATGAAATTTTCTCCATCTTTATTTTATAAATACACATATATTTGATACAGTTATAAAACTTCTTTAAACAATAACGGAAATTATAATTGGGACAAGTCAGAAAATGTGAAAGGACCTTAGAATTAATTTTGTTCTACAATACTTCAAGTCTTATATGGTTTGCCGTGTAAAAAAACAGTGTTGCACACCAAATCTCAGTGGCTTGAGTTATTTGTTTCTTTCAAGATTAATCTTAAACTTTGACCTTAATGACCTTAGTATGCCATCTTTTTGTACATACCAACCTAAATAATACCTCTTTCACAACTCTTTCTTCTTCTGAAACACTGAAGACTGAGAAATTAAAAATAGCTTATCTTCAAGAGGAAGTGTAAGAATCTTCACCTAACCTGATCTCACTTAGATGAAATTAAAGATCTGTGGGAAATTTTATTAGCAATTTTTGTTTAAAAATGATTAATCTTTTAACAATGACTAATATCACATTATTTATATGCGCCACAATTTCACTGAAATTTTACCACAATTTTAAGACATCTGAATCCTAGAATCAATACATTTTCTTTGACACAACCTTAGTGGCTTAAATGAGTTTAGTTGAATTTATCTCATAATTTAATTTTCTAACTTAATTCTCTTCCCCCAACTCCTACCTACCTTCTGTCTCTAGGCAAAACCAAATGCAAAGGAAGCTTGATTAAATCGCCACTTTTAAAATTGCAGTTGGTGTTTGTAGCTTCACATTTGAGTTCCAGCCAGTTTTAATCAGCATTTTGGAAAGGGAGTTTCTCTTAGAAAAGCATGTGACCCCTGTACCATAAAATTGAGTTTCTATATTTGGTACTTCATTATTTTCCCTGCCCTATAGCCAAACCCAGGAGAAAGTTTACTGATATATTTCACTTAGCTTTCAATGAGAAGAGGCTATTGTGAATTTCTTTGGATTTTGTTTCTTGGAAATATATTTTCCAT
Source organism: Castor canadensis (assembly GCF_047511655.1). Classification (NCBI taxonomy): domain Eukaryota; kingdom Metazoa; phylum Chordata; class Mammalia; order Rodentia; family Castoridae; genus Castor; species Castor canadensis. The sequence continues at coordinate 57,948,034 of NC_133394.1, forward strand.
GTGCAGTCTGCTCATAGGAAAATAAAACTATCTAAAAATACTATGATTAAAAAGAAAAGGATGACAGATTTATCCTTAACATAAAATAAATCAGTCAAGTTATTGCAAAACTCTTTGTGGTTGTAATCAATATTACTTGTAGTACTATTGCGTACATGTAACTTCTTTTTAAACTTATCACAGAAGAGATGTAAAAGGTCCATCAGCTAAAGTGAAATAAAAAGTGAAAATTCATCTCACTATGTATTAGATTTTTTAACTGATCTTTGTGGTTGTGGTAATCGTAGATTTATGAGTAGATACTTCATTGGGAAAAATGTATTGGTGATGTTTAAATATTCTGGTATTTCAACAAGAAATTATGTGTTATAGAATTACTTCTTAGCCAAAGACATTATAAATGTGTACACACACACACACACACACACACACACACTACACTGATAATTTAGAACTAATTATGTACAGCTTAGATGAGCTACAAGATGGCAACAGATAATAGAACTCCTCAAACCCAACTGGATGTCTTTCAAAAGGAAGGGAAAGAAAGAAAAGTCAAGAGTAAAATGAATGTCATAGAACCAAATGGTCAGTTGACCATAAACAGAGTCAACTATCAATTTCACTTCCTAGAGACTTGTATTTTCTTGGTAATTATTAAAAGTGGCAAAAATTTTAAGCTATTCCTTGACCCATTGAAGGATCCAATCTAAAAACACAAAAATTCAGGTAATTCTAATTTCCTTTAGTTTGTTTAATTTCAAGTCCTATGCAAAATGGATTCTAGAGCCATCTGTGGTATAGTGAACATCCCTGTCTAAGAATTATTTATTGCTTCCACATGCATTGGCCTTTTGGTGTTTCTTGGCTGCATATCAGTGGCTGTGGCTTTCAGTCTAGATAAAGGAAAAGATGGTTTACCTTTTTCAGTCAAGATAGCTTTTCCTTGGAATATTTTGTGAAAATTAAGAAATGGTTTTGATTTCAAGTTCATTTGCTCAAGTATAGTGATACTGACTATGATACTATTTCACAAATTGCAGAAGAATTGTTGAATTTACTGAATAAAAATAAGTGAAATTGGATGAAGAAAGCATTAAGTAGTCCCCAGCTTACCATGTGAGCATGAGTGAACAGTGTCACTTGTACTAGCATTCCACAGCATTTTGGGAGCCTTGCATTATTGTTGAGGAGAAGAGGAATGTGTCATCATCTGGAATGGACAGGGAGTCAACATTCTTCTGCTTCTCTCTAATGTTTTACCTACTACAGTGCCTTGAAAGCTTATGCTCACTCGTCTTTAATAAATGAATGCCAAGTATTTAAACTCTTAAAAAAAAAGAAATACTTTTGATAGTTCAAATGTAGTGTGAAGATTCAGACCAAGGAAGAAGATGGAATTCTATTGCTAGGCAGGGGGTCCTCCACCACAGCAGGCAAGTGAAAGACTTCCACCTCTAAAGCTGGTACTGTTTTAAAAAAATTGTTCATTATTTTTTAAAAAACGAAGAGGAAAAAGTAGCTGCATAACTTCTGGCTGGCTGGATGCTGTATTATTTTTATTGGCGCAAGCCTCTGAGCGGCTGAAAGGTGGTCATTAACACTCTGACAGAAAGTGCTGACAGGGTGATTATAAGATTAGCACCCTATGTTATACTAAGAGTGTCAAAACCTCACTCTTACCTGTCAATGGAGAATAACAGCGCAAGCGGAAACATTACAGATGCAAAACTGTTTCTGATGTTAAAGTATCATGCTCTGGTTTGTCTAAACTTTTTTAAATGCCCATGTTAGCTACTAATGGTTGGAGGCTTTCAGTTTTTACTCAGCAGTGTGATTTCAGGAGTAGAGGATTTATAGTTATTCTCACATTAAATGATAACACATGATTTGGTCAGGAGAACTAACTATAAGCCCTATTTATAAACCCTGGCTATATTTTTTGAACAATTCTTTATCTCAATTATGAGGAAATATTTAACATACAAGCTATTTTCCAAATTGTAGGCATATATTTTATAGGCCTGGTATTTATTCACAGAGACTGAGAACTTCGATTCCCATCACTGGGATGGCTAAAACGAATAACAGGCCCAGTAAAGCTTCCAAACTTGTTACTGTTTGGTGAGAGAGGAAGTCTCAGCCATTTTGTAGACATCACAGAACTCCACTGGAGGTGAAGGTGCTATTCACGATTATACTGAAAATTCATCACAGAAGCATTCAACCTGGATCCACACTTTTCTGAACAAACAGTAAGGAAGAATGGTTATGTAATAATCAGTGCAAGAAATGGGACTCAGAATCAAGACACTTCAAATTCCAGTGCCATTTCTGTCTTTTAACTATAGTTTTGCCCTTTCACTGTCTGAATTCCAGTTTTCTCAGCTGTAGAGCAAGGGAGTTGAAATACATCCGTGATGAGGATTAGTACTGGAGAAAGAACGAGAAGTACTAAGGGATGCCCACCTGAGCTGACGCAGCAGCATGTCTTTAATAATTCTGCTCTGAAAACAGTAGCAGTTTTCAAACCAAAGACTAGATAATTTCAAAAGTTCTATCTCAAAAAACTCCTACGTTTTTAATTACAGAAAGAAACAAAATAAGGGCACTGGGAAATCAAAACTAGATGAAACACTTCTTTGATATTAAAATAAAAAGTAGGGGAAAAATCTAACGAGTTGCTTCATGATACTGCTTTCCCTCATGATAGAATCACAGGCTGGTTGAAATCCTCATAACCCTCTGGGATTTAGAAGAGCTGACGTCTCTCAACACATGTTCTCTGTTGAGTTTTCAGTGTTCCCACTTGAATAGATCTGTTTGGTGAGTGGGAACAGACAGCAGATTTTGGTCGCTGAGGAATTAAAAACCCAAAATGAGAAAAGTGTCTTTTAGGAGAATAAGAATGGAAAGTTACTGAGAGATTTTAAAGGAGTAGGAAACATGGACTGAGTGAAGGAAGGCAGAGAATATAAGCAGGAAATACTAGTAGGCAAGAATTGCAGGGAGAAAAGGTGACTGTAGTCCAGCTGCGAGATCACCAGGGCCTGGAGGTAGATTTGGCCCTTGGGCCAAGGGGCACAGGACGATTTGTGTGAAACTTGCCAAAGAAGACAAGTCAAAATACGTGTTAGAATGGGAAGGAAGCCAGTATCCCCCTGCTTCCCAAGTATATCTTCATTCACTGGAGCACAGTTTCTCTTTTGAGAACTTAACCTTTGTCCCATTCCCTAAGTACACTCTAATCATCCACATCCTACTATAAGGTTACATTTTAATGGGAGTCAACTTGGAGGCTTCTCGAGTGACATGAAGCTGTTTTCTTTCACTCTGTGGTTTAACAGTTTCTCCAAAGTATCAGGCAGTCTTTTTATTACCAGAAACATGGGCCTTATTTGTGGTCCTCTGCCATGGCAGAGCTCCCACAAAAGCCAATGGGGATTGCAGCTAAGTCAACCTTAGTGGATGATGTTCATTTTTCACCAGGTTCAGAATATGAAGCAATCAGAATTATTTGCTGATTGTGTGTTGCCTTTGGTTTTCATGAAAAAGTATTACCATGAGTAGGTAGTATGCCTTTCCTTAGGTATGCTATACAAATCCTGAAATCTCACACATTCCTCAGGAAGGAAATACATGTAATTTTTAGTAGCTCTTGCTTCTTGACTTAGAGATTTTCTTTGTTCAGTTGGATTTTACACTTGTAAGTATTTTTACAGTATATTGTTTATAGGAAAGAAATCATTATTTATTCATTTGTTAATCCTAACAAGTTCCCTGAGTTCTACTTCACTCTAAAAAATAAGGGGTAGAAAAAGTGTAGTTTTAGAAAAAGCAAGGACATTTAGAAAATGGTTCAGAAATTTATGAAGTATTTCCTAGATAATTTTATTATGAATTTACAACAAATAATCAGTGGTGCTGTTTGTATCGGAAACTTTACTATGGAACTCAGAGACCTGGTGTGGGACACCATCACACATTTGTCCCAACCACCTGACCCTCACCCTAGCAGTATTCAGTCATTCTGCAATGGTGACCACATTTCCACACTGCCTTTTCTCTTTGTCCTCCTAATTTAGCATATTATGTGGAAAATATGGGGGAGTCATCATTATTTTGCATTAATTGAGCATAACTAAGAGTACGACTTTTAATATTTTCTCTTGGACTATCAGAAAATATGACATAACTTTGAATTGACCTACTGACTTTGGGAATGTTAGACATCAGGGAGCCAGTGATTACTTCCTTCTGGAAGTACTATCCTGTTTTTACCATGACCAGTGTCTCAATGGTTAATGTTCATATATGACCACTCTTTTCTCATGTTTTAATTATGTCTTTTTATTATTCTTCTACAAAAAACTCATGCTTCCCTTTTCAAGTATATTTTTGTTTATTTGTTTTCTGGATTCCCTTTTCAGCATCCACATTTTCAGACATCACCTCAACTACAGGTCTGAATATTGGTCACCTTCTTTTGTGAATAAAGTTTTATAGAAATACAACTATGTTTATTCATTGTCTATGACTGTCCTTGTCACAATGGCATAGTTGAATAATTGACAGAGGCTGTTGGGCCCACAAGGCCAAAAATTTTTGTCAGCACTAGGCCTAGAACATAGCCAATTCTATGTTAAGTTGTAGTAGGAATTTGAAAATTCAATATATTCAAAGCAAATACTTGAATAATGTCTTTAGTTAGTTATTTTTACATTTCGCACATCTAATTGGTCAGAATGGTCTGCTAATCTCTTTGGTACTCATTGATCTCATCTGAATATTTTGGCCTCTGGTGTCATTTCTAGAGCATCTTTAAGTATATCACATGCTTTTGCTGCCATAATACTTAACAAACCACTAACCTGTTCATGTTCTTGAAATCCCATTGGTACCTACCATTATCTTATGATAAAGTCACACCCATGTCATCTCATTCGAGTCCATGTGCTGAAAACTCTTTTCTTTTCTCCTGCTCCTGGTGCTCTTTTAGCTTTCTAGTTCATGCATGTCTTTGTTTATTATCATTCTATGCTTGAAATGCTTTCCCAATTTTTCTTCTGTAAACCTAGTCATTTGTTTTCAGGATCAACTCAAATGTCAAATTCTCAGGAAAGCAATGAAGTCATTCTTACCAGGCAAAATTGAAGGTTACTACATTCTGCTCCTAGCTGACTGAGGATTCATTCAGTTTTCTGTCTGAGAAGCACCTCAAATAATCATGAAAATTTTTCCTATTGAATTTATATGTGGTCTTGGATTTCTTTTCAGACTTTTATGGCACTCAGGATTAAACTTAGCCCCTTATGCATCACAGGCAAATGCTCTGCCACTGAGATACACCCTTAGCAGTTTTCAGGCAATTATTATTGACCAAGTAAAAGTATTTAGAGATAAAAATCTGTGTCATAGCATGTGAGATACTTTAGATTCTTTAAGAGCAGTGCTAAGCATGTACGCATTTATTTCGACAACTCAGGAACAGATATGGGCTCTTAAAAGTCATTTAATTTTAATTGATTTGAACTGATTTTAATTTAGGTAAAAACACTAATGTAATATTCCAAGTTAGATGTAAAGGAAGAATCACTAAAATTTCAGGTTACTTCAATACAAACCCTTATCTCCTAATTTGTATGATGAGGGTATCTTTGTTGAAAAGATGAAGTTATGTCAGCTTAACAATAAAATGATGATAATTACAGTTTGTATGTTATTTTCTAATTGTCAGGACCTTTATATTTTATTTCTTTTAATTAAAATCCATCTTTTCATTATTTTCCTCTTCATCATTTCACTTTTATAGATGAAGAAGCCAAATGTAGATTAATTTCCTTTAGGTTATAAAAGAAGAAAACAATAGTCCTGGGACTCAAAACTAATTCTGACTAACTCCAAAGTCTGGGTTCTTAACAAATTAAGTATATTGGTCCTTTATTTAGATGTAGTTCTACTATTTCTGTGGGAAAACAAAAATGGCTGAATTAGACTTCCTTCAAACAGTACACAGGAAAGTATTAGAACATGGAAACTTCCAGAAGGATTTTGGAGTAGGGCAGATCTGGAACATCTTCCAGTCATTTTTCATGGCCACTCCTGCTGAATATGTTAGACACAAGATGATATGCTGATTGGTAAATATCTGGTTCCCAAATGATTGTCCTCAGTGAGTTTCTATTAGGAACATCCACTAAACTTGAGAATTAGGACTTTGGTGACATTTCAAAAGGGTATTTCTTTGCCTTAATCTTTTAATTTTCTCAATGTAAAAACTGTTTTCTTACTTTGGCAACTATATTCATTGTCTCAAACATCATTTCTACTTTATCCTACCTCTTTTAGCTCTTCTTATTTGCCAACATTGTATTTTATACTTCCCTGTATGCACTGACATTTTCACTCATGTTTTCTTTTCAGCCAAACATTTGCCATCATCTTAGATCATTTCAAAGAAGCAATACATCCAACTCTTGGTTCATTTGCATTCTTAGTCACAAACTTGCAAAATCAAAGCCAAAAAGGTGTTATCACCTGACATTATTATTCTCGTAATGTGCACAGATCAGATGTTCAATGTCAGGAGATGGTCCTCCATGGACATCACACAGAGCTGCTCATCTCTCAAGCCAGGCATTCATTGTTCTTTGCTATAAACTCTCTTTCAGAGAGCAGGGATATGCCAAATTACTTCAAAGAGGGAGCAAGTATCCAGAACAAGGTGAATGCTTGCTTACAACCTTGGAAGATAGACACAGTATCTCCCTCCAGAGCAAAAGGCAGTTGTGTTTCCTATCCAATACATTAAATATAAATTCTTCTACTACAGAAAAGTCAGGCATGCTAACTGACCATTTTGAAACTCAACTTTCTCTCCTGTAATAAACACAAATTGGGGCTTGGAGAACTAGCATGAAATTGGTAACATTCTGGCTAATTCTGTTCCTATGACGATTAACCATTTTCTGCCTACATCTATAAAAAGATACAGGTAGGCCAATTTGTTATCTTGTTTATAGGGTAAATCTTAGACCCTCCACAGTTCTTGACATCCACTGCTAACATATACACTCCTATTCTTCCAGCTTGCTGGCTAACGGTGCCTGCCATCTTTTTCTTTTCTCTGCTACTCAGCAGAAGCCCTCTCTTTATTAATTTCTACTTGACACCTGTTATTATTTGGGTACAGTTTGAATGTTACCCAAAGGTTCATGTGATGAAAGCTTAGTCTCAGTAGAATTGCACTGAGGTGGTAGAAACTTTAAGAGGGGGGACGTGTTTGGGGGTGTGGCTTAAGTGGTAGAAAATTTCCTAGGAAGTGCAAGACTCTGAGTTCAGTACAGAGAAGGAGGGAAAGAGAGAGGAGAGAGAGAGAGAGAGAGAGAGAGAGAGAGAGAGAGAGGCCTAGTAGGGGTGATTAGGTCTTTGGAGGCACCACCCTTGGGAAAGATTCATGTAGTTCTTTTGGGGACCCTAGTGAGTTGTTGAGAGTTAGCTCTTATGAGAGCAGGTCACTACAAAAGGAGTGAGCCTGATTCTGAGTCTCCCTTGTGTGCTGTCTCCCCATGTGATCTATCCCTCTCATGTGCACTCTCATCGTGATGCCATCTAACATGTTGTGATGTAGCTGAGAGCCCTTCCTAGAGCTGAGCAGATGCTGGCCTCCAGAACTGTGAGCTAAATAAACCTCTTTTCTTTATGTATCACCCAGCATCAGGTATTTGTTATAGCAGCAAAATATGGACTAATCTAATACCCTAAACTGTATTTCCATTAAAACTTTTCTTTAATTCACTAAAAAAAATCCGAGTTTTATGATTCTGTTTTCTCTTTTCAGACTACTGAGTGTCTCAAGGGGGAAGACACACACACAAAACTTTATGATCAAGGATTCCAAGGACTTCTTAGCTGTTTTTCTAGACATATGCCCTTCTCAATTTTGAGAAGTGTCTTTCAAATGCATCCCATTTTCTTCTACTTCAGTATCATGTCTCAATCTTCTGCATCTTTAGAAACTATCTTGCTTCCAACTTCATAAAGAAAGAGAATCCAGCTAAATTTATCATCACCTAACATATAAATCTATGCCTTACTAATATAAAGTGTCCTTTACAAATATTTCTTCTTGGGAAGAATATAAAAATCTCACATTTGATTAAAATACATTTGACTTACTGAGTCATTAACATATGTAATCCAATGCTCTTATTTCCAGTCTCTATTACCTTTTGTGTCCTGAAGCAGGATAAATCTGTTGAGCCAACAATGACTTTTCCCAGCATCCATGAGTAGGGAATGAGTTGATGAGAAATGACCTCTTGCTTGTGAAGGCAGAGATGGAGGTACTGGAAATCTTGACTTGCTTCAAGTCATGGATGGACAGGTGAGGAGGAGACCAGGAAGGTAACCCTACAAAAGAGTAATAATGGAGTGAGACTGCTGTGGCCATCACTTCCTTTTTATTTGCATGATCCAACCTGACCTCAGTGGTTTTCTCTGAACAGAAGCTTAGTCAAAAGGGTGGAAAACTCAAGGTTGGATGCTATTGACCTAGCATCCAACTTCAGGCAGCACAACCAGGGAAACAATGTTTGGGACATTAACTCAGGCTGTACTTGGAACAAGACAGGAAAATAAGAGATGGGGAGAGGTGCCATATTTTTTTTCAACTCAAAAAATAGACCAATCCCCCCTTTACAAATATGTGTGATGCCAAATATTTTACTATGTCTTGACACATCAATGGATTAGAGAAGTTTAAAGAAAGCTAATTCCAATCTTACTACAAGCAATTCTACCAAATCCTCCAGTCTAATGTCAATCTTGTCACACGTGTTAGACCCAAACTGTCATGCCTTCAGAGGTATCTAGCTTTCGCACTGTGCTGTCCAGCTTACCACACTTCCCTCTGAAGACTGAGCATTCAGACATAAGTACACTCAAATCCATTGCACACTATCAGACCCAGGGGCCTCTTCTCCATCTGTGTCTTACTTAATCTCACTGTACATTTACAGGTAGTTGACCACTCTTCTTTCTTGTATAAACTGTTCCTTGGCTTGTATGGAATTGCATTTTCATCATTTTCGCCCTCCTTTCTGCCATCTGTGTTCCATGTTTTTTCTCTCTGCTCCCTCTTCCTCAAGTAACAAATGCTGCAGTTGCTCAGGACTGCTCCAGGTTCATTTCTCTTTCTTCACTGCACTGTGTCTAGTCAAGACCTCATTTACTTAGCGATCTCGGCAATGAGATCCAAAGTCAGTATCTCCAAATCGCAGTTGCTAGCATGAGCCGTCACTTCAGTTTTCCGTACCTGATATTCTGATGCCTACTGACTTGATTTGTAAGCACAACAAAACAAAACTGTACAGACAGATTTCAGAGTTCCCCCACAATTCAGCAGACTCAAACCAACTGGGCTTCTTCTCCTCTGCATTAATTATTATCACACACTCACCACACATACATATACACTTGTGCATTTTTAGGTTATCTAAATTTTTCATCATAAATTCTGTATTTGTTAGAATGTTATAGAAAGTGACATGTAAAAACATTACTGTTAACTTCTGTTTTCAGCCATATACAAGTACCAGGGATCAGCTTACTCTTGAGCAAATAACTATAAATCTGGACAAAATATATGAAGTGACTGTTTTTAAGCATTGAGCCACAAATAACTCTGGGCTGTGACCCTTTAAAGAAAGGAAGACGGGGGTGACCTCCATGTTCATTCTGGCTTTCTGCCTAGGACACTTTTCCCAGGCTCAGCAGAGGTAATTGAAGCATAAACAAAACAGTGGTTTCTCTGGGCGAAGGCAAAGCGAATGGAGCTGGGTTTATTGAACCCAATCAAGTTTTCATTGTACTTATTATAAAGACAGCAACATAAAATACAATAGCATCAATATAAAATTGGTCATATCATGTGAGTGAGAAGAATATTATTTCAAATACATTTCTTCAGGAGCCAACATATATTTTTTCAGTTATTTATTTACCAATTCATAAATATCATCTATTATTAGCATCATTTTTCTTCCTAAATTTATTTTTATTTATTTATTTATTGCAGAGCTGTGGTTTGAAGTCAGGGCCTTGTGCTTGTATACTACACACCCCCCCCCCCCGCCAGATCTTTTTGCTTTAGTTAGGTCTTCAGGCAAGCCTCATGTTTTTGTCTGCACCAGCCTGGACTGCAATCTTCCTACTAATACCTCACACATAGCTGTGATTACAAACATGATCCACTACATCCAGCTTTATTGTTGAGATGGGGGGATCATTAACTTTTTTGCCTGGGTAGGCCTCAAACTGAAATCCTCTCAATCACTGTCTCCTGTGAAGCTTGTATTGTAGGATGAGCCACGGCGTTCAGCCGTAATTTTAATTTTTATAAGCAGTAAATACTAAAAAAAATTTACTCCAAATAAGTATGAAGAAATGGATGTAGTTTTTTAAAAATTGGAATGCCACTCATTTTAAGCACATTCTAGAAATCACATGACGATTAATCACAGAATTCAGCTGACAACCAGTTTGTGCGAATATATTTTATATAATAGTCTTATATCCATCTGTTTTTGCTACATTTTCCTATTGTTTCTAGTAACTCACCTGCAATGTCCTTGGAATCCCCACGTAAGAACTGCCTCATCTGCCAACTTTATTTCCATTTCACTCCTCTCATAGTAACGCTCTTTTCTTGTAGTTTTGTATTTGGATTCAAATATAATTGTGAATAGAATGGTGATATCATACATTCAGCTTGTCCAAATTTCACGTGGAAATTCCCCTTGAGGATCATACTGTTGTATGGTTTTTATACTTTTTTTTTAATAAAGTTTAAGATGTTTCTCCTTATTTCTAATTTTAAAAGACTTAAAAAATTTTAAGTGTATCTTTACATTATCATCAGATGTTTTCCTGTACTTACTGGCATGATCAAACTGCTAACATTATTGTAGAGTGAGCTTCACATACATAGGAGGAACTGAATTTTGTTGTGTTGCTTGCCTCACTACCCTGTTAGATTGGATTTGCTAATATTTTGCTTAGCAATTTTGTTTTCTGTATTTGCTAAGGAAAATGTTTCTACAGAATTCCTTTCTTATAGTGTCATTTCCTAACTTCCTTTTAAGGATTAGGTTGAGGAGTGATATCATATCACCTCCAGCTAAAAGCTTAGCTTATGCCCTGCTTACCTAGCAGATGAGGACGATGCTCAGCCTGCATCACATTGAACCAAACCAGTGATTGCTGATGGAAGGCTTTCTTTCCTGGTGAGATGTGTTATGGGTTAAATTGAACCCAGAAATAAGAGTTAGCATGGCGGAAGCCTGATTTGTGTTGGCTCCAGAATGGGAGTGGGTTAATATTAGTCTTAGAACAATGGCTTTGGGTTAGTCCACTGAAAATTGAAATTCTGCCTTTCAGAATGTGAGGCTGTCCCTGGTTAGTTGGATTTCAAATGTGTGTTCACAGAAATTGTCATTAATTAAACAGGTTTAAAGCCATTTTTTCATCAATTCTCTGACACCAATTCATTTCAAGTCTGACATTAATCCAGAGTCCCATGAGTGAAAGGGCTTGCCCCCCTTCAGACACTAGGCAACACTCTGGGCCCCTCCCACCCGAGTGTCTTTCCATGACTCCTCCCTCAGATCTGATCATTTGTCAGGACAACTCATGGAACTCAGGAAAAGCACTATGCTTAAAATTACAGTTTCGTTTTTAAGGACACAACTCAAGAACAGCCAAGTGGAAGGATGCCTAGCATGAGGTGTGGAGGGGAAGAAGAGGTTTGGGGTTTCCATGACTGCCTCGCGGAGTCTAGAAGGGCTGCTCTCTCAAGGCATTGCTGCTTTAGCTAGAGCAGAGGCCCCCAAGCCTCACTTGGGAGGTTAAGTAGAGGCCTCATTGCCTGGGCAGGGTTCATTATATCATTGGCCCTGCTCAATATCAATCCCAGCCCCCTCCCTTCCCTGCAGATTGGAGGCAGGCTGAATGTCCAGGATGCTGTAATTATAGGCTAGGCCAGCCATTTCCTTGAACCTTTCTGTGGGTCTACCACAAATCACAATGGAGCATAAGCTCCCAAGGGAAGAACAGAGACTCATTCTAAACAGCAGAAGACACATCCATCACTCAAGATCATCCAAGAGTTTTTGAAGCTCTGTGCCGGGAACACAGGGCAAAGAATACATACATATAGATATATATCTGTACACGTATGTATATATCTATACATATATGTATAGATCTGTATACATATATAGATGAATAAAATTACCACATATGACTGCAACCATGCTCTGTACAACAATAAATATTTTCCTACTAGTGCAGAGGCTTAAAAAATTTCTCAGGTCTCTCTTTTTGCTTTCCAGTAACCAAAGCCACACATGAGGCCATAGGAACTCTCATGTATTCAGCTCTCTCTCATGCTTGTTGATTGACCTTGAAAATGAAAATTTGTTTTCAGAAGTCTGATTTTCTGATGAACTTCAATCCTCGTAATTTTTGTCCTGTTTGGGTTTTAAGTCATTTGTTGTCTCATCTATTAGAGCAGAGGTCATATAGAATCATTTGATATTCTGGACATTACTAGATAGCATGACTCAGAAAGCAGACATTATTAAAATATTATAAAAACAAGCTGTTCTCTGAAAGATTTTCAAGGCCTAGTAAAGAACTAATATAGAAGAGGCAAGAAGTGATCATATTGTCTGTAATTTTAGAAAAGACTTCTTCCAGCAATTGTTCACTAAGAAGACCAATGGCTACCAAGTGGGATAGAAATTATCTAGTGTTTCCTGAATCTCAGGTATTTCAAGCTAGTTGTTCCCAGTGTGTCTCTTTGCAGACTTTGGAGTCAAATCCTGAAGATCTCAGTGGATTTTCTTTTCTGTTGGAGGACGGTCTTTGTTTAAAGATGACACTTATTGCAGGCTACTACTCCTCTCCTCACTTTCCCATGAAGATCTTCCTATATGCTAAACACACAAAAATTCAGGGCAAGACAAAAGCATGACACTAGAGTTCAGACAAACAGACTAAAGAAAAGAAGAGAAATTGTGGATCAAGTGAGAAAACATTCATCAAATATTGCAACAAAAGATCTAATGCCTTTATTCAAAGGTCAATAGCAAACTTCCAAGCATGATAAAGAAAATGAGAAAGCGATTTAGGTTAAATTGACTTATATAAAGAACTATAATCTTATGGTAACAGAATAACAGCAACAATGCAGCAAATCAAGTCAACGCTCACCTGGGAGCACAGTTGAAAGTCAAATGGAACTTGGTACAAGATACCAGATTAGCACACTGATCAGGCTGAGAGTCCCAGCAGACATCACCAGAAGAAGGGCTCGATGACTCACCATGGCCCAGGTGTGGTTGAAGAAAGCACTGTGGTTCTTATCCAGGGTTGAGGCAAAGCTCTGGTTTGTGCTGTGCTGTGGGTCAGTGTGGGTGGTGGGGCTACAGAGGCAGGGTGGGTCATTGAAGGGATGCTCAACCACTGTGTCAAGCCTTTCATAGCTGCAGGACCATTTAGGATTTTCATCTCTTCTTGATTCATTATAGTTTTCAAAGTATTTGTTAATTTTGAAAATTTACTCAAAATTGACATCCTATGTTTGCAGAGAATATTTTCCTGCTTTTCTTTAGTCATGTTGTCATTTTCATTTACAATACCTATGTTTGTTCATTTTGTATTTATCAGTCTTGCCAAATATTTATATACTTTATTGCAATGAAACAACTTTTGATTTTGCTGATCTAGTCTATTGTAGTTTATTACTCTGTTGCACTTTTCCCCCTATTTTATGATTTATACTGTCATTTTTCTTTTCTCTTTTACTATATTTAGGCATATTTTGTTTCTTATTTTCTAAATTTGCAATTAGATACAACACAAACATTTTCAGCCTTTCTCAATTTCTGACATGTCTGTTTAAAAATAATATTTCCTTAAAAGATGGCTTATGTAGTCCTATACATTTTGATGTGTAGTATTTTATCATTGTATACTTCTAGCTCTCTTAAAAACTTCCATTTAGATTTCTTTCTAATTCACAAATTATTTGGCAATGTTTTTATTTCACTTTCAAAGTATAAGATAATTTTACTTATCTTTTTGTTATTAAATTCTAACTTTATTGCTTTGTGGTCAGTGCATATGGTTTCTATCATATCCGGAAAATAGAACAAAAAGAGGAGAAGGGAGATTTCTTCTCAATTTCTACCAAAGTGCTGAACCAGCAAGGACCCCAGGATCTACCTCGCTTCCCCCTTGTGCAGCTGTCCATAGATTACCAAGAACTGCAAAGGAATATAAGTTCACAGGTACCAAAAAGAGGATAAATGAGATTCAAGGATTATAATTTCAAATGGAATTCATATTCCACTGGAAGTACATAAAATACAACAAAGAGCCAAATAATATAAAATTAGGCATAATAAGTAAAAAGCTAAAATAAGCTATTTAAAATATGTAACAAGAATGAGAAATCATGAGAAGAACCAAGCAGGAATATTATGTCTGAAATATGTGATTAGTGAAATGAAGAGTATCATAGGTGGTATAAATACATAATAAGCGAATTGCAGAATTGAATTATTAGATTGAGAAGCATTCTGGAAAGAATGAGTAAAGGATAAAGAAATCTTAATAAAAAACATGAAGAGGACTTAAGCAATATGTAAGATAAAAATAAGTGTAAACATCCTTCATAAAATTTCCAGAAAGAAAAATGCATAAAAATGGAGAGGAGAAAAGTTTGAAGCAATAATAGATACATTTCCCAGAACTGATGAAATAGAAATCTCAGATTAATAAGGCCCATGGCATACCAAAGAGCAGAGGTAAATGAAAAAAATCTATATATGGACACATAAGGAAATTTAAGAATATCAAAGACAAAAAGAAAATTCCAAAAGATTAAAAAGCAAACATGGCACACACAAAAGAGCTAAAGTAAAATTCGGATGAAAACCAAGCTCTTGAAAGCTTGCAAAAACCTTGTATCTGAGTCTTCAGGGGAGTTTAGAACTTCACTAAGGTAAGTGAAAGAAGGGGCTGGGCTCCTTAGCAAATTTGAAAAAGGGAGGTTTGTGTGTTGGTAACCCAACACACAGGGTAAGTGTGAGCACCTGAGAATCTCAGTGGAAAAATACACTCCAGTTACTAATGGGACTTGTCAATGAGCTGACCAGTTCCTTTCTAATTTGCCAGAGATTCTTGTAAATCTTTATTTAGATATTCAATTCATTCCAATTCCTATACATATCATGGTATGCCTAATACTTCCCTGTGTTAGCATGCTAACATGCTAATACATATACGTATGGAGAGGTAGTGAGAAAGAGAGAGAGAGGGAGAATAAATTAAAAATAGTGCCTATAAGAACTGAACAGCAAGATTAGAAACAAATAAAGTAACATCTTCGTTCACTGTTATGAAGATGTGAAGGTGCAGAGAGATGGGATTGCCGGCATATTGGTGGTCTTGTGGTTCAGGCTTATCATGAATGTTTATTAAGATTAGGAGTGTGTGTTTGTTCAATGTAACATTTTCATTTATGATTAAAAATATTTGATTCTACTTATCAAATGAAATTTGAACTTTTCATATGTTGACTATCATAGAAAACAATTCTTTTTAACTAACAAGTG
The DNA here is from genome assembly GCF_047511655.1 of Castor canadensis. NCBI lineage: Eukaryota > Metazoa > Chordata > Mammalia > Rodentia > Castoridae > Castor > Castor canadensis. The sequence continues at coordinate 57,963,717 of NC_133394.1, forward strand.
GCAGGTATAGAAATATTTAGCCATTTTCTCAATAATGAGTTTCTGGGTTGTGTTATTTTACTTGAGCTCATTGTACAAACTTTTTGGAACAAATGCATGAGTGTTTCATTGAAATAAATCCTAGAGGTCGAAATGTTAGCTCCAACAGTACACAATCTTTTTATTACTCATTGCCAAATGCTAGTTCCAATTTGCAATACCAATAACATGTGACTTTGATTATCTATAATGATATTTGATTTAAAAAAAAAATTTTTGTCATTTTTAAACAACAAATGACAGTTGCTCAACTGTTCTAATTCATGTTCCCCTTTTATGAGTGATAATAAGCATAGATACTGGCTACTTAAGTTGCCTGTAAATTGTGCAGAATTCCCTAAGAAATTTGAAACTTTTATTTATTTATTTATTTATTTTTAATTTAAAAAAAATTTTATTATTCATATGTGCATACAATGCTTGGGTCATTTCTCCCCCCTACCCCCACCCCCTCCCTTACCACCCTCCCCACTCCCTCCCTCTCCCCCCACTCTCTTGCTGAAGAGAGAGTATAAGAAATAATAGGAAGGAACAAGGGTTTTTGTTAGTTGAGACAAGGATAGCTATACAGGGAGTTGACTCCCATTGATTTCCTGTGCATGTGTGTTACCTTCTAGGTTAATTCTTCTTTTTTTTTTTTTTTGAGGGGTTTTGATGGGGATTTTTTTTTCATTTTTCTTTTGTTATTCATATGTGCATACAAGGCTTGGTTCATTTCTCCCCCCTGCCCCCACCCCCTCCCTTACCACCCACTCTGCCCCCTCCCTCTCCCCCTCCTCAATACCCAGCAGAAACTCTTTTGCCCTTATTTCTAATTTTGTTGTAGAGAGAGTATAAGCAATAACAGGAAGGGACAAGGGTTTTTGGTGGTTGAGATAAGGATAGCTATACAGGGCATTGACTCACATTGATTTCCTGTCCATGGGTGTTACCTTCTAGGTTAATTCTTTTTGATCTAACCTTTTCTCTAGTACCTGTTCCCCTTTTCCTATTGGCCTCAGTTGCTTTTAAGGTATCTGCTTTAGTTTCTCTGCATTAAGGGCAACAAATGCTAGCTAATTTTTTAGGTGTCTTACCTATCCTCACCCCTCCCTTGTGTGCTCTCGCTTTTATCATGTGCTCAAAGTCCAATCCCATTGTTGTGTTTGCCCATGATCTAATGTCCGCATATGAGGGAGAACATACAATTTTTGGTCTTTTGGGCCAGGCTAACCTCACTCAGAATGATGTTCTCCAATTCCATCCATTTACCGGCAAATGATAATATTTCGTTCTTCTTCATGGCTGCATAAAATTCCATTGTGTATAGATACCACATTTTCTTGATCCAACAAATGATAGTTGCTCAACTGTTCTAGTTCATGTTCCCCTTTTATGAGTGATAATAAGCATAGATACTGGCTACTTAATTTGCCTGTAAATTGTGCAGAATTCCCTAAGAAATTTGAAACTTTTAAATATGAGTATTTCGACATATCCGAAACACCTATGTACAGAAAGGAAATGGCTTCTATGTGTGGTTCCTTTACTTTTACAGATGACACATGCTGCTGAATTCTTGGCAAGTGGTATGTTTAAGCTTTCGTCTTCAAATGGGATCAGTTGTAATTCATTAGCTCAGTGAAGGTTTGAGTGTGTTTCTTAAAAATGACTATTTTTCTTTTAAATAAAGCATTTTCTTTCCAGCCAGAACATAATTATTGAGTTTCCATCTGTACTGTATTCACTTTAAAATGAAGCTTTTATGAATTTTGATAACTTTCCTAGAAATGTATTAATGTGGAGCTCTAACAGAAGCTTTCTGTCTCAAGTCACTCGCACAGATAGGGAAAGTCTCTCTCTGAAACCAGGCAGGTGTGCTAATTGTGCTCCTGGCCCTGAACATTCCATCCCAACTGATCTATTGCTAGGGCAAATCTGGAAGTTTCACTAACTTTTACACCTGAGCCCAGGTTGCAAACCTGGGCTGAACAAATGGAGCAAGAGTGACCTTTAGTGGTCACTTGGAGTAATCACAAAGGGATGTAGTTTTTGTCTCAAGAGGGTAGTTGGACAATCTATGTTTGCATGACTAAAGCAGAAATGTAATAAGCTAAACTCGACTAACCATGAAATGTTCATTTGACTTTTCAAATTCACTTTATTCTAACAGAAGATCAAAACCCTGTAAGTCAGTGTTCAGACAGCTGAAAAGGTGCACTTTTAATTGGTAAATGGGAATCTAGTCACACCTATTAATGTGACTTAGGAGTCTCAATGCCTAAATCCTCCACACAAATAGATTTGGAAAAGTACCATTTAATTGAAGCAAAATCCTTTGCTTTGTATGCATTGATAAAAGCCACCTGGTAGTCCTTTGAACCTCAGAACTAAGCAGCAGGGGGAAGAATTATTATTAGTACAACATCCGATCTTAAGAAAGAGGGATCCTGTCCTACTTACAATGAAAGTCACTGTTGATGGGAATGAAATTCTCAAAGCATATTTTTCTTGTTATTGAGGGACGTCAGTGCCTGCTTCTCTAATTCCACCTATAATACAGAGAACATCTCCATGATTAAGACATTTTGGTCATTTTACAACTGAGGTTTTGTTTTGTTAAAGACTTAGTTTCTTTCCAATATAAGCACTTTCTAGTCTAAGATATTTCAAAATAGAAACATCTTTAAGAGACCCATTAAAATCAGGTTTCTACATTATAAATAATCTACATGTTTTTATTCAAATGATTTTCAAGATGTGCTTTGTTAAATGAATTATATTATTCTTTATCAAAATTACTATTTTCAAAAACTTTTTTTGTTAGTAAAATCCATTGTTGCATATGATGATAGATTTTTATAAGAAGGGAGACCAATAGTGGGTAACACTTTAGAGAGGACAAAGGTTTCTGAATCAGGGATCAATGTCATTCTAGAAATGTATGACTTTCAAAACACAAAAGACAACTGTAGTTTGATGAAAGACTATTAGGTCAAGAATTAGGAAACTCATTCCTTTCTTCCAGGTATTTGCCAAATGAAGATACCAATTAAATAAAAAAATATAAAATTTCTTTGAAATTTCTTATTATACTATATGCATGCCCAGGGTTATCAATTCCAGATCACTATTCTCAAAAGTTAAACAGACTATTGAAATGTACTTTAGATATTTCCTTTAAATAGTTGCGAATGCACACCCACACCCACACACACTCCCCCAGCCCCCCCACACCCCCACACCCCCACCCCCACCCCCACACACCCCACACACCCCCATCCCCACACACCCCCCCACACCCCCCCACACCCCCACACATACCCATGCACACCCCCCACACACACCCATGCACACACACACACACACACACACTCCCCCAGCCCCCCCACACCCCCACACCCCCACCCCCACCCCCACACACCCCACACACCCCCATCCCCACACACCCCCCCACCCCCCCCACCCCCCCACACATACCCATGCACACCCCCCCACACACCCATGCACACACACACACACACACACTCCCCCAGCCCCCCCACACCCCCCCACCCCCCACCCCCCCACACACCCACACCCTCACACACCCCCACACATACCCATGCACACCCCCCCCCCACACACATGCACACACACACACACACACACACACACTCGACTTCTGAATCAAAGATTACGCTGAGGGTTGAGATAGGGCAGGTGCCACAATGACCATTCTGTGCATTGACTACCCTGATGTTTCCTCCTAGCCTCCACACCAATAAACCGGTAATCAGGGGCAAACCTTAGCATGGCTTAACTAGAAGAGCTCTGTGTCTGCCAAGGGAGTAGAGAGACTGTGTCCCATAAGACCTGCTGGCCTTGGGTCAAATGGATGCATACAGTGGATTCTGAGAGCACTGAATAGGGGACAGTAGAACCAAAATAAGAAAAATGGAGATTGGGTTAATACAGGACAGTTGCTTATGATTGAGAATTTAACACCTTAACAAGGACTTCAAAAGGTAACGACTCATGTTGTTACAAGTGTCCTAATACAGAGTAGGACAGCTTTGGGAGGCTTGGGACAGTGATTCCCCACATTTGATGAAGGAGAGATGCCAGAATTGTCAAGTAAGAAAGGATTAAAAACCTTGAAGAACTGGCCATGCTAGAATGTGCCTGCTCTATGTGACTGGGATATCTACTTGCTGATACGATTCTTGGAAGCCATGGAAGATCTCCATGTGAGATTGACCTTTGGACACGTTAGTGAGAGGAGCACTGGTTAGGTACTGGCTCCCTAAGACTGACAGTGGGAGGGCTCATTACAAAACTGCATTTCCTGGTAGGAATGCGGTGGTAGAATTCCAGGATAGAAGAGGCCATGTGGCAACACTTTGCTATCAAAAGTAATGGAAGTACAATTACCATAAGGCAATGAGGTTGCAAGGGCACCCAGGGGGACTAACCTACAGAGGTTTGTAATGACAAGAGATAAAAAGTGGACCACTGGGGCCTCAGGTCACCTGTCTCACTGGAAAGTCACAACCCTTTCTCCAGTTTTCAGATCTGAGATAGTTTTTAGACATAGAATCTATCAGCTGAAGGAGAGACCAGATTTCCATGAGGAAGGACCTGTGGCACCACTGCGATGTACACAGCAACACGAGGATCATGGTCATTTACTCCAGTTACTGCACATTTGGATACTGGTTCTGAGTCCTGCTTAGACCCAATGCTGGCATATGCCACCTGGCACCTGTCTTACAAGGGTCAGGGAATAAACGAAATAAGCACTCCAGTGCATCTCACACAGCACTGTCAGGCTCACAGACCCATCTGCTGGGCAGTACCCTGATTTCTGAATACATAATTGGAGTGGGGCCATGCAGCTGTTGACAGAACACTTTCACTGCTATGCTAACCTGTAGAGTTAGAGCTATTCTAAGAGGAGAGGAAGAGCAAAAGCCCTTGAAGTCGGCCCCTCTGCTCACCAAAATAACAGATCAAAATCAGTAGTTTATTCCATGGGAGAAAGCCAAAAACTATAATGGTGATTATTTGAGTGTAATGCATTTGTCAAATCTCATTGACTCAAAATGTATATATTTTTTGCATATCAAATTCACCTGAATAAACTTTATTTAAACAAAAAAAATGAAGTGTGTATATTTTAATTGGCCTGTGTGAAATCGATCTCTTTTTCCCAACATGAGCCATTCTGTCCTGTTAGAATTTGTGATTGCTCATTGTGCTTCACAACAGCTACATGCTCCAGAATTAAGCCATCTGTGGAAGCTGATGTTATAGGTGAAGAGGCTTAAAAGACAGTCTCTAGGTTTAAAAACTCATTATGAACAAAAGGAAATCTACCTTTTAAACACCCTCTGGTATCCATATCTAAAAGGAAAAGCCCAAACTTAAGGCTTATGGATGTAAGAATCAACTTTGGGCACAAAAGTCCTATTAATTTTAGAGCACAATTATGTATAATACAATTTTTTAGTAATGAACATAGGATTTGTAGTATAATGATGTGATCTAAAATCACTCAACACCCCCCACCTTTCCAGTAGTAATCTTTACCAATGTTTTGTTTTTAGCATTATATGAGCAAGTAATAATTAGATTCCTTATAAAATCACACTTCTTCATATGCTGTCGTAAGTTGCATAAGTGAACTGAGGTCTGTCTCTATCAGTGTGAATTATCAGATGTACTTCCATACCAGGCACCATCAAAGAAAAATGCCCTGCACTGAGTGCTTGCTCTGTTCTGTTAGCACACACTACGCTGATGTTGCAACACATCTGAATTACTCATGTGTACCTCTGCATTTCTCTTTCATTAGGCTACTGGCTTTCTAGTAACTTTATGATCACAGAACCTGGAATTGTTAAAGTATAGAAAAGTGTATCTTTTCATGAAATGAGTGCAAAAGAGCATAGGTGCACCACCATCTGACTTATTATTGGCATCTTTCAGGCAAACACAATTGAACTTTTAAAAGGACGTGATTAAGTGTATAAAATCTCTTCATGGGCAAGTTATGCTTCATTTCAGCTGCCTAGTTTTGTTATAGTTTTAGATTACCTTGTGTACATGAGGATGAAAGGCAGATTTTAATTAGCATTTTTTCTTGCTCACCTCCTTTTACAATAGTTTGAATACACATTGAACAAAAATAGAAGCTTAGTGTTTTGCCCCATGGGTTTCATCCCTTCACTGCAGCTCACAACTCAGTCTTTCTGTACATCACCATATTCCTGGTTGCCAACTCTTCCTCCTTATTACAGTGCTTTTTCTTGTTTGTTATTTTTCTCTGTGAATTTTTGGCATGCAAATTTCACATTGGTAACATCTGGCCTAGAAAGGTCCCCAAAACAAAGGATATTATGTCAAAACCCAACTATGACTGAGGGGACTTTCACAGACACACCTAAATTGGCTAATTCTTATTTGATATTTGAGTGAGTTTCTGAGACACATTCTTGATGAAATGCCCCTCTGATGAATAGAAAACCAAAGACTTCTGATTGCTAGGCAACCCATTCATTCTGTCACCAATTTTGCTTATCAGAATTCATGCCCATTTTGAACTTAGTAAATGCTAGTATCTGAGGCTGTTTAACGAAGGGAACAGGTTTCAACTTCATTTCCTCCTTTGATGCACCCAGAGGTTATGTTTGTTTAGAAAGCTAGCATCTATCCAGATTATACACTCTCACCAGTACCAGGCCAAAAATCACAGGCCCCAAACCACTTATTCCCTAACTCCCTCATTTTCTGATCTATGTCTGTTATTGTAGGAACTGGATCTATCAAGAAATTGCCTCTGGTGCAGTCAGGGAGTATCATGGCATCTTGTGTAATAATTTGCAAACAGCGGCTGGAGAGAAGTAGAAAGTGAAAAAAACACACCCCACACCTTGACCTTTCTACATTGTCACAGTTTCTCCATCCATAAAATGTGGAAAATAATAGTAACTGCTTCATTAGTTTGTGATGGTCCAGAAAAAGTGCTCAATCAGTGCTAATTAAGTTAATTAACTTAATTATCTAATGCATGTGAATGAATTAGCAAAGCACCTGACGCATGGCTAACTTCATTGCTTTTATTGAGGTTATGTTTATGGTTATTAATGGTCTCACTTTCACTCGGCCTCAGTAAGAATGGCCAAGGTGAAGTGTGGATTATCTTCAGGGGGTAATCAATGCTCCACAATACCACTGGCCACCATTGATTCACTACAAAAATCAGGGATAGTGAGGCAAAAGATCTTTGTTTGGCTGCTTTTCCTTGGACAAACTAGGGAGTGGTGACTGGTCCACGGAGGTTATTTGAACCTGAAGTTTCACAGAGTGGGACCTAAGTCTCTGCCAGGCCCTACCTGCATGTTGCTTGGAGATTTCAGTACGGCTAGGAGTTTGCATGGTAGCTGTTCTAACGGCCTGAGGAGCTGTACTGCACATGTGTGATGATGACTTGTAAAAATACTCAACATTTTCTAGTATTACAACTGCATTCAATATTTTCTCAAAATTTGAGGTGATATTATTTTCAAGAAGATCACTTAAAAAACTTAGTCAAAGTCTTACCAAATCATTAATTTGGCAAATTCTAAAAGCATAAAGCTCCTTGAGATTATTGTAAGAGAGGTATATCAAGTTCAGAGTTTGTTTTTAAGAAAAAGGATACACAGTGAAAAAATGAAAAAAAGAATAATGAAAGAATAATATAATGGATAGCACTTCATAAGGTGTCTGATCAACTTGAGTCACATATTCAAATTTTTTAATAAGACAGGTAAAGTAAAGCATGTTTAGTATAGAGAAGTTAATGATTAGAAAGGTTCTAATCCTTTGTTAAATCCCATCTCGATTTGTTTCTGTCACACTTGGAAGACTGGAAGACGCATTTATGGAAAGCTTTTTTCCTCACTTAGTCCTGTGAGCTCTGTTGGCGGTCGTTGCTCGTAGAGGCAGAGACAGCAGCTGAAGCAGTGTGCCTATCTAAATTCACTTTACAAGCTCAGTGACAAGCTGCAAGGGAATTAAACCCACAAACTCTGACTCTTGGTCTTTTATGTAACCACTAGACTACTCTCTTCTTTTAAATATTTAAAAAAATATATATTCTTGTGCTTACAAACCTCAAATACCTTCATATTTTCTGATTGTTCCTACGTTCCCCTCTCTTTTAGCAGTCATTTGTGATATTTTAAAAGTGCCTCAACAAAACACTTCAAATTGCTTTGTGGCTCAGCAAAATCATGCTTCTCTGTTTGTCTGTCCTTCCTTTCTCCCTTCAATACCTTTGCCAAAACAGATGTATAATGTCACAATGTCCATAACTGCCTTCACCTGGTGTTCCTAAATCCTCATTCTTTTGCATGAAACATTAAAGCTTACCTGAAAAGTTTACATTTAAGCTTTTTTCTCTCCTTAAAAACCCTTGATCAAAAAGGAAAGAAATACTGATGGCTTGAAATATAATAGTAAAAAGAAGGATCAAATTTTATTTTCATAAAAATTTGACTTCAGCCATGTAAGGGAGATGAACACATTGGGAGATGGGGTCTGCAAGTGTACAATATAATTTCTTAAATATTTAATGTACATATTATATAGACCCAAACAATTTGGATTTGGAGAAGCGATCTTATTTGAGAAGCTCTCTTCTTTCCTTCATTTCTTGAACAAAGGTATTTGAATTCCCACTGTACATTTGATAATACTCTACTTTGGAGTGAAAAAAGGATCTGTTCTCTCTCATAGAAGGATGTTCTAGTGGAAGACACAGGCAGCAAACAAATACAAGCTTATGATGTCAAGTGGTGATCAACAAAATAGTAATTAGACTCAGGACCAGAGGGATGCTGAGGAAGCTGTTTTAGATGGCATGGCCAGGTGGAAGCTCTCTGAGGAAGGAATACTTCAGCAGACACCTGCAGGAGAGTGAGCGAATGTTCATTTAATAGAAAAATAATCTAAACAGAGAAAAGATGATTTCAAAAGCACCAAATAACAAGGAATTCAGTGCCGTTGGTGCTAAGTAAGAGAAGGAGATTGGAGTCTTGGTGATTAATGAAGTAGGATCTTTTAAGCCATTCCTAGATAAAATGTATCTTAATTTGAGTGAGATGGAAAGCCTACAGATGTTTTGAGAAACTAACAAGATATAATATTCAAATATTTATGTCTGTTCATTTATTTCTTCTTCCCATACTTTGATTATGCACATTTTACATTTTAATTGTTTCATAATTAGTGTATATTTTATTTCTTCCTCCTTCTCTTTCTTCTCTCTCATCTCCTCTTCTCTCTTCTCTCTTCTCTCTCTTTCCCTCCCCTCCTGTCCCTTTCTTTTTTCCTCTCCTTCCCTTTCCCTCCTCTCCTCTCCCGTCTAGTTCTCTGCCAGGAATTGAACCTAAGATCTGGTGCAGGCTGCCAAGTGCTCTACCACTTAGCAACATTCTCAGTTCCTAGTGAGGTTTTATGATTATCTAGCCAGGAGTTATATGTATTTACTCTTTGCCATAGCTGTGGTGTCGGAGGCTAAAGTTTTCTCTGGTATTCATGTTTTCGTCCTGCCTGTTGTCTTGGAGTTTCCCTAGAGACAACTCCTTAAATAGGGCCTGAGGATTACATTTTTAAAACTGTAATCCATTTTATGATGCAAGAGCTCCATTGAAGCAATAGAGTGGTACAGGATGAAAAGAAGCAGCATGTAGTTCTGCCCTATGACTAAGTCTTAGTCTTTTGGTGAGACTGTATCTCTGGGTTATGACCTTCATGAGTATTTCTCAGCTTTTGTCATCATTCCTCTTAAGATAAAGGGTTCTCAAGATGGGGTGGAGTTCAGTATTTTCTTTCTTCCAAGTGGATTACTAGAGAGTGCTGGAGTTGGATGCTCCCTTTCTCCCACATTGCAGGGTACAGGGGGATACTGTTGTGTATTTCCCTTCCCCTAAAATAATCTCTAGCAAAATTGTTTCCTTTGAGAGCTATACTAAAGAGAACAGAGAGCTCTTGGAATGTTTCAAAAATGGTTATTTTCTCATCTTGCTGGAAGCACATGATATTTTAATCTGGTCTTCACAGAATTTGTTAGCATATCTGCAAGTAAAGCTCATGAAAATAAGGGTCCCTTAAGACTTCCCCCACCTCTTGAGTTTCAACTCCCTAGTTTGTCCACAGTGAATCCCCAGGTTAAGTTAGCCTACTGAAGTTGGTCTCATCTGCAGATTCCAACCTGTAAACTGCTCTTTTCTTTATTTACCAGTTAGGGAATAGCAGTTTGTCTTGTGATATCAATTCTTTATGGACCCAAAATTTGTTGATTTTCAGTCTTTTCAACTTTTTTCCTTGTGAGGCTATGAATGACAACTTCTATGCCAGACTAGAAGTCAGAAGACTTTCATTGATTGTAACAAAAATTAAAAGCAGCCTAAATAGCCACCAATGGGGGAAACATTTTTAATAAATCATGATTGTACGGTTAGGCAACAGAGACTAAGTTAAGCACTCTGTCTAGAACAGTAAAATTACAGGATTTGCCTGACTCGAAAACTCTCAAACTCACTCAGCCAGTTTCATGGATACTGCTGGAAAGTGTGAGATTCCTGGAGCAGAGACAAAGCACTTGATTGTTCTCAGTGCACCAATCCTTAAACCATGTATGCATGGGTGCCTTCTGCATCTCAGCTCTGCAGAGGCAATGTGGAAGCACCACATGGATGATGAATTCCAGCCTGAAGAACACAAGGATCCCATTTGTCACTGAGAGAGATACTACCTTCATTTTTCTGCTCAGTTGAGAAATTTGACTTCTGCCTAGGGAAGGATTGACAATATCTATGCCAAGACTGTTTACTATATAGACATTTTTGAAAAGACAGTCTAGAAAAAAGTATCCAGTGACTTTATTCACAAGAACTGCAGCAATCTGAGAGAACTGTGGGGAAACTGTCTCCAAAGAACATGCACCTAAACTACCCCACCTCTTCATCTCTGACTCCCAGATACATCTCTGTGATCTCGTACAAGCTAGCAAATTTCCCTGTGCATCCGTTTACTCACATGTAAAATCCATTTAATAATACTGCTATTAAGAACTGAATTGGTAAAAACAAGGTAGTGAATTGATTAAAGTAGAACAGTGCCAGAATCCAAATAAAGTTTAAAAAACATTAACTAGTATTATAATTATGTCATATTCATACAACTGAGTCCTGATCAGACACTGTGTATAGATGAAATAATGCTATGCAAAGTGATATCTAAGATGTCAAGGTATATTTAAAGTGCAAACAGAAACAAAGTGTACCTTAAAGCACATTGTCATTGCCTAACATAAAAATAATACATAAATAGATGTAAATACTTAAAGACCCACACATGTAGCTTGTTACATATGCCTTACGGTGTCTGAAGTACTTGGGAGGAGCTGGCAATTAGAATTGCCTCCAAGTCCAATGACAAGTGCTATGGCTAGGGAACAGAAGAGAAAGAAAACATACATTTCTCTCTGTACTCTTTGGTATTTTTCGACTATTTCATGTGAATGTGACTGTTTTTTAATTTAATAAAAATAAATGATGTCTGAAATGAAAATATCCTTGTGTAAAGAAAATTCAAGTGTTTATATGTTCTTATTTATGCTATTAAGAACAAACAAAAGTCATAAAAATAATTCTTTTTATAATGCAGTATTTTGAATTGACTATATAAAATGTTGAATAAAGATCTTCAATATCAGCACAGTGAAGAGTAGAATTAACCAGAATTGTACATTTTGTAGTTTCAACTTGGATAAACTTGGTCGAATTGATTCAGTGACTTTTGGTTCTTGTGGAATTACATCATTAAGCTTCTTTTGAAATTTCGTTTTTGTCCTTTTCCAGACTGCAAAATCTATATGCCAAACAAAGGAAGGACCTTTTTTAAAGGCTCTATTGAATTTCCTGTGCACTTGTGATGTCTGTGGTTTTTATCATCAAACCACAGGGAAAAAAAAAGCAGGATGAAGACATGTGGGCCTCACCGTGCTGGTGAAACTCCACATTAATTATGCATGAAAGGCTCAGCAGAACCAAGCAAGTTCAGATTAAGTTTGGCAAATTTATTGTTATTTTCCAGAAAACTAGCCAAGTATTATAAGGGGATGCCATCTTCTTTCCTTCCATCACCACTTTTCCTTTGTATCAATTACAGACAGAGATATTTGGCAATTTTACTCTGGATTTATGGGAATTGGAAAGAAGGCTAATAGGCTGCAACCTCTTGGGCTTTCTTTTCTGTGACAGGCATTCTCACTGAAATTCTTATTTTGAAATATGTGATTGCTAGTATTTGCCTCTTCTACTAAATTTAACCCTTAAAATATCCCAGACTGTGTGATGTGGGTAGTTCTCAGAAAAAAGTATTGCTATGCTGGATAGCCAAGAATCCTTAATGCTGATATAAAACTTTCATCACAGTCATTGCTTATTCTAAAATATTGCAAAACTAAGTTTTGTTACATGTAACTTGCAATAGGCCTAGTATCACCTGTGTTCACCCCATAGAGTGACATCTACTGATATTTGCATTTGAAAACTTGCACCCAAATCTGAGTTTTTCCTCTTTTACTTGCTGCGCTGACCATCACTTTCTCAAGAAGAAATAGTGTTTTGTGTTACAGTTCATATCTGTATCAGTCAGAGTTATGGAGGGAAAATGATGGCATATGGAAGGAACAGAGCTAATTAAGAGAATTCAATAAAGAGATTACTTACAGAGCTGCAGGTGGATTAAAGACAAAATAGCAAAGGAGAGTGGAAAATCCCAGGATCAGAACCATGGGAGAGGTCTCTGTATCTGCAGAGGCAGGGAAGGAATAATTACCAGAACCAGCAAGAACTCTAGTTGTAACAAAAGGCTGCTCAGTGGGAGCTGAACAAAATGAAGACATTTGTTAAGTGTTTAGGAAACAATGCTAGTACAGAGGTACATAATTGTTAGTTTAAAAATAGCTAAAACATTTATAGGAGGGAAAAATTAACTTTTGAAAAGAACCAATAAACTTTGCTTAAAAATTGGTCAAAAGTTTGGGGAAAATGGGTGCTTAATTCCATAGTATAGATGAAAGCAAATACATGTTAAAATAAATAACAAAGTGTTAGAAAGAATGAATTCTATAAAACCAAAATAAAATAAATGATACTGGATTAGATGCTATATTTGGTATATTTTCATTGTTTAAAAGTTTTTTTTTTCTTTTTGGTAGTATTGAGAGTTGAATTTGGGGCTTTGTGCTTACCAGCTAGGAACTTGACTGTTTGAAACAGGTCAACAGCTCTTTTTGCTCTGGTTCTTTTGAAGATAGGGTCTTTCTTTTTGCACAGGCAGACCTGGACCACAGACCTCCTATTTTAAGGTTCCCATCATTGCTAGGATGAAAGGTCATAACACTTCACCCATCTATTAGTTGAGATGAGGGTTCTCACTATGGTCCTCTCAATCTTGGGCTCCCAAATAGTTAGGATTACAGGTGTGAGCCAATTGTGACCAGATCATTTTTCAAAATTTTTAAGTATTTTACAGTGACCATCATAATCTATCCTTTGACCTTTGAGTATTTAGAAAGGTATATTTTTGTTATTATTTTATTGTGATTTCAAAAAATCACACATTTTTGTATCTACTTTAATTATGGTGTGGACAGAGAAGACATTGTCATAACTTATGCTTTATGTACGCCTAATGGTAACCACAAAGCAAAAAGAAAATGTAGAAGGTGCACAAAAGGTAAAGATAAAGAAATCAAAGGAAGTATGGAAAAACATCAAATTACAAAGGATGACAGCAGAAGAGGAGGAAGGAACAGAGAAAATATAAGCAGGAGCCATGAGTAATTCTTTACCTGTCAGTGATTCCTCTAAATGTAAATGTATAAAATCCTCCAGTCAAAAGACACATAGCAATTGAATATATTAAAAGAAAATCCAAAATCCAATTACATGCTGCCTACAAGAGACTCACATTCACTTTAAGAATTCACAAAGACTGAAAGTGAAGTTAGAGAAAATATTCCATGCAATAATAAGCAAAGACCAGGGTGTTTATATGCATTAGATAAAATAAACTTTAAGTCAAAAACTACCAGAAGAGAACAAAGTCATTATACAATGACAAAGGAGTAAATTCATAAGTATAAACATTCATGGACATAATTTCAAAATGCCTTAATATGTAAATCAGATATTAACAGAATTGGAGAGTCAAATAGAGAACAATACAATAACAGTAGGAGACTTTGTACACAGTTTTTCAACAATGGGTAGAATATCCAGACAGAAAATCAGCAGGGAAACAGCAGATTTGAACAGCATTATAGACAATATGGACCTTTTCCTCAACAGCACCAGAATGTACATTCTTCTCAAGTTCACCAGAACATTCTCCAGCATAAATAATATTTTAAGCCATTCAACAATTCTTAACAAATTTAAGAACATTGAAATCATATCAAGTATCTTTTCTGATCACAATTATATTAAAATGGAAATCAATAGCAGGATAAATATTGGAAAGTTTACAAACATATTGAAATGGAACAATGCATTCTTAAATAATCAATGGGTCAAAGAAGAAATCAAAAGGAAAACAAATGTTGAGGCAAATGAACGTGGAAACATAGCATGCCATATCTTATCAAATGAAGCAAAATCAGCTCTAAGAGTGACATTTATAGTGATATACATGTATTTTAGGAAAAAAAAGAGATCTCAAATAAATAACCTAAGGTTACACTTCAAGGAACTAATAAAAAAAGAACATCCCTTAATGCCTTGCATCATATCACATCACAATGGAATAAAAGTAGACCTCAACAAAAAAAGAAACCATAAAAAATATTCAAACATATAGAGACTGAACAACACACTGCTGAAAAACCAAAAGGTGACTATAGAAATAAGGGATAAAATAAGAAAGTTCCTAGAATCCAATGAAAATGAAAATACAACCTAGCAGAACCTGTGGGACACAGCAAAGGCCACGCTAAGGGGAAAGCTTATAGCTATAAGTGCCTACATTAAAAAAAAGTCAGAGACTTCTCAAATAACCTAATGATGCACCTTAAGCTCTTAGAAAAGCAAGAACAAACCAAACCCAAAACCAGCAGACAGAGAGAAATAATAAAGATCAGGGCCAAGGTTAATGAGATCAAGACCAAAAAAAAACTATACAAAGAATCAGTAAAACAAAAAGTTGGCTGTTTGAAAAGGTTAACAAGATTGACAAACCCTTAGTCAACATGACAAAACAGAAGAGGGAAAAGACCCAAATTAATAAAATCAGGATGAAAAAGGGGACATAACCACAAATACTAAAGAAATCCAGAGAATCATTAGAGAGTAATTTGAAAACTTATATTCAAGTGAACTGGAAAATTTAGATGAAATGGATAAATTCCTGAATGCACATAAACAACCAAAATTGAATCAAGAAGATATTAAACACCTAAATAGTTCTACTACATTCACCAAAATTGAAGCAGTAATAAAGAGTCTCCCTACAATAAGAGCCCAGGACCTGATAGATTCATGGCCAAATTTGACCAAACCTTTACAGTAGAACTAAGACAGATACTTCTCAAACTTTTCCAGGAAATAGAAAGGGAAGGAACACTACCAAACTCATTCTATGAAGCCAGCATTATACTCATTCCAAAACCCAATAAAAATGTAACAAGAAAAGAAAATTATAGACCAATATCTTTAATGAATATAAATGCAAAGATTCTCAAAAAATACTGGCAAACAGAATTCAACAACACATCAAAAAGATCATACACCATGACTAAGTTGGTTTCATTCCAAAGATGCAAGGATGGTTCAACATATGTAAATCCATAGTGTGATAGAGCATATAAACAGAAGCAAGGACAAAACTACATGATTTTCTCAATAGACACAGAAAAAGCTTTTGACAAAATCCAACATCCTTTCATGATAAAAGCTCTGAAGAGCTTCTATTCCTAGTTTAGGAATAGAAGGAATATATTCTTGAAGGCTATATACAACAAACCTAGAGCCAACATCATACTAAATGAAATACAACTGAAACCACTCCCATAAAAGTCAGGAATGAGACAGCACTGTCCACTTTCTGTACTCCTATTCAATATAGTTTTGGAATTCCTACCCAGAGCAACAAGACAAGAGCAAGAAATAAAAGGGATCCAGATAGGGAAGTAAGAAGTCAAACTATCCTTATTTGCAGATGATGTGATCCTACACCTAAGAGACCCCCAAAACTCTACCAAAAAAACCACTAGAAATCATAAACTCTTTTGGCAAAGTAACAGTATGCAGAGTTCATATAGAGAAATAAGTAGCTTTTCTATGTACCAACAACAAACAGACTGAGAAAGAAATCAGGAAGACAATCCCACTTACAATAGCCTCAAAAACAATAAAGTACCTTGGAATAAATTTAACAAAAGAAACCAAAGACATTTTAATAAAAACTATAAACCACTGAAGAGAGAAATTGAAGAAGACATCAGAAGATGGAAAGACCTTCCATGCTCGTGGACTAGTAGAATCAACATTGTGAAAATGGCCATACCATGAAAAGCAATCTACTTGTTCAACACAATCCCCATAAAAATTCCAATGACATTCTGCACAGAAATCGAAAAAACAATTGTGAAATACAGATGGAAAAACAAAAACCTCGAATATCTGGAGCAAAAAGTCCAATGCTGGAGGCATCACAATACCCAGCTTCAAACTATACTACAGAACTATAATAATCAAAATTGCATGGTATTGGCACAAAAACAGACAGGAAGACCAATGGATCAGAACAGAAGATCCAGACATAAACCCATGCATCTATACTCAACTGATCTACAACAAAGGAGCCCAAAAACACATAATGGAGGAAAGACAGCCTCTTCAACAAATGTTGCTGGGAAAACTGGATATTCACATGTAGAAGACTGAAACTGGATCTCTGTCTTTCACCCTGTACCAAAATCAACTCAAAGTGGATACAAGACCTTAATATAAGGCCTGAAACTTTGAAACAACCCCAGGAAGCAGTAAAGCAGTAGAAAATACACTGGAACAGAGAGGTATAGAGAACAACTTCCTAAACAGAACTCAAAAGTCTCAGCTTCTAAGAGAAACAATGACCAAATGGGATTGCATCAAACTAAAGTATTTTGTAGAGCTTCTGCACAGCAAAGGAAACAGTCACAAGACTCAAGCCCACAAAATGAGAGAAAATCTTTGCCAGCTACTCATCTGATAAGAGACTAACATGCGTAATCTATAGGGAACTCAAAAAATTCAGCCTCCAAAGAATCAACACCCCAGTGAAGAAATGGGCACATGAAGTAAATGGAATTCTCAAAGGAAGAGGTACAAATGGCCAGAAAACACATGAAGTGTTCAACTCTCCTGGCTATAAAAGAGAGGCAAGTCAAAACAAACAGATTTCATCTCACCCCAATTAGAATGGCCAGAATCAAAGGTAATAACAGCAACAAATGCTGGTGAGGATGTGGCAAAACAGGAACCTTTATGCACTGCTGGTGGGAATGCAAATTAGTACAACCACTATGGAAAACAGCACAGAAATCCCTCAAAAAACTACAGATAGAGCTACCATATGATCCAGTGATACTGCTCCTGGGCATCTACCCAAAGGAATGTAAGTCAGGACACAGTAGAGACACCTGTTCACTGATGTTCATAACAACACTATTCACAATAGCCAAGCTTTGGAAATGACCCAGGTGCTCTACAACTGATGAATGGATCAAGAAATCATGTTATATATACACAATGGAGTATTACTCATCCATAAGGAAGAATGACACCATGAGGTTTGAAGGTAAATGGATGCAATTAAAGGGCATCATGTTAAGTGAAGTAAGCCAGGATCAGAAACACAAAAGCCTCATGTTTCTCTCATATGTGGAAGACAGATCCAATGATAAACATATACACAAAACAGGCATGATCATATACAAACTCAGTCGTAGAACAGGTTTGTAATGTAGTACTACTCTATGGAACTCAGGAAAAGAGGGAAAGGAAAAGAAAATGGTATAGCATCACTAATATAGCATAACATAAAATGCGAAGTAGAGGATATAAGGATGTGTATTGAAAGCTATTGGTAAAGGGGTAAGGGAGAGTAATGGAAGGGGTTGAATGGATCAAAGTAAAGTACACTCACAGTGGGCATACATTGAGACACCCCTTTGAACATCAACTTAAATATTAATAGTGAAAACCAGGACTGTAAAATAGGTACAGAGTTCATGGGATACTAGTGGGAGGGGGTGAAGGAAGGAGATTAGGGTGACAGTGTATGGCAGATGGACTTCATATACCTATATGAAACAGAACTAAGAAACCTCTTGGAATTGCTTTAAGTGGAGTGGAGTGGGAAGGGGGTTCAGGGGGAGAGACGATGGGGGCGATGTAAATAATGTACAATATAAGACTAATCAGAACTGTCAGTATGAATGTCCCCTGTATAATGAATATATATATATATATCCTAATAAAAATTTATTATAAAAAAAGAACAGCCCAAAAGTTGGTGGAACAAAAAAAAATAATAGATTCTAGTGGAAATAAATGAAAGAGAGTAGGACAATGATATAAAAGATCAATAAATATGAGTTTTTTTGCAAGGATAAACAAAATTGCTAAATCCCAATATAGATGAAGAATAATCAATGATAAATGAAAAGAAGCAATAAACTCAAGTAACTAACACAAGAAACTTAGAATAGAATGGATGTGGATTTTCAGCTTTTATCTTAGTTCTACCTTTTTATTCCCAAGGAAATGACTATTTTATCCCATAAATATCTGTTAAAGTTACTCACTCTTTTCACATTTTATCTTCGCACTGTTACTTTTTTATCATCTTAGTCTTCTTCTGGGATATTTTTCCTCTTTCTGCAAGTACATCCTCTAACTGTAGAGTCCACAAGTTCTTTTGGTGAAATTCCATGTCCAAACAAACAAACAAAAAAATCCTTGCACCTTTTCTGTGAATGTATCTTTATATCACTCCCATTCATGGTATCCAATTCTGGTCTCATTGACATTTTTCATATTGACAATGCTCGGCAGGATTTTCCATTGTTCCTTGAGAAGTTAGCACTGGGCCCAATGGCTGCTCCTTCTGGGCTGATCTCCCTTTTGTGCTCTTGCTGACTTTCAACTTTGCTTCTCATTTTTATTCGTTTGATTGTATGTGTTGGGTGTGACTTTGTTCTTATTTATTCTGTTTGGAGTTACTTTTTTTCTTGAATTAGGGATATTAATCTTTCATAATTTATGGAAATAATTGTTAAGTCTTTGTATATCTTCTATTTCTCAAGCTTGTTAGCTTCTTTTCTGGTCCTACAACAATGCACACATTAAAATTTCTCTCTCCTGTTCATGTGTCTTAACAGATATTTTAAATTTTTTTCAGCACAGAGAAAATAGTGGCAGTTTTATTTTCTTTTACTCCATTTCTTAGTTTTAATTATCCTGCATAGGTATAGATTATAGACGAGGCTGTTAGATGACAGTCATTTGACTTAGAGTGTACAGAATTCTTCTACACTCAGAATTAATTTCTAAAATTCCCTCACCTAAACTACTTACAAAATTTTAGAATTGGTTAACTTATTCCAGAGAGAAAGATGGAGTAATTTTTTTGAAAAAATTCATGGGAATTATACTTGCATTTAAACATTCTAATAAGTCTACATATTTGATAGAACTTATTTACTATTTGTGGGCTATGTCTTTTACAATCACTGTGCTTCATTTGATTCATATAATTATGGTTATTCCTTTCAGTCCTAGATAATTTAACTTTGTTAGAACTGGATTAATAAGTATTTAATAATTTATTTTCCCAATATTAGTGTCATCAATCTTTTATTTCACAAGCACACACTCACACACACACACATTTGGGTGGGGAGGGTACCAAAAAGGGTGTGGAGTTCTTTCTGAAGAGAAAATAAACCTGACTTATAAAAGCCATGCAATATTACTTTAAATCATTAAATTATCAATTTATTCTTATTAGTAATATAAATATAATGTCTTAGTTTTCCTCTCTTCTCCTTTTTCCCCTCTCCTCCCCTCCTCTTCTCTCCTCCTTCCTCCCTTTTTCCCTCCCTCCCTTCCTCCCCTTCTCCTTTCATTCTTTCCTTCTTTCTTCTTTCTCTGTTTCTTCTTTCCTTCCTTCCTTCTTTCTCTCCTTATCTCTCTCTCTTTTTAAGTGAAACAGGTTCTTGTTATGTAGCCCAGGCTACATGATTCTCTGATTCTCCTGCCTCTGCCTCCAAAATATTGGGACTTTGGGACTATAAGTATATGTCATCATACCTGGCTAGATCATTTTTTAACATTAGGTAAGTTTAGAAAAAAACTAAAATTCAAACTTCAGAAGATAATTGTAGGATAAGTATCTGGTGACCTTTCTGACTATAATTTAAGTACTGCAGAATAATTCCATTGCTGCCCATTGTGTCTGCGATGGAGAATCACTTAGGGATGAAGTAACACATAGAAAAGTAGCTGGCTGCCAGTGACTCATGCCTATAATCCTAGCTACTTGGAAGGCTGAAATTGGGAGGATTGTGGTTCAAAACCAACCCCAGGGAAATAGTTCCTGATATACTATCTCTTCAATAACCAGAGCAAAACAAACTGGAGGTGTGGCTCAAGTGGGAGAGTGCCTTCTTGCAAGGACAGGCCCTGAGTTCAAACTCTTGTCTCACCCAAAAAAACCCATTAATGATAAGAAAAATAGTTGATATTTAAGTGTGTTACCTCAGAAAAGAATATAGTTTATTTTGAGAAGAGTTACAGTAACACATCAGAGTTAAAAGACTAACATATTCCTTCCAGAAGATATTTCCAGAAGCTAAAAGTAAATAAATTCTAAAATATGTTAATTACTTCCCCTTTGAAGCTAAGTGCTTGAAAAGTTGATTTGAGATCTAACTAATGGAAAGAATCTAAAACTAATCTTAGAGAAGAAAGACAAAAAAAGTGACCCACTTTATTGAAGGTGTATTGTGAGATCTAAAGTAAGTTGTTTATGATTATAAAATAATTTAGGAAATGGGAAGCAAAAAGAGAAAGATACAAAACTGAAATAATACATAAGAATATGAGAAATACTGTGTACACATGTTTGTAAATGGAAAAACGATACCTGTTGAAATTCTTCCAAGAATGAAGGGAGGGAGGATAAAGGAGAATGGTGGAGGGAGTGAATTCAAGTATGATATATTTGATGTATTGTAATAACTTTTGTAAATGCCACAATGTGCCCCCACCCGGCACAACAATAAAAAGAAAGAATATGGGATTTAGAATAAGATTTTCTGTTCAAAATCTCTGGTTCCATTATAACTAATGCCATTTGATTTCAGCTCCCTGCATATTCTGGTTTTTAGTCCCTTACCTGATGTATAGCTGGCAAAAATTTTCTCCCCTTCTGTGGGTAGCCTCTTCAATTTAGAAACCATTTCTTTTGTTGTGCAGACCTTTTTAATTTCATGCAGTCCCATTTGTTGATCCTTTCTCTTAGTTGCTGAATCACTTGAGTTCTAAATAAAATTCATTGCCTACGCCTATTGCTTCCAGTGTATTCCCTGCTCTTTCCTGTACTAACTACAAGGTTTCAGATCTGATATTAAGGTCCTTAATCCACTTTGAGTTGATACTTGTACAGGGAGACAAATATGTATGTAGTTTCTGCAGCAACATTTGTTGAAGAGACTGTCTTTTCTCCATTGTATGTTATTCTCCATTGTATATTAACTTTAATTTGGGATTTGGGAGACATATGAATAAACAAAATATAGTAAGGTAAAATTCTTCCTTTAAAAGTTTGTTCAAGTTCTCTAAACCAAACTTGACTTTTTGTTTTTTGCTTCAGAAAATGTGAAGCACCTTTCTCCTCTGATTTTTCAGATTGGCTCTGGATAAAGAATTTAAATTTAAATTTAAATTCATCATAGTCTTATGGCAAAATAATTGAATTTAGATTAAAAAGTTGAGTGCTTTTATGTGTGTCTTGCTGCTAATGAAGTGCTTATCTATAATAAACTGACTAAAAATTAATAAAAATTTTATATGATATTCATACTTGAGGATATTTCGTAAAGTCTTAAGGCAAAATTTATTTTTTTAGAATGTACCTACTCCTTAGATAGTAAGTATAATAGCATACTTATTTGTTTAAAATATATCTCCACACATATTGTTTACTTTGAGTATAAACAATCCTGTTATGTTATGACAATGGAGGATGTGGATGTGCAATTTCTTTTTAATCTTTGGTGCTGAGGACTGAACCCAGGACCTTGTACATGCTAAGCTCGTGCTCCACAACTGAGCTATATTCCCAGTTCCTGAATGTGCCATTCCTGACATTAACCCATAGGTATTTAACTTTGGTCTGCTGAATATTGAGAAGAGTTCAATGCTTTGAAATTAGAAAATTATAAGCCATTTCTTTTAAATTGACTAAAAGACACTGCTTTTAGTTGTAGTGCATGCAAAGCCTTTTCGAATTTTTATATCCTTTGGAATCTGAGGGATATTTTAAAAGATAGTGACTGAAATCTACTACATTTCTTCTCTAAGTCTTTGCATTCACTTATGGAATCCTTGCCACATGAAATGGGGAGGAGGGGATTTTCTTGTTTGACTTGAAATGATGTAAGGAATGTCTAGCACACTACCCTACACATAACAGATAATTATGGGAGGGAAGCAGAATATGAAGCTATGAAGAACAACTCAGAGATGATTAACAAGAAACACTGGAAATTATTCCTATGCAGGCATTGTTGAGAGTCCAGTTTCTGGAAAGACTTTCTTTAAGCAAGGGCAATAGTGAGGCTCACAAAGATGAAAAAAACTATCAAGTTTCATAGGAATGAATAATTAGCATACTAAGCACACCCTGGTTTTGATTCAGAATGGGTTGTTTTCAGGCCCACTCCTGAGACAACTTTGAGTGGATTGTTGCATACAGAAGGACCCAGTCAGTTTAGCCATGAAGATTGTTTGTTGTCACTGATTCTGATCAGTTTTCTATGAAGTGGCAGTTCTGATTTCTTCTTGTAGGCCCCTGGTGACTTGATCTTCATACCCTCTAGGTTCAGGCCCCTTTCAAAAGGCAAGATTGCATATACATGGTCAACACTCAGTAGAAATATTGTCTGTGAGGGTAGCTAACTGATTCAGCTTTTAAAAATTATTTTTATTGTTGTGCTGGGGGTACATTGTGACATTTACAAAAGTTCTTACAATATATCAAATATATCCTACTTGAATTCACCCCCTCCATCTTTCTCCTTTATCTCCAGTTTTAACTACTCCCTGTCCAAGGAAGCATGTAGTCCTGGAGAAAGATCATGACTTGCTGGTGTCAAATGCAAGGTTGACCTTGCTGACTCATAAGATGAATAGCAAATGAAGCATCAAAGGCAAATTTTCATCTTGAAGTTGATAATTGCAGTGATAGACAGAGTACACAGACACTATAGAACTATGTTTGTGGAAAGAAGTTGGGGAATGCAGAATCCATATTATTCCATCTTAAAAAAAATGCAAATGAAGACTGGCTGACAATAAGATTGACTCTCTTCCTCTCTGTTTTGGCTAAGTTCCCCTAAAAAGTAGTTTCCATATTAAAAACAAAAGGAGCTTTGAAGATCCTGGTACATAGGCACTACTGACACTGCAAATCTGCACATTTTCTTATATAGGTGAATGTATGACTAGGTAAAACTTAATTGGCTGAATAAAGAATTTAATTAACAAAACAATGTAGTTCTGAGTGCATTTGGTAGATATGCAGCTGTGGGTTGTCAGTTATAAATACTGTGATTCAATGAATCAAATTAGCAGAGAAAAAGTTTCATTTATTGCTGACTTTGGGAAAAAGAAAAGAAACAAAGCAACAAATAAAACTGTTTACAATTATTATGGCATTCTCCTTAATAATACTTATTTAAGGGACTATTCTAGCTTTTGCCTTTAGAAAAGACCAGAAGTACAGAAGTTTTCCTAATAAAGAATTGAGAGGGTCTGTTTTCTTCAGGCCAAAGGGTGCATCAGATTAGAGCAAAAAGAACAGCAACAAAAGCAGCCTTCCCATAGCCTTCCTGAAGTGTTGCGTGCCCATGCTAAATCCCCAACACCTCACCGCACACCACTGCCAGGAGAGAAGAGAACATCCCTCTCACTCATTTCTCCTCCTTTAAAAGGCCAAACATGCTGCCTTTGGATAGGTTTCCATCCTGCGTTAATTCATTAAAAAGTGAAACAGAATCACCATTTATATCCTTGACAGCTGGCAGGTTTTATATGTTCTCCTTACTCCTGCCAAGTACCAAAGGTTGCATTCAACTCGGTCAGGGTCCTCGGAGAGCTGCAAGTGTGGTAGCAATGACAGGGAGACCTGCGGGTATGGGTTATCATACCAATACCCCAGTGTGCAGGAAGTCATAACTTTAAAAACTTCAAAAAGAAATGACAGCAAAACTTTGCGAGGGCGCAGATCATGGGACGTTTCGGTGCCAGTCGGGGGGCGGAAACATATCTCATGTTATTATCTTTCATGGTGTTTCTAGATACCTAAAATAACAACTGCGTTTTTAAGAGCACACAAAGGAAGCTGGGGACTTAACTTTTATTTTATAAAAATATAGAGAGCAGTGAAACTTGCAATAGGTGAATGTAAATAAAACCAAGAAGCAGGCTTAAAGCATTTATTTTATTCAAAAATAGCTCTAATTTCTGAAGGTGTGAGGGTGTGGTATGAGTGGGATAAGCATAAAATCATGAACTTTATGTTAGGTATTTGAGGAAAGTCAAAAACTAAATAAAAACTCTGGTCCTTAAGAAATGATAAGTTGTAAGTTAGTTAATATTGAGATATCTCCTCCTAATTGTAATTTTCTATTGACTTGAAGAGGATCTGGGTTAATGGTAACCATCACTTGGCTTCAGTGAGAGGTACCTCAATGCTGGTTGCTTTTCTTAGGCCGCACTGGTTTCCACAGATGGCTTTTCCCAAGAAAGCCACATCGACTAGTGTTTAGGGACATAATTTTGAAATCTGACCCTTTGAGTTCCTGTCTCATTTTTGCCATTTACAGATGTGTGTCAGTAGGCAAGTTACCTAATCTCGCTAAGCTTTGATATTTCCATTTATAAACTGGAATAAAATAACAGTCTCTACTTCCTACAGTCAGAGTGAAGATAATGATATAATGTGTTTAAACAAGGTAGGTTATAATCATCCAAAAATGCTAATGGTTTCAGCAGCACTAGGCCCACTGCTGAAACAACAATTATTAACAGATATAAGGTATATTTGTAATTTATTGGTCTCCTTAAATACCAGAGCTCAGTTAGTTGTGTGGTGTACATGTGTGTTTAGTTATTGTGTGTTAGTTGTGGTATGTGTGTTTGTGTGTACAGAGAGGCTCATATTCAGCTTTCAGGATGACATCCCTGCTATTACCAAGGACATCTAGGAGGGACCCACAGTCACTTTCTTAACTGAGTCTTAATCTGGCCCAGGAGTATTGCCAGATTAAAATGGCTGGCTTTATTAAATTATGAAATGGCATTAGGAATAAGAAGCTATTTACCAATCTTCTCTATATTATTAAAATATCAGTTTTGTTGATCATAGGCTGTCTCTATGATCTACCGAATCAGTTTCATATTGTTTCAGTCAGTGATTTCTATTACCTGCTACTTTATGACCTGTACACCTTGGCTCTGCTTAGAAGTGCCACAGTTCAGCAATAGGACTAATTTTGCCTCTAGAACAAAAAGAAAGAAGCCCTGGACCTTTGTGGCAAAGTGTAACAATTACAACATGTGTCCAGTCTTTGGTTGTTTCATTTACTCAGGTGACAAGTTCTTAGAAACAATAACTTCTTTTTTTTTTTTTAAGTCCTGTTGCTTTTTGCCAGAGTGAATACAATTTGTTGCAGATTGTTTTCTCCAATCTAATTTCAGGGATGTGTGTGCCACTAAAATCAATTTGCAGAAAAATAATGCAGTGAGTTCTGGTAATTATTATTTTGTGCTTTTTGCTACCTCAGTGTGAGAAGACAACGTGTCTGGTTGTTTCCAATGAAACCGTGTAGAGATGAGTTCTGTGGATAATAAATTTTGAAATACATTTTTAGATGTCAGGAAAGACCAAGAAGTCTTTATCTGGAGTTCTATGAGATTGCCCTGGGAAAATGTCTGAGTTTTTACTCTTAGAGAATTGCAAACCTCCACATTGGTAGAAGGTACAGAAAGGCAGAGTCACACAGGCTCTGTATGAATTATCAAACTTAACTAAATTAGAAAATTTAGCTAAATTTAAAAGTTTATTGTCTTATGAGTTATGTTCACCTTTTATATTTTTCTTAGCAAAATAAAATGCTTGACATATTGTGTATTTCTCCTATTGTTAAGATTGTTTAGTGAATCCTTTTGATAACTTCTTTCACAGTATTTCCAGCACAATATTCCTGAAGCAAATTCATGAGAAAAGTGGGATATGGCCCAACACATTCAAAAGTGCTAGCATGCACGTTTGCCCAGTGAGGTTAAAAGTGAATGTTGGACACAACTAGAAACAGCATGAAAAATGGAACGCTCTCTGTTGTAAGTGCACTCTTAAAAGGAGCTAGGGTACAAACTATGGACTTAGAGGGCCATTAGTTCTTTTTCCTTGTAAAAAATACTAGCCTGTCTATCTTACTACTTATCTGTTATCTATCCATCTATCTATCCATCTATCCATCTATCTATCATCTATTCACCTATCCCTCTATTAATTTCTGTCATACCTTTCTCTCACCTATTCATTGTCTATCTGATGTCTTTTATCCCTTGACACTAGTGAAGTAAAATAGACTTACCTTATTTAGAAATAGGGGATACTTTCCCACATCACCCCCTTTAGAGGGTGGAGTTAAATTCAGGAGGAAGTTTAAAAGAAGTGTGTAGGTGGGTATGATGGATCAAACCTGTAATTCTAACTATTTGGTAGGTTAGGTAGAGGTTGGGAGTATCATGGTTCAATGCCAGCCCAGACAAAAAGTTAACAAGATCTCACGTCAACTAGTAACTAGGCATGGTGGTATTTGCACCTAGCATTACAGCTACGTGAGAAACATAGATAGGAGGATTACAGTCCAGGCTAGCCTTGGCATAAATAGAAGTCCCTGTTAGAAAAATAACTAATGCAAAAAGGGCTGTGGCCATGGCTCAAGTGGTAGAAAGCCTGCCTAGCAAATGCAAGACCCCAAGTTTAACCCTCAGTACTGCCAAAAGAACAAGAAATGTGTAAAAAGAATTTTCCTTTGTTAATATTAATTTGTGAATCAAAATATGAAGCTAGATTCTTCGAATCTGTCCCAAAAAGCATTTTATATAAAATTAAGAGAAATAACTCTAGGTGACCAAAAGTCACACCACGAGGACAAGCTCAGCATTTTCTTGAATATGTGGGAGTAATTCAGTTATTAACTGAAGTTAAAGTAATGCCGTTATTGCATAGAAACACTAATATAGATAATGATCACCTGGTACATGTGGGGATTTCTAACCGTTCCAATGCTAAAATATCTTAGAACTGAACAGCTCATGAGGTCTATGGATTGGTTAACCACTTCCCTGTCTCATCGTAGATTCATTTATATTCATGGACCTGAGTCGGGGGTTTTGGCACTATGGGGTGTGAACTCAGGGTGTCATGCTTGCTAGACAGGTGCTCTATCAGCTGGACCACATTCCCTCTGTCCTATAAACCTAAGTCTTTAAGAAGAAGTTGTGAGAGAATTAGACTCCTTTGTGCACAGATTGTATGGGAGTGTCACTGACTTTTCAGCTGTCTGAGTTGTTAATAATGGTCTTGAAGGTCAGTTTTGTTTCAAGACTCCTACACTTGGGACAATACAAGAAGGAAAGCTGAAAGTCCCTGAGGAGAAGACACTGCTCAAGAAGGAGGCTTTTTATTACAAAGTTTCGAAATGTATTTGAGAGAGAAGTGTTCTCACACTCTGTGAGGCACATTTAATTCCCAGGGTAACATATGCTTACATTTCTGTCCTATTGGAGAGTCTGTTTTGTCAAAATTGAGTATCTGCTTAGTATTCTGAATCTTATGGTATAGCGCCTTTATTAGGTTTCTGGGGCCGCCACATCAACGTACCATACCCAAGGTGCTATAAAGAACAGTTTTATCTTCTACACTTCTGGAAAATCTAAGAGTGAGGTTAAAGCATCAGCAGGGTTCGTTTCTTCTGAGCATCTCTCTTCCTGGCTTGCAGATTGACTGTCTTCCCCTCTCCTTCACATGTATGTCTAGGTCCTAATTTCTTCTTCTTACGAGGACATGAGTCAGATTAGATGACAACCCACATTAATGACCTCATTTTAACTTTGTCACCACTTTAAAGGAACTATCTCCAAATCTGGTTAGGTTCTGAGGTACTGCAAGTTAGTACTACAATATATGACTTTAAGGTAGGACATACTTCAGCCCATAACAGACCCCAAAATCCAAATGGTGTTTTCCAGGTATCTATATGTGTAAATACGTGTCACATAGGCATTCAACCACTTGCACTTTTGCTGGGGTTCATAGGTTCTAACTGACATCTTTTGATTTAGAAAATTATACCTACCAGTTCCTTCACCAGCTCTAAAGAAGAATTTGAAAATCCCCGATTCAGTATTTCCATTTTTCCATCCAAATATATAGAAATACATAACAATCAGTGAATGTTGAAAAAATGGCACTTTTTGATATGCTTATTTTCTGATTCTGATGGTGAGAGAAAACAGAGCAGAATGAATTTCCAGGAAAACAATACAGCTGTCACTTTGATAAATACAGGATAGGGAATTTAAGAAAAGGTGTGAATCTTTGAGTCTAGTAACTGTGTAGTGAGGAGACTACACAGTTAGTCACAGTTAGTTAGTGGGGTGTGAGAAGCAAGAAATCCTTTTCTCAGTTAACTATTAACCACCTTTAAAGTGATAGAAGGATATCTCCTTTTATTCTGGGTAAAACTGGTAACTTCTTAGGCACTTTCAGCAAAATCTTAGGCAACGGGTACATAGTTTTAATTAGAAGACATCAAAAAAATCAACAAAGTTACTATAGTTAACAACGTATTGTGTTGTTGAACATCATTAAATATAGATGTTAAGAGTTCTCACCACAGAAAGTGATAAGTATGTGAGGTCATGCACATGTTATTTGGCTCAATTTAGTCATCTTGTACGTATATATATTTTAAACATTTTTTTCTTGGCAGTACTAGGGTTTGAACTTAGGACTTCGTACTTGCTGCACAGGTGCTCCACCATTTGAGCCATGCTTCCAGCTAACCCTAAAACCTCATTTTAAATGTGATAAATGTTTACATTTTGACAATTAAAGAAGAAAAGGGAAAAATTGAAGAACTTTAGCTTATTCTAATTTATAACTTCAGTATTATATTTGATAAGACAATTTTTCTCTCCATTGCTTGACAGAAAGTTGTAATTATCCCTTAACCCAAAGTTAGTCACCAATAAATTGATTACATTGATTGCATTCTTTCCCTTCCCTAATGCTGGCCAGCTCAGAAGTGGGCAAATCCACTCTTCTCCATCACTTAGCGTACAGATGGGTATGCAGAACACAACTTAGTTATGTGCTGCTGAGTTTCCTCTGGTCTATAGGGTCTGAGAGAAGGTAATTTGAAAATATGGCAAGTGATTGACTTCTTCAATCTTTCTTGGGGACACTCCATTTGCAGACACACATTTGCACATACACACATGCACACCTTCTCCTCCCACAGTACAATTCTCAGACAAAGAAAACCTGACCCTTTCAGCTCCTTTCAGCACCTTCCTTTGCTGGTGGATCCACCTGCTCTTTCTTCTTAATTTCTTTCCTCCTACCCAGTATCTCTGGTAGGGGTTTTTGTAGGAAGGCTAAAGTCCATTCACTTTCCTCACTATCTACCTGATCCACAGAAAAACCAGGCATTTTTGCTATGATAGATGGTGTGAGTTAGTAATGCTCTACTTCTGCCTCCTTTCTTACCCTGTGACTTGTCTGCTCTTACTCCCCTCTCAGAGAGACACAGGGAAGAATAGTTTGGAGGACCCCTCAGCTCAGTTCTTTGATCTCCATTCAGGCTAAGTCATTCTTCCAAAGTTCCTCACAAATAATAGTTACATAGATGGAGAAAAGGAGAGGCACAGTTGATGAGCTGGACAATGCTCCTTGGAAGGGAAGGATGCTATCAGTGGCTTTGTTCATGCCTTGTGCAAGTTCGGGGCATTCAACACCCTATTGCATTCATCAAACACTCGCTCATTCAGAAGATAATTGTAGTGGAAACGGCCGACTTACAAGACATGAACTAGACACAGAATTCCACCAATTGCCTTGAAAGTTCTTTAGAAATGCATTTGCTTAAAATAATGGAGAAGAAACAGTTCTCAACTCTTACAAATTCTAAATATAAACATTTCTTTGGCAGGTCTCCATAGTAGTCTAGGTTTGTGTCTTTGCTTTCTAAATGTAATTCATGTTCAGTTAGATGTCTCTTCATCTCTTTAGTTGTAATTTTCCCATATTTTAAATTAAATGAATGTTTGCTCTACTTATATCTTGGTGTTTTTAGGATCAAAAAAAGACAAGTTGGATCCATGGTTTTTTATCAACTACAAACAGAACACTTATATTAAATACTGTAGTTTTGTTTTGGTGTGCGAAGATTTATTTTCTTTTTTTCTGGGATTCCTTATTAGCATTCATTAATAGTATGAGGAAGTTTCATTGTTCCATAGATATATATAGTGTACTTTGAACAAGTGCACCCCCTTTATTATATTCCCGTAACTCCCCTGCTCTCCTTATTTCAAATGGTATTTGGTGGTCTTCTTTATGTATATGTAAGCTATTTCAATCCTCTTTCCCTTAGTTTCCTGTCCTTTCCCCCCTCTCCCTCCTTGTGATCCCTGACATCCCTCTTTTCATTTATATGCCATAATTATCATTATCATTTTAGGTCTGGATTACACATATGAACAAAAACATGCAATATTTGACTCCTTGAGCCTGATTTATTTTGCTCACCATGATGATCCCAAGTTCATCCATTTTCCTGTACATGACAGAATTTTTCATTCTTTTTTATGATTAAATAAATAGTATTTTGTATTATTTATTTAAAATCTTTTTTGTGTGTAAAAATAACTGTGCAAAGCAGAGCAGAAGCAGAGTTTTGGAAAGAATAAAAAAGTCACTCAACCCCATTTTTTTTTTCCTGTTAGAAAAACTGAAAGAGCAGTAATTGATCACTGAGTCCTGGAGTAGGAGAGCTGCAAAGCAAGAAATTTGCGTTTAGACAGTGCTGAATCCCCCCTCACTTGCATGCAGCAACAAAGCTACTTCTATGTAGATGAGTGTAGTGACACTGCCTCACTGGGTGGGAGAACAATCACTTCATGTGCAAATGTGCAATGGTATTTCATACTATTACATATTATTAGCTTTGTTGTGAGTTAGCATCATTTAAAGTGTTTTACATGTATGGTATGCTTTGCATACTTTAAATGTGTTGTGTGCTTACATGTAACTGTAAACTCATCTTAGCTAACCAGTATTTATATGTAAGAAAAGCTGGCAAAAGTAAATTAACCAGGTTCTTCTTAGAACTTCTGTGCTCTCAACCATGAAGCTGGAAAGTATGGGAACATTGAGGAAGTAAGCAGAGAGTCTGAGGGGCCACAGACACAGGATCTGTGTTCTTTTGCTGGCCATGTAATTTTTGGCATCATCAGGCACAGTCTTCTGTGTGGGTTCCCTTGGACTTGTGCTGCCACAAGTACTATTAAACTGATCCTTTTCCAGCACTATTTCACTGGACCTTTCTCCTAGGTATCCAGTTTCAAGCCTGAAGATCTCACACGCACACAACAGACACAAAGACATCCTTACTGTCTCTGAGCAGCTTGTATAGAACACTTCTTGATCAACTTTTTGAACCTCATATTTGTGATATGGTTGATCTTGAAAGGATATTAGGCACCACCAAATCTTCATTTGCTCTGCAGAACCTAAATAATATATGTTATTAGAAAAAAAGAGATTTCATGGTTAAAAAAATTGGAAAACTTTGGGATATACATATTAAACAAGTGTCCTTTCTAAAAAGCTTTTAAAAACTTATACTACTCCCCTATGCTCCTAAATTTGCAAAAAGGCTATGGAGAA
The DNA here is from genome assembly GCF_047511655.1 of Castor canadensis. Lineage (NCBI taxonomy): Eukaryota > Metazoa > Chordata > Mammalia > Rodentia > Castoridae > Castor > Castor canadensis. Next base: position 57,996,066 of record NC_133394.1, read on the forward strand.
TGTAGTGTGGATCTACCTGCATAAGAACACTGTCTTCACAGAGCTTCTCCCGGGAGTAATGTTCCATGGAGCACACTTGGGGAAATGGCCACCTAAGTCTACTAGGCTCATTACTCAGATGGGGAAAGGAAGTCTGCATGAAAATAGTCCCCGACTTTTTCTCCCTCCATCCACATCAAACAAGTCTCCAAGTAACTCATGACTCCTTGAGAAGTAAATGGTGGCTTCAATTTCAGTAGCTGGCAATTCATGTGATGTCCTTCCAAGATGATCATAAAGTTTTATGTCCCCAGTTTTCCTTTATCTTTTCACAGTGGTAAGGAAATCACATTTCTATGTTTTTGTTTGATGTCTTATTTCTAAGCCTAATATAGGTTCCATCTATTCTGTAGATAGACGCCTTTTATCTATAACTAAATTCACCCTTCTGGCACTGACCACAAACTTCATTTATAAAAGCCCCTGTAAATGTAAAAAAATCTAGAATATCTTTTGATGTTATTTGGTTTAGTTTAGTCATATCAAAGGTTAATGATTAGGAGTGGGAATAGAGTATTTCTAATAATTAGATCTCCACCAAAGGATGGAGTTGTACTAGAAGGTGATATTTGACCTGAATTAGCAGTCTGTTACAACCAGCTCACCACAGTTCTCTCTTTATTCTTGGAGTCTTCTAGTTCTGCTTGTATCTACCTCTAGGAGTAACTCCTCTTGGGTACTGTCTCCCTTTAAGTGTAGGTTAGTTCCTCACACTCTTTGAGAGAAGAAGACTAATAGACAAATGTCTTTATTGAGTCATAACCATCATATTTTCTTTCAGAAACTCCTTATGATTAGTTTTGTTTTATTATTTCAAATATTACAATATCTTCAGGAAAACATGTATATGTGACATGAACAAAATTTCAAGGTTATATTAAATAAATGCTTTAATCTTTACATTTCAAGAAGAAGTTTCTAATACTAACCTCATTACCATCCAATCTGTTGGCATTACACTATGAAGTCTTAACATTTTTAAGAGGTAAAATTGGGCAAGTGTATACAATGTACATAAAAATACATGGCAAATCTTTATTATATAACTTCTTGATTTGAATCAGTGGTTGCCATTTGGAGATGAATTTATACATCAGAGGGTATTTGAGACTATCTAGAGATAATTCAAGTTGTCACAACTGGAGGAAGGTACTGGCATGTGGTAGGTAGAAGCCAGGCATGCTGCTAAAACCCAGTGATGCATGGGAATGGCTTCCCATGTAGAGAATGACCCACCCCAAAATGTCAGCAGAGCTGCAGCTGAGAAATTTAGATATGAGAGCACAGCCTAAATGCTCTAGTTACAGCAAAACATTTGCTACCATATTACCTTTGCAAAATGCACTTAGCAGATGAATGGAAAGTCATGGAAGTCTACTTTGCCTGCAGAAGACTTGAATCTATTAAAGAAAGTGTAGCTGAAGTGTGTACAATTTCATTGAAATAGCAAACATTAATGGGAATAAAGTAGTCTTTAATTTTACTTTTTGTTTGTACTTTCTTATGAATCCTTGTTCTTTATTCTTTCTTCAGAAAGCAGGATGGCCAAGATGGTTTGATCTTTGGTCTATGACTCATTTGTTCTTAGACACCATTTTTTACTTAAAAGCAATTTCAAACCTTCCAACCTCAGGCCAATTGTATTGGCAGGTCTCCCCAATGTCTTTGGCTAACCATACTACAGACAGCATATTTTCTTTTAAAGCCTGAAATCCTGATTATAAAGTCCCTATAAATGAATATTTCCTTGTGGTGAGAAAATGTCTTATTTAGAAATTGTATAATAAGCTGCCACTGTCAGAGGATAACATTTAGACACTCAGTCAAGGTACTGGTTCTGATGCTAATTCTCTTCTGCTTTTTATACCTTGTGTATGACTCTCGTACACTCAAGATTTTTAGTTGTGTGCTGCAGTACTTTGAGAGAAGCAATTATTGGAAATAATGTGATATCATGAGTCTGTTACAATTATTAAGTCATGGCAACTCGATGGAAATAAATACAACAAAAGCAATTTATATAGGAATATATTTTTTAGTGGATTAGTTTCAATATTGCTCCCTGTCATTGAGTCAAGTTTATCCTAGAAGCCAATGTTTCAGCCATTGTCCATGTGGACATAAATATCACAGTGATGACAGAATGTTTATTTCCTCCAGATTTAAGTTTGATGTACATGAATAACCAAACCTTCCTTGACAATAAATAACACCAGGGGAGAAGTGGGGGAGGTTAACATTAGGACCATTACCTCCCACTGGCAGTGGGCAGTTCTGCTCTCCAATGACTTTGCAGGGCCTTCCATCCTGTCTGAAGAGTTGCAAGGCTTCATAGTTTTTCAGGAACCAATGGAGCACTTGATTTCCCATGCATTCAACCACTCATTCTGTTCCATTTCCAAAAGTTGCCCAGTTACCTTCTCAGTCTCCCCTTTTGGTCTACTGTGCAAATTCCACACTGTGGATATGGAACCAAGGACAGAGTCTATAGATACTTAAGCATTTAAAAAAAAATCTGAGTGGGCCAGGTGCTGGTGATACACATCTGCCATCCTAGCTACTTGGGACTGAAATCAGGAGGATTGCAGTTCAAGGCTAGCCCAGGAAAATAGTTTGATAGCCAGAGCAAAGTGGACTAGGGGTGTGGTGCAAGCATAAAGCCCTTAGTTCAAACCCCAGTCTCACCAAAAAATAAATAAAAAATTGTGTGGAATTCATTTCAGTCTGTTGCAGAAATATAGCTTTACAGCAACTACTTGCCATAGTTACAGTATGGTCTAGAGTGCCAGCAAGGTAAAAAGGATTGAGGCACTAGGAACATCAGCTAATCAACAAGAGCCACCCGTGGCAACAGCCAGGGATAAAAAAGGGAATGTGCTTATTTTGTGAATTTTTTTCTTACATGAAAAAAAATGACAAAAGAAGTATAAAAAGGTTAACTTTATGAATGAAATTCATTCTGCTATCAAATAACATCAACCCAGTAAAATATAATGTTAGCAATGTGCCCCTTACACATCATCTGTATTGCTGGCAGGAAGTCATGGAAACCTCTTTATCTGATGGGATTAAATTTGAGAATTGTTTCATTAATAAAAATTCAAACAACTTTAGTAATCATTTCAACATTTATTTCTGTCTTAAAATCTTAATTTTCACTACCAGCCAGTATAAAATGTATTTATATTTGTGAATCTTTTGATATAGTAGTTTTTTTCTAACTAGGCACAAATTTTGTGTCATCCTTCTAGAGTAATAATAATAAATAGAAACTATTTCCACTTGCTAGAAATCTCTGAACTTTCAGGTACTTGTTAAATTTTGTGCCTCAGCAAACCTCTAAGATACAGCCAAATCCATGTATTTCTCAACCCTTCATCTCTACTGCCTCAGTCCATAAAGACTGAACCTCCTACCTAGTCTCCTCCCATCACCCTTGCCCCTTCTTTTCTACACAGAAGCAGTATGATTATTTGAAAGAAGGTTAGATTGGGACACTCTACCAAGACTTTCCAATGGCTCTCCCTGCTGCAAGGTAATCCTGAAGCTCTTCCAGTGTTTTGCCATAGTGGCAGAGATCTGAACCCTCTTTGCTCTGACCCACCTCCTCCCACTCTCCCTTTTAGCCTGTTTTCCCATCAGCTCACCTAAGTTTCTAAAAAACCCAGTGAGCGCTCATCCCCTACCCCTTGCCCTTACTCTCCCTCAGAGACACTTGCAGGCTCCCCTCTTTCTTTAGGAGTTTTCTGAGATGCTGTTTTATCAGGAGGAATTCCCTCAACCCCATCTCTATCATTTTATACAGGTGTACATATCATCACCAGATTATGATACATTTACTGTTTATATTTCCCACCAAAATGTATGGTTCACCAGGACTGGAATTCGGGCTGCTGTCTTTCATTTTTATTCCCAGGTCTTATTCTCTTATACAACGAAAGTGTCAGTAAGTGTATGCTGAATGAACAAAGTCCTGAGTGAATAACTGGTTTGTAACCTGGCATTTTTAATGCTAGTTTTCCTGAAGTTCAGCAAGCCCTTGCAGACAGCAGGAAAATGGTAGAAAAGACAGCGGTTTTTATCCTAGGTTTTTAAATCAAACCCCTTCAATTTTTTATGGTAATGTCGACTGACTCATTTTTTAACATTTTTTACTAAAGTTCCCAGTAGCACTTTGGAGAACAAAAATAAACTGACCTTTTTTGCAAAGTAAGTACTGAACCCAGGGCCTAACCATTTCTAAGCAAGCATTTTACCCTGAACCACACCACCAGTCCTTTTGTTTGAATTTTGTTTTTCAGATAGTGTCTCACTGACTTTGTCTGATCTGACCTCAGACTCATGATTTACGTGTCTCTGCTTCCAGAGTAACTAAGATTGTAGACATGGGCCACCATGTGGCCCATGTTTAACTGACTCTCAGTAAGGTAGTCAGTTTAAACTGACTCTCGGTAAGATAGCTTTTCATCTCTGTGAAAAAATGCCTGAGAAAAGTAACATAAGGAAAGAAAGATTACTTTGGCTCATGGTTTCAGTCCACAGTAGGCCGACTCCATCACTCGGGTCTGCAGGAGGTAGAGTGTCATGGTGACAGGAGCTTGTGGTGGAAGAAGGTGCTCACTTCTTGGCAGCCAGGAAGCAGAGAGACAGAGGAAAAGGTGGGGAAAGAGATTTATCCTTTATAGGCATGGCCCACTTGGACAAGCTACTTAACCCTTCTGAATTTTGTTTCCTCAAACTTAAACTCAAACTGAAAATACAATTTTCTTCATAGAGTTTTTGTAGTAATTAAAGTGTTTAGAAGAGTCATTGACATATAATAAGCATTCATTAGGCATCTTTACACACTACTGATTCTCTCTTTCTCTTCCTCTCTTTCTCTCTCCCTCTCTCTCTCTCTCTCTCTCTCTCTCACACACACACACACACACACACACACAGACACACACACAGGATTTATAACAGTATTTGTCGCTCAGCCTTAAACATGACATTGAGTAGGTGGCTCCATGAGGTCACTCACACAATTCCTTCTAGTCCTAAAATGATGTAGAACTGTGCTCCATCATGTCTGGTTTGATGGCCACTCCCCTCTCCTCCTTGTGAACCACTTAATTTAAGTCTTCAGCCATCCTGAGATGGTCTTTATCTGAAACCATGGAACTGTCTCCTCTTTTTGCTTGGTATTGTGTTTCACATTTTGAAATCTGTTCTTAAAAACTTTCATGTAATGAGTGCTTTTTTTGGCCATAAACTATTTTCTTATAAGTAGGCTTATGTTACAACATAAATTTTAAGCTTTTACCTTGGGATCATATGCTGGGCTGCTTTCATACTTATATCTTCCTAGGTACTCCTCTGGTTCTAGGCAAACAATCATCATGCAAAATATCATTAAAATTGATGGCTTTGAGAAAAAGAAATGACTTTTTTTTTCTAAAACAGAGGTACATTGCAAGGCTCTTAGAAATAAGGAAAAATATAATTAAGAAAAAACATAACCATAACTTTAAGTAAGTTTTCTTTTTCTGTAAATTTTATGTGTATTTTGGCAATGTTGAAGATGATTAAGTCACCGGTTTGGGGTTGAATAGTTCAGTGGAGGAACGTTTTAAAAAGGCTCTAATCCAAGTCCATTGAAACCCATAGTCATCTTCTATGGGTTAACTTGATAAATATTAATGGAAAACATGCACAGATCCCTGCCACACCTGTGTTAATTAGGAAACATGTGTCCATGTATGGTTCATTCCTTTCTGAGTTAATTAGACAGTAAATCATTTCCTAATCAGTGATTCTCAGAGTAGAATAACGATCTGATTAAATTAAAATTACTGTTGGCACACCAGTTTCAATTTAAAGTGAGTTATCTGATGGGAGCCACCTGTAGTAACCCTCCTGAAGGCCCTGTGGCTGCTTCTCTGCTGCAGGTGGACAATTGCTAATAACCTTGAAGTCCACGAAAGCTGAAGCACTACACTGTCTTCTGTTAGGTGCTATGAGGAATAATACATTTGTGTCTTTAAATAATTTTTCAACACACTAATTTACTAGGAAAAAGTTACATAGAAAAATGCATACTTTGAGTTTATCAAACTTTAGTTCAGGATTTAAAAAAAAGTGTTTCCTTATCTCTTGGCCATTAAACAACAACAAAAGAAACACAACAGAAGCATTTTGCATGTATGCAATTTTGTTTTTGATATTGCTTAAGGTATAAAAAGAACATTTATTATTTTTCTTTGGTCATGAAATTACAGAGAAGCTCCTAGATAAGTGATTGCTTTCATAGCTTTGTTTCTGTCTTGTTATTTGTTTTCTTCTAATAACTTTTGTAGTGAGTATAATTACAGAAGCATGGGGTTTACATAGTGAAGATAAGAAACATTATTGTTTTTCTCTATTCTACCATTTTTTTTGTCCTTTACATATCATTCCACATCGCTTCCATTTCTTCATTTTAATTTTGAACTATTTTTAATAATGGTTAAAATTTCCTTTAATTTATTCAATTTAAGTGTAATAAATTCCATTCCTTTTTAAAAAACCAAGTCATTATTTTTAAGGGCAAGAAACCAATAAAATAACCAGATAGGTAAATGTCAAAATTACAAGTAAAGCTTCATTTGAAAAATGTATGTTTTATTAAATAGTTACAATTTCATTCATCTTCAATACATAAAAAGTAAAATAAAACAATAAACAGAATATACTCAATTTTTACATGAGCACTTAAGTTTTGATGAAAAGTTTACGTGTAAAAATTTGTCTATTCATTTTTCTTCCTGCTGAATTTAATGTGGCTTTGTAAAGAGTCAGTTTCATTTAGAGAATGTGATTGTGAGATCTAAGGTTTTATTGTCTTCTTGAAAGATAAGTAGTCTACTAAAATTCAAAAGGAAAATTTTGGGATTTTATATAAAAAAATACATATGGAGCAATAAAGACTTCAAAAAATACTGTGAGAAATTTCAAAACAAAGTCATGCTCTAATGGTAAAACATGACCATTGACTTCTAGACCCCAAAGAAGTCATTGCCTTACTGTTTTGGTGCATCCTTGCCTACTTCTAAAAATTGTTGTTCCCTCTCTTTTCCTTTTTTCTTCCCTACACTCCTCTTTTGCTACTAATTTTCAGTACAATTTTGTAGAGGACTATTGCCTGAGGAAGAAAAAATAAGGCCCTTTGGGGTTCTTTTAAGAGAAGACTTCTTGTGCCATGTACACCAGGAGTAGAAAGAGATCTGCATACAGACTGCCTCTTCATACTGAGACTTCTCTAGCTCTCTTTTTTAGACCAACCCTTATTCAAAAGAGATTTTGAAATGACACTTTGAGAGTGGCATTTGTCCCGAAGACATCTAGTTCTTGTGCAATGTGTCCTGTCAACCACTTCACTCTACTACAGGGTTACTGAAAAAAGAAAATGGCTCTTTTTTGCATCCCTTGCAGAGAAAAAAATCCTGAGAAAAGAGCAGGACTCATACCATGTTTTCAGAATGTGGACCACTTTCCAAAATGCAACAATGCGGATTTTAACAATCTCCTAGACAAGTCAGGACCTCTGGAAGGCGGGTAGCAAGGCTGTCAAAGAACAGTCTTCTTTTGGAAGGGAGCAAGAATGCTTTTCCCTTGTGTGTGAAATCTGCTGAAGGGGAACGTGATTTTATTTTCAACCATCTGCCCATGCCAACTCTCTTATTCAGCTTCCCATATTCTGCCAATCTTTTGTGACAATGACACTGTTGGCTTCCTCTACATCCTTTCCCAAAGTTGTTACAGGTCAAGCTTGAATTCCTCTTTTGAACTTTCTTGTTCTCAGTCATTTGGATTGCATCCCAGCAGTAGCTAGGATTTGTGTGATCCATCTCATGGTTCTTATTTTCTCCAATTGCTAAATTGACTACTTTTTTCACTTTGGCCTTATGCATTGAGGATTACATTATTTGATGGGCTCATTCCCTACCGCCCACCTCTGTAACATAAATAATAATTCAGCCTGAAGAAAAGCAAAAATGATTTTTTACTTTTAGACACTGACCTACAAATAACGATCTGTGTTGTAAAGCATTATTTGGAGGAATCATGTCATTTGGAGGTCAAGTTTGGAATCTCGTCCATTATTTTCAGGCTTTTCTGTTGTTTCCTAGTCCCACAGACACTTGGAGACATAAACAGGAATGATCTGAGATAGTTTCACTTGAGCATAGGAAGTGCAGACTACTCGTAATCCTAGCCCTTGTTGCAGAGCAAAAGCAAACTGCCCAGGGGGCCTCTGAGGAAAGACAGAGATTCCTGGATGCTAACTGAACTTAAGAGAGAGAAGATCTGCTCCGTCCCCACACATTCAGTGAAGGCCCTCAGTACTCCTTAGATGGTCTAGGGTTGCTATGATTTGACTCCAAACTTTTCTACTATTGCTACTTCTCAATGAGCATAGATCATGCCAGGGATTTTCATGTTCAATTCCAAACTCATGAACAGAGAACAAACATACCATGTTAACAGTACAAATAAATTGTTTCTCTTGTTGAAGGGTTTATGAATGAACATGAGTTTACCAAAATTGAATTTTTGTGTAACAAAAAGCATAAAACTAATTTCTATCGCTTTTCTTTAATTTTTGTATTTAAATAAAGCTTAAGTTAAAATAAAATTTGGTAGAGACTATAAGGTAAATTATACTGTTATTTTATTTCCTCCCAAATAGAAGACCCAATGGTGTATGTTTGTGTGTTTCAGGATATAAGAAAGAGAAGTAATGTAATGCAGCGTTTGCTGTAAGAGGATGCTTTGTGTTTATGTGCAAGTAAACTGGAGGAAGTTAAGAAATTTCTTTCCCAGGAGATGTTTAATGGTACCAGGGTTGTGTCTCGTGGGATCTTCCTGACAAGTTCTGCCTGGAGGCAGGGAAATGGATTTTGAAAACTTTCAGTGCAATTTTATGTCCCCAAGAGTATGTGAAATTGCATTGAGAAGTTAAAAGGAACATGGTTTTAGAAAGTCTCTTCTCTTCAAGCAAGTTAGTCTGGTTTCTTCATCTGTAAATTTATAACTGTTACAATAGGGCAGTGGCTGCTGACATATTTTGTTGCAGAATATACAATCTTGAGGAGGGAAGGTGTCATCAGTTTTTCTGAATCTCATCTTGGGTCCATGGTCCTTATGTTAAATAGTAGAATTAATGATTTCTAGAGTAGCATAGCATAATGAAGTTTGACTGTTTTATTTTAAATATCAGGAGAGTGTTAAAATACGTAGATATCTGTTCTTAGAAAAGTGACACCCGGACGTGGTAGACACAGCCTGCTCATGTACAGTGAAGATGTGGGAATGCTTCCAGGTGTGTTCACAAGAGCTCAGACACACATTCTAAAGAACAGTGGGATAAGTAAAAAAAAAAAAAAGTCAATTCACATCCAGGAAACTGTTTTACTTTTTGTCCTTTATTTGCAGTGTTAAGTATTAAACTTGGGGCCTTATGCATGGCAGACAAGTACTCTACCACTGAACTATAGTCCCAGTCACCCCAAAACTCACAAATATTGTATGAAATAACAAACATATTTTCTTGATCAAAACAAGAAATCATATCAAAGAATGAAGGGAACAGGTTGCAGAATTTCCTTGAAGATCCAACAGAGGTGTTTTTATTTGCCTAGCAATGGGATAGCATTATAAATAAATTTCAGTTGTGAGGATGGGAAAATATTTTGGAAAAGATAATTCTGAATCAACAAGAAAAGCAGGAGGACAACAAATTGTGTAGGAATCCACTTCAACGCTCAAGAGAAAAATGACTTAATGAGATCTGCATAGATACCATGTTTATGCCGCAGATCTAGAATGTGTTGCCCATGATACCGGGAATGTGGCAATGTACTAGAAAAAGTGAAATGGTGAAAACCACCATGAGTCTGAAGACTCAAAAGTATGGCAAGCCTCTGAGGTGATGCGGATTTGGACCTGGTGTTGCAGGCGTGGTGTGAGAGTCAGTGGGAGGTCTGCAGTGTGAAGGTATCAACTGCGCTCCCAGGAGTGAATTCCTGACACATGGAGAAGTGAGGGGTCCTCAATGGTTTGAGACAGATTCAAGAAGCACATATTATCATAACACTGATGTTATATTTAAATTACTGCCTAAATAAGTTCATTTAGAATTTTAGTATTTAAATGTATGCCTTGTAAAAATTTATTAGTGAAAGCTATTTGGAGAAGTATGGAATTTTTCCTAATGTCTAGCGAACTATTGTAATGTGAATCTCTTTGATTTGTAATAGTTTAAAAGTGAAAACAAATTAAGCTTTTTGTTTTATAGTGAAAGGCTTAAGGCGTATACAGTAGTATTAGGAGAAACTTCACCAGTTCTTAAAGAAAGCGAGAGCTAGTTTACATTGAGTTTTTTTCCTTACTGAATTATAAACTGGAACAAATTCTATGATCTGATAATTGTGTCTAGTTTTCTAGTATGAGTTGAATGGAGTTTGGAGAACAAGGGTATTCTTCAGACGAGTAGTAATTTAATTCAAGTCTATTGAAAATATTCACATAACACAGACACAAATATACATAAAATAACAATATGTCTATAAAAATCTGTTTTTCAATGTCTTGAAGAGCTACCTTCAGAGCCTTCTCAGAGGAAATGCCAGTTTGGGAGCTGGGTTACATGTGATAAACACACTCCAACAGCTTGGGTTCCTTAAGTGTGTGGGTTCTTTTCTCATACCATGTCAAGCAACTTTTGATACCCACTCTGCTGTGGTGTAGTCCACTGTGGAGTTTAGGTTTTATTAAATACAGCAGGGCAAGCAAATGAGAATGACTTCCAACTGCTTGAACTTGCATACTGAGTTCGGACTCTGACAAATATATATTCGTATTGATAACCTCAGATCAGTCTGAAATGATATTCTGTCTAATTCCCCAAGAGGCCATTCCCACATGTATCCTCCAGATAGTGTGTGTGTGTGTGTGTGTGTGTGTGTGTGTGTGTGTGTACGCAAGACTTTGAGAGATATTTGACGATGGCCAGAGGACACCAGGTTTCTGAGCCCACATCAATGAGCAACTCTCTAAGAGCTAACCTGACTTGTACAAACTCAAATCCAGACTTCTTTTCTCTGTCTCTCAGCTTTAGTCGAATGTCACCTTGTCTAAGACCATCTATCCTTGCCAACCTATTTCACATGCATTTAGTCCTATCCAGAACTTTACTGTCTGTGAAGTGGACATTGTATCTCTCTCCCCTAGTATAACAGGATCTCAGTGAAAACAGGAAAATTTAACTCCCCTGAGGATAGCACTTCTACAGAATTTGTAAAGGGCACCTCACAAAACGGGGTACTAAAATCTCAATTATCAAGATAGAAAATATTTAATGCAATAATTTAAAACCCAACATTAATGCCAAAAGCCCATGATGAAAAAGTATCAAAATGTTAAGTAACAAAAGGATCAGTGATAATACCGTGCCAAGCTATAATGAAGATTGAGGCAAAAGTAAAAGTTAGTATTACTGATCTAGCAGTGCGAGATTTTTGAAATACTAGTCAAGGTGGTGCACTGCACCTTACACCCCTACTACTAAAAAAAAATACAGACTTTGATGTAGCTAGGATGTGTTCATAAGATTGATTCTTTCTCCAGACCTTTCTTTATTATATCATGATTGAAAGAAGCAGGCACCATCCACAGTTCATTCTCTCAAGGGAGGATGAGGCTCTTCAATGTCTCTAGGGACAGCAATGGCAGTCATCATGGTGGCCTCACTGGACATTTTGTAGCATTGCTATGGTGTCGTTTCTACTACATGGTCTCCAAATGGAGTTCTCTTGTCATCCTGGAAGCTGTGAGCTATTCAATGTATGTTGATTTCTTTCACTGATTGGTTGATTAAATGACCAAGGGATTTTTTATGTTACTTACAACTATGATCCAATGAATAGATTCTAGCAAATGGAGAATAAATGTATTTTAACCTTCAGCAAAGTAGTTTGGTCTGTTAAGAGAAAATGTGCTTAATTTATGTTTTCCCTTAAGTAATTGCTCAACTATTTCTTAATTTACTTTTCTTTTTCCTATGCATAATGATACAGAGCGAGTCACATAAATACTGTTGGCATAATGGACGTTAATGAGTATGATTCATACCATTAAATAAATCACCCATTTGAAAGCATCTGAAATCCTTAACTTACCACCCACTCTACATAAACAAAGAACAGTGAATATTTGAGCAACATTACACAGTCACTATCACTTTAGCACTGAGAAAGTAGCCTTAGCCAGGTAAGCATATGTATAATAAAGGAGCTATATTTCCTTTAGAGAAGACTGTACTGTCCAGGGTAGTCTAGAATCTAGGATACTTTTTGAATACTAAATAATCAAATAACCAAAGCGCTACAGAATGTAGAGCCTTTTTGAGAAATTCACAGTTGGACCACCAGTCTCTATGGCTCAGTAGGTATGAGGATAAAATTGAGGTTCCAATTCCTGCTTAGTCACAGAGCCTGCTCTTTTCTTCTACTTGCTTCTAGAAGATCCCTGGGGGCTTTCTAGATGACTAAATCTGCCAAGGCTGGCTTCCCAGGGATGGTGTGATTAAAAGAGGCAGAAGCCAAGAGGAATAAAGGATGTTGTCAGGGATGCTGGAGGCAAAGGACAGTTTGGTTTGTCAAAGGTGAGTGTCTCTGCTTTGGTGCCGTGTATTATTTTGTAATGTGTGGAGAAGTTGTTGGGAGAATATTATAAACATCTTCATGGAGATAGGCTGTATTGATTTTCATTTGCTCATCATTTCAGGCTTAGCTATGAGTTTCAATAGCAACAGGACTTCAGAGATGGTAGAAACTAGTTAGTGAAGCTGCAAATGGAGTGCTCCAAGGAAAATAACAGCAGGCAAACTGGTCAAGAGAGACTTTCATGTAGCTTACACATGGATTGCTTTCACAATGCCTTGTTCCTTTCCAGGAGATTAATATAACTAGTACCAAAGGTAAGTGCCTGTCTTTTGCCCCCCTGGAAAACAGGAAGCCAAAATTTTGTTCATGCAAGAAAAATTCAACTGATTCTGAGCTGCAGATAAGTAGGATGTATCCTCTTACAAGAAAGTCTTTTGTCAGGAGTTGTTAGAACAAACTGACCACTTGTGGGGGAGGTAAAACAAGTGGCAATCCCACAGGTGTGACAAGCGTGATAATGGAATCTTCTTGGAAACTCAACCCCCAAAATCTCAGGTTCAGGAGTAGCTTTTGTTCAGCTCCAGTGAGAAAGGCTTTCCCTTACACCTACAAACGGTTTATGTCCTTCAGCAGTGGGCCCTATGTTTGCAGTCCTCAACCCAAGCCAACCGCATCTCATCAGCCACACCAGGCCAACAGCACACAGAATGATCACTGAAATGCAAAGCTGGCACAAGAGCTGGTAGCAATCTTTCAGTATCCTCTTCTTCTTGCCAAGGCAATCATATTAACTCTGTGAACAGTTTGCCAAGCCAGCCAGCCTAGTAAACTCTCCTTCCTTAGAAGGGAAATCTAGACATTCCTATGGGTTCATACTCTTTTCCTCCCCTCAGTGTGATCTTGGGAATCCTGCCATGGGGCTGGGGGTTGTCATCTGATGATGCCATGTGAGGCTTTTGTAAGCTGACATTTCCTGTCTCTGAACTGCCATGTCCAAAAGCCAAACCAAACAGTGTTTGGGCTCTTTGGATCCCAGACTCTGTTTTTTGTCTCCCTGTCTTCCTTCTCTTGGTTCAGTCCTCAGGTCTGCTTGCTGTTTCTTGATTGAGCCTGTGTAACTGCATAGGACAAGGGTCAGATGGCAGGTGTTGCTTTCCAATAGACCGAATTACTAAAAAACCCATGAGACTAAGGCAGCCTGAGGTGTGATGCAGACTTTGTTCTGAGACATAGAAGAGAAACATTGACTGGAAATGTTTCCTGTGGGATAGAGAGGCAGTTTTAGGAGAAAGCCTACAGCTTTTTAGTTTTGAAATTCTTGTTACTGTTACTGAAACATCTGAGTGAAAAATAAAAATACTGAAATTGGGAGGAGGGAAATGAGAAAGAATATTACCAGCTTAACGAACTTAAATGCCTATTCGTAATGTTTCCTACTATATAACAATAGTGGATTACATATTTGAACCACTAAGAATGACAGCCCTATAGAAGAATTTTATAGTTTAATTTTTTTTCCCAGAAATGTGGAATCAATTCTCATTGGCAAGGCTACTGAGAAGGTAGGCTGTGGACTACCCACATCTAGGGCTGGTGCATGGTATCTGCAGGTCTGGGCAGGGCATGACCACAGAGACTTCCACAGCAGCTCTGTGTGCCAGCACTCCAGGGTCGAGCTCTTTTGGTATTCTTATGTATCAACATTATAGGAATGTGCTCTAATGTGTGTGGTGGGGTGGGATGGGGTGACATGTGAAATGAAGGCAGAATCAGGGGTATCACTGCTCTGAAGGCTTTAAGGGTTTCACAACTACTAGAAACATCTTTGCATTGGTGTCACAAAACTAAAAACTGTTGTCTTCCCTCAATACATTTCAGCAAAATATCCATATGTAAGTATTCAGATTCTTTGAAATCCCTTATTTTGTTTCTTGTTTGTTGTGATTCCTCATGTGTCAGAAAATATATTTACTCTTATTGTGGCAAGAAATTAGTATTGCAGAGACTATAAAAGGGTCACTAGTTTACTCTTGAGGATGACCATTTTCCCAGAACAAATTGAATCTGACTCCCTCCTCTGTGTGACTCCATCAGGAAATCTGGTTTTGCTCAATGTGGCAGCGTCAACTTGGGAAATGGACAACTTGTGTGCTAACAACGCTAAACAGCTTTCTCTAAATTTATAGTCTAAGCTGCAGTGGTTTTCTTAATATTGGTTTTGATGGAATAACAAACTGAAATGGCTAAAGAGTCCAAGCAAGTAACATAAATAATTAGTGAAATAATTTCCACATTAAAAGTCAACACTGGGGTTTGTAAATAATAAGTAGGGAGTCCATATAAAGGGTTCATATATAGACAAACATTCAATTTTGACAGCTTAAAAGGTCTATACAAAGGAAAGAGAACCCTAATCCCCAGAAGAAGGAAGTGATAGAGATAGTGCTGACACTGAGCAAATTCATAAACAGAACACAGGCCTAGAAGGAGCTGGAAAGAGCAACAAGGCAACAGAGCAGACCTGACTGGAAGAACAAGGCCAAAGCCCTCCTGGTGCATAAAAGAAGCTAGAACTGATTATTGAACCTCAACAACTACATGGCCCCAGGTCTGATGGCTGGACATGAATTCTGAATGTCATGCCCACAGGAGGCACAGGTGCAGGCAGGTGGGCACCAGCTCTGATGGCTGAGTAGGAAGCCTGAGGCAGAGCCGAAATTACTCATTTGATATTCTCCTGCATGGGTGATAGAGGTGTGAGGCAGGAGTGTTTCTGTTCTTTCTTTGGTGTCATTACCAATTTAACATATGCTAATTTTTTAAAAGAAAATGAAAAGAAACAAAAGAAGAAAAAACAATGACCCAGATTGATATCTCAACCATGAACAAGGTAGCTTCATATGTAACTCTCACAGGCATTTGAACTCAGCATAGCCCAAATTGAACTAAACCTACTTTAGACTTCAGTTTTAGTTAATGATGTTGTCTAACTTATTGCTGAGGCCAGGCACCCACATTCCTTCATGAGTTCATTCTCTCCCTAGCCTTTATCACAACCAAGCCTTTTTCATTTGTCTAAAATCTTCCACAATTCATTTTCTCCTCCCTGTCTCTGTGCTATTGCTTTAGTTTGTAGCCTTATTATCTCTCTGGAAAGTGACCATGATCGTCTCTACTGATCTACCTGTGGTAGGTCACTCTTTCCCAAATCCATCCCCGTTAGCATCACTGTTCCATCTAAAGCACAGTGCTAATTCCATTTCTCTCCTTCAAAGGCACTACAATGGCTTTGATAATTGCCTAGCAGAAATCAAAAACTAGTTGCCTGTTTTATTAATAAATACATCAGGACATTATATGTTGTGTGATCCGAGCCAAACAAGTATATTCAATATATAAAAGCTTCTATCATAAAGAAAATATTCATGAATTGGATTATATTAAAATTAAAAACTTTCATCAGAAAACAGTATTCCGAGTGAAGCAGTAAGCTACACAGAGAAAGAAGATGTCTGTAACTCACATTTTTGCCAAAGTACTCATACTTTTAATTTACAAAGTTCTTTTAAAATTCAGTATTAAGAGGCAGCCAACCTAATAAATAGGAGGTGGAATAGATGATATCTCAGTGGCCAATAAATGTAAGAAAACACAACGAGCTATTGTTAGCTCCCTACCAGAAGGGCTAAGATGAAAACTGCAGATCACACAGGTGAGATTAGCAGGAAGTATGTTCATACACTGTTAACGAGAATGAAAATTGATAAAAACCATCTTTATTGATGCCTTGCACGGCAGTATTCCCTAGATTAAATATATGCCTGCCTTATAATAATTCTGTTCTAGGCAAGTACACAATATAGTCATAAAAATACACCTCAAAAGACAAACCAAATGTGCACTAACACTAGAATCTATAAACACTTTATGAAATACTATACAACAACAAGACTCAGAAGACTACTGTGATACTCCAAATATGGATGAATCTCAAAACCATGGAGATCAGGGAATAAAACCATATGCAAAAGTGTTCATGCTGTATGATTCCACATATGCACACTCCAACGGCAGACACAGGTAGTCTGTAGTGCGTGAATCAGATCAGCAGCTTCCCTCTGACAGTGAGATTAGCAGTAATCAGGAAAATGCTTGAGGAAATTTTGTGAAGTGCTGGAAAGCTCTCTTTCTCTCGTGCTTGTCACATTGGGAGTGTTTGCTGTGAAGGTCACGGAGCTCCACACTTTTGACAGTTCACTTTTCAGTCTATGTAGGTCCTCTAATAAAAGATTTAGAATGTATCATTTAAAATATATGAATGTATGTACATTTTTTGCTTTTGGAGGTACTGGGGCTTGAACTCAAGGTCTTGTCCTTGCTAGGAAGAAACCCTAAAACTTGAGCCTTTCCACCAACAAGTATGTTTTTCATGAGATAGAGAACTTCTTTAAGGTACATAATCATACCAATTCCATTCTTGCTTTTAGGCTATATTTTCTTAGCACTTATCTAATTTGAAGCATAGTTTCATCCTTACTGGTTTACTCTCTCACACAGATGTTACACAGCAGGCCTTTCAAGGGCCTTTGATCCTCTGTTCTTTTCACCATGCATTTCAAAAAAGTGGGAAAAGCACCTACTGAGTAGCTGTCAAATTATATAACTATCTTATCTTCTTTATATTATGTTACCTAGAAAAGGAGGATTTTTATACCCTACAAAAACTTAGGTGCTTCCCTGATATAGCTTTGAAATCTATATTCACAGGAGCTTGGTCATTAAATTGTTCTCAGTCATATAAAAAGACTATTACTACTTTAGAAAAAAAATATTTACACTCAGGTGTATACAACACAATATTACCATGTAAATCAAACTGTATATCATGGTACTGTTTTCACCACTTCTCTTTTCTTTGTATTAAAATAAGAAAAGATAGTTCAGTAAATAATCAGCATGGTAGTTATTAAGAAAAAACAAGAATGTATGGATTTACAGTCACTGAGTTTAGAAAACTTATAAGAAATTACCTTGATCTGGAGCTGATAAACATGGATTATTAAATATGTATCTTATTTATGTTATTTATCTTGAAAAAGTATTGAATAAAATTGTTTTTCATTTAAGATTTATCTTCTATTTAAGATTGCTTAAAAGGGAGAAATCCTTACTCACTTATACCCTTTTTAGGGAAAGAGTGAATTTCTGGAAGTTGTCAAAGACTTGCCTAATCATGAAAAGATATTTAGTGAAGTAAAAATATTTGTCCCTGCTTCCAATGTTAAACTTTAAAAATACACAAAAAGGATAATTAAGGCTGAAAATTATGGAATTCAGGTGATCAAACATAAGTACGTAAGTACTGAGAAATTTGGAAGATTTAGTAACAGGTAAGGATCAAATATTTCTTGTTGCGTAAATCATGTTTTATTTGTAGAACTTTGTGAAACATTGATAACAAAATCTGAGACTCACCTGGCTTCACTTTCAAATAAATCTGAAACTCAGACAGGTTCAACAAAAGTTGTGCCAAGGTTCATGAACTTTCATCAAATGTAGGCTAATTTCTTTTCTTTTCTTTTTTTTTGGAAGTTGGGCCATTCAATAATTTTTAACATGTTTAAACTAGATTTCTTTAGAAATGAAAACTTGCAGGTGAAAGCCAAAGGAGGCTAAATGAAAAATGCAAATAGTCTTATACTTACGTTTTCAGAATGTAATCTTGTACAATTGTTCTTCACACTTTTTTTTAAGCTCTTTCTAAATGCCTACCCAAAATCTACTTTCTTCTATTTATTTCTAAGATGTTGACAATAATGAATGAGCAGAAAAACAAGAGCTTAGGCTTTTAATTATTTTACTCATCTATCTACAGATCTAGTTATTCCTACTTCTAGATTTCTATTGCCAGATAAATATAACTGACTTTGCTTATTTGATTCATTTTGTCTATTTCCAAAATGTCCATTGATACTACTTCTCACTCTACTCTATCAAAACTGCAGGTGTAATAAAGATAATAAATACCCAGCACAGAATCTGAACGTACTGCTTGCTAGGCAAGGGAAAGTTACACTTTTAAGTTAGTCTTTTTGAGAAAGCAGAGAGCTGATCTTACAAAAAGGGCGAGGGAAGCTTGATGGCCAAGCATTCATTGGCTCTAAGAAGCAGAACTATTTCGGGATTGGTTGATATATTCAGCCAGGAAACTGCAGTTGTTTGAGAGAGACCATTGCTGATTAGCAGACTTGCAGAAGTGTGTCTGTGAGGCTGCCTTTAATTGGCTGACTTCAGATATAATACTTGCCATCCATTGGCTGAATTTCTCACTGCACAAGGAGTTTCATTTATTTGTTGGGATGTTTAAAAACTTGAGTCTGGTGACTACTTGTTGCTATTAAGATTCAACTCTGATTTAAAATCATTTATAAGATTAATTATATTTTCTTATTTTCACTTTTTCAGTACATATGCAACAAATATGCAATTGTGAATTTTTTTGTAAAAAGTAAATTTGGTGTACAAGTTAGCTTCATAGAAACAGTTTTCCACAAAAAAATTTTAACTGTTGGTTTATTTTGTCCCTGGAGTTCACTTTGATATGTATATTGCTTTTAGAAAAGGAATTTCAAATTTAGTAAAATCATTCAATATGTAATCATGCAGTATAAAACATACCAACATTTTCAAAAAATAATAAAGGAGGTGTATCTTTTAATAAAATGACAAGGCTTCTACACTTAGACACTGTTGCAACAGCAGTTTCATTGTCAGTTACATGTAAGTAAGTTCACCTGGAATACCCCATGCTATCATGATTCTTCACTATGATCGCCTCTGAAGTCAAAGTTGATTTAATTTGCAGTCCAGACACTGCAAGTCCCTCTACTCAGTTTGGTCCTACTAAGTGTGGGGGAAGGCAGTTGCTAACAATGAACGGCTATGTTACAAGTCAGAGAAAAGCAGGATGGTCACTGAACTCCCCTTGGATAAACTTCCATGTGAGTAGAAAGATTGTTGGGAATTAGCATAAAGAGAAAGACAGTTAAGCTATTAATACATAAACTTCATTAACCGAAGGTATATGGTACCTCTTGAAATGGTCTGGTGTTCACATTAGGGATGCCTCAGGTTGGAGTACTAAATGTTTAGATGCTACATAAAACTTAACATAATTACAAAAAACTATGCTTTTTTTCAAATGCAATTAGCTAATTAAGATGAAAACAAACTTCACTGATTGCACACATGTTTGTCTTATACACTTTCTTATATGAAAATTTTGGACTTGGACTTAATCCACTTTGAGGGGCATTATGTCCTTTAGTCTGGGAGGTTTCCAAGGATCCTATACCATGACATTTCTAGAATCCTATACTCTATTACCTTTCCATTTCTCAGAACAAATGGAACCTTTAAGAATACCACATACAGATTTAAATGACCTTAAAAATTCACTTGAATTATATTCCAAAATTTTATCTTGGATTTTTATAGATGACATATATAATTCAAACCCAAGCAGTCAAGGATGAACTGTCACCACATGAGACTATCAGACTCTTG
This sequence comes from Castor canadensis, assembly GCF_047511655.1. Classification (NCBI taxonomy): domain Eukaryota; kingdom Metazoa; phylum Chordata; class Mammalia; order Rodentia; family Castoridae; genus Castor; species Castor canadensis. The sequence continues at coordinate 58,016,357 of NC_133394.1, forward strand.
TGACTACCTTTGGCTTGAGTTTCAAGAAGTGAACATTATGTTACTGGATGTGTCACTACTGCCATGAAGATCTAGAGAAAGGAAACACACTAAAGAGTGAACAAGCCACCCTTTAATGGAACAGCTATCCAAAATCATAGCTGCCTAAACATGAGTTCTGTGAGGTTTATAATAAGAAAATTACAGTTATTTACTCAGGAAATAAAACTAGCCATGTGGCAGGACAGCTCTCTGCAATAGATGAACCACTTCAGACTGCTATTTACTGCATGCTTATTTCCCATTTATCTTGGTTTCCTGGCCTCTTTGTAGCTCATCCCTGACAACTTTAAATCAACAGAAAAGAGGAGACATGGTGGTAAATCAAAGTGAAGAACAATTACTTAAATAAGTGGAAAACACGCTTGGTATTGTGGTTGTAAACAATTTGTATAACACTTCACAGGACAATAGAATAGCTTCTGATTGTGCCAACAGGGTAACTAATAGCATTTTAAGGTCATGAAACCATTTATTTGACAGAAATACATAGAATAGTAATTAATATATGGAAAGTATCAACCGTATTGTGTCTGTTACTAAGAAGGATTTTATAATGAAATTCCTTCGCCCTTTAAGATATTTCTCATTCATTCACTTAACCAATTCCTGCTTTGGGAAGAAACATAATCTTTCACTGGTTAGTCCTCTCACAAATCCTGACTTCCAACCTGTGCTAGAGCAGGACATTCAACAGAGTAAAAACGTTCTGTTCTTGATAGTGATCCAATTGCCTAGCCTCCACTCTGGAGGATTTGTATGAAATATGACACTGCTGTGCACTGTGAAATTTCTCTTGGTTTAAACAACACTTGAAGCACATCCTGTGTGTAATGCACTGAAGGTAAGTGGTATCAGTCATGTGTTCTTGAAGGCTGCAGGTCTGGCAGTCTTCAACTCAGTCACAGCAAGTATCATTATTCCACTATTATTTATCATTATTATTATCACTACTCCACAGAAGAAATGTTCTGAGCACACCACTGGCTCAGTACAGCTACAGAATTTACTATGTGGCTCATTTCTCAATTAAGTATGTAGAATTTTTAATATCAGTTAAAACTGGAAAAATGACTTTAAATCCTATTATAAAATGTCTTCATTTTAACTCCTGAGACAGCTAAATTTTCATTCAAAATGAGTCACCCAAACTTTTGTTTTGACCTATCATGAGTATTGGACATATGTCCTTCTTCCAGGATTTCCCATATTATTTGGCATGCTACTTTATATTTTACTTGAAAAATATAACATAAATTTTGCAGTCAGTACAAATGCTGTCTATCTAAACTTGACATGGACATTCATGGAAAAAGATGAAATGTCAACAAGATCTTCATCGGAAGGTGACAGTGCTTCCTTGTCTGATTATTTTATTAGTTGATCTCTCCTAGCAACAGATTGTGGTTTGTTTAAGCTAAATAGTTCATTTGGAGGATGACATTGAGATGATTTAGTGCATAATATGGCTTGTGCTTGTTACACTACAAAGACTTAATCCTATTAGATTTCACAAATAGCACCTGTTCAAGCCTGCTGGAGTTGTCTATCTGCATGGAATGTGTCAGAGCAAAATCTGACAGAACTGGCAGACTGGATTCTCAAAAACTCAGGATATATTCTCTTTTACAACTTTCCTCTCTTTTTACTACTGAATATTTGTTTGGAAATTAACCCTGAATTAGTCAATTTCAAAGGACTATATAATCACAACATAATTTTGTATGTTGTAAGATATACAATACTGACTCTGAGTCTGCTAGAGTAGTATGGATATTAATAACATGTGCATCATTGGATATCAAGAAGCATTAGTCAACAGGATGAAGGTACATTGCAGGATCACTAAGTGTTTTTTTCCAATTTATGTGGTAGATTGATTGCAAAATGGTCCTGACCACAGCCTCTGAGTGCCATTCTCCTTGTGGCATGACTGCAGATTCTGAATTCCCCCATCACATGAATCTGAAAATGCTGTTGACTTGTTTTGGATGAAAGAAGGCTCAGTCAGTCTCATTCCTTCATAGAAATTAGCTTACTTTTGCATTTTTGTCTCTGTTTCTATCCCTGTCTTCTCCTCTTGCTCTGGTACTACCCCCAAAACAAGTTTTGGCTAGCCTGCTGAAGAATGACAAATCACTTCAAGTAGAGCCTAGGTTTCTCTGACAGGGACTTCAACACCAGTCAGCCCTGGATTACCTGCCAGCTTTCTGTTGACACCTGATGAGCCTAGTCCTGTAAGCCATACCAAGCTCAGGTCAGCAGAATCACTCTTCTGAATAGTAGACCAAGGAGAAAAAATAAATTGTTATTTTAAGCCACTAAGATTTGAGATGGATTTTTTTATGAAGCAAAAAAGTAAAAGGGCTCACTCAGTAATGATATGTCCCTTTAGTTGTAGTGCTATGTTGATTTATAAACTATTGTGTTCACCTGCATGGCTGCCACAGTGAGATACAATGGTCAAAACTCCTGAGAGACCTAAGCTCTCACAGCTGCCTCACCTGCAGGTGCCACATAAGGAGTAAATGAGACCTAAGCAGAGCTGTAAGCGGTTTGCTGAAGTGTTGCAGGAGTGCCCCAAAACAGGGCCAGTGTGTAAAGACTAGTATAATAAATTTTTATTTTTTTTTGAACTAGAGGTTTAAAAAAAAAAAAAGCTCTGTTAGACACAAACAGATCAGTAGGCAAAAAAAATTGTTTAGAAAAGTCACTAAACAAACAAAAACAACCCATAACAGCAAGCCTCGAAGAGTAGGAAAAACCTAATTTCTAGAACCATCACAGTATACTATTCAGAATGTCTAGTTTTTAATAAAAATTATCACGTATGTGAAGAAGAAAGTATGATTTATTCATAGGACAAAAAATAATAGAAAACATCCCTGAAGAGTCCTAGATATTGAACTTACTAGACAAAGACTTTAAATCAACTATTTCAAACATGCTGAAAAAACTAAATGAAACCATGGTTTTTTCTACTTCACCAAATAGAAAATGCTGACAGAGAGAGAGAGAAAAAATATTTATTTTATAAAGAGCCAATTAGACCTTCTGGAGCCAAAAAAGTAGAATAACAGAAATGAAAAATTCACCAGGAAATTACAATAGCAGGTTTGAATGGAAAAAAGAACTTGCACATTTGACAATTTCTTTTTTCTTGGTGGTACTGGGGTTTGAACTTATGGCCTACAAACTCGCAGGGCAGGTGCTCTACCATTTGAGCCACTCCTCCAGCCCTCCACAGGAAGAAGGGAAGGTGTAAGGGAGTGGAGTGTGCGGGACTGTGGACGCCCTCAAGCAGGCCAGCACATGCGCAGTGGGGATCCTGGTGGGGGGAGAGAAAAGAAGCAGACAGAACATGAAAAACATGGACAAATGGCTCCAAACTTGAGAGAAGACCTGAGTCTACACTCAGGAAACTCTAAAAACTCTGGGTAGGATTAGTTTAAAGAAGTCTACACCGAAAGGCAGTACAGCCAAGTGACCCAAAGCCAACGTGTTTTTCTTCTAGCAATGTGTGAGTGAGTGTTCCCACCCACTCTTGTCAATGACCTTAAAAAATGATAGCCGTCTTAGCCTGTCATAAACTGACTATAGGAACAGACACTTGAGCTTTTGCGCCAGCTGGTGTGAGATGATTAAAGGCTGTGCTCAGTGAGGCAGACCAGTTAGGCTCCAAGTGCAGTCAGAGTTCTCTTACCTGTTCTGCTGTCAAACTGGATCTAAGAGACCTTCTTCTAAGATGAGGGCAAGTGGATGAAAAAAAACTGACTTGGAGCCCATGAAGAAATCCTACAGAAGGAAGAAAAAAGAACATCACCAATGATTCCCGATTCTGTAGGGCGTGAGTCTCTGTAGAGGACCAACAGAGCGCTCCACAAGCCGTTCTGCATTTTCAGTAAGATACAAGAGGTCCTGGGCTCTGAGAACAAGAATAAAAACTTGAAAGGAAAATGAGAAAAAAGAAAAAAGGAAGATAATTCACAGAGATGAAAAATTCGAAACTAACAGAATTAAAATCTCCATTTTAGGCAACATAAAAGCATAAATGACACTACAGGAAATTAGCAAGATGGAGAAGAAACATAAGAAACTCTCCCAGATTAGCAGGAAAGAGACACAAATGACTGGGAGGGAAGAACCCACTGGGAAACTTTGATCTGTAGCTGAGGGAGAAACTTGAACTACTTTTCAAAGGCAAGGCTGGGGTGGTCTCAGCAGAGGTCTGCCAGCCCTCCCTGGCTCCAGGCTTGCTCCCTGCTCTGCATGTCTCATCTGCTCTTCTCCTGATCCTTGATTCTTGGAAAGTGCAACATTCACATAGATGACATCTGCCATGCCCAACCTCTTTGCTCCTTCTCAGCCTTCCCCAGTATCCTTAAGTGTAGATGTAAAATTCCCTGACCGGCACTCCTCTGTGACTGCCTCAGAGATCTCCCTCTCTGACACCCTTGTTTTGCCCTCACCCCCTCCCTTCCATGCACCTGACCATTTACCAGTCACCCAGCCATCTGCAGTCCCTGCACCATGTTTGCTTCCCTCCTCAGCTTCTTGCTTTCATCCTTCCTCAGCTTATACTTCAGCATCAGTCACTATAATCACCCCTCTGTGCACCATCAACACTTAGCTTCCCTGAATTATGGGCACATTTGCTAGACCCTTGTTAAACCCAATCCTCTGTCAGGTCAGTTTCCCACCCAGGTAATTGAGTCATGTAAAATGCAAGCCATGCTGGCTGGCCTTATTTAAATGATGGCATAGGAATGCCCACAGGGCACCATCTTTAATCATTTCGTCTTCCCAGGGAAACCCAAGGATCATTGTACATCTTTGCTCTCAAATCCCTAGTGGAGTCTTCCCATACTTACTCTCAGCTGATGATCTATATTTCACTAGAACAACTTAAGAAATCCAGAAGGATCCTCCACCCCACCAGCACATCCTCACACCTACCCGCATGTATCCCTTCTCTCTCCTTTCCTCCTTTTATACTGCATAGACTATCACTGCTCACAGGCCAGACTCCCTGTGGTAGCATAGATCCCATCCCTTCCATTCTCAATCTACCTTACCTCCTTTTCCCAGGAACTCTCCTCTCTCTCATCCTAACTTCCTGCATCCTAACTTTTCCCCTCACTTGGATCATTCCCATCCTTACCCAAGCCTGTCACATTTTCCATCTCAAGAAGTGGAATTCTTTTGACTCTACAGCCCACTCTAGTTAGCAGTATGAGAATATTCTATAGAGGGGTTGTACTCATTTGCTAAATCCAATTCCTGGCCTCTTCATGAGTTACTTCCAAACAGTCACAGCGAACATCCTTTCCTACTTGAAGCATTTCATCAGGGACCTCTGGACTTCATTTTGTTGGCTTTTTTCTGTTTCTAGGTTTGTCCTTCCTAATTCCCTTTGTTAGGGCTGGTGGAGTGGCTCAAGCAGCAGCACACCTGCCTAGCAAACATAAGTCCCTGAGTTCAAATCCCAGTGCTGCCAAAAAAGGAAAAATACCAGTTTGATAATCAACTCTCTTTGTTAGCATTTTCTTTTGGCAAAATTAGGACTTGAACTCAGGGTCTCATACTTGTTCTGCAGGTGTTCTAACCACTTGAGCCATACTCTTAACCCTTTGTTGCTTTAGTTATTTTTCAGATAGGGTCTTGCACTTTTTGCCTGGGACTGGCATCAAACTGTAATCCTCCCAATCTCCACCTCCCACGTAGCTAGAATTACAGGTATGAGCCACTATGCTCTTTTGTCAGCTCTTCCTCAACACTTTACCTCCAAACAATGGAGTGCTGAAGAGCTCAGGCCAGTTACTTCTCCAAGGTGATTTCAATCCAGCAGCATGCCTTAAAAACTACCTGTGTTGCTCTTCATCAAAGGCCAAAATCAGTAACCCTATATGAAAATCTCATGAGCACCTCACGTTCTCAAAGCTGTGATATTGCTATAATTCCATGCAAATCCACAGCTCTCATACTACCTCACATCCCATGAGCTTTTTTTTGACAATGCAGTAACATACAAATAAATTGCATTTTAAGATGATCACAATGTCTGTGATCATTCCTTATTTAAAAACAACTTTTGATTCTGTCAGCATAAAATTGTCATTGCTAAGCTACAAACACAGACAAAATTACTAGTCCATATTGGTTGATATAAATTTTATAGCATACTGTAGGCTTCTGGTCAACACCTTGTGAAAACGGCTCATTTCACCTAAAAATGGAAGTAAATATAATGCATTGTAATCTATTCAGATATACCTACCATCCCTTATCCATTTGTGATTATATGTCCATTCATGACCAAGGCCCAAAGGAGACCAGATTGTTCAGAAGAAGTAGTTCATCCTGGAGAAGAGTCAGGGTGTGAGGAGAGTGCTCACTCTTAGTCATCCTCCCAAGGTCTAAGACCTTCTCTTCTTTCTTTTCCTCCCTGCCCCTGCCCACAGCACAAGATAAAGAATCCACGGGATTATGTGCTGATTTTAAGTTATGACGTCTGTTCACACAGCTCATCATCATGGTGATAGGTGCCTTGGAAGTGAGAGGAGATGTTGTCAGCCACAAAGTTTATTCCCTCCCCAAACCTTCCCCAGTGCCAACCACACATCTGATCAACACTTGTCACTCTGCAGGATGCCTGTCCCAACAGCTACCACAAATGTTCATCACACACTAACTCAGCCAGGCGACGAGTCAGAAACCGTTCCAGTCCCAGGAATTCTGAGTTTCAAAGTAAGGCTTCATTAAAAAGTTCTCTAGCAATACAATTTTAGTAACTTGAAACTGCTGAGTACAGTTTATTACATACAATATGACGTGGCCAGAATTACTTAAATGTGTTCTCATTGGGAGTTTGCTTTCATCATGGACTTTAGATCAGGGTAACTTTAAATAAGTGTTCTTCATGAAGAAAAGATAAGGCAATGTGCACATGTAATAGAATTCTCTAAAATTATTTTAAAACACCAACAATAACAACAAGAAGTCCATTTTTTTAAAAAAAAAGGTAGTCAAAATTCTAGTAGCATGAAGAATTTTAAGTCTAAACATGAAATCAGTATATTAAAAAAATTAAATACAAAAACTCCCCCAGAGTTCTTTGGTATGAAAAGTATTGACTCTACCTTCCGCAAGTGCTATCTTGACCCGAAGCACATCCTGTGACTCATGCTCCAATTTCTGTTACCAGTTTTCGGTTCCAAATTGCTAGGGGGAAGTACTGCTCCAGACTCTTCCAGTGATTAAATAACCTCGTGTACACAATCTTGTAAAAGCTGAGCCCTGAGAAAGATGCAGTGTTTCTCATTTCTTTGTTCCCATTCCACTTTTATGACCCCTTCTTGGAAGGAAGGTACATTCTGTCTCTCTTTGAAAAAAGGATCTACGTACACAGTAACATCACTAGAGCTGAAAAATGTCTTATAGTTGCTTTTCCAATATACCATAAAGCTTCTTTCTTTTTAAAATTTGATTATACTGGGTTCTTATTCAGATCACTCCAGTTAACTTCTCTTTGCAAGCAGGTGAGAATGACTGCTGTTTGCTCTTATCTGTAATACACCATCAGTGAACATTTCCTAGAACTTCTCTGTGTATGAGGCCTACTATTAGGAAGAAAGCAGTTTGGAGACTGTCCTGCAAAGTGTGGAACTGCCTGTTCATACAAAACCACATCCATTTAAAAAGCTTTTCTGGGAGATAACATGGAAAATCCTGGAACAAGGGTTCCAGTTTCTGTCAACTTCCACAGCTTTCTTTAACTCAGAAGCAGGTGCCATTGTGGCTGTTCTGTTTTTCCCCAATAGTACAAGGAGGAGAAAAGTGGATTGAGGATCAGTTGTTAGGAATCTTTACAGATACATACTAGACATAGAGATATATGTAATTTCCTATTGTTAACTCAAAACAGGCCACAACCATTGCTGGCTGTATAAGAGTAAAGAGGACCTAATTCCCTTTTTAAATTTTTTGCAAGTGTAAATGCAACAAAATATAAAACCAGGTTGTGTTTATTATTTAAAAAAAAACTTGAAGACATGTATTTCTATTATTTGTACAAGTAGAATTTCCTTGCCAAAGTTCCTGGGATATTGCTAACTACTGGTAAAGCTTTGGATAAAAAATTTTTAAAGAAAACACACACAATTTTGCAGGAATTGTGCTGTCACACAGAAACTACCCTGTCCTTAGACAATGAGCCAGGTCACCAAGAGAAATGTTCTTTGAGGTGAATGACAGCTGAGATGTAGGAAAGCTTCTTTTTCTGGACCTCAGCAGGGTGCGGTGTTCCTGAGGCCAGACTGTGTCATCCTAGGGCTGAAGTGAATCAAGATTGATAGGAGAAGTCACTGTAGCCTTCTTGGGACTACAGGGGATCCCAATGCTTCTTTCTGCTTTTCACTTGAGTTTCTTCTCTGGTTCTTCTGTAAACCTCTGGGTCACAGCTGCCACCAGGTGCTAGGAGAATTCAACACAGAACAGAAGCTGTCCAGAAACATCACATCGATATCACTAACTTTCAGCTGATACTTCATTACTCCAATGGATGCATGCCTAAAATATTTATGTTGATCATTTCTCTCTAATAATTATGCTTATCTTAGATGAAGGATTTTGTACTTTAAAATGATGTGTGATGATTGATACTCTAAGAAACTTTGGTCTTTTTCCTATTGTTCAGAATACATTTTGCCATTAGCAATGATAACTCCTTATTGACTGACTCAACATGCCAAGCCATCTTCTAAGTGCTTTACTTTTATTAATTAATTTAATTCTTCCTTATTACAACTTTGAGAGGTAAGTATAGCGGCAGAGGAAGTGGAAGAACAGAAAGATTAAGTAACTGCACAGCTAGTAAGTGGCAAAGTCTGAATAAAACCCATAAATAGTACTCAATTGTAGTAGGAACTTCTTAACACTGTTGATTACTCAGAAATACCTTATACTTATTCCAGCTTAGAGTGTACTAAAATAATAGATTATGTGTCACTACCAGGGAAAGACTATGATGTCTGGAATAGTAACAACGAGCAACTGTATAACATATATTTTCTGCTAGATGCTTTATAAGTGTTTAATACACATTAACTACTTTATCCTTGCCAAAAGTATATCTCCCTTTCATAATGAAGAAACAAGGCACAAAGTGAAGTAACTTGCCAAAGCCATCCAGCTAGTAATTGGTGAGACTGAATCAGGCAATTTAGCTTGAGTCTATTACTTTAGCTCCTGTGATTGTTGTTTCTCAAAAGCAAATAATTAACTCCACCCTCTGCTTAAATTAGGACATTTCATTTTAGCTCTGTGCTTATTTCCATTAGCATTTTTGTAAGGTTAAAGGCTGTATCTTTATTGCTCTACTTCAGTGTCTGATAAGGTCCTTGTCATCCATTAAGTAATCAATGAATATCTAATTAAATGCTGAATGACATTTGTGATCTAAGGTTATCAAAATAACTTCTGCATTGATTAAAAGAGCACTTAAACTGGCACCACAATGACTCACCAAAAACTCCTATCAAGGCCGGGTGGTAGTCAGTGGTCTTGTGGGATTCGCTTCCTAATCAGTGGCTCTCCTCCTGGAGTTTGGATCATCTGGGCAGGAAGTGCTCAGGAATTCCACAGCCATTCTAAAATTTGGCTCAACACAGATTCAGAAAACCAGCAGCACCTACACACGGTGCTGAGAACAAAGGTCAAATTCAAAAGAATTCCTTCTTAGTGAGTTGTTTTTGCTTTCTTCATAAATAATTCTTTACTTCCTTTTGAGGGCTAACTTTAAAAGCAAAAAACTTGAAAATTCCACAAGATTCGTTAGATAAGCTTTCTTCTTAATGAATTATTTTGACTACATGTAGTGGAAAAGCTTTAGGAAGGCTGCTTTTACAGACCCAAGGCTTTAAGATGGTTTAGATAAGACCCGAATGCTGCCAAGTGTTCTGATCCAGAATTCCAAGCCTGTTAGTAATGAGACTATTATTTAGCACTTGGATAATTTTTTGCAGGCAGTAACTATTAATCATTGGTATCCCACTGTGTAATATGCAAGTTTTAAGATTACTAGTTTAGAGAGACAAATATTGAAGTTGAGAGGTGACGAGTATGTTTGAGGTCACAGCCCGGGTTACTGCTTGCACTAGACTGTTATATGTAGCTTTTCTGACTCTATTCCTCTCATATTCCACAGGACATAACTTTATTTTTGTGCCAAGATTTTTTATGTCACTATCTGAATACACAAAGTCAGTCAAACTCAGCTTGCAGTTCTCATGTTGTTTACAGAAGACAGTGTGGAAAGGAGTTAAAAGACGTAAGTTGAATTCCTTACTCAAACATATCCTGTCTGTACAATCTCCAGAAAATTTCCAGTCATTCTTGGGCCTCCATTTTCTTTCCTGCAAAATAGACCAATATTTTCCAACTCATGGGATTTTTTTGAACTGAGGATAATATATAGATAATTACTGCTAATTTATCTTTTAAGTACCCATTATATGTAAATCTTCAACTTCTCACCAGCCAGCTTATTTTTAATGTAGCTTTATGGATTTATTCATTTATTTATTCAACAAGTGTTTTATTGGATGCCTGTAATATATAGAGAACGAAGTAAGACAAATTTCCTTGCCTTAAGTCTTTAAGGGGCCATTAAATAACTGAATCAGTAAATAAATTTATAATGTGAAGTATAGACTCCATGTGGGATCAATTTTAACGTAGAGTCCATGAAGAAAAATAAAAGAAGGATTAAGGGAAATCATTTGAATGGGGTTACTATTTCTAATGAATGGTCAATAAAGTGTACATGTAAACCTATTTGAGGAAAGGTGGCAGAGAACTGTCAGAGGTAGCTTTCTGATATTGGGGAATTCCATAGAGGTAACAGTAAAGCAGAACTCTTGGGCTTGTTTAGCTTTTTTAGGACAAGGGAGGAATACATGGGGTTGGAATGCAGTTAATGGAAGAGAATCAAAAAAGAGAGGGATAGTAGGTTGCAGAGCATTCAGAAATTTGTAGATCGCCAGAGGAATTTTGAATTTTACTCTTAAGATGACTAAAATACTGGAAAGTTTTAAGAAAAATGGAGCAATGATTGGATTTATGTTTTAAAATGCTGTGTTGTAGACTACAGGGCAAGGGCAAAAGTGGGTAGGCAGTGTAGGAAGATATTGCAATAAAAAGGGTGGTGTAGTGGAAGTCAGATGTAAGATACATTGGGATGGTTGGCATATAAATGAAAGTCAATGTTAAGTGAGGAGGGAAGTTAAGGTGCAGTTGTCAGCATGTTGATGTATTAAAAACTATGGGATCGAGGCTATCGTGTAGGGAAGTATACGGAGAGGAGAGAAGCTCATGGAGAAAACCTGGGAATAGTGCATCTGACCAGGAGGGGCAGCAATAACCAGTCGTGGAGACTGACAAGGGCAGTGAAGAGGGTGGAAGCATGGGCGGAAGCAGTATTTCAGGGGGAAAGAGTGATGTTATATCAAATGCCTTTTCGCAATAGGTTAAGAAAAATGGTGTCTTGACTGTGTGATTAGTCATGAGACCTTAAAAAGAAGAGGTTTTTTTGGTTTTGTTTTAAATAAGAATTTATTTAGCTATGAGTTTACAGGTCAACATTTTAGGTGAAGCTTAGTGGAGCAGCTCCCTGGCTCACTTGCACATTTGGTGGTCTGTTGCCCAGAGGCTGAGCAGCAAGACTAAGCAGCCATGTTCAAGATGAGACGTGCTGGAGATGTCAGATGGAAGTCTGCTTGTCTCTTACCTGATCTACAGCCCGAGTCTTCACTCTCCAACCTTTTCTGCAATCACAATTACTTTTTCTCAAAACAAAAATCTAATAATATGTCTACAGCTTAAAAATTCCAGTGTCTCTTTATCTCATTTAGGTTATTTATGCAATGCCTCAACTTGTTCTTTAGAATTCTGCTGTGTGGAATTCAGCCACATTGGTTTATTTAGTTTCCTGTACTTCTTTCTGCCTTAGGCCTTTGGTCTACATATCATGCCCAGAAAGTACTTCACTGAGCTGCAGTTTTACATTTTTGTGTGATCTGGGTCTCCCGTGATTGATAGCATGCTCCGTGAGGACAAGAATACAGCATGATCACTTAGCGTTGTGTCACAGTGCACTGCAGGTATGCCATGAAATGCTTGCTTGAGTGAATTACTCAAGTTTCATGATTCCTTTCTTTACCTAGGATGTATAGAATTTCCTTTAGGCTCCCATGTCTGTGATGGAGCCATTAAAGTGTGTGCTATAATTGTGTATTAAAATTCCATATTCTCATTACTCTGGTACAATTAAAATATCTTGGGAGAATAGCAGAAACATCCAGTCATTGCTTTTAAAAAACTGCAAGTAAAACATTAGGAAGTGATTCAAGAAAAGTTGCCAGGAAAGCTTCCTTTCCACATTCTGCCTGGTAATGTTCACACAGCAGGGCTGACTGCTGTTGGCCAGGAAGTGCAGGTGAGAAACACCTTCCACATGGCTTCCTCACCAGGCTGCTATTGCCAGTCTGCCCCTAAGGGCAAATAAGAGTTCTCTTTGATCAGATTTTTTTCACCAGTTAAACTTTTCACTTAGCAGAAAGGCAATGTGAATCATTCAAACAGTCATGCCTTTCAGATATATTGTTGTAGATTAATCTCAACACTTTATTCATGAAACCTTTAAAATGCTCTTCAATTTATGAAAGTGTTCATAACCTCATGGTCTTCATTTTAAAGAACAAGTTTTTTATTCAAAAGGTAACAGTTACACTAAATCACAAAACAAAAAGCTGCAAATGGCTACCTAGACTGTGCTGGTCAGTCTTCTGTCACTATCACAAAATACCAGAGATAATCAGCTTAAGAGGATGAAAGGTTTATTTTGGCTTATGGTGTCACAGGTTTCCAACCATCACTGCTTAGCCCCGCAAATTTGGGCCTGTGGCAGCACAGTACATAGCAGGAGTGCATGGCAGAGGAAGTCTGTTCATCTCATGAGAGATGGAAAGCAAAGTAACAGGAACAGGAGGAACCAAGATCCCAACATCCTCTTAAAGGCACACTCCCAATGGTCTAGCATCCTTTCACTGGGCCTCACCTTCTGAAGTTTCCATTATCTCCACATCAGGGTTATGGTCTGGAGACCAAGCCCTCAACACATGAGCCTTTGGACATCTAAAGTCCAAACTAGCAAGGGCTCTGTACTCAGCTGGGCTGATGTCCTACAGAAAAATAAGTTGGTACCATGTATATCCACATCAACTTAGGGCTGTCTCTGCAGAACTGCTGAGTAGTCACAGAGTATTAAATTGCACTGCAGAATATGTAAGAAGCAGAATCAAAGTACTAAGCAGTTTTACAGAGTCAAACACTTCAAAAGACAAAGTTTAGGGCTGGCGATGTAGCTCAGTAAAGAGTACTTGCCTTGGTGTGCAATCCCCAGCATGGCAACAAACAAACAAATAAAAAATTGCTTATTCTTATCTATAAGTCTCTGGTTTATCTAATTCTAATTTATTTTTTATTATAAACATCACATCTGATGGGGGTTGGGGCAAGAAAAACAGAATTCAAATACTTAATGACACACAGCTCAGAGAGTTTTCCAGAAGAAACCAGATACCTCAGGTTACTGAGAGACAGAAGTACTTTTCAGCAAATGTGCTACAAAAGTATTTGTTAAAATAGTCACCTTTGCCATTCAGTGATTTCCATAGCAACTATAGAAATGACTCATGTACAGAATCAGGCTCTAATGAAAGGAACAGCTGACTTGTTGAGCCAGGTGATTATAGATCCCAAACTGCTCTCTATGTAGGATTAAAGCTAGTTACTGCATAAAACTATGTTCTATGGACTATTTACTAAGTGTTTCATATGTTACTTCATTTAGTCCCTCAGTGCCAGCCATTGTTATCTGTGTTACATGGATCAGGAATGGTTAAGAGAGTTTATAGTTTAGATTCCACATAAACCTAACTTCTCAGCACTCAAGTTTTCTTGTATCTCACATTGCTAGAAGCACCTTTGAGAAGTTGTTTCTGGTTATGATAGTTTAAATCTCACATGTTTTCAAGTCACAGTCGAACTAGGTCATATTTTGTGAAGCAAGATTTCATATGGGGACTGGAGGTCTTTGTTGGCATTCCCATATAGTCTATCATCACATTGACTGCAGCAGGAAGTGGAGTCCAGAGCTGCCATATCTGTTGTGTGTCCTGGGCAACACACAGGGGCAGCCGGCCAGGGAACATTGTGCTTGCCAAATTGTGTCCTGCCTGGGACCCTGCTTCTGCCCAGAAGAAAGGACCATTTTCGAATTTCTGTACTAAAGACATTTTTTTTGCAGTATTCCTAAGCCTTTTATTTATTTATTTTTTGATTTTTCTTTTATTCATATGTGCATACAATGTTTGGGTCATTTCTCCTCCCTTCCCCCGCCCCCTCCCTTCCTCCATCCCTCTCTTACCCCCCCTTACCATTTGCTACCAGGCAGAAACTATTTTGCCCTTATCTCTAATTTTGTTGAAGAGAGAGTATAAGGAATAATAGGAAGGAACAAGGGTTTTTGCTAGTTGAGATAAGGATGGCTATACAGGGAGTTGACTTGCATTGCTTTCCTGTACATGTGTGTTATTCTTCTAAGTTAATTCTTCTTGAACTGACCTTTTCTCTAGTTCCTGCTCCCCTTCTCCTATTGGTAAAGGCATTTTTTTGTGATTTTTAAAGTAGATCTGCGTCTACTTTATTTGCTCTGAAACCGCAGTGTCTTTGCTACCAAAATGTGCTACTGATTCACCCTTCTACACGTTTTTCACACATTCACTTTTCTATCTCCTTTGTCATAATCCCAGGCACCATGGCATCATTTCTCATCTCAACTCCCAGTTTTCCCCATCTGGCCTCTTAGCATCCACTCTGCTGTCCTCTTCAATCTCTTCTGTAAACAGCAATTATTGTGATGCTTTGCCACAGAAAGAGCCCTGCCCTAGGCTGCAGTGACCTTCCACGCATGTTGGCAGCAACATGAATAGAGCCTGACACATTTTGCATATTAACATCCTCAAGAGCACGGGGTCTTGCATGTTCCTAGGAAGAAGTGATTCTTTGACTGATTCAGTTTTTAATGTTCTCACCAGCGTTGGCCCACCATCATGGAAATAATTAGGACGGCAACCTTGGTGAAGTTGCTACAAATAACTGAACTTTCCCACTGGTGGTCTTTAACCTGTGTTGATTTTTTCTGTCAAGTTGTAAGGATATGGCATTGAAGGTTCAGATCATTTCTGTGAATTTAAGTTCATGGCATTACATAGTGTATGTCGGAAAGCAAACAGGTAATAGAGTTCATGGAGAATCCAAAGTGACTTCAGATGCTTATGACAGACATACTCCCACGGGTCTCCAAACCTTTCACTTCTTGAGAGACATCAGGAACATTTGCACCACACTTTTCCAGATCAACTGCCTTTGCATGATTTTCAGAACTTGGAGACATTCCCAAATGGCCATGGAAAGAAATTTAGCAAAGGAAAATTGGACAGATTCTCAGAAAAAGTTTCCTAATTGTGAAATAAATACGCTCCAAGTGAAAGGATGGATGCCCGTCTCCGAGGCTCTAAAACTGTGCTAGACCAGGTCTTAGGAGAGAGGAGCGAGGGCAAGCTTCATTGCTTGCAAGGAAGTGAGCGCTATGACATACTGGCCTTTTTCCTCTCACATATTAAAGCCTCTTTGATGTTTTCATTTTACTGGTAACTTAGTTTCAAAAGCAGACATTTGAATGTGGAGAAAAGATTCAAGTTTAAATGAACACATCACCAGAAGAAGCCTGGATGAAGGCCACCGTTTATCATCTATCAAGGTTACTTTTATATTCTACCATAGGAGACAGTTGCATGGCCATCTAATGCATTTCCTGGCACACTCCAAGTGTGGTTCATCTTTATCTGCATGTGCATCTGGCTCAGTCTGAGTTGCTGCTTCTCAGAAATCCTATCCTGTGCTTCTTAAGGCTAACCGTGGAGTTAACAACTGTGAGGCTGCCTCTTTTCCTGCCTGTTTGGAGTACATTCCTATAAATCCAGTGCTTGTAGAACACACCGACAGCTCTTCAGCATGAAGAAAGTGATGGGGGGAGATTGAGGCAGATTAGAACTGCCCCCATCAATCAAAGCCAGTGAAAGGTAGTTTTACAGGTGGCACAGGTGGCCTCTGTTGGCTGGCACTGTCTTGTTCCTTTCATCAGTTGTCTCCGGGAGAAAGTGTGAGGATTTATACATGAGATTTTCCCACAATAGAGCTTGAGTGGGATTTTATTGAATGGAAGGATCTTCTTTTTTTAATTTTTACTTATTCTTTTATTTTTTAAATTTTATTCTCACTATTATTATTTAATCTCCACACCCTTGATCCCTGAAGGCCTCCTTATGTGGTCTTTTGTTGTAGACTGGCTGTAGCTGATGCATGGGTTTCCAAGCATTCAGTTAGTCCTATCCCTTATCCTCTAGTGAGGAACAAAATTGTGTATCTACATGAAACTTGGTATGCTTTGTCTTAATTATTTAATCATTAAAGTTGGATTTACACAAAGGCATTTTGCATATTTATGGCTAGTTAATGTAAAGTTAACAAAAAATCTTGCGATTAATTACTCGTAAGGGTATTTATGTAAATTTTGATATATAAATTTATATAAATTTTAATATAAATCATGACTTGTATGTTTCTACTGTCACTTGAAGCTCAATAGAACCTTGAAATATATATGGAACACTTTCTGGAAGTGATGAGATAGCACCTGCTTATCTCATATTTCCATTCTCAGGATTCCAGGATCAGAAGCGTATTGTCGTGGAGCAAATCCACCTTCACTCCAGGTAAGTTAGCACAGAGGATATGCATTTACACACCGCAGTGAGCATTCATGTCACATGGCTACAAGCTCTTTAGTTTGGGAAATGTCAACATGTATAAATTCATCATACATTCCCAACTATCCTTGAATTTCTCCATCATATTGCTAAGAATTTCATAATTCAAAGACCAAGGTAGGAAATATGTTTTTTGTAGAAAGCAGGGTCACCCAAAGTAAAACTTTAAGACTGGGTAACCTCAGACCCTTGCAGATATGACCTGTCCTTAAGACAAATGAAAGAACCAGAAAAATGCTCTTTCCTTTTGACGGGCTGAAGTTCAGCATAAAAGTGTAAATCTTTTCAGATAATACAGAGTAACAAATAAATCACACTGAAGAGGTAGTGAGTAGAACTGCCAGGAAGACAAATTGAAAAGACAGATTCTGAGGAAAAGCACAAAAGGGGAAAATAAAAGTAATTTGGGGCAGTGAGGACTTGTCAGACATAGAAGTGCTACTGAGTCATAAATTGCTTCGAGAAGTTATAGCAGTCCTTGACATAACAAAAAGAGGGACTGATCTATACTGAGTTCAAGTTTTGCCTCTGTTCCTCACTGATTGTAGATCACTGAATAAGTTACTATTCTGCTCTAACCCTCTGATTCACATCTATGAATCCAAACATTCAAAATAGGCCAAAGGTCCCTTTAACTCTCAATTTAATCCTCCATCACATCCTCATGGGTTGTAATTAAGAGAGTCCATTTTGGTTAATACACCAAGACTCATTTATACGGGTCTAATTCTTAGTAATTTCCTGAAAACAGAATAGGAATGGCTCAGTCATGAGTTGTAATGGAGAAAACTCATTTTATTCAACCAGGTCCTGATTTCCAAATCATCACCTGAATGTTGCTCATTTACTTAACTCTGGAACGCAGCAAGCATTAGCTCAGGCAT
Source organism: Castor canadensis (assembly GCF_047511655.1). Lineage (NCBI taxonomy): Eukaryota > Metazoa > Chordata > Mammalia > Rodentia > Castoridae > Castor > Castor canadensis. The sequence goes on from NC_133394.1 coordinate 58,034,229, forward strand.
TGAGTCTCTACTGCATAGTACTGCATTAGAAAGAAATGGAGATTGTGCTGTGAGAGAAAAATGGAAGCAGTGGCCCAATAACATTTCTCTGGACCAAAGTCAACTAATCTAGTGAAAATATTGTCAGTTATGAGACTCTTCTGAGATAAAAGTAACTGTTTTCTCCTTATTATATTATTATTTGTGATATTTTGTTTCAATTGATCTTCCAAACCAGGAAATGTTTCTAAAAATAATTATTACAAAAGGAAGAAGATAGGATTGGTTCTCCTGATTCATTTTCCAGACAAGAGCCATTTCAAGTACTTCTGCCTATGTTATGGTTTGTATCATAACGTTCCCTAAAGGTCCATCTCCTAAAGACTTGGTTGCCAACCTATGGCACTACTGAGACCGGATGGAACCCTTAGGAGGGCCTAGGGAAGGAAGTCACTAGGTCATATGGGCATGCCCTTGAAGGAGGTATTGGCATCCTTCCCCGCCCCCTGCTTTCTGGGCACCATGAGGTGAACAGAACTGTTCTGCCACACATTCCTGTCGTGATGTACCGTGCCACTAGAGGCCCAAAGTGACAGGACAAAGCAACTATGGTCTGAAACTTCTTCTGAAACGGAGTCAAAATGAACCTTTTCCTTTATTAGTTGATTTTTGGAGTATTTTATCATAGTGACAGAAAGCTGGCTGACACACCCTGCATGCATGTCTACATCTATTAAACTTAGCCAGAAGTCCAGGACTCCCAGCTTTCTGTCAGTAATGTTCACATGTACAGGTTATAATGTTGGGCAGCACCTGGTATGTCAAAACTGTTATGAATTCCCATTACCTTCTTGACGGAAGTACTGCATCTACCATTGGCTGAATTCAGGGAGAGGGCACAAAGTGCTGTGAGTGATCATTCTCCTTGAGAAAGGACAGTGTCCTTTGTTGGCTGTTTTGAAAGACTGTGTTCCATGGACTTCAACTCTAAAGGACATGTTCTGATTGCCTCATAGAGGTATATCCACAGTGTCTTCTTTAGGGTGTGGCTCTGATGCAGAGACACGATTAATGCAGGACTGTTTTGAGATAAGACTGACATTTGTGGTAGTGACATGGAGGTGGGATTTGTTACATTACTTATGGACGTCTCAACATTTCTCTTGAAAGTTCTCTGACCTTCTTTCTGGAGTTGGAAACATTTTCCAGCAGGAAAATCCATGCATGACTTTTGCTTGTGGTTCTGCTGGTTTCTAAACATAATGGTAATGGTTAGGCTAGTGTCTATGGCATGGTTTATTAAGTCTATTTCTTTGATGCAAATGTCCTGGCCAGCTTCCATCTGGTAAGACAGCTGCTTTTGGCTCTGGAGAACGTGCATCTTGGACTACCCAGTGAAAAGTGGAGTTTGAGATACTTGAATGTTCCTTTTACTATTAATGGGCAAACTGAACTTATATTGAGGAAAACCAGGTTGGATATCTTTTACATTCCTTATCCTCACTAAAATCACTGCCTTATTGGTTACTGTTTGCCTAACTCTCCTTGAAACAATTTTTCTTTGTGTTCTTGATAATTTTACTCTTACCTCACTTGCTAAAGATAACTTTTATGGATTTTTCTAATCTGTTTGCTTTAAAATGTGCTATTCTTTGTGGCTTTTGCTTTTCCCTTTGGCCTTACTTAGATTCCTGCTTTGTGCCTTAGGAGAGCAGTTCCCAACTTTGATCTAGTGGCTTCTAAACTTGGCAGAACTTATGGGACTTTCTAAATTGGGATGCCTGGGTTACTATTCTAAAAATTCTGACTTAATGTTTCTGAAGTTGGGACCAGAATCTGTATTTTTAAAATACTTCCCAGATGATTCTTCTAAGCTTCAGGTTTGAGAATTATCACCCTCATGAATCTTATCTATATTCCTCGATGAATAAACCATTAATTTTTGAGTTTTTATTCTTAGCACTGGATTTTTATCCAAGCCTCAGACCAATAGCTCAAATCTCCTAAGACACTCTTCTAGATTATCCGTAGTCATTTTGAATTCAATTACTCAGTCAAACTCATCCTTCAACTTATTCCTTCTATTTTTAATTTTTCTTATCAAGGAGAAAACTTTATTCATCTCAGTTTCTTGTTCTTCTTCTTATTTTTCCCTATCATTCCTCAATATATTCCTGTGATGTTTAATTTTATGTGTCAACTTGGCTGGGCCCCGGTGCTCAGGTATTTAGTCAAACATTATATCGGGCATTTCTGCAAGGGTGTTTTCCATGCCATCAGCATTTAAATAAGTGGACTTTGAGTGAAACCCACTGTCCTTCCTGTTGTAAGTGGGTCTCCTCTGATCAATTTGAGGCCTGAATGGAATAAAAGGTTGACCTCCCTGACCTGGGGGAATTCAGCTAGCAGATAGCTTGTGATTGAAAGTGCAGTAGTGGCTTTGCCAGGGTCACCAGCCTATCATCCTATTTGGCAGATTTTGGACTTCTCTGTTTTCACAATTAGAGAAGCCAGTTCCTTAAAATCTCCTCTCTCTCTCTTACACACACACACACACACACACACACACACACACATTGGTTCTGTTTTTCTGAAGAGTGCTGAGTAATACACATACCTATTTACCTCATATCTCTCTCTTTCCATTTACACTATTTCTACTTTAGTCTTTGCCCCCATCCCCTTCTCTGGAAATAAACCGAACTGATTATCTGGTGCCTCACTGTTACCAATCTCACTCCCGTTCATCAGTTTTCTGCACTGACTTGAACCTGATCTTCCTCAATGATGGTCTTCCTCAGTTAGTATCTATTACTGTTGATACCTACTATTAAAAACCTTGAGTATTTTCTGAAGGATTAGACTAAGAATCATTTCACAACATTCCATAACGTTTAAGCATTAGCACCACTCAATTTCTAACTCCACTTTTCCCAAGCTAATAATTCTCTCTCTCTCTCTCTCTCTCTCTCTCTCTCTCTCTCTCTCTCTCTCTCTTTCTTACTCTCTTTTCCAGCTAGGAAACTGTTTGCATTCCTTTATCATGGCAGTCTTCTTTTCAGCTTAATGATTTAGAGCATATTTTTCCTCTCTTTGGGGTTTGCTTCCCATGTCTAGCCTACACAATGAACTCCCTCTTTTCTTTCAGAGTTAACTCAAATATTCATTTCTCTGGACTACCACTTCTGAGAATTAACCAAAGGACAATTGATGCTTTTTCTGTGCTTTTTAACCACATCACAGTGTTATTGAGTTCTATGGCTAACATTTATTAAATATTGACTAAGAGTGAGGTCATACATTACTTCACTTAATTATCATTGTTGTCACTGTTATAGGAAAACAAAGTTTGGAGAAGTATAGCCATTTGACCAAGAACATGGAGCTAGAAGATGGCAGACACAGGGGAGGGAAGACTACAAAGCCATGCGCTGAATCACAGCAATAAAGGGCCTCTATTCTGTCATCTCCAGGATTGGGTACAAGTATATACATATGGAATGCCATCTGACAAGCTGAAAGATTCCTCCTATGTCAACAAATGCCTGATAGGAAAAAGTGAATAATTGAATTGTTTATAATCTGTGGTAGCATTAAGGTGTTTCTGTAACTTTTTCAAAAGTTTTCATGTACTTAAGTTTGCTATACAAATTGCCCAGATTTTAAGATTTATGCACAAAAGTCAATATTTTTGTTAAATCATGTTTATTTCTAGTTACCTAGAATCACAACATTTACAGCTAGAAAGAAACTTGAGTCTTTTAATATAATTCACCCATTGTATGCTTTTGCCTAAAAGGATTGATCATAACTAATAGACCTAGAGGACTGATTGAAGCAAATGTCTGCATTTTCATGTCTAGATTCACTTATTTCCCACTTATAATTTTAGAAATGTTACATACCAAGTAATTTGCTTCAAATTATAATGTTAAAAATATTAACATGCCTTTTATGTACATTTAATTCATTAAAAAATTCTTTAAAAGAAAACAAATTTAGTTCAAAAGGCAAGTACACATTACCAAAATCTACATCAGAGTTACCTTTTGGAATTTTTTATTGAGTATCACTTTATAAGTGTTAAAGAAACCACATGGATCACATCATATAAAAATTAGAAGTTATTCATTTAAATAAATTTTTAGGTAATCAAAACTTTGCTCATTATTCACTTTAAGGTTCAATATTGTCTCATTGAAATGGAATGCTCTCCCAACATCAAAATATTTACCAAGTGACTAATATTTTGATGACAAAATCCCCACTTCTACTGAGGGCAGTCATGAAGCATAAATACCTTCATTGTCACAAGATAAGGGTAACAGAGCCTCCTGACACACAATCAGATCATAATGTTCCAACCAAAGCAATACCAGGTCCTTCTTTAAGTGTTCAGTTTAGTCTATCTTGCAGTGAAAGCTCATAGAACCTTTCTCTTCCAGAAATACCACTTGGGGTATGAAGTCATTTTGTTCACTTTCAGCTGTGGAATTCAGTCAGTTTCCTGGATCACTGGAATTTACCCTGCAGAAGGGAGAGAGTAATTGTATAACGAAGAACCCCAATAGTGGAATATTCCCCAACTCATGTACTGAATACGGTAATCACTAGCCTTCAGGATACCGTGAAGAGATCAATGGACTTGCTAATTGGAGGACCAAGAAACACATTTCTCTCTCACTCAATTTTTCCAGTTAAAATATTACAAAGCATTTCTCTGGGCTCAATACAGAGCCCAAGGGAAATATTGACATCATAAATACTACTTTTTTCCTTTTAACCACACCACACACTATTTTACACAATCTTTTCATTTTTCATCTTGCAACATATCAAAAATATTACATTCGCCTTTAATTTCAAGCCAAACATTTTGCTCTTCTGGGACACTGGACATATGAAAGGTTGAGCTGGGTTTTATTTATGCATTCATTTATTTGGTTAAAAGAAAAACCAAGAAGGAAATTCTAAGTTCTCCTTTCACAGCTGTGATTAGAGAAAACCAAAATTCTGAAGTAAGGAAATTTGTAGTGCTATAAATCACATTCCATCTTCAGAGCCTGAAAAACCATGGAGATTAAAGAGCTTGATGAAGCACCAATCACTCCTGGTTCACCTGGACATACTGTGTAAGTCAATTTATATTATCACTAAACTTCTTGGGATGCCCCAATGGGTCACTCAGGTGACTTTATGGTTCCATATCACATTGAGAAAGCAAAGGTCAATAATGAGATGTGACTGCTCTGAGGTATTTGGCAGGCTGAAAACACAATCTTAGTGCCTTGGAAATCTTTAGCTCCTTAAAAAAAATATATGTGAAAAGCAGCCCCTCAGATGGTTTGTGCTCCAAACCAATGATTAATTTTATTTTAGAACTGCTTATGTTACCAAGATCTATGACTGTTTCTTCCAATGAAAAAAGTGACATAACCTTCAGTGGACTTTAATGGAAATAGTGTACTTTTGTCAAATAAAACCTCTCTGAAGCCCTGCCTAAAGCTGTTTCAAAGCAGAGTCTCTACACTGTGTCTGGAAAATTGCTAAGAGACAAACAGACCAAAAGGGAGCAAATCTGCTTTTTCAATCTTATTTCTGAAACTTCCTGTAGGACCTTTTTGCTAGGATGTTTATTCCATGGTAGCTGTAGAATAGAAGCAATATGCATTTTAGAAAGTTATCTTATAGGTCTTTTATATACTATGTTTCTGTTTTAGTTGTCTTCATCAGCTGCATTTCACCTGGCCATTTAAGAAACTGTGAAAATCAAAACTTTTCAAAGATAAAGACATAAAATAATAGTCAAGTTGAATTGAACAATGAATTTAATTGATGTTCCAAAATAATGGATGGCTCTCCATATTAATTTCATTCTGAAGACTCATATTTTTTGTTTGTAAATGTCATTGACGCTCCCTGAACTCAGCAGAGCAATAGGGCAGAAGCCTCAAGGTTGTTTTGGAGGTGCAAGATTATGACAATACCTACACAAAGCTGACACATGGATGTTCCTCAAAAATGTTCTTCATTATCCTTTAGTACAAAATACTTCAAATGCATAGTTTTTTAATCCAAGCCTAATTTGATCTGTACATTCTCATTTATTTACCAACAAATCTCCCTTTCAATGACCCCAATATGCTATCAGTTCTTTTCCGTGATAAATGTTTACCAACCAACTCACCAACCTAACCATTCTCATGAGGAATTCTTTTACTTCAGAATCTCCTGTCATAGTAAGTTAACTATATGGTACACATGTATAAAATTTTCAATCTTAGTTTAATCATTAGTTGAACAAAATACAGATCTTAATTTTGCACATAACCGATGGTATTTTGTACTTTATATAACATCACATAAAACTTTAAAAATTAAGTGATCTAAGGAATTTATTTATATAAAACTTTTATAATAAAAGATATAGTTGTCCTCTTTTTTTTGACCTCATATATCATGATTATTTTACTATTATGTAATATTACCTACCTCTCAAGACCCAATTTGAGATAAAACATGCAATGTCAAGATGGCAGATTGCTGATAGACCCCAGAACACTGAACTCCCACAAGACTGAAGGAGAACCTTAGGTTTGTGGTAGCAAGGGTAAGTGATTTGCCTTGTCTGCCAAATAATGGGTTACTACTATATAGGCAAACTATATCTATAATGACCGACTTTTAAATAGCCTTTTAAAGTGCAAAGCAGTCCAGGCACATGGGCATAGCTAAGCTGCTGCACCGCTGTTCCTCTGGGGAGTGGTTTTTTTCCTTCCTCCCGTTTTATTTTTTTCTTTTCTCTTTTTGGAGAAAAGAATCCACAAGGATTCTAGTCCATGAAAGACCATTTGAAATGCTAAAAATCAATATACAGCACTGTGAGCCAAGCCCTGGAAGTGCCTGGGGAGTTGCAGACTGTGGAGCAAGGGAATGAGAAGTGTCACTTCAGTACTGCTGATTGCTGCCTATGGCCCTGGTACACCAACCTTGGATTCCAGAAGAGGTGCCACTATCCATTCAGGTGAGCTTGCTGGTTTTAGCCTTGGTGCATACCACATAGTCCAGCTCAGTTTGTGGACATTGATTGCACCCCTCCAAGAGAAAGCTTTTGTATAAAATGAGTGAAATCCTGTACCTTACCTGGTAAAGGAGGGGCAGCTCAGCCTGCACGTCTCTATACAAAGAAAGATAGCAAAGATTCAGGCTAGCCAAGCCCGAGCACAGCCTGTGGGAAATAATAACCCATTTAACCACCTCTGAGAAGCTAGTAGCAAGCTGAAACTGACTGACTCCTAGAGAAGAGCTTTTGACCAAACAGCCTGAGCCACAGCTCACAGACTTACCAGAGGAGTGATAGGGGCTGGTCACTGTTCTCTCAGATCAGCTCTATACTGGACCACCTTGGAGAACCTGCTTCCCCAAGTAAGCTGAACCTAATGGCCTGCATAAAAGGAGAGTGTCTAAACAGCCTGAGTGATGCCCCAAATCAGCCTAGTAGGGAGGGGCACCACCAATTGCCACCCTGCTTAGCATGTCTATCTTTGTCTAAAGGGATAGCACCCAGAGTGAGAACTGCAGTCTAAAAACTAAGGAAAGGAAATGGGAGGGAGGTGCCTAGTACACTCATTGAACACATAGAAAACCCACTCCTCTCCATAAAAAAGAAGCAATGCAGATTAAATTTTAACTTATCCTTGTTTTTCCTATTTTGTTGAAAGTTCAATTTGTCTAGCCTTCTTTCATTCCATTTTTCTAATTTATTTTTCTTCCTTCCCTCTCCTTATCTTACTCTCCTGTTCCCCCTTTTTCCCCATTTTCCTTATCTCTTCCTCACAAATCACTCAATGAGTAGTTTATTTTACCACATTTAATCATTACTTTTATCCTTTCTAGCCCTCTGTAATCCCTGACAATGGCGCCCTCCTCCACAAGGATTGAACTTGACCTATACACACAGTAGGATCTTATTACCCTGTAGCCCCCATGCCTCACACCTCTTCTCACCCTCTCCCCATGCTTCTTCTTCCTCATCAAATCTTCCATTCCAATTATTTTTAATAGCTAAATTGTAATCTTTATGCAAACAACTTTTATTTTCCCAATACCCCTCTTTCTATATAAAATACTGCCAATGGTGTTATATATCATGTAAATAACTAGTTTGGCATTGAATCCACGAATTCATTATTGCTAAATTATACCTCCAGGTCAGTGAACAGAAATGATACAGCAACTTAGCCAACAACCAATCTAGGCAGAACATAGAAATTAAGTCCAGGAAAAGATCACAGGTGACTAAAACCTGCAACCAACTAATTGACAATGCATGAGCAAATCTCAAAATAGAAGCATTAGAAATAGAAGTCAGGGTAATATGACCCCTCAAAAGATCAAATGGAAACTCTAGAAATGAAAAGCTCCTAAGTCAAACAAAATATGCAGTTGAAAACCACTCCAGCAGACTGGAACAAGTGGAAAACAGAATTTCAGGACCTGAAAACAAAATAGATATAAGGAAAAAACAGATGAATACACAGAGAAAAGACAAAAGAATTATGAAAGGAATATGCATGAACTCTGCAACTTCATCATAAGACCAAACCTATGAATCATGGCATTGAAGAAGGAGAAGAAGTGCATGATAAAGGCATAGAAAACATAGTCAACAAAATATTAGCAGAAAACTCCCTAAATCTCAAGAAATAGGCACCCATACAGGTACAGGAGACACCAAACAGATATGACCAAAATATAACTTCTCCACAGCATATTAAAGTTAAAACAATAACCACAGGCACCCAAGAAAGAATATTTAAGGCCATAAGGGAGAAACATTAAGTAACATATAAAGGTAAACCCACCAAAATAACAGCAGATTTCTCAACAGAAATCTTAAGAACAAAAAGGGCACAGATTGAGGTATTTCAAGCACTGAAAGAAAACTATTTCAAGTCTATCCTTTACCCAGAAAAGCTATCGTTTATAATTAAAGGAGAAATAAAAACCTTTCATGACAAACAGAAACTGAAACAATATGTGATCACTAAACCAGGACCCCCAAAATAGTCAAAAGAATCCTAAACACAGAGATGAAAATAAACATAGATACTAAACCATGAGAATTATCTCACGAGAAAAGCAGACAAGAAATTGTGGAGTAGCAAAAAATCAGTTGTACACACACACTCACACACCCTTTCACACCAAAGACAACAAAATTGCAGGAATAACCACATAGCTCTCAATATTAACACTGAATGGTCTCAATTTCCCCATTAAAAGACATAGATTGGCAAACTAGATTAAAAAGGAAGACCTAATGATTTGTTGTTTACAAGAAACCTATCTCACAGAAACAAACACTGGCTTAGGGTGAACAGATAGAAAAAGATTTTCTAAGCAAACAGTCCCTGAAAACAGGCAGGGGCAGCTATACTTACATCACATATAGTAGACTTCAAACTTAAATTAGTCAGAAGAGACAAAGGTCACTTCATATCAATAAAAGGAACAAAACATTGAGAGGAATAACAGTTGTTAACTTACATGCTCCCAATGTTGTCAAATCCAACTTCATTAGACAAATACTAGTAGACTTAAAAGCACAGACAGACCCCAAAACAGTGATAGTGGGAAACCTCAGTACCACACTGTCACCAATAGATAGGTCATCCAGACTAAAAAATCAACAAAGAAACTTCGGAATAAATTATTCCCTTTTCTAGTGAATTGCTGGCAAGGATCTCCCATTCTGTGGGCTGTCTCTTCAATTTGGTAATTATTCACTTTATTATGTAGAAATTCTTTAATTTGAGGCAATCCCTTTTGTCAATTCTTGTTCTTATTTCTTGAGCAATTAAAGTACTATTCAGAAAGACATTACCTATGCTTTTAACTTCAAGGGTGTCTCCTGTTTTCCACTAATGATTACAAAGTTTCAGGCCTTCTGGTATGATCCTTGACTCATTTTTGAATTAATTTTTGAACAGGGAGAGAAATTGGTATCTGGTTCCAGGCTTCTACATATTGTTTTTCAAAGGCTCATTTGTTGAAGAGGCTGTCTTTTCTTCAATGTGTGTTTTTGGTGCCTTTGTCAAAAATAAGATGGTTGCAGTTGTGGGCTTATTTCCGAGTCTTCTTCTATTATGTACTATTGTTCTTCATATGTGTTTTTATGCCAGTACCATGCTGTTTTTATTACTATGGCTCTGTAGTATAATTTGAAGTCAGGTATTGTGATACCTCTAGCATTGCTCTTTTTGCTCAGAATTGCTTTGGTTATTTAGGGTCTTTTATGCTTCCAAATGAATTTGAGGATTGATTTTTCTATTTCTGTTAAAAATGACATTGGAATTTTGCTGAGGATTGCATTGATCTATATATTTCTTTTGGTAGCATAGTCATTTTAATAATAATTGTTTGATTATCCATTGACATGGGAGGTCCTTCCACATTTTGTTGTCTTCTATTTCTTTTTTCAGTGTTTTATAGCATTAATTGTAGAGGTATTTCACCTACTTAGCTAAGTTTAGTCCTAGGTATTTAGTTTTTTTGAAGTGATTTATGAATGAGATTATTTTCCTGATTTTTCTCTTCACCTCTGCAGGAAATACTTTTATTGGTTGTTTAAAAAATACTTAGTATAATGCCAAAAGCCAAAGCACCAAATTTAGTTCTTCCTCTATCATACTATATTGTAAATTTTTACTGAAAAAGAAGTATAAATATGTCAATGCTTATCATATAAGTGTTTTAGAATTATATATTTTTCTAAATTAATTACCTATAAAACCATTTTGCCTAAGTACATTTAAAATTTAATTTAATAAAAGACACTTTGGCAATATACCCCTAGTAACTGCCATCTTTGCCAAAACTGTGACTCTCTAGAATTTTATTGCTGCTTCCTTAGTCATATCCACATGCTTCTCAGTAATCCTGCTGCAATGATTTGCATCTCAATTAAATCTACACAGAAGTCCCTCCCAGCAATAATGGGAACTGTGCATATTCTATCTTGTTGCCTTTATGAAATGTTGATCTATTCTTCACAAATGATGCATGACTCAATATTTTCATTGATTTAGGGAAGAACTTCCTTTTCAATTTTCTATTTTTTCTGGTGGTACTGGGGTTTAAACTCAGGGCCTTATGCTTGCTAGGTAGGTGCTTTAACATTTTAATCATGCCTCTATTCCTCAGTGGTCCACTCTTAATACGATGTTGTCCTGGTGGTTGCCAGGAATAAGACAGCTAATTGTTTTGCAGAAAAACCTGGAGCAACCTTTCTCTTTGTCCTATCTTTTTCTCTCCATGAAAAACTCACAATCATATTTGAAATCCTCAAGATTCAAATCACTGATGCATTTCCTGGATTAGACAAGCAGAATTAGCCTCGCCTCTTATACCTCACTGCTGAATGCAATAGTACCACTGTTTGTGTAAATTCTGCTTTCCTTTGGGAAATTCAAAAAACAAAACATACATGACAGCTTTAATACATGGTAGAACCTAAAACATACCCTTTAGTGCCTGATCAGGCAAATAGAACTAAGGTATGGTTTCAAGTGCCATGGGCAATGCTGCTTAAAGAGTGAGGTTGCCCCGAAGTAGGATGGCTGAGCAAAAATGTCTAGCATTGGAGTTGGGATGACCAAGTTCCCTGATGGAGATTAATTTTGTACAATACTCAGCTACACAAGAAAAATATTGATAGATCTTTGTAATTGAATCTTCATCAACAAATTTCCCTGAATGAATTCACTCACTATGGTTAAGTTCAGGAAAAAAGGAATATACACTACTTCTCCATGTAGGAGTTCTCAGAGAAAATATAAGTCATAACAGTATGAATTCATGGAGAATGTTATAGCCCTTTAGATATGGATAAAGGTCATTGCAGCAAGGCATTCACTTTGTTGTGTACTTTAGTTTAATTCACAAGACAGATATTAAGAAAAGCAGTGCTTAGAGGGTGCCCTTGAATCCTATGATTTATTCCTTTCTTTAAGATCTTTTTATCAGGAATTTTCCTGAGTGCAATCAATGTTCTTACCATTATTTAAAATATATTAAGATGGCATTTTTGTCTGGCTTCAGAAACCTGATTCCAGACAATTTGTGGTAATCATTGCTTTCCATTTCAGAGCCATGATTACTTCTCCATATCAGTCTCAAACTAATGTGGGCATTAAAAATGGATTCCTGTTGAGTCACAGAAGCAGCTTTGAGTTATTTTGGAGCAAAGCACCAGTGATGTTGGCCTTGCTCATTGCTCAGCAACCTTAATGTAAAATTCAGTATGGCCGGTTTCGTAAATATCAGGGCAGGAATGCCAGCAGACTGCTCAATTCGCCAGTCACACAGGCGAGGGACATGCGTTTTCAATTCCACCTGAGCATTTAACATCTGCATATTAAGGCATTTCCAAATACCTGACAGAAATGTCATCAATGAAACTGAGAAGAAAATACTTCTGACAGACTTTTTCTTTGGCTTTCTTGGTATTGTACTTGCCAAATTCAAAAGACACAAAACTGTTCTCTTAAACTTTCCAGATATTTACTTTTTGTTAAAAAAATGAGGAAATCTGGGACCAGTGGCCGAAGACAGGATTGCAAAAGGAACTGCTACATTAATCAGAACTAAGGAATAACTTACTATCTTGGCCAAGACCATTTCCCAAGGTACTGAGTTGACTCTGAAATCATAGGAGAAACAAAGTGAAGGATCTTTAGCAATATCTAAAATTATCTGCACTACTTAACTTAATCAAATAAATATTTTTCAGAGTCAAAGTTTAAGTAATGTATATATATAATATATATATACACTTCCATATATGTATACACTATTTTGGTGATATATATTAATTTACATATTTATAATTCTGGGTACAGTATTAAAAAATTATTTTGGCTTGCTGTTATACACTATGTTGAGGCTTTTAGGGTAAAAGATGCTTATTAGCTGAACCACATAGCCACAAAGCTGTGTTACATCATGGTACCTACTACCAGGCAACTACTAAACAGCTATTGAATTTCAGAGCTAGAACATGAATTCAAGTCTTATTTAACTCCACAGTCCTTTTTCATGATGACTACATTATCATGATCCACAGAAAAAGTGTATATGCCTCTTAGAGTATAATATGAACAGGAGATTACATGTGTTATCAATAGATAGCCTACCAACTAAATTTCCCACACCTGTGCCACTCTTTTGTTGACTTAGACTCTTTATAATTGATTCATTACACTAGAAAACAGATTATTCTACACAACAAATCATTTCACTCTTCTGTTTATTTGTAACTTTTTATTATGAGAATTTTCAAATGTATCTCAAAATAAGCAATTCTACAAGGATACTCCCAGCTTTCAACTCATGGTCAGGCTTTCCTCTCTATCCAATACTACTTGAAAATAAATCCAATTCGACATATCATTTCATCCATATATATTTCAAATCCTATCTCTGTAAAATAAGGACTTTTTAAGTACAATATTAATATCATCTTAAATTAATGAACCCTACTTCCTTAACGTTATCAAGTATCTTCTCATGTTCAAGTTCCCCAATTGTCTCATAATTTATTTAAAAAGTTGACTGGTTTGAGGCAGAATCAAAGTCTCTATCTTATTTTTAGTTAATACTTGCCTTAAATCTCTTTTCAAAATCTTTCTGTCTCTCTTTCCTTACAGCTTATTTGCTGAAGACACTGGCTGAGCTGTCCTGTAGAGTTTCCCATGGTCTGGGTCTCACTGATGGTCTCCCAGCTGTTCCCTTGTTACCTGTATTACCTGTGAATTTGTGATAAGCTTTAAAAGGCTCCTTGGTGGGTGATGGTGGAGATGTCAGAAAGGGGGCAGAAAAGGAAATGTCAGGTTCCACTCTCCAACACAGAAAGTTCAGCTGGCAACTATCCATAAACTAGAACATCTTCTTAAAGATCTCAGTACATTAAAACAAGCCTGAAATACCTGTGTGAGATCCACAGAATTGAATGAAAATCAAATTGAAAGATAAAAGTATAGCCTTACTTTGACTGTATTGTTTTTCCTCTTTCTCCAAGTCAGCACAATGTCACCATGGGCCCAGGGTAATTCTCTCTGTTTCACATCATGTTGTCTTGGGAAAAGAGGAGGATCAGTGCAATCAAAATAAGGTTCATTTTCCTGGGGCCCATGGTTTTCACAGGAGGAAAAGAATGGGAGGTAGTGATTCCTCTTCCTTCGTATTGCAAACCAATTCCCAAAAAGCCCACCCTGGTTTCACCCTATAGAGAACTCTGCTGAGCCATGCAGGGCTGAGCAGAGGAGGCAGAGGTCACAAGTGTACAGATCTTGGCAGTAATTCTATTCTTCCACTGGCTGTAGTGGAGCTATGAGACAATTTCCTAACATACCCACAAGGCTGCACTGGCTGCCTTCAGAACTGTGGAGGGAAGTTCAACCAACTTGAGTCCCTAGATGAGTTATCTTCATACCCAATCTTAAAACTCACCCAATGACCCTGCCAAGGCAGTATGATGACCACCGCCACTGAGTCTACAGAAATGTAGGCTAGACCTGTTTGAGCCAAGCACTGACTCAACTCAGTCAAACCCCTACTCAATTCTGAAGGGAAGACAATTGTTATTTGTACATTTTTAGGGAGCCAAGCCTCTGGCCTTGCTTATCCTGAGCACTGACTCTGCATAACTTTGGAGCCAGCTTGCACCCTGTCCAACTGCAGATTCCAAAAAGCATAACGTCTCAACCAGGGATACATCCTGTAACCTGAAAAGAAGCCATCACATAACCCAGCCAGCAGCTCTTCCCGAGAGCAGAGTTCAACTTGGAGTATCACTGTGTACCAGAGCCTTCCCAGCAATCCTATCCAATACCAAAACAAAGGCAGTGGGACATACAACTAGAGAATGCACAGAAACTCTGCCTGCATGGGTCATCATGATCAGCCTTTCCAGAATAATAGGTTACACTAATAGTGAAGGTCTATCCTGGGCAAAGAATACCTGTCAAATGTGCAGACAACAATACAAGGACAAATGTTTTATGAAGAATCAGGGAATAATGAAAAACTAATAAAGTCCCAGTAGCAGATGATAATGAAATGAAGATGTATGAAATGACTGACAGAATTCAGAATAAGTCTCTTGAAGAAGTTCATGGAACTACAAGATTATATAGACAGAAAATTAAATATGGAAAATAGTACATGGATAAAA
The DNA here is from genome assembly GCF_047511655.1 of Castor canadensis. Classification (NCBI taxonomy): domain Eukaryota; kingdom Metazoa; phylum Chordata; class Mammalia; order Rodentia; family Castoridae; genus Castor; species Castor canadensis. The sequence goes on from NC_133394.1 coordinate 58,049,443, forward strand.
CAAGAAGTTTGACAAAGAAATAGAAACAAAGGAAAACCAACTAAAAATCCTAGAGATGAGATATATAATGATTGAGTTGAAAAATTCAGTATAAAGATTCAGCAGCAGACATCAAGCAGAATAAAGAATCAGTGAGCAAGAGGAAAAACTTCTGGAATTACCCAGTCAGAAAAGCAAAATGACAAAAGAATGAAGAAAGCCTATGGGAATTATGGGATACTATCAGGAGATGAAATAGTTGTATGATGGGAATTGCTCATGGAGACAAAAAATAATAAGGACCAGTATTAATATTTAAAGAAATAACAGCTGAAATGTTCCCTCACTCACAGATACATGCCAGAGTCCAGATAACAGGAAGCACAGAGACCTCCAGCCAAATTCAACTCAGGTAAAGAGGAGTCACGAGACATAAATAATCAAACTATCCAAAATCAAAATCAGCCTGGTGCTGGTGGCTCACTTGTAATCCTAGCTACTTGGGAGGCTGAGATTCAAGATGGTTTGGGGGTAGCCCAGGCAAATAGCTTGCAAGCCTCCATCTCAAAAATAATAACATCAAAATGGACTGGAGGTACGGCTCAAGTGGTAGAATGACTGCTTTCCAAGCATGAAGCCTGAGTTAATTCCCACCCCCCCAAAAAAGTCAAAATCAAAATCAAACAACAATTTCTGGGTGCAATGAAAAATAAAGTTATATCACATACAAAAGAGTGCCAATATGACTATTGCAGATTTCTCAGAGGAAGTATGGAAAACAAAGAGAGAATGAGATGAGTCTCTTAAGGCAATGTGGATAAAAACCTTCTACTTGTCTACAGAATTCAGATTAAAAGTCCTCTCCTCTCCTCCCCTCCTAAACTCATCATTTAGAGCTTAGGTTAAAAGTCACTACCGAGGGAAGCATCCCTGATGCCATAATCTCAGCCAGGTTCATTTTTTATTCACGTTCATGAAAACACATTGCTTTCCTTCAGATTATCTAACTCAGTTTCTAATTATATACTCCATTTGCTGATTAGCCAAAGAGCAAAAATTTTGGTGTTTTTATGGTTTATTTTTATTCGTTTAGTTTTCCTACTTTTGCTTAATGTTAACAACAGAAGAGATTTGAAGAGAAAGAGACAACAGAGTAGAAGCCAGTACAAGATTTAAGGGCACAGAATTGACCTGAGAGACAAGGAAAAGGGAAGTGTCAATCATCAGGAAGCAGGCATGCATAGACTTCCATATGGATGTTTTGTGGGTGGAGAAATACAATGGTTTCTCTTGGGATCTTCTGTGTTCCCATTTCCAAAGGAAGGAGAAGTCTGTTCACAAAAGGAAGGCTAGTATTCAGGGAATGGCCATTATAAAGAATCACAGCATCCTGAGTTTTATTTTAAAGGATGCCCAAGACATTGTAATGAACAATGATCAACATTTGGAAAACACAGAGGTATCTGAACAGATGAAGACTGTTCACTTCATAGTATCAGAAAGTGAAGACAGAAAGCCAGGAAGTAGTTGGGAGTCCCAATATTCCCTTCAAGGGTGTATCCCAATGACCAAATTTCATTTAATTAAGCCCCACATCTTAAAAGATTCCAGCACCTCCCAATAATTCCAGGGGCTAGGCATCAGTTCTTTCATGGGCCTTTAGGTAACATGGAATGTTGAGATTCCAGATTCAAACTATAGCAATTTCATCTAATTTCCCCAACACACCAATGAAGGAGGTAGACTATAGAAGAAAGTATTAAAGTCAGAAAGTTAACAATCTATGCAGACTCACAGACAGTAACGAAGAATCTGAAATTCAGACACAGCAAAAATAAAATGGGATAGGAAACAATAAACTTAGAACTAATATGCTAACGGGTAAAATATATTCTTTTAAAAACATTATACAACTATGAGGATGCTAGTAACGTTATGAAAATTATACATTTTATTGTACTAAAACAGAATTAATAAATATGAGCCTAAACTATTTCAGGAGAAAACACTCATGTATTTCCAGAAAAGGATGGAAGCTTTTAAAAATTAGAATAACAATAAGTGGATGATTACATTTCACTTACATAAATTGAATATGCAGTTAAAGAGAAATCCACTGATAGTTACAGATTTTATTTCAGATAAAAACATTTTTTACTAGTAAGATTGTATAGTTAATGCTATATTTTTGTTTTTGCTTGTTAGAGTTATTTATGTGTAGTTCTAGCCAAGTCTAATATTTTTAAAGTTGAAATGGAGATGTACCCATATTATTTGGGGTCATGATTCCATATGCATTGCACACTGAACAGATATGGGGAAAGTAAAACATTTTGGTCAATGAGGAGAGTGGACGTTTTTAACCAATTTCGGAGTTAATAGGAAATCTCACTTTGCCAAGTGAGTCAATGCATCATGCCCAGTCCATCTTCCTTAATCCCAAACTGAAATTCTTCTTGAATTCTACTCATAAAAACATGCAGAAAACAGAAAACTATTTAATATTCATAAGGAAATCTTAGTTCTTTATTTTCATATGTCAAAGATTATAACCATGTAAACACATAAAGTTACCTTGGCTTCTTGTAGTCAGTGATAGAACAATAATGTTCCCATTTGTAAACAGGCGGTTATTTTATACTTGAGAAACTCCCAAGGACAGCCCCACCCTTAACAGAAATTCCCACACTCTAAGACAGCCCCACCCCTACCAGAGACTGCCATGCATGCACTAACTTCTTTAACCTCCCCCTTCTATAAAAGCCATGCCTCGCTCAGAGTCTGGGCTGTGCCATCTTTCCCCAACCAGCCAGGCAGTTCAAGTCTGCCATTAAACTTTACTCTATGGACATGAGACTTTTCTTGTGAGCTTTCTTTGTGAGTGGCATTTTTCTGAATATTTTGGTGCCGTGACTCAGATTGGGTGCGCTCCCAGCACTGACCTTGCTCTCCCGGCCTCCCCCAACCCATCCTACTTTCTCTCTCTCTTAACTCCCATTCCCTTCCTCTGGGATCTGAGCTGCTTTGCTGGAACCCCTGATCCTAGAAAATGCCACTCTCTCACAGCTTATGGGGAATTTCCTCCACCCCACCATACCTCCAATTGCCATCCATCACTGGCCAATCTTCCCTCAAGGTCCTCTCTTGCTGCTGAGAGAGAGCCATGATCTCTCTCTCATTTCCTCAAAAATCCTAGCGCTAGGTCTCGACTTGCTCTTGTCCCTGGGAACCGGGCTCCTCACTAGGGACTGTGGACCCCCATGGTGAAGATGTTCCCTCTGGGTGCTCCACATCTCTCTCTCTCTCTCTCTCCTGAGGACCTGATATTTCGGGGATGCCCGCCATATCTCTCCTCAGTTCAGGCCTCACCATGGGAGTTGGACCATCCAAAAATTCCTTCAGACTCCCCATTGGGATGTCTTCTGGCCAATCTTGGGCCCCTACACCTCATGCTTGATCTTAGGCCTTGAAAGCTCATTTTTCTCTGTAATCAGGCATGGCCCCAATACCCATTAGATGATGTCTCCAAATGGCCACTTAATGGCACTTTCAATCCCAATATTTTAAGGGATTTATTCAATTTCTGTGAGCATGCTGGTAAATGAAAGGAACTTCCCTACACCCAATCCTTTTCCTATCTCCGCACCAAACACTCCCTCTGTATTTCCTGTTCCCCTGCACAGGTTCTATTAGCCTCTAAACCACCTTCTAAATGAACCAAATCCTCTCCTGAACCTCCTCCTTCCCCATGTAAGCAGACTTCTTATGCTGCTCACGCTGCCCGCCTCTTCCTATCTTCCTGAGGGACTTTCCCATCATGGTGTTAAACCAGCCACTCCTTGCCAACTCTGGCCTCAAGGTGATTCCAGCTCTGGGAGAGCTCATGCTCCCTCCCTGTGGGCTGAGACCAAGCCTGGGGTTTATTCAGGTATGCCTCATGATACATTGGGGGAGTCCTGTTTGATTATGGTATCTGATGACTGCTCCTCTTTTCTCCCCTATCTAATGCCCCTTTTTCCTGAGACAGCGACCTAAGAGTGGAGGTTTTATGTTGCTGAAAGTGTTTCAGTACCTGTCAATGGGAGCAACCTAGAAACACAGGTGTCTAATCCCTCAGGTGTGTGTCATGCCTCCAGGCTCTGCCTTCCCCTCCCTTACCTAAGATGTCAGGACACTTTTCTGCTTCCTCCATGGTCTCACCACATGTCCTTTGTCTGCCTTCCTTTCCCTGGGCTTACTGGGACCCTGTCTCCCATGAAAAGCTTGTAGCATGGTACCTTATGACTTAAGTTATTCCATCTAGTTTGCCAGGCCACTCAGTCTAAAGTAACTTTAAATCAGCTGCTAGGCAAAATGTTTACAAAAAAAAAAAAAAAGCAGATGCCATGCTAATGCCCTAACTCTATCCCCACAAGGGGAGGAGGGAAAGCAAATAGGCATGCTCATGCACAGTAGGAACACCTGCCATAGCTAAGAAAATCCATAGGCCAACCCAACACACACCCTAGGCCACCAGCTGCACATGGTGGTGGCTGCAACCCGCCATCACTTCCCCTAGAATAAAACGCGTGCAGAGTACACAGGAAGGGGGGAGGGGTGACAGGCTCGCTTGTCCCGGGTGTGTGTGGAGGATGTTGGTGCCTTGTGCATGCCCTGCTCCTAGCCCCACCTCACAACTGGCACCAGACCCAGCCCTTGTAAGCCAATTGTTAGCTCAAGGTTGTAGTCCCAGAAATAGCACATTACTGTGGTCTCTAAACTTCTCATTTAAAATTTTCTATACTTTCAGCCTCAGCATAAATTTTTCCCTCCAAATATTAACATTAGTTGTCCCATATGGTACTGTTATTGGCCCGGGATGCCCTCTAAATGCCCCTCTCTAACTTTACAGATGATTTATTCCTTTGTTTAAAAAGTAGCCTTTATTAAAGAGGCTGCCTGCTGTTAGCTAAAAGACAAAATCCTAATGTTTTGTGCTTCCTAGATGGGACCTTTACCTTCCAGTCTTCTGGCTTATAGATGTTGGAAGCTTTGTACTGAGGCCTGGCCTCAATATGCCTTGGGTGACCAAGAGAAGTGGCCTTCACAGGGTTCCTTAAATTACAATACCATACTCCAATTAGACCTTTTCTATAGAAGGGAAAAAAGTGAACTGAGGTCCCCTATACAAATTTTCTTTCATCTCAGATTGGCTCCACAACTGCTATTTAGATTCTCAAACACTGGCCATTCTTTGTAAGCCACAGCATAAACACCCTCTGCCCTACCTTCTAACCACTGTAATATTCAAAGCCTCCTAATGGGTGCTTCCCCCTTCAATAGGTAATGGTAGGAAGAGGGCGAGTCTATGTCCCCTTCCAATTATCAGAACTAAGGGAAATTAAAAAACATCTGGACAGCTATACTAATGCCCAAATACATTCAAGCCTTTTTCTCTGTGATCCAAACCTTTCAACTGACATAAAAGGATATCATGCTTCTACTAGACCAGACTCTTTCCTCATTAGAAAAGCAATGGGTTCTGGCCCAGGCCACTCAGGTTGGAAATGATTACTATTTATAATGAGCCCCAATATTAGCGGCACCTGAAAATGAATGAATTAATGTGCCTACCTACAGGGGCATAGGCAGTCCCCTTGACAGATCCACACCAAAAGGGGCTGATGATATGGCTCAAGCAGTAGAGTGCCACTTTGCAGACATAAAGTCCTGGGTTCAAGCCCCAGTATAACCAAAGGAAGGAGAGTGTCTGCCCAACATGTACAAGGCCCTGGGTTCAATTCTCCACCATTGCTAAATCAAAAAAAAATGGTAAAGAAGGTAAGTGGCATTAATGTCACTTCAGCCATCTCATACTGGAAGAAAGTAGTTTAACCTAGACCAGATCCCTCATTTTTAAGTGAGGAAACTGAGGCCCAGAACGGTTCAGAGACCTGCTCTCTAGAGTATCAGGTGTCAATGTGAAATAACAACTTTGCTTTACAGCAACGCTCTGAAGAAAATCCCCTTACCTTTCCACAGCATCTTGAGGACACGATCAGAAAGCATACCACAATGGACCCAGAGTCACAGGTGAGAGAGGTTCTCCTCAAAGATAAATTTCTAACACAGTCTGCCCCAGATATTCGTAACAGGAGAGTAAAAGATAAGAGACATCATGGCCTCATTGCTGCTCTCAGAGAGGGCCCCACCTGACTGGGGCCTGTATCCTGAACTTGCTACCATAGTGGACAAGAGGGGCATTTCTGCAGAGAATGCTTAAGGGGGACAACCTGGGAGACAGCCCCACCCTCAACTGGGACCCTGCCCTCTCTGCAAAGGTAACCACTGGAGGTCCAGATGGAAGACAAGGTGCCACCCCCTATGGATTGATGGGCCCTGGCCCCCTGTCCACACTCCACTTCTTGGCATCGATGTTGAGGGGCCTCATGGTAGCTATGATGGCAGAAAAACAAAAGATCATTTTCTGGCTAGACAGTGGAGCTCGTTTCTCTGTCTTACCATTCTCTCCTGGTCCCTGGTCCAATGACAAGGTTGTCATTCGGGGAAAATCTGGCCAGCCCCTAGAGCACTACTTTACCCAGCCTCCGGCCTGCTCTTGGGAAGACCTCCTCTTCTGTCATTGTTTCCTCATAGTTTCTGAAACTCCAGTGACTCTGTTGGGATGGGATTTACTATCTCAACTAAAAACTCAAATTCTCCTCCCCCCCAGGAAGCTATCTCTGCTGCCCCCTCCTTCAGGAACATATAGATTCCATAGTGTGGACTGATGGGAAAACTGTAGGGCAAGCCAGGCTGGCCCTCCCTATTCAAATAAAACTCAAAAATCCCTCACAGTTTCCACACTCAAAACAATATCCCCTCAAGCCTGAGGGATGACAAGGCCTTAAGCCTATCATAAATTCCTTAAAACAACAAGGGCTACTAATTAGTTGCTTCAGCCCATATAATAAATTCAAAATTCTTATAAAAGTTAATTTTAAAATACAAGTTACAAAGTAAACAACTAGAAAGGATATAGATAGGTAGTGAATATATTTTTTGAGAAGTTAAATGAAAAAGAAATGTTTTTGGATGAGAAAGGATTTTGTAAAAAAGGGTTTGTCCTAAAGATTGTTTCAAATGGGATAAATAAGGACAAGCCATCAAAAGGTTTAGTTGTTATACAAAGGTCTGAATAAGTTTTAAAAGTGTATAATAAAAAGCTTTGGTGTGTGATAAAGTTAAAGTTGAGTATAATCTAAGAGTTGCCTAAAAGATTTTTAGGGTCATGTCAAACTAAAATCAAATTCTCTATGTCTATAAAATAACAAGGTTATCTTAATATTGTTCTGCGCTGAGTAACGTCTACAAAAAACCATTACAGAGCAAGATTTTATCAAAGAAATTATTTGTGTTTTCTGCTGATCTTGTCAAGCTTTAAGTACTACTAAATCAGAGTTCATTTACATATTTGCTTATGTGTCTTAAATGACCACCTTGTAACAATGTTGTGTCTATACTTTATCTAAATATGGTACAAATATTTACAAAGTTATATAAAAATGAGCTAGAGCTCTCTTTTATCCAAGAGTGTTACACTTAACCTAAATCCTGACAGCCCCTGCCTCCCACAGGTCACCTACCTAGGTGTGGCCTTAAAGGGACAGACTCACTCTCTGAGTCATGAGTGCATCAACCCAATCTTCTGTTTCCCTCCCCACCCCCTTACCATAAAGCAGCTTACAGCTTTCTTGGGAGTTACAGGATTTTGCAAAATTTAGTTCCCTAGGTATGCAGACACCTTTTTTTTATGTTCCTCCTAATATTCCTATTTGGGTCTTAAATAATGTATGGCCACCCATTTCTCTTAGAAAACTTGCCTCTAGCAGACTCTGCTCCTCTGGCTGACTACCTACCTTATCTTATCCTTCTCAGGGAACTTCTCAGAAAGCATGCAGACCAGATCTTGCCCCACTCTCTAAAAATTTCTGTTAAACCAGGGCATCTTGTTCTCCAAAAAGGATCTTCTACCCTCTCCATTGGGACTTCGGTGGACCAGCCCTCATCTGGTCATTCTCATGACACCTGCTGCTGTCAAGCTCAATGGGATCCCCCAGTGGTGGCACCTCTCAAGGAACAGTTAGAAAAACAGAGAAGGGAGTTGGAAGACTCTTGGAATCCTCTAGGGAACAACATGTCACAGTGGCTCTCCTGGCCAATGCCCTTCCTAATGCCTATGTTTCTTGCTCTCCTATTCTTAACCTTCCTTCCTTGTATCATAACCAGTTGTACGTCCAGAGATATCAACCGCTCCAAAACCATCCAGAGGACTGCAATGAGGGCCCCCCACCAGGACTCAGGAGTCTGAGGATCCTGCTCCATACAATGCCCCCTGCCAGCAGGAAGCAGCTAAAGAGGCCAATGCTTCACCCCAATTCCTGATCCTCAGCTCCTACCCCCATTATTAAAGAAAGAACGGGGAATGACAGAACAATAATGTTGCCATTTGTAAGTTGGCGGCCATTTTATCCTCAGATCTCACTTAAGAAACTCGCAAGGACAGCCCAGCCCTTAACAGAAATTCCTGTGTGTTAAGGCAGCCCCACCCCTAGCAGAGACTACCGCGCATGCGCTGACTTCCTTAACCTCCCCCTTCTATAAAAGCCACGCCTCACCCAGAGTTTGTGCTGTGCCATCTTTCCCCAGCCAGCCTGGCAGTTCGAGCCTGCCATTAAACTTTGTTCTTGGACATGAGACTTTTGTCGTGAACTTTCTTTGTGAGCAGCCTTTTTCCTAACAGTCAGTTTGCTTCAGATTTGTTCAGAAAACAATTCTTGAGTGGTATCATAGGGACAGTGTGTTTGATTGACTGCCTTTTAGTCAAAAATAGCAGATCTTCCTCTCCATTGTAGCCTTCCCTAATCCATTGAAAAGCATATAGATGTACAACTTGTGTGTTCAATTTATCATCCAAAACCCACAGAAACCTGTCCTTTTGATAGTTTTGGCTGTCCAAATGAGCCTTTATTTATTTTAAATTGGAATTAAATATGTACTGCAGATTATTGGGTCTTTCAAATTTATTTCCACACTAATCTTTCATTAGAACTACAATGGGTGAGGCTAGAATATATAATTAGATATGTCACCCTGAGTTCTTCATTTGAAGCAGGTATGATTTTAAATAACATTTAAGTCTTACCTTGTATGCATATGTCCTCTTTTTGCCACCTGTACCCCATTCTACTCTACCCATCCAACTTTCTGCCTTGGGAGGCTAACCTTGTGCACCCCACTGGGGAATAACTTCCTGTTGGATTAATTTATTGGGGCGCTCTTGTGCTAGTCTTGAAGAAAGAAGGAATGAGATCCAGGTATTTATTTATTCTCTTGACTCCCTTTCTGCAAGCCCACCCAAGTTGGTGTGTTCCCGCATCTAACAATGTTGTTCTTCACCAGGTGGCCCTTAATAATACCCTCTTCTGAGTTTTAGTAGTCATCTCTTCCTCTTCCTTGCAACAGTTTCTTTCTTACTGCAACAATTCCAAAGTTACTTAAATATTTCCTTAAGTAACCTACATGTCTACAAATAGTTTTTTTTTTTTTTGTAAATAAGCCTTTCTCAAATTCTGATTTCTGTTAGGATAGATACACCTTAGAAATAAACATTGATGTTTGTATGCAAATCATTGACTAAAATTATTGGAATAAAAAATCTTTTGAAATACTTTTTAAAGTTTGGGATATATAGAAGCATTGGTGATCTATGAGGAAATCTTTTTCAGCATTGTGGTTGTGGGATGTGTAAGTGGCATAACACCTGGGCATTTCAGGCCTGGGAGAGTGTTGCAGACATAGATTTATGCCTCATTGGTTAGATATCTACTGGGGATGCACAAGCTGAAGCTCCTTTTGTGAAATACTAAGATGCATTAATAAAACTCTTATGTATGTATAAGTCTTACAGCCTAGACACTGAAATAAACATGATTCATGTTCTATGTCTAATCAGAACAGAGGCTCTAATTTCTAATATTTTCAGGGCTTCTTGTTTGGAGGAAATAAAATTGCTTCTTCAGAGACTATAGGATCATATACTAAAAGTAATTTTTAAATGCCATCTCAGTATAAAATTTGGGTTTTATATTTTAAAAGTTGCAAAATTGTACCTTTGAAAAGTGACAAATATATTTTGCACTGCATAACAGATGCCCTCTGAGAATATAGAACATAGGATTGTCAGATCCCTACAAGCTCTTACTAATGACCACACAATATCAGTGGGACAGCTTATATTGCTGCAATCCCTGAGGCACTGACATTTGATTATTTTAAAAGCACAATCTATTCAAAAAGCAATTTGCAATTAAGCCTATTAATTAATATATATTTTTTAAGTTCTTCAACTCTTTGGCTTCATCACAATTTATTTCTGGTTCAAGTCAATAAAAGGATGGCTTATTTTCAAAATGCCCCTCACAGATCCTGTTGGGTTAAGCATCAAGTTAACTTGCTTGTTATCTGTGTGCTTGTGTTTGGGCTGCAGGAGGAGTTGGTCACTTCCAAAAGGCCTTCATCCTTACCATTGCACAGCTTCAGTGTTTCATTATGAAAAAAATATTTTATATCATTGCTGCAGTTTGAAAGTGCATGAATTCTAGTTTTTTTTTCTAACAGGATAACTTACTGTGCAAACTGCAGTCAATTTTGGCTGTCTGCATCAGGTGCAGCATCAATGCTTATTTGGGAAAATATCCTTAAGTACACTGGATGTCTCTCATCAGTCTTTTCTGGGCCTCTGAGGAAATGACTAATGGTTGCCTTTATGTGAATCTTGGATCATTGCCCACCTCTGAAACTAGGTGTGTGAAGTCACCTGTGTAAGAGTAAAATGTGAAAACTGAAAAAATCAGAGTAGTGAAAGCAAACAGCTGGAGCTCATCTGAAAGGATTTCCTACCAGCATCAGATCTCAGGTTCCAAGAAGACAAATCAAACACTCAGCAATTCTTCCTTCTATTATAGGCAGGTGCCCCACTCCTCTCTTCATTTCCTTCTCACACCTGTAATCTCTCTTCCACTCCCACCTGGCTTTTTAAGGCCAGTAGTTAACTTGTCACTGGGTAATCACATGGGATCTATAAAAATCACCTTTTGGTGATAGTTGACCTTATAAACTACTTTGATGTCTAACTTCTGGATTTCTGCAAATCACATTTTCCTTTTATCTTCCAGCAGGTTATCCTTTATGGCCTCCTTTCCTGTCCTGTTTCCCTCCATTCAGCCACCAAAGTTGGGCATCCTATAAAAAATTGGTTCAACACCTGAACTTTGATATTGAGGGATGGCCAGTGTTTACCTCTTTTTTGCCACTATCAGAGTAAAACCATGGTATTTATTTAATAAGGAGGTATGATTTCCTCCTTAGAAATCACATTCTTATCATGTCAAGCACACAGACTCTCTGGCAGTGGTATAACCCCCAATGTTCCTGGGCTCTCAGTTCTTTTAACTTTTTCCTCTGGTCCAGTATAGATCTCCTTTGCTTCCATGAAGTAAAGATAGTTCTGAAATACAGAGGGAGAGAAAAAACCAAATCTTAGGGTTTTAGCTGTATTAGCTTAATGCCCAGTCATTTTCCCCAGGTTGCATTTTGGTCACTTTAGGGGAGTGCCATGTTTCATTGGGAGTTCATAGACCATGCTATTTCTTGAGAAGTGAGAACCAGCATTTCCTACAGGACTATGGTGAAGACAGGGCCTCTCTGAGGTAGACTACTTTGCTTGTGGTGAGATTTTTCTCTGTGTACTCACAACCTTTGTAGATGAATGGAGGTAGGTATAGGAAAGAAGTGCTCTTTGCTATGTTTTGTAGCAGTCAGGTTTCCAAAACCAATGTTTATGTGTTGAAGAAATGGCAAGCCTCATGCCCTCATCCCCATAATCTAGTCCACTGCAGAAACAGGCACCCACTGAAAAGCAAAAATATCTGAAATACCATGGTGTGAGAAAACCTAGAAGTAGGGCAGTGCTATTACACAGTGAAGTATATGCAAGGAAATGATAAGAAGGACTTGGGGACTAGAAAACTAGGGGGAGATCAGGTAATAGAAACCTTCACATATTATATAAAGATATTTGAACTTTATTTTTGAAATAAACTGTACAATCAGGTTTATATTTTAACAGGTCTCTACTACAGTGCAGATTACTGAGATAAAGAGCACAGGGAGCCCATCCTAGACAGAAGACCCTATAGCATGAGTACATATTTAAGATGTGAATTTTGCCACAATGGTTGGGATAGCTTTTATGAAAATATAATGACAGGGCTTGGAAAAATTTAGAACCCCAAACAAACAGAATTTAGTGACTGAAGGGATGAGAGGGATGGTGAAGGAAAGGAGATGTTTAGAATGACTCCTGTGTCCTGGCTTCAGCCTCTGGGTACCTATGAAAAAACCAGGAATAGCACAAAGTTCAATGTGGAAATCTGAAGTAGAAATGATTTGCCTGGATGCATATTCAGTAACCATTATTCAAAGGATAGGATGTAGCTCAGTAACATATCATCTTGCTGGCATGTTTGAGGAGCTGGCTTCCATCCCCAACACCTCATCTCTCCCAAAAAAGCCATTCAAGAAGAACACACAAAAGACGAAGAGTAAAGGATGAAGGCTGGGATTCTGTTCTAAAATCTGCTAGTCTAATTGCATCTAAACACCAACCTCCCCAAATCCCCCAAGTAGTTCTGCAGTTCCCAATAAGTGTCCCATGCTCTGCATGTTATTCCAGTGGCCATGTGTCACCCAGCAGCCAGCTGTCCATCCATCAGGCCCTGAGATCACTGCAGCTGGGTTATCACTGAATTACTTCTAGAAGTCTTTCTGGCCCATTTCTCTTCTGCCAACATGCAGCTCCATCTCAAAAGTATCTACTAGTCTTCCACAGGGAAGAGAAACCGCTTATTGACTTTCACAAATGGATATGGTAACAGATATTTATATTTTTCTAAGACTATTTAATATCTTGCAGTGAAATAAGAACATTTGGACTACTTACAAAGGTCTAAAATCTCTCCACCACACGAAGAACATTTTTAGTGTATTTTCCTATAACCAAAGGGCCTCTCTGGCATAGTTCTTGAAACAAAGAATTTAGCCATTAAGTTGATTTGCTGCCTTTGAAATTCCTACTAAATTTGGATGATAATCTTGAAATGCATATGTAAGTAAGTAAATAAAATAAAAGTCTGGCATATTTAGCTTCTAGTGAGAGACTCATTAGTGCCAATAACCTTTAAAAGGCAGATTAAGTGGGTTCTCCGCAGAGGGAAGGAGAGTGAGGAGACCACTGGCAAGAGGCCAGTTGCAGAAATGAATCATTGCTGTGGAGGGAGATAACAAGAAATGAAACTGAGTCAATCACTTAAGTGTCATCCATGATGGCAGCATGTCCTGGTCAGGTCCACTTGTTGAGAGTATCCTCTCCCTTCATTAACCCTGGTCTCATCCCAGGTTGAAAGAACTCCAAAAGAACTAAACACTGGGAATGCGATAAAAAGCTAGGAAGGAACATATAGTCAGATTTTGATTGCAAGTTAACTTGGGCTTAGGAAAAAATGCTTAAAGTTATTCTTGATTTTAAAATATAAATATAAAGTACAGTTTGGGGGTTTACAGTTTTGGGCCACAGCATTGCTGTGATCAGGTTCTCTTCAGTGGAAGTTTATACATCCAGAGTGAAATCTTCATCATCTCAGCAACCTGTGAGCTTTATCAGAATGATTCTTTTTTTTCCTTTTCTCTTTTTATTTTATAGGTTTTACATTTATTCATATGTGTATACATTGTTAGTGCCACCTCCCCCCATGCCCCCATTTTCAGGCAGAACCTATTCCATCTTCTCTGATTTTGTTGAAGAGAAAACACAAAGACATACCGTTTTTGCTATTTGGGATGAAGATAGCTATGCAGAGAGATTCCTAGCAATGCTTCCATGCACTTGTGTATTGCAATGCACATTGATTCATCTCTACCAGACCTCTTCACTACTTTCTGGTCACCTTCCCATAGTGGCCTCTGACAATTTAAGATTACTTTATTTGCTCCTTAACAGGGAGCACATCAACCACATTCAAGTTTTACGTTTCCTTTCAGTTTCCTAGTCCTCCCCTGCATGTTCTCCGTTTAGTGTGTGACGCATGTCCAATAATATTATTGCATTTGTTTTGGGTCTATAATCCACACTTGAGGGAAAACGTGATTTTTGGCCTTCTGAGCCTGGCTAACTTTGCTTAAGATGATGTTCTCTATTTCCATCCATTTATTTGCATTTTTCTTTGTGGCTGAGTAAAATCCCATTGTGTTTAAATTTCTTGATCCATTTGTGTATAAATTTCTTGATCACATTTTCTTGATCCATTCATCAGTTGTGGGGCATCTTGGCTGTTTCCATAGCTTGGCTATTGTGAATAGTGCTGCAGTAAACATGGCTATGCAGGTGCTTTTGTAGAAATTTGAGCTGCATTCAGGTATATCCCCAGTAGTGGGATTGCTGGATCATACAGCAGATCTGTGTTTAGTTTTTTAAGAAGCCTCCATATTGTTTTCCAAAGTGGTTGCACTAGCTTACATTCCCACCAGCAGGGTAAGAGGGTTCCTTTTTCCCCGCATCCTCACCAGCATTTGTTTTTGGTGATGTTCTTGGTGATAGTCATCCTAACAGGGGTGAGGTGGAAACTTAGTGTGGTTTTGATTTGTATTTCCTGTATGGCCAGGGATGGTGAGCATTTTTCATGTGGTTTTTTTGGCTATTTGGATTTCTTCCTTAGAAAAATTCTGTTTAGTTCAGTTGCCCTCTTCTATATTGGTTCATTGATTTGAGGGCAGTTTAGATTTTGAGCTCTCAATATTTTTTGAGCTCTCAGTGTATTCTGGTTATCAGTCCTTTGTCTGATGTATAGCTAGCAAATATTTTCTGCCACTCTGTGGGTGGCCTCTTCAATTTGGAGACCATTTCTTTTGTTGCACAGAGGCTTTTTAATTTTATGAAGTCCCATTTGTCCATCCTTTCTCTTAGTTGCTGGGCTGGTAGAGTTTTACTGAGGAAGTCCTTGCCTATACCTATTGTTTCCAGTGTATTCCCTGCTCTTTCATGTACTAAATGTAAGGTTTTTGGTCTGATATTAAGGTCTTTAATCCATTTTGAGTTGATACTTGTACAGGGTGATAGGCATGGCTCTAGTTTCAGTTTTCTGCAATCAGATAGCCACTTTTCCCAGCACCACTTGTTGAAGAAGCAGTCTTTTCTCCATTGTGTTTTTGGTGCCTTTGCCAAAAATAAGGTGGACATAGCTGTATGGATCCATATCCGGGTTCTCTATTCTGTTCCACTGGTCTTTGTATCTGTTTTTGGACCAGTACCATGCTGTTTTTTGTTGCTATGGCTCTGTAGTATAGTTTGAAGTCAGGTATTGTGATACCTCCAGCATTGCTCTTTTTGCTGAGTATTGCCTTGGCTATTTGTGGTTTCTTGTGTTTCCAAATGAACTTTAGGGTAGATTTTTCAATCTCTATGATGAATGTCATTGGAATTTTGATGGGAATTGCATTAAACATGTAGATTGCTTTTGGTAGTATAGCCATTTTTACTATGCAGATTCTACCAATCCATGAGCATGGGAGATATTTCCATCTTCTGTAGTCTTCCTCAATCTCTTTCTTCAGTTGTTTGTAGTTCTCCTTGAAGAGGTCATTTATGTCCTTTGTTAAGTTTACTCCTAGGTATTTAATTTTTTTTGAAGGCTATTTTAAATGTAATTGTTTTCCTATATTCTTTCTCAATTTGTTCATTGTTGGTATATAGAAAGGCTACTGATTTTTGTATGCTGACTTTGTATCCTGCCACATTGCTGAATCTGGTTATGTGTCTAGAAGTTTTTCAGTGGAGTTTTTTGGGTCTTTGAAGTATTGGAACATGTAATCTGAAAATAGGTATATTTTGACTGTTTCTTTACCTATTTGTATTCCTTTTATTTCTTCTTCTTGCCTAATTGCTCTGGTGAGGAATTCCAGGACCATGTTGAATAGAGTGGGGAGAGTGGGTACCCTTGTCTTGTTCCTGAGTTTAGGGGGAATGGTTTCAGTTTTTCCCCATTAAGTATGATGTTGGCTATAGGTTTGTCATATATAGCCTTTATAATGTTGAGGTACATTCCTTCTATTCCTAGTTTTCTTAGTGCTTTTATCATGAAGTGGTGTTGAATCTTATTACAGGCTTTTTTCTGCATCTATTGAAATTATCATGTGGTTTTTGTCTTTGCTTCTATTAATGTGCTGTATTACATTTATAGATTTGCATATGTTGAACCATCTCTGCATCCCTGGGATGAAACCAACTTGGTCATGGTGAATGATCTTTCTGAAATGTTTCTGGATTTGGTTTGCCTTTATTTTATTGAGGATTTTTGCATTGATGTTCATGAAGGAGATTGGCCTGTAGCTCTCTATTTTGGATGTGTCCTATTCCACTTTGGGGATGAGTGTAACTGGCTTCATAGAATGGGTTGGGCAGTATTCCTTCCCTTTGTATTTTGTGGAAAAGTTTAAGGAGAGTTGGTAGCAGTTCTTCTTTGAAGGTCTGGTAGAATTCAGCTGAGAATTCATCAGGTCCTGGACTTTTCCTTTTTGGGAGACTCTTTATTGCTACTTCAATTTCATTAGGTGTTATAGATCTGTTTAGGTGGTTAATATGTTCTTGGTTCAGTTTTGGATGGTCATAAGTATCTATAAATTTGTTTATTTCTTCAAGATTTTCCAATTTATTGGAATATAGGTTTTCAAAATAGTCTCTGATGATTCCCTGGATTTCCATGATGTTTATTTTTATCTCCCCTTTTTCATTTCTGATTTTACTAATTTGGGTCTTTTCCCACTTCATTTTAGTCAGATTTGTCAGGGGCTTATCAATCCTGTTTATTTTTTCAAAAAACCAGCTTTTTGTTTCAGTGATTCTTTATACTGTTTTTTTGGTCTCTACTGCATTAATTTTGGCCCTTTTTTTTTTATTATTTCTCTCCTTCTGCTTGTTTTGGGTTTTGCTTGCTATTGCTTTTCTAGGATTCTGAGATGTAGCATTATGTTGTTTGAGATCTTTTTTGGTCCTTTCAATATATGCACTCATGGCTATAAACTTTTCTCTTAGGATTGCCTTTGCTGAGTCCCATGGGTTCTGGTAGGTAGTGTTTTCATTTTCATTAGCTTCCAGGAACTTTTTTATTCCCTCTCTTATTTCTGATATGACCCACTAATCATTGAGCAATGTATTAACATTCAGTGTTAATATTGATAGGTATGTGGTGATTCCTGCCATTTAGTATTTTTGTTGTTTAATGATTTGATTGTGTGTAGTTGAATCAATGCTACTCTCTGATTACTTGTAATTTTTTGTCCTATGGTTTGATGCTTCCCATCCTCTAGTTGTTTTATTTGCTTTCATCTTCTGCATGCAGAATTCCATGTAGAGTCTTCTGTAGTGGTGGCTTGGTGGTCATATACTATTTTGGTTTCTGTTTATTGTGCAAGATTTTTATTGCTTTGTCAATTTTGAATAACAGTTTTGCTGGGTAGAGTATCCTAGGGCTTGAAGTTATTTTAATTCAGTGCCTGAAATACCTCACTCCATGACCTTCTTGCTTTTAAGATTTCTATTGAGAAATCTACTGTTATTTTGATAGGTTTACCTTTATATGCTATTTGTTTTTTCTCTCTTACAGCCTTCAATATTCTTTCTCTGTTTTCTATGCTCATTGTTTTGATGATAATATGCTGTGGGGAGGTTCTATTTTGGTCAAGTCTATTTGGTGTCCTGGAGGCTTCCTGTACTTGAATGGGCAAAACTTTCTCGAGATTTGGGAAATTTTCTGTTATTATTTTATTGAACATGTTATGTATTCCTTTGGTTTGCACCTCTTCTCCTTTTTCAAGGCCTCTGATTCTCGGGTTTGGTTTTCTGATGGAGTTGGTGAGTTCTTGCATATTCCTTTCACAGCTCTTAAGTTGTTTTACTAAGATTTCTTCTGTTCTTTCTTTAATTTTGATTTTATCTTGGGGCTCTGAGATTCTGTCTTCCACATATTCTAGTCTGCTGTAGGGGACTTCCACTGTGTTTTTTGTTTGGCTATAGGGACTTTTTATTTCCAGGATTTCTTTTTGATTTTTTTCCTGAGGCTTTCCAAATCTTTGCTCAACTCTTCTTTTATAATTTGTGTTGTCCTCTTTAATTCATATCTCACTTTTTATGGTGTCCTTTGATTTACTTTGATGTTTGTTGAGGTCCTGTCTGAGTCATCTCATGTTCTTTATTTTTGGTGTCTTGAAATTTCTTGAGTGCATCTTGTACATTCTTGTTAACCATGTCTAATATCTTCTCCATGAATTTCTCAGAGATTTCTTCTTTGAGGGTTTTTTTGTGGGCATCCATGAGTTCCTTAGTTACATTAATCATTGTTTTGTTGAGGTCAGGAACTGGGTATCCATTCTTTTCATTTCCCACTGAATTCTGTACTGAGTTTTTTTTGGGGGAGAGTTGTTTCCATCCCTTCTTCTTTCCATCGCTCCACTTGGTGCTGTGCCACCATTTTTTGGTAGGCTAGTTGGTGGATTTGATCACCTGATTTCTTTCCTTGATTTTAATTTTTGTGTTGTGGCTGACTTGGTTGTTAGCTAAGTTGATGTGCTCTATCTGACCCTGGTGTGGAGGTGTAATTCAGCATTAACAAGTTCACAGGTTTAATGCCTGAAGGGAGGTGGGTGCATGATGCTCACCTGTATCTTCTGCAGTTTCACTCGGGCAGCTTTGGAGCCTGCAGGTGGACAGAATAGCACTGTTGTTTTTTGTGCGGTGCTGCATAGAGAGGCTTTCCATGGTCTAGGGGTCCAGGATGTTGCAGGGGTTTGATTCTGATTGATGCTCTGTTTTCTGCTTGCTGGGAGAAGAAAAAAAGAAAAGAAAAGAGACTCAGCTGGGGGTTTTCTCACAGGGCCTGACACCTGACACACCTTGCTGGCTGTGCCAGGTGGGGTTTTCATGGCTGTTATGTGCAATTAAAGGCTCATTTAAGGGTCAGTCTTTGAATTTTATCTGCACCTAATGTGGTGGTGGTTATTATTTTCTCCAGGAGCAATCAGAATCACCCCAGTGTGGCTCCAGCATCTCAAGGAAGTTTCTGAAGTCACAGAGCTTGGGAGGTCTGATTCCTTACCTTAGCTGCCATTTCTTTCTCTCAGAATGATTCCTTGATGCACAATATATGTGTGTGTGTGTGTGTGTGTGTGTGTGTGTGTGTGTGTGTGTGTGTTGAATGGAGCAAGAGGAATTTATAAGCTTAGTTTAATGTCATACCAAATCTTGACCACTTAAAAATTATCAATTAATAAATTAATTTTGAACCAGATTTTTGAGGCATTTACTAAAGATAATATATCAGGCATATTTGCAGAAAATGGCAATCACTATCACAATTCATTATTACCCTATTAGCCTGTGATATCATCGAAATTGGAAATGTTTTATATCCTCTGAAAAACCAGGGGTAATAAAAATCATTTTGTTTCTCCATCAACCTTTCTGTCCTAGAAGGCTGACTAACAAGTCCTTCCTTTTTATTAAGGAAAAGTTAATATAGTAAGAAATTTCAAAGTATTACTAGACCCAGCTTTCTGTCCTGTTCTCCTCAGTAACAGTGCGGAGTTGATGAGGCAGGAATGTTCTGCATAGCTGATTGACTGGGTTAGCTGCTCATTTTCCACAGGTCACTTATTAAGCATCTGTTGAGGGGAGACTTGCTCATAAAAAAGAGTCTCTGTGCAATAATTATTTCACATGTTTCTGGAAAGCACTGTTGAACTTGGCAAACACTTGGTATTTTCTTTCTTCTAGATACCAAAATGCAAGTTTTCACCAGCTGAAGGCAGAGAGTGGCTAGACATTCTACTTGATACCTGTATTTATGTGCTTCAAACTATGTTTCCAGTTTCAGTGTTGAAAATTAAATTAGGAGTACAATGACTAAAGTTTATTTCTCGTTTCTAATTTGATTTAAGTGTTTGTGGTGATGAAAATGATAATATTCACCATGGGATTAATTTCAAAGAAAATTTTTCCTCAAGTTCTCCCCATGTTTTTCCAAAAGAAAAATGCCATAGATTTGTATTATAGATTGAGTATAAAGTTCATCTTAAACTCTGTCATTCATTAAAATACCCATCTGATTTTCAAAATTGCATTTCCTGAGCAAATTTAACTTGTCTAACAGCACACCCAATTCTATCATGAACAGTCATTCCATAGTACAGTCAGTTTGCACTTAAACATAAAGATAAGTAAAGTCTCACTGTCATTAGAGGCAGATGGAAATTAAAACAACTGAATCAAGGAGAAAGGAGACATTGATCTTGTGGTCACACCATCCTGTCTCCAATAAGCCTTCCATCCCTGTTCCACAGACTGAATAATCAAGCTCCAAGACCATGAATCAATTTTAGTTGAAATAGAGCCAAATTGAATTGACAGTGTTTACTCAGTGCCTATTAAAAATACTAGAAATTAGTGAGCTTGCATTTGTTTATTTCAGCAAAAATATTTATTAAGCATATACTAAATGCAAGAAAAGTCCTTCAGGTTCACCAGAATAAGGTCACCCAAGCATAATCACCATTGATCTCAGGGGACGAGCTTCCTGTCTTAAATAGGTACATTTGGTTTCAAGCAGAAAAGAAGAACCTGTATGAGAGAAACTGAATGAGACTAGTTGTATGTATCAGATTTGAATGGACTTTCTTTTTTCAGGGCCTTCTGCATCTAGGCAAGGACTCTACCACTGAACTATATATACCCTCACCCCTTGTACAGACTTTTAAACAAACTCCCATCCTTGTTTGTTTCTCCTTGACTCTAGATTTACTTGCATGGGAATCTGAGGAAGACACTAGTACCATTGACCATGGAGATGTACCTGCCCAGGATTTGAAAAGCTGCTCCCATGTTAGCCAGATGAGCCAGCAGGTCAGCAATGAAGTGTCTGAGCTACCACAGTTTCTGCCCTCACCATTCTTAGACGAAAATCACCTCTGCTTTATGTCCATCTTCCAAATCTCACACAAGCTTTTCCAACTGCCATATATAAACTAGGCATACTCAGTGAATACGGATTGCGGAAATGTGACTGCATTTTATCCCAGCATACAAGGCCAAACACAATATTAACATGGTTTGGAGAAAATACAAACCAAATTATAACATATACATATACATGTATAATTAGTACCAGGGTATGAAAGAGATACAAATGCCTTGAAAACAAAAACAAAAAGAGTTCACTATTTAGGAAAGTTGAAAAAACTTAAAAGCTTGAACTTTCATCTGAAAGATAATAAACTTTTATGAATAAAACTTTGAATAAAGCTTTTTTTTGAGTGAAGTTTTATGAAGAAAATGGAGAAAAGAAGAAGCTTTCCCCAAAGTGAAAAGAACAGATACAAGCATGATAAGGAGTCCACAGCCCCCACAGGCATCAGGATGCAGAATTAAATCTGGACTGTGAAGTATGAAGTTCTAGACATGCAGTTACTTAACTATGTGTAAATATGGTTCAGACAGCTAAGCATGAGACATAACTAACTATGTTATGTTGCACAAAGATGGAAGCCATTCAATTTATAGACAAAAGAAAGGTAGATGCCCAGTATACATAATGAAAAAACCAATAAACTCATTTTCTAAATGTATGAGTTATTTGAAATCAAGATTGTAAGTTTGTAATTTTGAGAAACTAACACACTTAGTAGCAATTCATAAACAAAAGTAAGTCTAACAGAACAAAATGTGTATGTAATTACAAAATATCTACACCTACTCATTTATATAAAAGCACATATTTTATGCCTACATACTGAATATTATTATAGCAAGATCTGAGAATGCAGATAGATAGACGAATGATATAGCTAGCTAGCTAGATAGCTAGCCAGATAGAAAGTTTGCAACAGAAAGATACAGGGAAATGAACCACTATAATGCAATGAAGATACAGCTATACACAAAAGGTCTCAGTGTAGGCATGGATTCATCAGCAGAAGAATAATATTAGAATGATTTAAAAAATGAATCATTTAGCAACTGAATAAGAACTAACAGTACATCCAGGCAAAACTAGCCACACATGCAAATGTACTGAAGAGTGAATGAGCGTTGATTTAGTCTGTATAACTGTACAGAATGGTATTTTTTTAAATGCAAATGATGAATGGAGATTGGTGTAGTTGAGCAGATGACAGGAAATAAGGATCAAATAGAACAAACTTATATAAGAAATTAAAACTCTATCATAGAGCTAAGAGTGGCTAGCAAATTTTGGCCAGCCAAAATTTGAGTGGCCAGCTCATTCAAAGGTGAATGAGCAGTTTTGCATGTTAAAAAAAGAAAAGTACACAGTCATATTGAAGGAACACAACAGCAACATAGAAGCATGTCTATCAGTGTCCCTTCTTTATTTCAGTCTAATCCTGTAGACTGACTTCCTACTACCTTCTCTCTTGCATTCTTTCAATCAATTGAAGTTAAGACCATCTAGTTTTATTTGTAATATTGGCACCTCCTAGATTTATAGTATATAGGTCTAGTCCTCTTCATTTATTTGATAATTAAGGATACTTATGTGCTCAACTCAGCAGTAGTAGATGGAGCAGATATTGTGAAAGGAGGAAGAGAAGAGGAGAGGGGTGGAGGAGAGGAGTACATGATAAGAAGTAAACAAACTAATCAAGCTGCCATAGGAAGGAGGGAAAGACTTCCTCTACAAAACCAAGAGTGAGTCCCAATATAAACCATGATGCTTGGGTGACAATGATGTATCAATATAGGACCATCATTTGTAACAAATGAAATACTCTAGTGGAGGATATTGATAATGGGAGAAGCTAGGCCTGAGTGGAGGGAGTACATGGGATAGTTCTATTCTTCCCCTCAAATTTCCTGTGAACTTAAAACTGTTCTAAACAGATAAAGTCTATTTTAAAATGGCTCCAATGATCCATCAATGGGAGTCTTTAACACATATCCTAGGACAGGAAAGACAAAACCATGACATAGGAATGGAGAGGAGAGGACTTTGTAAGGAAGAATGGCATGCACTGACATCTCCATGCTGCTGTCCTACGACTCTGACTTCAAAGTTGCCAGACATATCAGCCATGTTGAAGAGGTGGATTGAATTCTACACACAAGAGGAAGCCACTGACTCATTACAGAGACTTAACAAGCTTGACTGGTATCTCTATACCTAAATGGCAGCTCAGTGTTGTTGGTTGTCCCATTTAGATAGAATTTTGAAGAGCAACATCTTTAATCTGCATTCTTCCAGGAATGCAGATTTTATTCATGATCAGTATCCTATTTATAAATTCACTAGTTAGATGAAAAACAAGGATTATATACACTTCCATTCATTTGTTCTTTATTAATGAAGGATGAATTCTGTGCATAATATGAAGTACCACTAAAGAGGACATATTAGGTTGGCTTCTGGGAATAATGCATTAAATGACAGAAATCACACAGTCCTCACTGAGCATGTGGACAAGTCATCAATCACCAAGAACGGCACATCTGGCTTCTCTTTTCATGTTGTTAGTGATGCTTTGGGTAAGTTATTTATAGATTTCACTTATAAATATGGCTATTATAATATTTAACTTAAGGGGTATAAAGAATTTGTAGCATATATAAGTATCCAGTGGGTCATCTGAAACAAAATATAGACTAAGTAAATATTTATCAAAAATTGCTGTTACTATAGTTAAATACTTGGTTCATCTGTCTAGTGAGTTTATAGACTTTAGTCGTAATACTGAGTGGCTTTGATGTTTCAGCTTCCATATCAGTTAAGAGGTATAACTGTGAGCTGGAGGTGATAGGGAAGACCCCCCTATTTAGTTCATGTCACAAAGGGAGAAACAAATGGAGTCCTTCTCTTCAGAATCTCTATGTACAGTGGGTAAAGAAAAGAGTCTGTGTATTCAGACCCTTTAGGTTTGAATCCTGGCTCTGTCACTTATTGGTATTATGAACTCTTTAAATCACTTAACTTATCTTTGCTTGAGTTTTGCCATGTCTAAGAATATGACAACCATGCCTGTCTCCAAGGACTATTGTGGAATTACAATAGGTTATATGCATATACATACATACATATATATATATATATATATATATAAATAACTCAAGCATGTTACTGATTCATACTCCTATGCATCAGGCATGTCAGTCCTGCTTTGTTTTTAACAGCTACTATCTAAAGCTTGGAAAAACATAAAAATGAGATGAGCTTTCCATATAGAGTCTTAAGACAGATTGTTTTATTGCCATGGAGAAAAAAAAATCTACTAGGACTGATTTTATATCTGTGTAATCAACGAATGATTGTTCCATAGCCATGGTAACAAGGAAAACTCAGAGCTGGATTTAAATCTGTCTAATTAAACAATGACAACTTGCTTCTGTGAACATGTTCCTGGAGGCCAATCAATTAGTAATGACCTCATACCTTGAAAGTCACCCAACTAGTAGTCGAATCACTGCAGCAGATATGCTTCTAAGACTGACATTGAATTACTACTTTCTCTGCAAATTATTAACCTATAAGAGTACAACAACCTACTCCTGCCTCTGCAACAAACACTGAACATGCTTGTAACCAACACAAAATATGTTTCTACAGCTATGTCAATACACTTGTTTCTGTACAAGCACAACCCAAAACAATCTCTTTCCCAAAGTCTTACATAAAATTCAGTTTGCAATGTTCAATGAGGTCACATCTGATCAACATATCTCTCTGTTACCTGAGTTAGCAATAAATTCAACTCTTTAAGATTTTGAGTATGGGATTCATTTTTTCACAATAAATGTAGCTTTTTCCAAAATAGTTTTCAAGTTTCTTGCTTGGTAAAGTAACCTGGGATCCTTAGACCTAAATATTCCCAGTCCTCTTATACCCAAAGTTTGTTTGTCTTTCCAATTTGCTACCACATGCTCTAACTTGTTCCATTGAGGTCTCATTACAAAATTTATCTTGTGTCTTTAGAATTTGTTTCTGTGTCCTTTTTCTGTATAAAGATATCAGATGTGTTAATTTGATGGTGAACTATTTGGTAAATATTTTTTGGCAATAGCATGCTTCCTTCAGCAACTTGCTTTCATTTCTTATTTTGCCTTCCTCTTTGTCTCATGGGTTTTGTTTGATATGGATTATTTCATGCCTGGTGAACTGAATCAGGGAGTGTTCTACAGGGAATAGGTGGTGCTATTAACTGGTTAGATCTCCAATATAATTGAAACTAGCCCCAAAAGTATAATTGTGCTTAGAAGGCCGTCAGACAGCAGGTTAACATCTACTAAGGTCAAACCTTGCCTTGTTTCCTCTCAAAGCTCATGAAGACACTTGATGTCTTGTCAATTTGTAAAAAAGCATCATTTTTCTTCTTCATATGCTTAGGTAAATGACTATTGGGTTATTCTTTGCATGGCTCTTCCTATATTCTACTTAGGTGAGGGTAGCTTATTGATAAGCATATCTGCAAAACAGATGTTAAAGATCCTTTCTTGCTTATTATGGATTTGTCTGCATCAAAACTGCAACAGCTTCCTGGCAAAATTCAAGCATCTTAAAAAAATTTCCCACTGCATTTCCAGCTATGATGTTTTCCTTGATGAACTGTCTTCTCAGAAAAAATATCACTTTGAGGAAACTTGATGATTCACAATTATTACATTTTTAAAGAGAGGTAGGGTAGTAACAGAGATAATAAGAATGCCAGATAATCAATAGTTGGCTCTTTAGTTGATATCCAAAACCACAAAACCACACACTCACTCCACAATAGACTGTAAAGCTTTTTAGTTCATTCCTACCTTTCAGAACTTTTTAGTTCTCAAACCTACCTTCTCTGCCTGTTCTTCTCTACTTTGCCTTCACAATACAGTTGCACTCTTTTACTTTCTTCCCTTATCTCTTCAATGTGTTACATGTTCCTCCAGGAGAAACTTCAATAGCAGAAATCTCATCTTTAGAAGAAGAATATAAATTCTGTCCTACATCCAAATAAGGTCCATAAATAAGGTTTTATTTCATGATCACAGGAATTTAGGAGAAATTTTGTAGAAAATTCAGAATAGTTTTAGGTACTTATTGTCTTGCATGATAAGATGTGCTCCACAAATTAATTGCCAACCTCTCAGATGAGAAAACATAACAAGTAGTAAGGTAGGAAAAACTAGGAAGAAATTTAACCCAGTTATACATGAATTGAGTGTACAGAAATTCTCCATTTTTCCTCTGATCTTCCAAGGTGAATTACTTATAAATAGAGACAGACATTAATACAGCTTTCTCATTAATATGGATATAGCACATTTCATTAATCCCACTACCATAGAATATCAGTCTTGTGGAGAAAAGCTTTCAAAGTACCTAAGTAATTTCAAATTGACTGGTAGTAATATTAAAGATGAAATTGTAGTTTTGTGTATTATAAAAATCTCTGATTGGGCCAGAAGATAGTAAAAGACAGTCTTGAATGTATACAGGATGTGGCAAAAGGCTTCAGAACAAGCAGAGTTTTTTGGCATAGATTTATTTAAATCATTCAAATACTGAAAAATGTGTGCAATCCTAAATCCTTTTATGCCAACATATAACTATTACTTTCAGTTCACCATGGAACAAGCACTACTTAATTCTTTTTTGTACAATCCCTGCAAGTTTAATAAAGAGTAGGAGTCTACTTTCCAAATGGAACTGTCAGATTAAATTTACTGCATCAGGATTAGTTTTACAAGTTTCATTATGTATATAGATAGATAGATAGATAGATAGATAGATAGATAGATATGTATTTGGTGGTTTGGGGGCTTGAACTCAGGGCCTATACCTTAAGCCACTCCACCGGCCCTTTTTTGTGATGTGTTTTTTTTTTTTTTGAGATAGGGTCTTGTGAACCATTTGGCTGAGCTGACTTCAAATTGAGACCCTCCCGATCTCTGTCTCCTGAGTAGCTAGGACTATAGACGTGAGCACCAGTGCCTGGATAGTTTAGTGTAGCTGAATTTGACACTAGTATACCTATCCTGTGCATGATTCCAGAAGTAATGAAAGAATAGAATCTGATCTCAGAGCTCTGACAAAGGATGTAGCTAGAATAAGTGTGACAGAGTTCATACGAATTCAGATAAGACTTGACAGACTATTTTAAACACTTTTTTTAATATTCATGAATATATTAGGTCATGTTCTGGAAATAGGAGGTAAAAAAGTGTCAACAGGTAAAGTCATAAGCATTTCATAGTCTATATCTTGACCCAGCAGCCAAGATTTTACATTTGCTTCAAATAATCTGCAGCCTCAACTATTCAAAGAATCTCGTGTTTGTACTATGAGATACCCTTTTTACTGGATACCCCAGTATTTTCCTGGCTACTCCAGTGTTTTGCTGTGAAAGCCTCAAGTAGTGCAGTGTCCATTGCTAAATGAATGCACCGAACATTTGATTATTTATTATAAAATCTTTTTATCTTCTATTTGTCTTACCATCAACTTAACATTTTCCATATGGCAGCCCTATTAAATGTAAACAGTGAAAGAAAAGTGTAGCTCTCAAATTTAGGTGTTTGTGAGTAAAAAAGATTCTTTGGAGAATGCTGCCAACTAATATAACAAATTACTATGGAGTGGGTGGCTTATACACAACAGAAATTTATTTCTCACAGTCCTGAAGCTTAGAATTCACATGATCAGGACACCAACATGGTTGGGTTGTGGTGAAGTTTCTTTTCTGGGTTGCAGATGGTTGTCTTCTTGCTGTCTCCTCACATAGAGAAAGTATAGAGTCTCTTAAATGGTTCTAATCCAATTATGACGCTCCAGCCATATCCCCTGATTACAGCCCAACAGCCCCAAGGTTCCACCTCCTGATAACATCACATTGAGGGTTAAGATTTCAATATATAGATTTTACAGGGATGCAAACATTTAGTTCATTTCAAAGCTTATGACCAATGCTGATTTAATACTATTTGTCAATAGGCATTGTTTCAAAAATAAAATGAGCTTATACTAGATAGAAGATGGTATAACTACCCCAGACTCTTTTATTACACCCAATCGGATTGTCCCAAATAGTCAAATTTGTGACCTTTAGTGCATGGCAATTTGTTCTTTTAAAGAATGGATACATATGTAAATACCAATAGTTTTTACTTTAGGATTAATTCATGACTTTAAAGGTAAGTCAAGTTACTGTCAATCAGTCGGGCCTTGCAGTAACAGAAATATGAACAATAAGGAGACTGTTGCTGTAAAGAGGCCTCTCTGATTAACATTCTATTATAAAACTAACAGTAATTCCATTAGGGAATCAACTTGGAACTCAATTCTGAAAAGAAACAATGGTGAAAGCAGAGTGCATTTAAAAATACCTAGAAAAGACAAAATAGGCTGCCTACTGCTATTAGGTAGCCTCACAAAGACAGTCTAAAAAAATTCTCCACGAGGCAATTGTCAGTGTAGTCTCTAAAGTTTGGTTAAACTAGTATTTTAGAATATCATGATCTGGAATTGATTAAAATAAGCTCCACTTGGGAAATGTAAAGCATAGAAAAGATTTTTGGAAATTCATTACAGGTGTGAGTGACCTGTAATCCCAGCTACTTGGAAGAAAGAAATAGCAGGATTGTGATTTGAGGCCATTCCAGACAAAAAAGTTAGCAAGACCCTACCTAGAAGAACAAACTGGGTGTAATGGCATACATCTGTAATCCCAGCTATGGGAATCATAGGTAAGAGGATCACAGTCTGGGCTAACCTGGGCAAAAAGCATAGAACCCTATCTGAAAAATGACTAAAGACAAAAGGGATGGAGGTGTGGCTCAAGTGATAGAGCACTTACCTAGCAAGCACCAGGCCCTGAGTTCAAAACCCAGTACGACCAAAGTATAGATAAAAAAATGACTGCAAGTCCTCTTCCTTTTATTGTATGTGATGTAATAGACATTACTCTCCTTGCATGAACTAGTAACTGGACAAACACAACTATACTGTGGTGA
The DNA here is from genome assembly GCF_047511655.1 of Castor canadensis. Classification (NCBI taxonomy): domain Eukaryota; kingdom Metazoa; phylum Chordata; class Mammalia; order Rodentia; family Castoridae; genus Castor; species Castor canadensis. The sequence goes on from NC_133394.1 coordinate 58,078,562, forward strand.
CAGATAGCATGAAGATCAGAACCACATTGTGTCTGCATTGCTTTCTGGGGTTCTTGTAAACCATAGAATAGCCTGGGGCAATCTGGACAGAGCGTGGCTGTAGACGAGCTGAGAAGTCAGCGATTCCAGTTCAGGGATGCTGCAGTGGGGGGAGTTTAGAGTAGAGAGAAATAGTTGTAGAAAGAAGAGTTCAGAAATTCTGCAAGGGGTTCCATTAAGGTTTTGCTTGAACTTTAAGCTGTGTATTTGTAGAGTGAGGCTTCATGAGGCCAAAATAATAATAGTAATAGCAGCTATAAAACAACTACCGGGAAAGAACTACTAAGAGGAACCTGTAAAGGGCACCAATCTCCCGACTTCCAAAGGGCTGAGAGATGTCTGAGCTGGATGGGATGAGAATAACCCAGTCAAATACCCAGGACATTCAGTGGAGAGCCCCCAAGGGCACAATATGATGCCAAGTTAAATTAGCCACGTTAGTCCTACAGGACAGGGTACCCTACAGGACAGGCTACCCTACATATGCTCTAACTAACCCTAAGGGAAATCTGACAAGGATGAAGCAGATACACAACTAACATAAATGCCTGTCAAAAAAATAAAGTTGAAGAAAAAGTATTTCATATGAAAGATCTACAGAATGCAATGAAAAATATGCAAAATGATACATACATTTTTAAATGTTAGAAATATTTAACTGTATTAACCAAATATGAACTTGGACTTTATAAATTACATAAAATGCTATCATAAATTAAAAAAGAATAATTTTAAGACTATTGTTGGAAGTTTCCATATTTTAGATGAAAGAGTAAAATATAATTTGAAGACTGAATATAAAACACTAAAGATAATATTGTACATTCTAGTCACTAAGATAATAGATTATAAGCTAATGATCCAATAGAGAAGTTAAAATGGAATCCTAAAAAATAATCCAAAAGTAGGAAGTAGGCAGAAAAATAGAAAAACGAAAGTAAATAAGATAAGGCACAAGGAGGAGAAAAGCAGTAAAATAATCATATCACACTCAGATATGATTGCATTCATGGCAATATTAAGCATAAATGGTCTCAATATTTGAATTACAAGGCAGAGAGCATTAGCTGGTTAAATACAAGATCCAGCTATACACTGTTCATAAGAAACATGTTTTTGGTATGAAGATCAGAAAGACTAAAGACCGATAAAAGAGAAAGGCACACAAACACTAGTTGTAGAAAGGTTGAGTAGTTATCAGGCAATGTTGGCTTCAAGATAAGTAGTATCAGACATAAAAGGAGATATTTGATAATACAACGCTTGATTTATTGAGACAACCAACCAATCATAAAAGTTCATTAACCTAGTAGCAGTGCATCAAAATACATAAAGACCGAACCGTGACCGAACTAGAAGAGGAAACAGAAGGATACAGGGTTGTACTTGGAAATTTCAGTGTTCCCCTCTCAGTAGCTGACAACAAGCAGACTAAAAGCCAGTGAAGGAACTTGAATATGGTTGATAATACTCTCTATATAAGAGTAAATACAGAAATCTAAGAATGAAAAAAAATAGAGGAGCTAAACCAATTGGGGTTATAATACATGTATACATGGAAATAATCACAAAGAAACTCCCTGTGTGACTACCTTTGTCTCAAACAAGCAAAACTGCCATGTTTTTCTTTTTCTCTTTTCTCTTCTGCAAAATTGGAGAACAGGAGGGCTGACCAGGTCCTGTACAGGGGGGAGGGCTGGCACCAGTAAGAGGGGTTGAGGTAGTGAAGAAAGGGGGTAGGAGGGTGAATATGCCACAAAAAATGTGTACACATGCATGTAAATGCAAAAATGATACCTGCTGAAACTATTCCAGGAATGGGGGAAGGGGGATAAAGAGAGCAATGGAGGGGTGAATCCAAATATGATATATTTGATACATTTTAAGAACCTTTTAAAATGCCACAATGTATCCCACCCAGCATAACAATAAAGGGAAAACATAAACCAATTGTGGTTGACAATAAAATAAAATAAATTGAAAGAGAAGATGTGGACACTTGAACAATATCATCAACCTCCTGACCTGGTTCTCATGTGTTCAACTGAGCAGAAGATGAATGCACATGGCTCCAAGTGCATCTCAAATGACCACTGGGTAGACCATATGCAGGTGCATAAAACACTCTCAACAAATTTAAGTGATAGTGAATATATTTTTGTAACAAAATATAAAATCTAAATGGAAAATACCCAAATATTTTTAAATTAAATGAGCACCTGCATGACTTCTGACCTACCCACAGCTCTTAAAATGCTAGAAATAATCAGAAAATAATTTGAATTATGTAATATTTAGCATACAGTATAGCAGAATATATAAGAAAATGCTAAAATAGTACCTAGATGGAATACATTGCTTTTGTCAGAAAAAAAAAAAAAGAAAAAAACCTAAAGTTAAACATCTGGATTACTTCTTAAATACTGAAACCAAGAAGTGCAATTTTAACTCTACATAACAAAACGTGGAAAATAAAGAAACAAGTGGCAGTAAGTTAAATTTAAGACATCAATAGAGAACCCCCAAAGTGGCTCTTTAAGATTAATACAATTGATAAAGCTGTAAGTAGACTGATTTGGTGACGTGAACAGTATGAGAATTGAGAAAGAGACAGCATTATAAATCCTGTAGGCATTCAAAACAGAAAGTGTGTGTGTTGTGGTCAGTCTTCAGAAGCAGGATGGACCACTAGACAAAATTCATTTCAGATGTCAAGACTGACGATGCGAATACGCACAGGAAGATGTTGTGAAAATACTGACTGCTTGTACGATAATGAGACGTTTTGGAGAGAATCTTGTAGGCACCCAAGCTATCAGAAAGGAGACCGATATGTGTGGAGTTTTTAGTGTGGTTATGAGTCAGATGAGAAGTGACTTGTGCAGGGCAGGTGTTACGTGGTTGGCAGTTCAGTTGCTACCACAAGAGCAAGCATTCAGGGTGCCACATTGGCTTTCCCAGGAGGGGAACAGAAGCCAAAGGCAGAGGTGAGGGTTAAAATCTGTCAGCATTCAAACATGGAAAAATAGAACTTTTTGGGGAGAGTAGTCAGGGTTGACCTCAGGGCCTCAGGCCTGCTAGGCAGGACTCTATCACTTGAGCTCTCCTCTAGCAGCTTTCCATTGGTTATTTTTGAGATAGGATCTTGCTTTATGTCTGGGACTGCCTGGACGGTGATCCTATTTGTGCCTCCCTGTGTAGGTGGGATGACAGGTGTGGGCCCACTACGCCCAGCCATTGGTTGAGATGGGATCTCGTGGGTTTTTTTTTTTTTTTTGCCTATGCTGGCCTCAAACCACAATCCTCCTGATCTCTGCCTCTCAAGTAGCTAGGATTACAGGCTTGAGCTACCACACCTGGCCTAGAATTATTTTTAAGAATATCACGAACAAATTTAGGCCTGAAATGGATAAAAGAAGGATTCAAATAACTTAAAACTTACGAAGAAGTAGTACAAAATATTATTAGTATAAGTATGCATCAAGTTCACAATGAATGCCCTCCTACAAAGAAAACTCTGAGTCTAGATGGCTTCACTATTGAATTCTACCTGATGTTTTGGGAAGAAATAGAACCAATCTCATGCAAACTCATTTAGTGGCAAAGGGAGATAACATAATTACCAACTATGTTTTCAAAGCATTACCATGATGCCAGAATAGACGAAGATACTGTATGAAAAGAAAACTGCAATCTCTTGAATATAGACACAAAATTCTTACCAATAGTTTATCAAATGAAATCTAACCCTGCATAAAATGCCTACTACATCATGGCAAAGCAATGTTGTCCCAAGGGGCATAATTTAGTCTAATATCTGAAAAACCATCAACGTAACGAATCATGTTAATAAATATGACACTTATGACCCTTTCAATACATGGAGAAAAAGCACTTGATAACACTAAAAACCATTTATTATTTTTAAAAAATCCAACAAGTAAAGACTTGAGGGATGCTTCCTAAATCCAATAAAGGTCATCCATAAAAAATTACAGTTAACATCATACTTCACCATGAAGTCTCAAGTACTTTCTCTTAAGCTCAAGATTAAGACCACCTCTGCATTCAACAGCAGTGCTGGCTTACCATCATAGCCAGCAGAGCACAGCATGGTAAAGAAACAATAAGCAAAGAGACTGAAAAGGAGAAATAATTCATTTGATATTTAGACAGCATTGAAAATTACAAGAATTATATTCAAAAGCTTTTAGAAATCAAAACGGAATTTGGTATAGTCAAGAACTAAATGAAAACCAATTTTATTTTGTATGAATAGTGTAACTTTACTGGAATGAAATAATGTAAAATAAAATAAATATGTCCTTGTAATATCATGAAAGACATGAAAGTTTAGTACAATTTAACAAAGCATATACTACAAGCTAAAATTCTTTGGTTGACTAGCTGTCGTTTATTGATTTGCACACTCCATGTTATCAAGGTGTCAATTCTTCTCAACTAATCAATAGTTTTAACAAAATCTCAATTTGAATCCTACCAGATTTTACTTTTTCATTCTTAAAAATGCACAAATTAATTTAATTTTAGTGCAATAGGTCTAAAATATCCAAAGTGCTTTTTAAAATGAACAATGGAAGATTTACACTAACTGATTTTTTAAATTCCTGCAGAGCAGAGTTTCTCAGTCTGGACAAGATTAGCGTTTGGGGTTAGGTAATCTCTCTTGTAGGGAAGTGTCCTGTACATTGTAGAAAGCTACTGTCATCCTTGGAGCCTGTCTGCTAGGTGACAGTAGATTTGCCACACTCTGTAGTTGTGACAACTGAAAATGTTTCCAGACATTGTCAACTGTCCCTCGGAATCTAATTTACCCCCCTGGCGAGAATCACTGTTATAAAACTCCATAATTAAGACAATGTAGTATGGAGCTAAGGATAAAAATAAAGATAAAGGATAAAGCTAAGGATAAAAACAAAACAGATAGGGCAGAAATAGACTAACACACAGTCTGTTGTCTTTTTTCAAGAGGTACAAAAGTGACTACAGGGAAAAATAATCTTTTCAATAAATGATTCCTTTAATAAATGGGTACCCATACGGGGAAAACTGATTTCAATTCTTACTTTATAGCTTATGTAAAAATTACCTCTAAATAAATTACAGTTGTAAATATAATCATCCAGCTAAATGTTCCAGAAGAAAGTACTGGAGAAAATTTTCATGACATTATGATAAGCAAAGGTTTTTTTTTTTTTTAAAGCTCACACTACTTAATTGCAAGAACCAAAAAAGAAAAATTTTGTAAATTGTAGTTCATCGGAATTACTAATTTCTGTCCTTTCAAAAGACATTATTAAGAAAATAGTCAATGGCAGCCTGGGAAAAAATACTCAAGACATGTATTTGTAGTATGTACGGATGAACATAATATATAAATCCAGAAGACATAAGGAACTCTTACAGTTCAATAAAAATACAAGTAGCACAAATTAAAATTTTAAAAACACCATGCAAATGATTTGAACAAACACTTCACAAGAGTCTATGTAAATGGCCAAAATGAAAGGACGAATAACATCATCAATCAATTACTAATGAAATTAGTGTAATTTCATTACACCAGCAAATGCTATTAACACATACTAAACTGACCAAAGTGAAAACCATTGTCAATACGAGGAGACCGTGAGAACGTCAGGGAACTGGAAGTCCAGAGCGCTGCTGGTGGGAGGAGGCTGTAAGTGCCTTAAACAACTGAGCTGACACAGGAAATGAGGCTCCCCAGAGGACTTGAGTCCCTCTTCTAGGCATTCACCAAAAAGAAAGAAAGTCTATTTCCAGCCAATAAATGATGCTGACATGAATGTTAACTGATGGTCCTAAACCGAAAACCTCAAATGTTCAACAGCAGGTGAGTGAGCAATTTGTCATATGTTTTTATAAGGAAATATTTCTCAGGCATAAATAGGAGCTAACTGTTTATACATGATTCATCACTATAAACTTCAAAACGTTGTGCTCAGCAAGACACCAAGGGGTGCACCGTGTGAGTCTACTCACATAAAATTGCAGAGCCATGCATCTCTTTGTGCAGGACACATAGGAAGGTCTGGGGTGAGGGCAGTGTTCTACAGTTTAACTGATGTCCCTTACTTGGGTGAATATAATTTTGTAACCACATCCTTTTAAAATGTGTCATTTTTTTTTCTGTAAGGTGTACCTCGATAAAGCTCTAAAAGAAAGAATACAATGGGAATAAAAATACTTTTCTCTCAGAATTTGCAGGAAATACCTTTACAGAGCCTGATGAGTTTTCTGGGAAATAGCCCTAAAATGGGTCTTCCCTTTTTCATTCCCTCATTATAAGTTATTCGTATTTAATACAAATAAAAGGAAAAAATTAAAAATTCTAATGAGGTGAATTAGACTTAAACTTTAAACTGTAAGTAGTTACAATATGAACATTCTCATGTGCTTAGTGCTGAAAACAACTAACTTCATTTTTCTCATTGTAATTGTAATAATGTGATTGCTTTATGCAGGAACTCAGTCCTCACTGAGCGCTACAACAGCAGGCTGGACACATAGTCTAATTTTTGTTTTCAGCAAAATGTTTTGAAAATGTTACACTGAAGTAGTTATAACACAGCACAGGCTAGCTTCAAACTGCTCACTGGAGACACCTGTGTCCACAGGTTATGCAGAATTTGCTTCAAATTAAGCAAGATAAAGATATCTATGGAGTAACTGAGGCAGCCTGCCAGGCCCAGGACTGCAGCGGTTTTCATTGTTAGCGTTGTGCTGCCCTCTGCTGGCCGACGTCTTGCATGGACGGGATCCATGCAACTGTGAGCTGCTGAGAGCAGTAACTCAAGAGTGCCCCATCAGATGAGCTCCAGGAAAGGGACAAGATAGCACACAGGGCTGGCGAGTGTGAGGGCTAGTTAATATTAGTCTAAAATTAATTTTATAAATAATTGTAAACATGGGAAGAATTTAAGGTAGGCAATGAGCTTAGGAAAGACTTGATAACACTGAGTTCAATAAACTAGATAGAACTAGATTGTTGCTATGAATATGTGTTAATTTCACTCCAAAATGCTTCATGTACTATTCTTTACTATTCATTATTACTACCCAACATTTGCTATGTGTTATATTTTTTATATTTACATACACAAGGACTTTAATTAAACTCAGTGAGTTAATAGTGAATTCAGGGATATCAAACATACAGAGTTTCTCTCTATTCAGGCAAAGGTTAGCCAAAGTTCATTCATCTCTGCTGAGCAAATTATTTGTGAAAGCCAGATATACTCACGGGATGCTTTATTGCATTGTAACCTTCCCTCCCAACCTCACTTCTTTCTTCCCTTCCTTTCTCTCTTTCTCCCCTCCTCTCCTGATGTCTTCTTTCTTTCCTTCTTCCTTCCTTCTTTTCCTTTGGGTATCAGTACACTAATTAATAAAGACATTGGTTATGACTTGCAGGAACATCATGGAGCAAAGTTAAGGTACCTGATTTTGACATTTAGATGTGTGTTTTAACCCATGTTCCTTCTGTGGAGCAGTTGTCTGTTTTTCATTGTTGCATAGAATTCTTTTATATGAATATACCATACTTGTTTATTCTACTATTTATGACCATTTATGTCATTTTGAATTTGGAGCTTTTATATTATATGAAAATTCTTATGTCATATGTAATATATAGGCACTCACTTACTTTTATTGTTTGTATCCAGAAGTGTAAATTCTGTGCCCTAAGGTAGGAAAATATATAGATATAGCCAGCTTTTCAGTTATTGTAACAATTTGCTCTCCTACCAAGAACTTGTGGATTTTTTGAGTATTTATTGTTAATTTTAAATGTACATATTTCAGTTTAAACTTTAACAAAGTATATATCAATAGTCTTTCTTCTCTTGGAAATGACAAAGTACTTACAAAGCTTTAAGTATCAATTGAATTGTTTCCTATTCTTGCTATGTGTATTATAGTTGCCTTATTTTAAGAGATACAAAAATTGTAGGGGATTTTGAAGGTCAGTAGGAAATTATATTTTTCCCAGTTCCATTGCTATTATTACTGGTTTTGTATCTTACTCCACTTTTGGGTTCACTATTCTTTGTTGAAGTACATTTTAATAGATATTTTAATTAAAGTCCATGAGTCACAAACTATCAGCACTTCAGATACACTTGATTCTTTTCAGCTGGCATTTGTTATTCTTGATGATAATAACACAGCACAGTCTAACTGGTTACTTTATAGATAGTCTGTATTTTCTTTGTGTTGGTTCAAACCAACAAAAAAGTTCAAACTTTTTTTTGAGTTTCAAACTGGGGTTTGAACTCAGGGCCTCACACTTGCTAGGCATGTGTTCTTATCACTTGAGCCACACTGCCAGCCCTTGTGTTGGCTTTTAAAGTACTTCCTTTTCTTTACAGTGTTTTTCAGAAGTCTATGTATTTTTTTTTGTTTGGTAATCAGATTATACTTTTATTGTTAGGATAGATATTTTTCTTTGCTTCTAGATAAGTTTTACCTTTTAACCTTTTACCATTCTCTTCAGAAAATCAATTTCCTCAGAAGTGCCAGTTAATTCATGTGTCTTAAACTAGCTTCCGTTTATCTTGACTGGTCATTTTATGTCTATCCATACTTTCATATTCTGTTCTGAGGAGTTCCTCTCTTGACACTAATTTTCACTTCTGCTGTTAGCTTTCAATAGAATACTCCTTCATGAGGTGTGTAAATTGTCTATTTTAAGGGTTATGCTCATTATTTTAAATTGATACATTTCTTGTTTCATTTCTGTCTTAATTTTTCATGACTTATTCTAAAATAAGACAGTAAAGATGAAATGAATTCTTTGGTTTATCATGTTAATTTTACCTTCTATAAAGTTTAAGACGTTAATAGTTAAGTAGATTCTGGTAAGAGGATACAAAATTTCAGTTACTTAGCAAGAATAATTCAAAGGTCTATTCTATGGTGTATAGTTAATAACAATTCTTGTAAAGTTACTAAGAGGGAAGATTTTATGTATTCTTAACCACAAAAAAAATAAATTTGGGGTGTAATACATGTGTCAGTGAGATTAAGTTAACCATTCCACAATGAAACGTATGATTTTCAACACATATACATTGTTTGTTAAAGCAAATAATTTTTAAAATTTCAATTTATCCTATACATTATTTTTATGTGAAGTAATTAATGTTCTGATAGTAGAACTTTGGCTGTATTATTAGCATTCTATTTCTTCTTACATTTTGGAACTTTGGTTTGCAGGTTCATTTTGATAAGATATCTTTATTTTTCACTAGGAGCTAGACCCTCCCATGAGCACAGGAACTGGTAATAAGGCATTTCAGTGCTCTAATTTCTGGGAATATTGGCTGTGTTGAGGATGACATGCAGAGGGTGATTCAGTTCAGGTCTTCGTTGTGGGGCTTTGCCTGCTTCCACCTGTCCCCTTAGACTTAAAACTTGCTAAAACTGTGACTTTAGGTTGTGGCCAGAGCAGTCTCCTTGGCCTACATCCATGAGCACAATTGAGGATGCTTCTTCCACAGCTTCCGGATTCTTCCTAAGAACATGCACCCGGTAACTCTCTCACTGAAAGTATGCCAGCTCTCAGTACTCTAAGTGCTGGGGACCGTGCTTTGCATTGCACATCATTCCTGTATTTTCTGCAGACAACTGTTTGTCTAGGTTTTTGACAACGTATTTGCATTTTTCTCTTGACTATTTTACATATGAAGTCTGTAAATAAAGTAGAGAAGGTCCTGCAGCATATCACCCTAACCAATTGGCTGCCGTACCTTGGTGATTGAGTTTGAGCCTGATTTTGCCATTCTGACTTTGAATCACTTTCCAAATTTCAAGTCATTTTCCTCCTAGTAATGTTTGTCTGTTTCTTCAGTTTTTCATTAAACATTTTTTATAATATTAGCAAATTAACTGGAGTGCAGACACATATCAGATCTAATAAAGCATAAAATGTGTATCATATAAAATTATGTTCATGTGAAATTTACTGTAGCCAAGGATCTTGACTAGTCATCAGTCTTAAAGCTGTACAAATCCTTTTTAAGTACTAACTGGTGAAGCTGGCCCATTTCTTTCTTTGAATTCAACAACAGCTCCCTGGAGCTATCAGAAACAATAGTGACTGAAAAGCAATACTTTAATCTCATCTGTGATCTGGGCTGGGTTCCTTCTGTAGCCAACTTCACTTGAGTAGAGGGAAGGCCCTCTGAGATGACTCAGGTCTCAGTATTATTGTGTTTGAGCTTTGCAATCCTTAGTTTTCCAACATTGTGAGGCTCAGAATTACTTGATTCACATCAAAGTTTATTTAAATTTTAAGCCAAATGTATTTTCTTCTCTTAAAACCCTCTCATCAGTGTTTCTCTATTTCTCTCCTATTACTTGTTTAGAGGTTGTAAATCTGAATTTTCTGATGCGTTCCACTAAAATTATGGAGTCTACTCACATTTAATTTGCTTTCTAAGTCATCAGAAGAAGGAATTTTACCAAATTTGGTTAATGGTCTTAGTATCACTGAATGTAAGGATCCTTGGATTTGTATGATTGATTTATCTTTTCAATTCCAATTGCATGTATTTATCTTATAGTTACTTCACCATCCTCCTTCATGTGAAAATATTTAATTAGATCTTAAATACAATGACTTAAGAAAAGACAGACATTACTTCCTCTCATGCAGTAGTCCAGAGGTAGGCCACTAATCCAGGGTGGAGAGGCATTGTGACCATCCTCACAAAGGAGTGATAGTTATGGGTTTCAGGTCACTTCTCAGGTTCACTACCTTCTAGACAATAGATATGGGAAAAAGAACACCAAAGTCTTACAGTTATTCCAAGGGTAAGATTCAAAGTATCACGAATCTCTTTTCTCTACTACATTTGCCTCTAATTTGACCTCAAATTTTTCCTCTTGAGATTGACCTTAAACTTCATCCCTGTCTCAGTGGGCCTCCATGGGAGCTGGTCATGGATGCATACAAGGTGCCTTTCATGGGTAATCCCAGTGTCCTGGTAAACATCTAATGCTTAAGTGTCTGACTTGAGACCTGGTGTCCTTCTCACAGAAAGTTGTTCATATGGCATATGCTCTGTGGCTCTGTCTCATCTGTGTCCAGAATAGTCCTACCTACATGGCCACTTTCTGGGGGAGTACTGTCCAGGAGAGTTGGGATCAGGTATGTCAACAAAGTGAGACACAAAACACGTGAAATAGCAGGAGTAATTCCTCAACGTAGGGATTCCAAAACAAAGAAAGAAGCAGACTTTATAGGGCCAACAAGATCAGGAGGATCCATCTAGAACATGAATGCTCATTCAGTAGATGGGGAGTGAAAGAGATCTGAGAGCAGGGTGATAGCCAAATAGGTTTCCAATGGGGAGCTCTAGTGGATGGGTGTAGAACAAGCAGACATAAGTTCCACAAAGTTCCCCCGTGACTAAGAGGTGGTCACCAGGGTGCATCTGGGCAGTCCGTGCGGTGTGGAAGTCTGTGGGGTGGATCAAGTATGCTGTGTCCCACTGAACAATGGGGAAGTGGTCACCAGGAAGCCAGTATCAGGAACTGGGAGGAGATGAGAACTTGAAACTGTGTTGAGGGTGACTAGGCTGTGCTTTTGTTATGAGAAAATCCAACTTAAGTTTTATTTTTTGTACTTTAGTTTTTATTAGGGTATCTTTGTTGTACAGGGGGGATTCATTGAGACAGTTTCAAATAGGCTTGCATTATGCATTGGTTAGACTCTCCCCCTCCACTCCCTCTTGCCCCACTTAAAGCAACTGAAGAGGTTTCATTGTTCTATTTCATATAGGTGTATGAAGTCCATCAACCATATTCCCTCACCTTTATCTCCTTCATTCATCCTCCCCCTCCCACAAATATCCTCCCTACACGTATCTATTCTAAGTCCTGCCTTTTATTAATTTCTAAATTGATGTCCAAAGGGGTTCCTCGATGTATCCCAACTGTGAGTATACGTCCCTTTGTCAGTTCAACCCCTTCCCTTCCATTGCTCTCCCTTATCCCTTCCCTCCCCCCATTTTTCAACAGCTTTCCATACATGTCATTATATCTTCTTCCTTCACAGATGTTTTGTATTATGATATTGTTGATGAGCTATCATTCTCTTTTTCTTTCCCTCCTTCCCCAAGTTCCATAGAGTAGTCCCACTATTACAAACACATTCTACATATGAGTTTGTATACGATCATGCTTATTTTCATGTATATGTTTATCTCTTAATATGAGAGAAAACATGTGGCCTTTGTCTTTCTGAACCTGGCTTACTTCACTAAACATGATGTCCTCCAATGGCATTCATTTACCTTCAAACCACGTGGTATCATTCTTCCTTATGGCTGAGTAATACTCCATTGTGTATATATACCAATTTTATTGATCCATTCATCAGTTGTAGGGCATCTGGGTTGCTTCCATAGCTTGTCTATTGTGAACAATGCTGTGATGAACATCGGTGTGCAAATTGTATCCTGACTTACATTCCTTTGGGTAGATGCCCAGGAGCGGTATTACTGAATCATATGGCAGTTCTATTTTTAGCTTTTTGAGGAATCTCCATACTGTTTTCCATAATAGTTGTACTAATTTACATTCCCACCAACAATGTAGAAGGGTTCCTGTTTCACTGCTTCCTCTTCAGCATTTGTTAGTTTTGCTCTTGAAGATGACCATTCTAATGGGGGTGAGATGAAATCTTAGTGTAGTTTTGATTTGTATTTCTTTTATAACCAGGAAAGTTGAATACTTCTTCATTTATTTGTTGACCATTTGTACCTCCTCCTTTGAGATTTCCCCCATTTAATTCATGTGCTCATTTCTTCATTGGGATGTTTATTCATTGGGGGTTGAGGTTTTTGAGTTTCCTGTAGATTCTGTATATTATTCCCCTATCAGATGAATAGCTGGCAAAGATTTTCTCCCATTCTGTGTACTGTCTTGAGTCTGGTGGCTGCTTCTTTTACTGTGCAGAAGCTCTTTAGTTTGATGCAGTGCCATTTGTTCATTCTTTCTCTTAGATGCTGAGCTGTTGGAGTTCTATTTGGGAAGCCATTCCCTATGCCTGTATATGTTTGAGCATATTTCCTGACACTTTCTGTAGTTGTTTCAAAGATTCAGACTTTATTTTACAGTCTTTGATCCACTTTGAGTTGATATTGGTACAGGGTGAGAGTCAAGCATCTAGTTTGTCTTCTACATGCGGGTATCCAGTATTCCTAGCAACACTTCCAAATTAAATTTTAACTGAGTGCCAGGGAACATATAATTACAGATGCTCCCTGACCCATGATGAGGCCACATCCTAATAAACCCATCACAGATTGAAAGCATAGCAGGTTGAAAATACATCTAATACCCCTAAATGACTGAACACCACAGCTTCGCTTAGCAACACAGCAGACTGTAGGGTATTGCTTTTTATCCTGGTGTTTGCAGGATTGACTCAGAGCTGTAGCTTACTGATGCTGCCAGCATCACTAGACAGCAGCCTACCATGTACTGGTAGCTTGGGAAAAGACTAGAATTTCAAAGTATGGTTTTGCTGAACATGTATCACTTTTCCACCACCAGAAAGTAGAGAAACCCACAAGTCAAGTCATTGTAAGTGGGATGATACAAATAAGAATTCACTGCACATTTATGCCCGGTTGTCTAAAATTTAATCACATTGCCATAATTAGCCACAAGGAACATTGGGGTATTTATTCTTTAAATATGGGCTGCCATGTCAAGAGCTGTAACTCAACTGCTGTGAAGAGGAAAACAAATATTAAACATTAACCAGAAGTATTCCACAGGGACACTTGGTTTGTGTAAGAAGCACAAACACTGATAACATACAGCATTTGTTTGGTGTCAGGCATTTCACTTAAATAAAAGGAAAATAAAGTTTCCTCTCTACTAAATTCCTTTTCCAAAAATAAAATTTGTATCACAGTCCTTACATCAAGTAGCCTGAACCGTAATCTGCTACAGTCCTCTGTCTGCATACATTTATTGGATCAGGTTTACCCAACTAGACCAATCAGATGTCTTCTTTCAGGAATGCAGAAGAGAAACCATCCTAACAAGATGGACCAAACAAACTCTTTCTTTCAGAAGAGAAAATAGACGACATGTAAAAGTACAAGTGTACAGGAAAGTCACGTATGAGATAGAATTGAATGACAAAGGGCCATTTATGCCATAAAGAGAGAGTGAAGAAGCGCTCAACAGCTCCAGTTTTCATGAGTATTTCTGACTTAATATTCTTAGTCTTTTCCCCATATTCCTGTCATTCAATAAACATACGCTTTCCTTCTTCAAATGATTTGACAACTTTTCCCTATTAGCCAATATTCTCTGCTTCACAAAATATTACTGAAACCTGAATATTGCTCAGTCTAACTCAGAGAAGGATATAAAGAAGTATTATAGTTTTGCTACTTAACAGTGTGCCACCAGAGCAAGCAGGAGGGAATAGACCAAGTAGGGCTCCAGGGTGAAGGTGGGTTTTGAACTTGACTTTAAAAGTGAGTTATACTTTTTTTAATTTGGGATAGGAAAAGTAAGAGGTCCACAAAATGGGGCAGAAATTTTCAAAAGAGTACATTTCTAGAGCAGAGAGGAGTTCCACATATCCAGAGTTTTCTCTGCTCCATAAATGCAAGTAAATACAGGTCTTTAATTTCAAAGCTCCGAATTTGGTATAGGATGAGTTTCAGATTTCCATCCTGAGATTTTTAATACTGGAAGTTCTGAAACTGTCTTTTTAACACACAATACAATTTGATGTGATTATAGAAAGTGATAAGATATGTGTATATAATTCATAATTATATATATTCACAAATTCCTAGTTACCCTTGTTTTCTTTTATGCAAGGTAAGACATTGTGATGAAGGATAGAAAAAAATTGTTTTTCCTAAGACATTCTTTTCTGGATTTTATTCAGGTTATTCTCTCCATGTTTCTACTTGCAGAACAAATAATGCATATCTGTTTTGTGGCATCAGTGGCTTTGTTTTACTTAATTAGGAAAAAGAGAAGATTCCCTTTGAAGTCAGAATGGCTTCTGCTTCAAAGTGACAAATTTCATCATTAACTAGCAGACCCTAGTCAATTAATATACAATGCAATGGTTCAGTGGCCAGATCCTGGGATGGTTTTCAAAAAGACAGCACACAAATCAAACATATCCCTGTCCATCTGGCAGGCTGAGGGATTTGGAAGAGGGGCCAGTATACTGGTTAATGTGAACTAAAAGGTCGTGGCTTTTTAACACACCTGCTAACTACAGTTGTGCTCAGTTTGTTGCAATTGTCTTCAAAGGTACAACTTGGAATTTTTGCATGATTAATTTAATCTACTTTGTGAAAACTACTGTGTATATACATAGGTCTGTTGCCTAAACACCAAAAGTAGAACATGTTTTAAACTTCTTCAAAGTTTTCTTTCAAAAAGTTACTGGTTCTTCAATTGAATTGACACTGGTAACCTTTCTTCTGATCCTTGCCTACTTGGATCTCCACCCCTCTCACTTATGAAACTGAATTTTTGATCTTATCACTCAAGCAAATTCAATGTTTTCATCATCTCAGTAATGGTCCCTGTGGGTGCACACATGCCTAAGCCAAAATCTGGCAAATAATCCTCGACATAGACCTCTGTCATGTATCCACAACCACTCCATTGCCAAAAGCTGCCTCTTCCACCTGCAAAGCACAATTCACATAACTCCACTTCCCTCCATGGCCATCACCACCATTTTATCCCAAGCTTTACCTACCCCCAGAATGACTGGGGTAGCTTCCTATTTCTCTTCATTTCCTTTTGTAGTTGCGATTATAGGCATGTACCACCAGGCCTGACCTCTCCACTTCTACTATTGTCACTCTCAATCAGAGTATGCTTAAGACGTTTTGGAACTGTTTTTCACTCTTATTCAAAGTGTTCGGTTGTCATCTGATTACACTGGGAAACAGGACTAATTTCTTTGCTGTGCCTGTCAAGTATCTTACTTGCTTCTCTGGTATCTTCTCACTACACTGTCTCTCTCCTACTCAAGTGTAAACTTCAGGATAAAAGTTTTAAGAATTATAAAGCATTTCCTGTATAAACTTTCACACGTAAACTCACTTGAAAATCACAGCCCTTTCTATCCTCAGAAGCTCCTCATTGTGATTGTTTGTAGATTTCAGGTCACTTTGCCATGTTAACTGAGAATTTTAGCACTGGGTGTAAGACTTCTTTTTCTACTTATTTTCTTCAGGTAAGTCCTGGTAGATTTTCCACACACTATTCTTTTCAATATTTCCTGATTCCATGATAAATAGATATTGTGGATCTTTCAGTTTACTAACTTCTACCTATGGCTATTTAATAAAAAAATTCTATTCTCCAGAAATTAGTCATGTATTTATTCTTAAATATTAATATCCCCACATTTTTCCTGGTAGTCCAAATCATACCTTTTTTTATTCCTGTTTTAAATATCTTACTAAGTTCTCAAGCTTAGGTCTATTTTTCCTCTTTTAAGTCTTGTTTTATAATTTTTCCTTGCTCACAAGTTAAAAAGTATCTCACAAGAGCCCTCAAGATTCTGATGGAAAAGCAGAGACTTGGACACATAGTTCTCTGTTAAACTTACAATCTTAGCAGTTTATTTCATCCCTGCTGATTCTACTGTCTGGCTGTTTTTCTCTGCTTGGACAGCTTATAGCAATGAGGAGATAGTTACCATTAAAAATATATGTCCAAAACCTGAGTTAACCACCAATATGCAATACAGCCTTGTCCAGTTGGTCCTTTAGGGGTCATTCTGCATATTCACTATTTCACTACTTTCTTCAATTTCCCAACCTTATTTTTAATCTCATTATACTACCATTTTTCTCTTTTGCTTCCAGAACTTTGTATAGAACTTGTTTATAGATTAGAGAATCATAAAAGCTTTATTCAGTAATTCTCAATTGTAGGTTTGAATTACAATTACCTGGGCACCTGACACAAATTAGAACAGACATTGACCTAATATGGGTGTTTTGAAGAAGTTCCCAAGTTCTAATGCACAGTGAGAATTAGATACCATTACTCACAGATGTTTCATTAAAATTAGGATCTTCTGATCATTTATATATAAGAGCACATCAATCAAATTGGTACCAATGTAGTGTTTAAATATTTCCATCACTGAGTTAATAAGGCTTGGTGACCTGCTTTACATGGCCATGGTGAGTTGGCATATTCTCCATAGTGGAATGATTGTTGCCCATACATGTAAGAGGTGACCTTCAAAGGGATGTTCACAACCTGCTGAGACATGCCTTTCTACTCCTTCCCTGAGGCTTCAGGAAGTTGCACTTATATCCTCATTGAATAAGCTAGTGAATATAGGCAGATTGGTAAACTGTGACTCTTAAATGCTGATATTTGAATTTGGCCTTGGAAAGCACCTCTTGGAATTCACTTTATATGTGGCTGGAAGTAGGTATTTTTATACTTGGACTCAGGATAAAGGGAACTTCTGTCTTCATCTGGGAACATGGAAGCGATGAGAGCATTTACTGTTGTTTATCCCCTTCCATCGAGAATAAATAATTCCGCACCCTGCTCTTCTCTGCCCGTTCAGGATAGTGAGCCAAGTGAACCATGCTGCCCCATCTGTCATTTTGCATGAAGCTTGCCATCAAGGATGTTTAAAAAGCTTGATTGCTTCTGTGTGCTCAACAATGTAATGCACCTACTAACTGATGCTACTGAAACATTCTTAAATTCAGAAGAACCACTTCTATCTCCTATTACCATACTATTAGCAGAGAATAAATCTTACTGTGTTGAGATTTCAGATGAGTTAATCCAGTCATTTTGTTTACTAATTTATTTGCTGTTTTAAAAAAATCGCCAGTGCTTGATTAAATCTCTGTACCAAATATCACAAAGAGATGTAGAAAAATATAAAGAGGAAGATCAACATTCTAATCTTTAGTCTCAGATATGTTTTAAGAGAATTCCCTAAGCAATGCTGCATACCTTAGGAAACTAATCAACTTTTATGTTGGCTTCTGGTATACTTCTCCTAATCATTGAGATAGGATTTTTGAAATATTTTGTAATGAGGGGATGATAGCTTTTTGGGATTTGATTTGTTTACAGTGTCAGGATGCACCCTGAACTAAATGTTTTAAACTATTTGAAAATGCCCAAGAACAATGATTTATGAATAAAATTAAAAGCAGAGTATCATTCAATTTCAAAGAGGAACTGCCAGAGCCACCCTAAAAATGGCGATGGGAGGAAGTGCCCACAAGGGAATGAGCAGTTTTCTTCCCAGTGGATGTGCATGAACACACCAACTTTACATCCTCCCCAGTCAATTCCCAACAAGTCCTTCAGCTCCAAATCTAAACCACTACCCATAGAGACATCTAGGCGTGAATGCCAGAAAGACCACCCAGACATGGGGGAGGGAGAAAAAGGAAAAGTTAAAGGGACCTGCTTTAGCAGACCACCAGTTTCTGGGTCCCACTTCTCAGTCTGGAGAAGCCTTTACTTTTGCTTTCCAATAAAGGCTTTCTCTGTCCTGCTACTTTCTGGTCTTCAGTGTTTTAATTCTTTAGCCCACAGAGGGAAAGGATTCACCACAGCTGCTAGGTGGTGTCAAATTGTTGAGGAAAGGCACCTTAATATGTAAATTCCTGCAGGCACTTTATTAAATTTATTTAAATATTTTATGGTTATTTAACATTTAAATTAAATCAATCCAGGCCAGAAACATTGTTCTATTACTTTATTGGCAAAATTAAAAAATAAGCATGTGCACAATATGTATTGCACATAGTAGACAATGAGACTATTTTAGAGGGTTGGAAGGATGGATGGTTGAGATGCACCAGCCCTCACCTGCTTCTCTACAAAGGATCAAGGTGGAGAGCTGCATATTGAGGTGAATGGTCATGGGAGAGCATGTGAAATCAACAAGGGAAATAACGGAAACCTTGTAGTCTTCCGAGGGCTTAGACAACACACAGTGAGAGGAACAAAATCTCCAAACACTTGCCATGCAGGTTTCCCAGTGTGGGGAGGGACAGTCTCCCTCTGCAGTGGTAAAGGTGAAAGAACAAGTCCCAGTAAGTCCTATCAGTGTGGATATGGGTGATGCTGACTATTAGGAAACCTCACCATCCTTCCAGGCTTGCAGCCTAATGGACAAGAACCTTGAAAACTTCCTAGTAGCCTTACTTTTGAAAATTATTTCACATCATTCCAACAAACCCCAGGGTGCTGTAACTAAGAGCCATCTTGAGAAGGGAACTGTTGTCTGAATTTTGACTGCTCTTGGGTTCAGAATCCCCTCATATTCCCATCTCTGGGCTGCCACAGACTTTGTATTAAAGTGATTCAGTGGATGACTGTCTTATGTAGCAAACTTCTCTCAGTAGAGTGAGTCTGACACAAACCCACTGAGAGCGCTGCACTGTAGGAGGAGTGCTATGACATAGTGAGGGATGGGAGAAACTGCCCTCAAGAACCAGGGGTTTAGGATGCCTGTCCTCTGAGCCAAGGGGTGAGACCATTTGCATGTGTTTTTGCACAGGTGCCAGAAATGAAGGCCATTATCCACCAGGTTTGCCACCTCTCTCACCAGATGCAAATAGAAGCCTATCATTAACCAGGCAGAGAAAGAACTATAGTTTCAGTGCCCACACATCCACAGTGGTGTGGGAACACATGAAGGATAAGAACATTTATTGTGCTTTTTCCCCCTTCCCTGCTAAGACAGTCTGGACAAATGCTGTGTCTCTAATGTCACTTGACCAGGGCACAGAGTTTAAGAAATTCTGGAGAGGAACTTTTCCTGGTGCCACCCATGTTCTGTTCTCACTCATTCACAGCCAGAAATTCTAGGAAGAATTTGGGCCTGGCTCCACACATGACCTATTCCCTCTCAACATCTGGACAGCACTACAGCTGAAAGAATTGAGGTATAGGGAGAAACCCCCAGCTGCCACTAAGTCCCTAGGTGTGCACAAGCAGCAGAGAGGAACACTACAATTTCTGCTGCTACCACATCTATTAAGGATTCATCCTCACCCTTATGCCTTGTTGGATCACACACTGCTGACAAAACTGGGTGTGAATGCCATAGAAACGAAGATGTGATTCTTGGTTCTCACCTCTCCCTGTGAAGCACCTGGAATGGGAAATTGTTCTAGGCCCCTCACCACTACTGTTGCAACCAGTACCAGAGTCTCATATAAGTAAAACAGCCAATATCATCAGCACCTAAGGAGACACCCATCACCTGCTAGGGGTTACCACTCTCATTGCAAGATAGTCACACACTCTTCTGTTTACACTACATAATCAAATAATGTACAAAGGTAAACCCATCAAAATGACAGCAGATTTCTCAAGAAAAATCTTAAAAGCAAGATGGGCATGGAGTGAGGAATTTGGACCACTGAAAGGAAACAATTTTTAATCTTAGAATACTCTCTCAGCAAAGCTATCATTCAAAATTGAAGGAGAAATAAAAACTTTCCATGCTAAAGAAGAACTAAAACAATACATGACCACTAGACCAGCACTCCAGAAAATCCTCAAAGGAATCCTACACATAGAAGATGAAAATAAGCATAGCCATGAGAGACTTGGAACTATTAAGTCTCAAGAGAAGGGCAGACAAGTAATTAGACAATAGCACAGAATTAACTGTATACACACAAACCCTCACAAAACAAAAACGACTAAGTGGCAGGAATTACCACATACCTGTCAATATTAACATTGAATGTTAATGTACTCAACTCCTCCATCAAAAGGTATCAATTGGCAAAATGGATTAAAAAGAAAGACCAGATGATTTGTTATTTACAAGAAACTCACCTTACAGACAGATACAAACATTGGCTTAGGGTAAAAATATAGAAGTACATTTACCAAGCTAATGGCTCCTGAAAACAAGCAGGAATAGCTATAGTTAGAGAAAGCAGACTTCAAACCTAAATTAGAAGAGACAAAGAAGATCGCCTCATACTAATAAAAGGAGCGATACATCGAGAGAAAATAACAATTGTTAACTTATATGTGCCCATTGTCAGTGCATCCAATTCATCAAACATATAGTACTGGACTTAAAACACAGATAGTCCCAACACAGTGATAATGGGAGACTTCAAAACTCCTTCATCACCAATATATAGGCCATCCAGACAAAAAAAAAAATCAACGAGAAACAACTCTGCTCAGATATTGTCTTGCCTAACACTGATAAGTCCCCAGCCCTACCAACAGTTTCACATTCAATGTGCTTTGGCCTTCTAAATGTGATTAATCTGTCCCTAAGTGCCCCACTTCTCAAGAGAGTGCTGAAAATCAAAGCACAGATAGCAGGAGTTTGGGAAAGGATGCATATTTATATATATGCAGTTTCTGAGCTACAGTTAGGCAAATACCTAGAACCTCCTAATCAGCCTAATTATGATAAAATAATTCTGTTTATTATCCACAATGGTACACTTGGATGGATTTTACTCACGAACCTGTGCACAGGAGTTTGTGGCTCCTGGTCTGCCAATGACATCCCTAGATCCTGAGTCCTTTTACACCCTTCCATGTTCAGTCACTGGGAAGAAGACAGGTGGAAGGGAAATCTAAGATGTTCCTTGTCTTGGGTGAATGGCTACAAGTTGTGTCCTGAACCCAAGAGTTAGATGCTGGCTCCTGTGTGCCACATGTTCCCAGGGACTTCTCAATCCTCCTCTTTCAGTATGAATTTCTATTTCCAGGGCTTGAAAAAGTATGATTTCTATTTCTTCTGGGCACTGAGGCATAGGCCCATGCTCAGAAGTTTTGCTGAGCAGTTGCCATGTCACGTGG
Organism: Castor canadensis; assembly: GCF_047511655.1. Classification (NCBI taxonomy): domain Eukaryota; kingdom Metazoa; phylum Chordata; class Mammalia; order Rodentia; family Castoridae; genus Castor; species Castor canadensis. Next base: position 58,100,498 of record NC_133394.1, read on the forward strand.
AGCTGCATAGGGAAGTGTATGTAAACCTGAGAGTGGTTGTGTATGTGGTCTTTGCACTCTTCCAAATGCTCCTTCTCTGTAGTCCTAAGATTCAACCCGAAATGAGGACCATTCAGTATGTCTTCAGTCCACTTGCTATTTCTAGTACTATGCAAGAGAGTTCTCCCCATACAAAAACCACTTTGGTTTAAGAAATTCTCTTCTAATCCTAATTTGTGGAGCATTTTTATCCTGCTTGAATTCGCATTGGGATAAATTTTATTCTGTATCTATCATGATGACGCTGTTTCTTCTTTAATCTTTTGATATGGAAATACATACACACTAATTTACCTTTGAACAGTGAATAGTTCTTCCATTTCCAGATTAACCTTGTTTGTATTTGATTATCTGATTGATAAATTTCTGGGGTCAATTTATATTTTGATAAGGTTCCTTTCTGCACTGTGAGGCATATTGGCCTCTCAATGATTCTTTTCTTATAATGCCTTTTCTGCTTTTAGCAACCGATAATATTTTATGTCAAACTCATATTAATTATTCTTTAGATACTTGGTATGGTTTACTGATTAAGATATCTATCTCTTGAGTTTTCTTTTTCAGAACGTTGTTAACTATGTATTTATTTACTAGATATAAAATTATTAGGTAATCCACTTATTCTTCAGAGAGCTATAGTAGGTTGTGACTTCGAAGGAATTCATTGATTTTATCTGCTATTTAATTTTTTAACACAAAACTACTTGTAATATTCCCTTATTAGCCTTTTAATAGCTGTAGCTGTTTTAATAGCTATAGATCTCTTTCTTTTACCCTTGATATTGATACTTTGCATGTCTTCTCTTTGTTGTTCCTTGGTCAGTCTGGTTAGAAATTTATGAATTTACTTTGTTTCCAAGTAATGTGATTTTGGTTACTAAATTTGTCCACTGTTAAGCTTTACACATATTTTCATTCATTAAGCACTCCCCTGGTTACTGTTTCTGATCACTTTCCAGAGTCCTCAAGTTGTTGAGTCTGATCTCTACCTCCCCCACTTAAGGATTGTTTCCCAGAAGAGACTGAACTAGGAGCTTCCCACTCTAATATTTTCTGTGGCAAGTGTTATTTCTAAAGACACTCAATATTAGTGGTTGTACCAGGCTTTTGATAGCACCTTACCCAATTCAATGATATTTAAATGAACACTTGCTGTATGCAAGGTGGACGTTTTTCCTTCATCATTCCTAACAAGAATAGCTGACTGTTCCTATTTCTACACAAAATATAGAAATCTGAAAAAAAAACAGAAATCTTGTTTGAAGAAAATATACATCAATACTAAAAAAATTATAAAAGACCATTTGTAATTTAAAAAGAAAAAGTATATACATATTATACATACATGTGTGTAATCTACCACATGAGGCAGAAGGAAAATTCCAACAATTAACAAAAACTCCTTTTCAATGGCCCATTAGCCATAATTATTAAAGAATTAAATAAAATTATGCTTACTGACACAGTAAACAAACATTTATGTCCATTCACCAATGGACTCGAGTCCATTCACTCATAGACTGAATATGGCTTAAAATGAAAATAAAATAAAATTATTACCCAATTTGATTAAAAACTCATTTACATCTGGGCCAACTGAACAGCTTTGCATACCTCTTCAATTCATGGTTTCTTATTATTAGTGCAGGTTTGGAGATGGACATGTGTCTTAGAGGTAGTACACTTGTCTAGCATGCTGAGACCCTTGGTTCCATCCTCAGCACTGCAAATATTGTGCATCGTATCATGTTCCTTTATGAAGAGTGAACTGAATTAACAAGAGTAGAGGAGTTCTCACACACTTTACATTGATACCAGTTCTCCTCACTGTGCACACTCACAATTCTGGCAATGCTATGATGGTCAGGATTTCCTAATATCTACATTTAGAGATTCTCCCAAGTGTAAGTCCTCCATTGTGTATGATCACCACGTGTCTTTCGATGCCTGAAAGAGCAATGGAGGCTTTCTCACCTCAGTGACACACCTGGATTTCTCTGTGGTATGAGTTCTTGCATGAATTTGAATACATCTTCATCTCATGAGGGTTTCCATATTGCTTCTAATCATGCTTCTTTCCAGGAATTTTGAAGAGATCTGGAACATCTGGAAGCTGTACCACACTGCTGACATCCACACTGCTAATTCACACTGCTTCTCTCCAGTGTGAGTGCTTTCATGCTTTTGAAAGTATTGGGGACAACTAAAGTCTTTCCCATGGTCCTTACATTTACAAAGGTTCTTTCCATATTCCTGATGCTCATATGGTTTGGCTCCAATGTTAAGCTTTAGTGGCACATACAGGAAATAATCTCCAATGAGGATTTCCCCGCACACATGACTTTCGTTTTACTCCGGCTTTCTTGTTAACAATAAGATATGTAATGTATCTGAGGTTTCCACCACATTGATAAACTTCTCCATGTTCAAAGAGCACCTTTAACAATTCATTTCTTAGATTTCTTCTTTAATTTTTGTAGCGATATTCAATATTTCAATCTTTTCATGAATTTCCTAAAGAGATCAGTTTCCTGAGGGTTTCCCACATTGCTTCTCCGAAGAGCTTCTTTTGTGAAGGATCCAGGAAAACCTACTCCTTCCAGGGTGAACTTCACAGCTATATCCTCAAATGTCACTGACTCAATTGCTAGCATCTGGTGTTCTCCTAACTGCTCTTGGATCACAGATTGATGGATTATGAGCCTCCTGGGGCATCTCTTCTTTACTGCTTAATATTACCAAAGGCTTCAAGAACGGACAACAATGCTTCTCAAACTATTCCATGAACTTGAAAGACAAGGAACTCTTCTAAACTCATTCTATGAGGTCAGCATCTCTTTGTTAACAAAACCTAATATGGCAAAACAAAAAAGAAAAGAATAGATTAATATCCCTAATGAACACAGATGCAAAAATCTTTAAATACTAGCAAATCAAATTCAAGAGCACATCAAAATGAACTTACAACATGATCAAGTTGGTTTTATTCCAGGAATACAACAATGTTTAAACATACTCAAATCAACAAAGTTAATAACCACATATATAGAAGGATAAATATCACACATTAATCTCAATAGATGCAGAGAAAGCACTTGATAAAACTCAAAATCCCTATGATGGTTAAATTTGTCAACTTCATTGGATTGAGAAACTTCTAGGAGATTAGCAAAGCATACTTCTAGTGGGGTTTGTGGGTGTTTCAAGAGAGTATTAACAAAGGAGAAAGACCTAACCTGAATGTGAGTGGCACCCTCCCACCATAGGCTAGGGGAGAAAGCTTACTAGTGTAGGCTCTCTCTCTCTCTCTCTCTCTTTCTCTCTGTCTCTCTCTCTCTCCCTCTCTCTTTTTCCCTACCCCTCTCTCCTTCCTGGATGCCCTGATGTGAGCTGCTCTTCTCCACCATGACCTTCCCGTCATGAAACCTCTAAAACCATGAGCCAAAATAAATCTTTTCTTAAGTAGTTTATTTTTGGTGTCTTGTCACAGTAAGTCAAGACAAACACAGAAAATTTGAATAAGAAAAGTGGGCTCATTGCTTTGACTATTTCAGAGAATGTGGTTTAGAAGTCTTTGGAAGGCTGCAGGTGTGGCTCAAGAAGTAGACCAACTACTTTGCAAGAGTGAAGCCCTGAGTTCAAACCCCAGTCCCACCAGAAGAAACATGATCCTCCTGTCTCAGCCTTCTGAGTGATAAGATTATGTTTACAATCAGGCTGGGCTGGTGGAGTGACTCAAGTGGTAGAGAGCATGCCTAGCAAACCCTAGTATCACCAAAAAAAATTTTTGAAAAGTCTTTGAAACTGGTACGTGGGATTACTTTGAGAAGTTTGGAAATGAGGGTGAGAGAAAGCCTAGAGTGATGTAAACAGAACTAAATGGGTAATTCTGGTGGGAGCTCACAAGACCAGAACTCCAATAAGAATGTGGACAGTAAAGACTGCATTTGAAGTTTCATATGGGAACAAGGACTCCTTTTTGAATTGGATGAGAGGCCATTCATGTTCCCTTGAGGAAAAGAACTTGTCTACATTTTGTCCTTGCCCTAAACCTTTGTGGAAGCCTGTTTAAAGGTGACGAACTAACTAAAATGGAGAAGGAAATTTCAAGCCAGCTTATTCAGGCTATAGGAGGGTTATTGTTGGTTGCTTTTATCCGAGTTTATAGTGAGAATTTTGAACAAAAAGCAAGTAACAACGGTTTGAAAAATTGGCAGATGTCCCAGAAAAGAAATATGCGTGAAACTGGGGCCAAAGAAAGTGTGGTTGTTGGAAGGCTATTAAAAAGAAGCCAAATTTATTGCATTAGGACAATAAGATGCCTTGAGGGCATTTCAGAAATTGGCTGGCCCTACTCTTGCAGACCCATCAGTATAAAGCTTTTAACTCACTTGGAAAACTGCTTTGATAAGAGAACTTTGGGGCTGCCCACCTGTAGAAGGCCACCTGTAGAACTGATTCCCCATGTTCAACCATTCAGGCACTCAGAAGTTTCTGCAACCATAGTTCAAGGAATCCTGGTTATGGCTCAAGCTAGCAGCAGACATTGGTATCATCCTTATGATGCATGTTTTGCAAGCATGAAGAATGCAGGGGTTATGGGATCATGGAGTCTTCCTGAAGGCCTGTGAGGTCAGGCAATGTGTGGCAGGGTCAGAATCTCTGTAGGCATCCCCTGAATGGGTGATGTGTGAAGGCTGTAAGGGTAAATATGGTGATGCAATCAAGACCCAGGATATTAGAGATACCAGGAATGTGGAATGACTGCTCAGAATAGCTTAGGAAGTGAGCACAGCCAGCCCAAGAGAGAGGCCATGCAGGCTGCAACTGGCAAGGCTGTAGAAACAGGGCTGCCCAAGCCTACTGGATCTCACCTCACTGGCAACAAATGTCCTGGATCCCAGACATGGAGCATCAGGATTTAATGAGTGTCTGCTGGATTTCAATATCTTTTGGTTTCCTCCCTTCTGTTTATGCCTTAATTGAATGGGAATGCTTTCTCTGTACAATTGAATATTGGAAGTATTTTTTATTTTAAAGGAGTTCAAAGCTAAGAGTTTGCCTTGAGTCTCAGAGAATAGTTTGGACTTGAGTTCTTAACAATATTGGAAATGTTAAGACTTAGGGACTCTTGGAGATGGAATGAATTTTCATAGTTGATGGACATGTACTTTTGGAGGCCTGAAATGTTCTGGTTTAAGGAGTTGTGTTTGTGTGTCAAGTTGATAAGGGCTGGACTGTGATAAGGTGATTTTTGATTGTCAGCTTGATTGGATCAAGAAATGTCTGGGAGACCAATAAAGCATACTACCTGTTATGTCTTGTGAGGACATTTCCAGAGAGGGTTACCTAATGGAGGATGACCCACCCTGAGTGTGTGTGGGACTGTCCCATAAGCTGGGGGCTACATGGAATAAAATGGGGAAAAGAAGAAAATCTACTAGTATGGGCATTTTCTCTCTGCTTCTTGGCTGCCATGATGTTAGCTGGTTGTCACCTTGCCTCCCCTATGGTACAGTAAAATGTCTGGAAGTGTGAACAAAAATAAACACCTTTTTCTTTTAAGTTGTTTATGCTGAGTTATTTATGTTTATATCTTGTCATAGTGATGAAAAGATAACTAACAATACTATCATGATAAAAGCCCTGAAGAAATTCGGTATAGAATGATTGTATTTCTCTTGATAATGACTATATATGAAAAACCCAGGGATGAGATCTTACTGCATGAGAGGAAAGCTGAAAGCATTTCAGTAAGAAGACAAGGGTACACACTCTCACTACTCTTACTGGAAATTTTAGCTAGAGCAATTAGGCAAGAGAAAAAATAAAATGCATACAAGTAGAAAGGGAAGAATTAAATCATCACTGTGTACAGATGATATATTTCTATATCTAGAAAAATCCAAACACAAACAATGATTATAACTGATCAACAAATTCAGTAAAGTAGTAGGATACAAAAATCAACATTCAAAAACCAGTATATTTTATATACCATAATAATGAATTTGCTGAGAAATAAATCATGAAATCAATCCCATGCATGATAGCTGCAAAAATACCTAGAAATAAGGTCACATGCAGTGGTTCATGAATCCCAACTACTCAGGAGACAAACCGGGAGGATACTGAGTTGAGATCAACCCAGGAAAAAAGTGAGACCCCTCTCTCAATAAATAACTTGGGCATGGTGGAAGTCACCTATAATGCCAGATATGTGGTAGGCATAGACAGGAATATTGTGGTCCAGATTGGTCTAAAGAAAAGCAAGAGACCCTACCTGAAATCCTAAAGCAAAAAGGCTTAGAGACATGGCTCAGGGGCTGGCACTTTCTTAGCAAGCACAAGTAAACCCCATTACTGTCAAAAGTTAAAAAAATAAAAAATAAAAGGGAAGAGAAAATCCATAGAAATAAATTAACTACAACAAGACTTCTACTTTGAAAATTACCAAAAAAAAAAAAACCTAAGAAATTGAAGACACACAGAAAATGAAGAGTTTTAATGTTGATGAATTAAAAGAAATAATATTGCTAAAATGCCCATACTACCCAAAGTAACATACAAAATCAATACAATTCCCATCAGAATATGAATGCCATTCTTCACAGAACTAGAAAAAAACAATCCTGAAATTCATATGGAAGCACAAAGACCCTGAATAACCTCAGAAATCTTGAGCAAAAAGACCAAAGCTGGAGGCATCATGATATCTGGTTTCAAAATATACTATAAAACCATAGTAATCAAAACAATGTGGTATTGCTATAGTAATGGACATATAGACCAACAGAACAGAATCAAGAAACCAGTCCAAATATCTAGAGCCAACTGACTCTCTGCAAAGGTGTGGGGAGACTGGTATTACGTGCGCAAGGCTGAAACTTGATCCCTGTCTCTCACTCTATTCAAAACTCAACTCAAAGTGGATCAAAGATCTTAATATAAGCTCTGGAAATACCAAACGAAAACAGAAGAAATATTTCAAGATATTGATATGACCAATGACTTTTTTCTGAGCAGGTCCCAAAAGCACAGAAGTCCAAAGTAAAATGTTTCTGCATAATGAAGGAAACGTTCAACAAAATGAAGAGACAACCTCAGATGGGCAAATGTCAGTGGCAAGTACTCATTCAAAAGATGCTTAATATCCAGAATATATAAAGAAATTTTTTAAAATTTGGCAACAGAAAAATAAATAATCCAATTAAAAATGGACAAATGGAAGAGAGTGTGGTAAGATGGCATATTAGAAGCTTCCTCTTTGTGACTCCAGGAATAAGAAGAGTCAGAGTAACTAAGGAGAGACTATATTTCAAGCAGAGAAAGAACATCAGGAATCCTAAAAGGACAGTTGACAGTTGAAAAGCATGGGAAAACTGAATGGTGATGCAGAGAAAACCAAGAAACAGTCTGCATCTTCAACTGTAGCCCAGTGGGCAGATGAAGAAGGTGAAACCACAGCTACAGGGTAAGTCAGGCAAATCTTGTGATCACAGACTGGCAGCCATAGCCACAGGCTAAACCCATTTTTCCTGCAAGCTTTAAGTCCTGTGCAGAGATTTGGTATGATGGTGACTCCTCCTATGTGGCAGACTTGTATTGGAGAAGGAAGTCATTTTGTCACTCACATGCCTTGAAGAGCTATAACCACGTACCATTCTGAGAGATAGCCTGTTTGTTTGAGGCTGAGCTACTCCAGAGGCCTGAAAACAAGGAAAAATTGTAGATCAAGAGCCTGGGGACACTGCCACAGTGTGTGGGTGGGATACCACCATAAAAGGTGGTCATGGAGAAGGAGTGAGTCCAACGTGGATCAACTGAGAATGCTAAGCATCATGGAACTTAGACAGTGGCAGGTGCAATAGTTAGTGGCCCAACACTGTGGTCACTTGGCAGGTCTCTAGGCCACTGGGAATTGCTTCCCCATTGCATGTGGTTTGCTATAGGGAAGAGAAAAGAGCTTGGAGCCCAGTCCACAGATGACTCAATATCCACAGCCTCCTTCCCACAAAGTGGTGAACTACTGGGCATGATCTGAAAGTGCTGAGAACAGCAGTTTCCTTGGATTTCCCCCTCCAGTGTAGAGCTCAGTGCATACGCTGATGCATTCTGGAGTCACCTCTCTACTTTGATGTTTGTTTCATTTGGGGCAGAAACTGAGGGGCTGGTGGAGTGAGTGAACCTGTCCAGCCCACAGTTTGCAAAGCTCCTTATAGCTAACCATGACCCTGCTGCACAAGGAGGGCAAGCTTCTAAAGTTAATGCAGTCCTGAAGCTAACACTGATCCTCATCCCACATCCAGGACCAACCTATATACTAGGAGCTACAAGAAACTACAGCTAGTTTTGTTCTCCATGGGTATTGCTGGGAATTGGGCATAGAGCCCTGGGAACATGTTTGACTAGTGAACTATACACCCAGTCTCATGGTGATTATATCTCAACCTTGCCACTAACCAGTCCTACCTAAACATTGAGAATGCTTTAACTAAAAGAATACAAGTGGTTAAAACTGCCAAAATCTTGGCCTCAGATGCACAAATCCCAGTGCAGAAACACAATAAATGTGGAAAAAAAAAAAGACAACATGACTCACCCAAAAGTCAATGAGTCCACAATAATGGACTTTAATGATGGTGAAATGGATGAAATCTGAGAAAAAGAATTTTAAGAAAAGATTATGAGAATTATCAATGAAATTAAAGAGAACACTAAGAAATTCCTGAATGAATTTCAAGAGAATACAGCTAAATGAAATAAAGAAGACAATGTAGAACATGAAAGAGGAATTCAATACAAATATAGAAATCCTGAAAGAAATTTAAATTGAAATTCTCAAATGAGGGGATTCCAAGATGGCAGCTAGAGGGAGGAAACAGAAAGCGAGCCTCCTATAGTGAAATCTTGGAGAGACACTGGAGACACACTTTGCAAGCATAATCACTGAGAAAAGGCATAACTTTGACCCCTCCACACCTCCAGCTGGCGTAGAGAATCTCCACTTCACGTTAAACAGAGAAACAAGGAGGGCCCCGGGGCTGCCAGTGGCCGGCGCCCAGAAGGCTTGGGAAGACGCAGACCAGGTGAGCTTCGTGGTACCACAGTACTCCCACAGACAAGCCTGGGCCAGAGCAGCATAGCCCCCTGGACAGACTGACCTCCACTCGGGGAAAAAAGAGAAACTGAGTAATAAGCAATAAGAGCAATAAAGACACGCTGGAAAGAGGGTGGGGTGCCCTGAGCGCTAACGATTAGGGGAAGGGAACCCTTCCAGGGACTGTACATAAACAAGCAGGGCAGGCCGGAGACCTCTGGCGGGAGCGGGGGCGAAGTGCGCACACAACAACCAGGAGCGGGAAAGCTTGTGAAAGTGGCAGTGGGAGGAAAACATCACAGGAGAGGGGGGAAGACCCACCTCCCACATGAACTGTAAATAAACATGCAGGCCTGACAACATGGGTGCAGTGTCACCTTTCCCAGTGCTTGGAAAGGGGAAGGCCTGTAGCAGAGAATCCCACACAGGAGAACTCTGAACAAACAAAGCCTGCGGGGCCAGGAGAGTGCTAAGCTCACCCCAGAGATCTGCATAAATAATGCCTCCAGCAACAGCAGGCTGACAGCAGTGGGCAGGCAAGACACAGCTGCAGATACCATTCTCAGAACTGTCTCCAGACTCTTTTTTTCCTTTTTCTCCCTACCTTTGAGGAGAGAACAACCGAGTTACACCTTCAAGTGGAAAAACTTACTGAAACTGTATTGCATTTGAACTTGGGACACTTGGTGGAGTTTTTTTTCTTTGTGTTTGTGTGTGTCTGTGTGTAGTTTTGTTCTACTTTATGCATTCACTTTGATGAGACAACTATAAAACAACATTTGAGGCACCATCTCCAGGATTGGAGACTGAGATGGACACCCAAATTATTAAGACAGAAACTTCATTGCATTTGAACTTGGAGGGTTTTTTGGGTTTTTTTTTAATTTTCTATTTTCCATTTTATTTTAATTCATTTTTAATATATAGATATTTCTTTCATTTATTTATTTTTTATTTTTATTCCTATCTTATTTTTTTTTTAGTTTTCATTTTCAATCCTATCTCTGTCCCTCTAATGACTGTTCAGCTTACTGTCAATTAGTACACTAACGCTCCCTGTTTATACCTTTGAAACTTTCTTGTCTGAAACCTTGTTCTGCTTTCTCCCTCTTGTCTGTGTATTTGCTTTCCCCTTTTCTTTAACTTCTTGCTTTCCATCTCAGCTCACCCTTCCATTCTAAATATTACCATTGTTATTATTACAAGCTAGAAAATACTTAATTGCACACAGTACAGGGACAGTAACAACACCAAAGACAATGACGGGAAGACAGAAAAAACAGGGAAACCAGTTTCCCGACAGCAAAAAAATTAGTACAGGAACCAGAGGGGAATGAAGAAAACAGAAACTCAGATCCAGATTCCAACAAAATGAAGATAAACTATGCCAAAGGACCCAAAGAAGCCCACAAGAATAATTTAAAAGAAGACATACTACAAGTACTCAATGAGAATTTTATAGAGATGATACTGGATAGGGTCAACCAAAATGCACAGGAGACACTCAAGAAATTCCAAGACAACAAAAATAGAGAACTTGAAAAAGCAAAAGAAGAAATAAAGGAAACCAAAGAAGCACTGTGTAAACACCAAAGTGAAAGAGAAAACTTGATGAATAAACAGATAAAGGAACTCAGGACAAAAATAGACAACATTAAAGAGGAAAACAGCCAGGATATGGAAAACCTCAGAAAAAAGAACGAAACAGAACTGCAAAACAAAATGGAAGGCCACTCCAGCAGAATAGAACAAACAGAAGACAGAATCTCAGAACTTGAAGATGAAATGGTAATTAAAGGAAAAGCTGAGGAACTATTAATTAAACAACTCAAGACCTGTGAAAAGAAAATGCAAGAACTCACTGACTCCATCAAAAGACCAAACTTGAGAATCATGGGCATCGAAGAAGGAGAAGAGGTGCAAGCGAAGGGAATGTGTAATCTACTCAACAAAATAATAAAGGAAAATTTCCCAAATCTAGAGAAAGATATTCCCATACAGATGCAAGAGGCCTCCAGGACACCAAACAGACCAGATCAAAATAGAACTACCCCACGACATATCATCATTAAAACAACAAGTTCACAAACTAAGGAAAGAATATTGAAGGCCGTAAGAGAGAAAAAACAAGTAACATACAAAGGTAAACCCATCAAAACCACAGCAGACTTCTCAACAGAAACATTAAAAGCAAGAAGAGTGTGGGTTGAGATCTTCCAGGAACTGAATGAAAATAACTTTTTAATCCCAGGATACTCTACCTTGCAAAACTATCATTCAAAATAGATGGAGCAATAAAAGTCTTCCATGATAAGCAGAAACTAAAACAATATGTGACCACAAAGCCAACACTACAAAAGATTCTGCAAGGGATTCTGCACACAGAATGTGAAACCCAACTTAACCATGAAAAGACAGGCAGCACATAATCACAGGAAAAGAAAAAGCAAGACAGTAGAGAGTAACCTCAACTTAGGTACACACAATCAAACCTTCAAACAACTAAGAAAATTAAATGACAGGAATCACCACATATCTATCAGTACTAACGTTTAATGTTAACAGACTTAATTCACCCATCAAAAGGCACCACTTGATAAAATGGATTAAAATGGAAGACCCAACAATTTGTTGCTTACAGGAGACCCATCTCACCGACAGAAATAAGCATAGGCTTAGGATGAAAGGCTGGAAGATGATTTACCAAGCCAATGGCCCCCAAAAACAGGCAGGAGTAGCAATACTTATCTCTGACAAAGTAGACTTCAAACCTACATTGATCAAACGAGATAAAGAAGGACATTCCATACTAATAAAAGGGGAAATAGACCAAAAGGAAATAATAATTATCAACTTGTATGCACCCAATGTCAACGCACCCAATTTCATCAAACATACCCTGAAAGATCTAAAAGCACATATAAACGCCAACACAGTGGTTGTGGGAGACTTTAACAGCCCATTATCATCAATAGATAGGTCATCCAAACAAAAAAATCAATAAAGAAATCCAAGATCTAAAATATACAGTAGATCAAATGGACCTACTTGATGTTTTCAGAACATTTCATTCAACAACTTCTACACAATATACATTTTTCTCAGCAGCCCATGGAACCTTCTCCAAAATAGATCATATCCTAGGGCACAAAGCAAGCCTCAGCAAATATAAGAAAACAGAAATTATACCGTGCATACTATCTGATCACAATGCAGTAAAAGTAGAACTCAACAACAAAAGTAAAGATAAAAAATATGCAAACAGCTGGAAAATAAATAACTCATTACTTAATGAAAATGGATCATCGATGAAATAAAAGAGGAAATTAAAAAGTTTCTAGAAGTCAATGAAAATGAAAACACAACCTACCGGAACCTATGGGACACAGCTAAGGCAGCCCTGAGAGGAAAGTTTATAGCCATGAGTGCATATATTAAAAAGACTGAAAGATCCCAAATCAATCACCTAATGATACATCTCAAACTCCTAGAAAAACAAGAACAAGCAAATCCCAAAACAAATAGAAGGAGAGAAATAATAAAAATAAGAGCTGAAATCAACAAAATAGAAACCAAAAAAACCATACAAAGAATTAGTGAAACAAAAAGTTGGTTCTTTGAAAAAATAAACGAGATCAATAAATCCCTGGCAAATCTGACTAAAATGAGGAGAGAAAAAACCCAAATTAGTAGAATCAGCAATGCAAAAGGGGAGATAACAACAAACACTATGGAAGTCCAGGAAATCATCAGAGACTACTTTGAGAACCTATATTCAAATAAATTTGAAAATTTAAAAAAATGGACAGATTTCTAGATGCATATGATCATCCAAAACTGAACCAAGAGGAAATTAATCGCCTGACTAGACCTATAACACAACATGAAATTGAAGCAGCAATCAAGAGTCTCCCCGAAAAGAAAAGTCCAGGACCTGATGGATTCTCTGCTGAATCCTATCAGAGCTTTGAAGAAGAACTGATACCAACCCTCCTTAAACCATTCCAGGAAATAGAAAGCGAAGGAAAACTGCCAAACACATTTTATGAAGCCAGTATGACACTTATCCCAAAACCAGGCAAAGACACCTCCAAGAAGGAGAACCACAGGCCAATCTCCTTAATGAACACTGTCGCCAAAATCCTCAACAAAATAATGGCAAACCGAATTCTGCAACACATCCAAAAGATTCTTCACCACGAGCAAGTAGGCTTCATCCCAGGGATGCAGGGGTGGTTCAACGTACGAAAATCAAGAAATGTAATAAACCATATTAAGAGAAGCAAAGACAAAAACCGCTTGATCATCTCAATAGATGCAGAAAAAGCCTTTGATAAGATCCAACATCATTTCACGATAAAAGCTCTAAGAAAACTAGGAATAGAAGGAAAGTTCCTCAACATGATAAAAGCTATATATGACAAACCTACAGCCAGCATTACACTTACCGGAGAAAAACTGAAACCATTCCCTCTAAAATCAGGAACCAGACAAGGACGCCCACTGTCTCCACTCCGATTCAACATAGTACTGGAATTCCTAGCCAGAGCAATTGGGCAAGAAGAAGGAATAAAAGGAATACAAATAGGTAAAGAAACTGTCAAAATATCCCTGTCTGCAGACGACATGATCCTATACCTTAAAGACCCAAAACACTCTACTCAGAAGCTTCTAGACATCATCCATAGCTACAGCAAGGTAGCAGGAAATAAAATCAATACAGAAAAATCATCAGCATTTCTATACACTAACAATGAGCAAACGGAAAAAGAATGTATGAAAACAATTCCATTTACAATAGCTCAAAAAAAAAAATCAAATACCTAGGTGTAAACCTAACAAAAGATGAGAAAGACCTCTACAAGGAAAACTATACACTTCTGAAGAAAGAGACTGAGACTATAGAAAGTGGAGAGATCTCCCATGCTCATGGGTTGGTAGGATCAACATAGTAAAAATGTCGATACTCCCCAAAGTAATCTACATGTTTAATGCAATTCCCATCAAAATTCCACTGACATTCATTAGAGAGATTGAAAAACCTACTGTTAAATTTACATGGAAACACAAGAGGCCACGAATAGCCAAGGCAACACTCAGTCAAAAGAACAATGCAGGAGGTATCACAATACCTGACTTCCGACTATATTACAAAGGGGTAACAATAAAAACAGCATGGTACTGGCACAAAAACAGACACGAAGACGAGTGGAACAGAAGAGAGGAGCCAGACGTGAAGCCACAACAACTATAAGCAACTTGTCTTTGACAAAGGAGCCAAAAATCTACGATGGAGAAGTAGCAGCCTCTTCCACAAAAACTGCTGGGAAAACTGGTTAGCAGTCTGCCAAAAAACTGAACCTAGATCCATGTGTATCACCCTGCACCAAGATTAAATCAAGATGGATCAAGGATCTTAATATCAGACCCCAAACTCTTAAGTTGATACAGGAAAGAGTAGGAAATACTCTGGAGTTAGTAGGTATAGGTAAGAACTTTCTCAATGAAAGCCCAGCAGCACAGCAACTAAGAGACAGCCCAGATAAATGGGACCTCATAAAGCTAAAAAGCTTCTGTTCATCAAAAGAGATGGTCTCTAAACTGAAGGGAACACCCACAGAGTGGGAGAAAATACTGGCCAACTATACAGCAGACAAACGACTGATAACCAGAATATATAGGGAACTTAAAAAACTAAACTCTCCCAAAACCAATGAACCAATAAAGAAATGGGCAAGCGAACTAAACAGAACTTTCTCGAAAGCAGAAATTCAAATGGCCAAAAAACACATGAAAAAATGCTCACCATCTCCAGCAATAAAGGAAATGCAAATTAAAGCCACACAAAGATTTCACCTCACCCCTGGTAGAACAGCCATCATCAGCAACACCACCACCAATGGGTGTTGGCGAGGATGCGAGGAAAAAGGAACCCTCTTACACTGTTGGTGGGCATGTAGATTAGTACAACCACTCCAGGAGAAAATTTGGAGGCTACTTAAAAGGCTAGACATCGATCTACCATTTGATCCAGCAATACCACTCTTGGGGATATACCCAAAAGACAGTGACACAGGTTACTCCAGAAACACCGGCACCACCCATGTTTATTGCGGCACTATTCTCACAATAGCCAATTCATGGAAACAGCCAAGATGCCCCACCACTGACGAATGGATTAAGAAAATGTGGTCTCTATACACAGTGCAATTTTATGCAGCCAGGAAGGAGAACGAAATGTTATCATTTGCTGGTAAGTGGATGGAATTGGAGAACATCATTCTGAGTGAGGTTAGCCTGGCCCAAAAGACCAAAAATCCTATGTGCTCCCTCATATGTGGACATGAGATCAAGGGCAAACACAACAATGGGATTAGACTATGAGCACAGGATAAAAGCGAGAGCACCCAAGAGAGGGGTGAGGATAGGTAAGACACCTAAGAAACTAGCTAGCGTTTGTTGCCCTTAACACAGAGAAACTAAAGCAGATACCTTAAAAGCAACTGAGGCCAATAGGAAAAGGGGAACAGGTACCAGAGAAAAGGTTAGATCAAAAAGAATTAACCTAGAAGGTAACACCCACGTACAGGAAATCAATGTGAGTCAATGCCCTGTATAGCTATCCTTATCTCAACCCGCAAAAACCCTTGTCCCTTCCTGTTATTGCTTATACTCTCCCTACAACAAAATTAGAAATAAGGGCAAACGAGTTTCTGCTGGGTATTGAGGGAGGGGGAGAGGGAGGGGGCGGAGTGGGTGGTAAGGGATGGGGGTTGGGGGGCAGGGGGGAGAAATGAACCAAGCCTTGTATGCACCTATGAATAATAAAAGAAAAAGAAAAAACAAAGAATTTTTAAAGTGGATCACACCCACACCCCCGTGACACACACCCCACACACAGACTCTATCCCAGTGAAAAACAACAAAGTAACAAACTAAGCTACTAAAGCAGAAAACACACCTAAAGCCAGCGAGGAGGGCACACACATGTCATTCCTGCACCTGTGGGGCTGAGACAGGGGGACCCTAGTTACCAGGTCAGCATGAGCTACAGGGCGACACTCTCCTTCGAAAAGCCAACAAGTCCCCTCCAGGGTCTCAGGCCAAGAATCCCAGACACCCAGGAGGCAGACAAAAGGCAGGATCACAGTTCAAGGGGTCTGAGGCAAAAACCTTGCTACCATAACCTCAAGGAGAAAAACTTGCTGCGCGGGGCAGCAGGCGCCTGTCACCGCAGCTTCCCAGGCAGCACAGAGTGGTCAGGAGGACGGTCACTGTCCATGACTGCCCAGGCCCAAAGGTACAGTCCCTCACCTGAAAATACCAAACCAACCTCCATCAGAGAACCGATTTAGGAATACATACCTACGTGTACCTAGGACCACAAACACCTTTACAACTACATACCTAGTTACAGAAATACACAAAGACCCAAATGCATAAAAAAAGAAACGGAGGTGTCGGTCCGGGAGAAAGTAACACACCGCTCAAAGGTCTAAGGGGTTCCCCTGCGAGAGCAGACTGCTAAGCTACAAAATGCCTGGCCCTCATGGCAAACCCATTTCTCTGCCCCTCACACAAACCAACACGTCTCATCCAGAGGCAGAATTGGACCCAGAAGCAAAGCCAGGAAGGCAAGCAAGCAAGCCAGCAAGCAAACAAGCAAGCTAGGAGAGGGAACTCACCTGGAGGTTGACAGGCTTCCGAATACTTGGCAACTTGACACAAACCCCTGGCCGGCCGCAGGCAAGCCGCCTTGAAGCGCCTGCCTCGCCGCCTCCCTCCAGGGCCGGCCGCTAGTGAGGTTCGCCACCGCCCCAGCGGGGGCAGGCGCCTTCCCGCCAGCACGGCTCTCCCAGCGCCGGTGGCTCTGGCACACGGAGCTGCGCGAACGTCCTCCCCCACGCGGCCCGCTCCACAGCGCTGAGGGCCCAAGCCCTGGCTGCTCCAGCCCACCCGGCCGGGTCCCCTTGCTCACTCACCCGCGAGGCTGGTCGGTTCTCAGGTCCTCCGCGTGCGTGCGCGCGCGTGCGCGCCCGTGCGCGCCCGCGATGCCTGGCCGCTCAGGGCGGCAAAGGCCCTAGGTGGGACTCCCTCAGGCGGCCGGCAGGCAGCCTAAAAAAGACAAGCCTGTCAGAAGACAGCTTCAAGCGCTGCCCAGAGCTCAGCTGCATGGCGCATGGCGGGGAGGGGTGGGGGGTGGGGGGGGGTAAACGTCCCAAACACCGGACTTGGCCTGCCCAGAAGGACCCATTGCCTCTCTCCCAGAGCAAGAGCACCAGGAGCCCTCCTCTTCTCTGCATTTCTCCTGGAGTCCCCTGGGCTTGGGTGGCCTGCAGGGACCTGGAGCCCAGCTCCGACCCCTCCCCTACCCTCCCCAGCTCTGCAGGGCCCACCTCCCTCCACTGGCCATCCACTCCCCTGCCCCACCCCCACCCGCCCTCCCTCAACAGCCAGGGCCAGCCCAGGAGGCTGAGAGGGAGGCTTGGTGGGATCCTTTACCCAAAACTGCCTCTGTCTGCTGTGCACAAACACAGCACTTCACAGATCAGGGCCAGGGCACCTGCCTCAGCTCACTCGAACCCACCAGCCAAGGAACCTGCTCAGCCCTGCCCTCCTCCCCCAATGCTTTGGTCTCCCCTAAGTTTTCAAAATTGCACCACTCATTCTTTCCAAGGTCCCCCACACTCCCTGGACATTTTCCAATCCTCTCCTCCTCTTTGCTCCCAGCACCTCCACGCTATACTCCAGGAGATCCCCACCGTCCCCACCTCACCTTAGAGCAGATCCATGCCTGATGAAGGAAGTCATCCGAGTGTAGTGAAATAAAACTCCTTCTACGTGAAACGGGCCTCCGAGTGATGCTTCTTACCACGTCTTGCCAACCACGCAACCCCATCCCTGCATGCAAAACCAGACAAACACATGAGTTCACCAAGGCGTGGCCACCTACTCTAAGGCTTCCCTACTTTACAACCCTGCAGGGCCACAAGGACCCCCTGGGGCTGTAGGAAGTCAGAAATACCAAGAGCTCATGGTGTCTGCTAGTATGGCGGGGAGAGGGCAGGGGGCTTGGGGCACCATGACTCAAATGTACCTTCACTGCTTCTTCAGGAGCGGTGACCATGGTTTCCACTACCAAAGTCCAGGGAAGGACGAATTAACACGCACACTGGGGGAACTAAGGAAAAGTACCATTTAACCACACCATTTGGAAGCCTGAAATACCCAGGGGACAGGGGGTCTTGGGGCCCGGGGTCGGCAATGTACACACTGCTTCTTCCACAGTGGTGACAACGGATTCTACGAACATCTAGAGAAGAACGAATTGAAATGCACACTTCAGGAAGTTAAAGCAAAGAACACTGTTTGGACATCTGGGGGGAGGGAGGGGGGAGGCCAAGGAAAAAGGAAGGAGAGCATCCAGGAGAAGGTTCAAAGAAACAACCCTGCTCGGAGAGTCTAGGAGCAGCATAGGAATTCTAAGTCCTGAAAACTCCAGGACAGGAGGTCAGAGGGTAAGGGAGAGCAAGGTGAGGAGGTGACCACAAAGAGGTGAGGTGGACTCCCTGCAGGGAAACAGTGAGGAAGCCCTTGGTACACTCACATTAACCTTCATCAGGAAGACAGGTCTGTCCAGTAGGTACAGCCTGTGTGTGGTCGGGTGCTTGTGGCATGGGGGAGGGTGAATGAGGGTGAGTAGAGAAGGCTATATGCCAGAGGGACTGCACTGCATACACGTGTGAGAAAGAGAAAAGAGACGCTTCCGGCCAGACCGCTGCCTTAAGTGGGGCCCTAGGGGACCCTAAGGGGGCGGGGGGACAGTCAAACCAGTGGACCCCACAGGCCAGGCCGATTTAGAATTTTTAAAATGGATCACACCCACACCCCCACGACACACACCCTACACACAGAATCTATCCCAGTGAAAAACAACAAAGTAACAAACTAAGCTACCCAAGCACAAAACACACCTAAAGCCAGCGAGGAGGGCGCACACATGTCATTCCTGCCCTTGTGGGGCTGAGACAGGGGGACCCCAGCTACCAGGTCGGCATGAGCTACAGGGCAAGCTCTCCTTCTAAAAACCAACAAGTCCCCTGCAGGGTCTCACGCCTAGAATCCCAGACACCCAGAAGGCAGACAAAAGGCAGGATCACAGTTAAAGGGGTCTGAGGCCAAAACCTTGCTAGCTTAAGCTCCAGGAGAAAACTTGCTGCCTGTGGCAGCAGGCGCCTGTCACCGCAGCTTCCCAGGCAGCACGGAGTGGTCGGGAGGATGGTCACTGTCCATGACTGCCCAGGTCCAAAGGGAGAGTCCCTCGCCAGAAAATACCAAACCAACCTTCCTCAGAGAACCGAGTCAATGAATACATACCTACATACACCTAGGACCACAAATACGTTCACAACTACCTACTGAGTTACAGAAATACACAAAGACCCAAACGCATAAAGAAAGAAAGAAAGGTGTCCGGGAGAAATTAACACGACCCTAAAAGGTCTAAGGGGTTCCCCTGCAAGAATACACAGCCAAGCTACAAAATGCCTGGCCCTGATCGCAAACCCATTTCTCTGCCCCTCACACAAACCAACACACCTCATCCAAAGGCACAAGTGTGCCAGGAAGCAAAGTCAAGCCAGTTTCACCATTCCCCCAGCTTGCCAAGCCCGTTAGAAACACGGACAGACTACAGAGCAAGGCGAACAAGACCAAAGCCTCCTGCCCTTTGGAACAAGAGCCCAGGGAGCCCAGGCACCCATCACAAGCCAGGAAAGCCAGCAAGCAGACAAACAAGCAAGCTAGGAGAGGGAACTCACCTGGAGGTTGGCAGGCTTCCGAATACCGAATACTGGGGAACTTGACACAAACCCCTGGCCTGAGGCAAGCCGCCGCCTTGAAGCGCCTGCCTAGCCGCCGCCGCCGCCGCCGCCGCCGCCCCCGTCCCGGGCCAGCCGCTAGGGAGCTGCGCCACCGCCCAGGCGGGTGCAGGCGCCTTCCCGCCAGCACGGGTCTCCCAGCAGCGGTGGCGCTGCCGCACCTAGCTGCTGCCCGAACGTCCTCCCCTCCCAGTGGCCCACTCCACAGCGCCGAGGCCCCAAGCCCTGGCTGCTGCAGCCCATCCGGCCGGGTCCCCTTGCTCACTCACCCGCGAGGCTGGTCGGTTCTTGGGTCCTCCGTGTGCGCGCGCGTGCGCGCCCGCGATGCCTGGCCGCTCAGGGCGGCAAAGGCCCCAGGGGGGACTCCCTCAGGCGGCCGGCAGGCAGCCTAAAAAAGACAAGCCTGTCAGAAGACAGCTTCAAGCGCTGCCAAGAGCCCAGCTGCAAGGCGCATGGGGAGGCGGGGCGGGGGGCGGGGAGTAAAGGTCCCAAACACCGGACTTGGCCTGCCCAGAAGGACCCACTGCCTCTCTCCCAGAGCAAGAGCACCAGGAGCCCTTCTATTCTCTGCATTTCTCCAGGAGTCTCCTGGGCTTGGGTGGCCTGCAGGGACCTGGAGCCCAGCTCTGACCCCCAGCTGCAAGGCCTCCTCCCATTTGGAACTTGAACCCAGGGAGCCCAGGCAATCTTCAGAAGACAACCCAAGCTATCAAAAAAGCTAGTAGAGGGAAATGACCTGGAGATTGAAAACAACTTACAGTATTTCTCCCCTAAGTTTTCAAAATTCAACAATTAAATCTTTCCAAGTGTTCCCCACACAACCAGACATTTTCAAATGCTCTCCTCCTCTTTGCTCCCAACACCTGCATGCTAAACTCAGCAGATCCCTACTTTCCCCAGTGCACCTTCGAGCAGATCCATGGGTGATGAAGGAAGTCATCTGAGGGTACTAAAAGAAAAGTTGTTCTATGTCAAATGGTCACCTGACGTGTGTTTCTTACCATGTCTTGCCAACCATGCAATACCACCCCTGCATGCAAAACCAGGCAAGTAGATGTGTTCACCAAGCGAGGTCTTCCACTGTAAGGTTTCCCCTCTTTACAAACCTGGAGGGCCACAAGGACCTTCTGTGGCTGTTGCAAGTCAGAAATATCAAGAGCTCCTGGTGTCTGCCAGTCTGGCGGGAAAAGGTCAGGGCTTTTGAGGGTCCAGGAATTAAATGTATATTCACTGCTTCTTCCAGAGCAGTGAGCATGAGTTCTTCTATGAATGGCCAGCGAAGAATGAATTAAAATGTACACTAAGGGAACTAAATGAAAAATACAATTTATATACACTCTGGATATTCGGGGTTTGAGAAAGGACAAGGGAAGGTTCTCATGAAGAATATGGTTCAAAGAAAGGTCTGTGCAGGGATAGCATAGGAGCAGCATATGTACTAAAACTCCTGAAAATTTCGTAGCTGGATTTCGGAGATAAGGGAGAGTGAAGATAGGTGTTGAACACAACAAGCTTAAGTTGACTCACTGCAGGGACTTTCTGAGAAACCACTTGGTACACTCACACTAACATTCATAGGAAAGATGGGTCTGTCTTAGGTACAATATTATGTGTGTTTGAGTACTTGTGGGATGGGGGTGAGTGAGTGAGGGAGATTAAAATAAGGCAATAAGTTAGATGGACTGCAAATACTTGTAAGGAGCAGAAAAAAGAAACTTCCTGCCAATGCCATCATTGGGTCTGAGAGGGACTCAGACAGGAGGGGAATGGGTGGTGGTGGCGGGGCATCAAGCAAATGGACCATACAGGCCAATTTGAAGTTGTCACAATGCATCTGCCCTCCAAAAAAAATTTATCCTAATAATAAGAACAAAAACGTTAACAAACTAAACTAAATCAGAAAGCAGCACACCAAAACCAGCAGGGATGGAGCACACTTGTCATCCCTGAATTGGGGGACTGAGGCAGGAGGATCCAAGCTTCCAGATGAGCCTGAGATGCAGGGCAAACCTCTCCTTCTAAAAAGCAACAAGTCCTGTCCAGGGTCTCAGGCCTAGATTCCCAGACACCCAGAAGGCAGACAAAAGGGTGTTCAAAGGGTCTGAGGCAAAAAGTTTCTCTTAACACATCTCAACCAAGAAGAGCTGCCCATGGCTGCAGGCTACTGTCACCACAGCTACCCAGGAAGCAGGAAGTGTTCAGAAGGGGGATCACTGTCCACTGCTGCGCAGACCCAAAGGGAGAGACCTTCGCTCAAAAAAACCAAAGTAACCTTCATCAAGGTAGTAAATAAATGGATACATGCATGCACACATGTATAAGTGAATAAATACATACGTACATATGTACATACGTACATGCATAAATAAATAAACACCAAACTGCATTAAGAAATAAATTAAGGTGTCTAGGGACAAATAACAAATCCCTAAAAGGTCTAAGGTGTCCGCCTCAAGGAATACACTGCTAACCTAGAAAATGCCTGGCCCTGATTTCAAACCCCTTTCTCTGTCCCTCCCACAAAGCAACACAGTTCATCTATCCATACATAGACCTGTCCAAGGAACCAAAGTCAACTCATTTTCTCCATTCACTCATGTTTTATAGCCTGCAATAACCATGGACAGACTACAGAGCAAGCCAAAGAAGAGCAAAGCATCCTGCCACTTGTAAATTCAGCTCAGGAACCCCAGGCACCCATCAGAAGCCAAGCCAAACCCAACAAAGCAAGCAAGCAAGCTAGGAAAGGGAACTGACCTGGATGCTCAGAGGCTTCCCAGTCCTGGTGAGTGTGAAACAAGCGCCTGGCCTGTTGCAACCCTGGTTGAAGTGCTTGTGGGGCCACAGCTGCCCTCCCAGGCTGCTAGTGAGGTTCAGCACCACCCCAGCAGCTCTGTGGAGGGGTGCCTGGTCCTTCCCACCAGCAGCTGGTGTCCTGTGACCTTCCAGAATTCTAAAGTGGGGAATCCTTGCTGCAGAAGGCAGCACTTTTGTGAACTCATGATTTCCTGGTTTTCCATGCAAGCAGGGACGTTTTGGCATTGCTGGCAAGATCTAGTGAGGAGCAGCAGTCATGTGCTAATTTGATTTTCAAGGAATTCTATTATACTACACCTGGATGATTTCCCTAATCCCGCGGGGATCTGCTTTAAGGTACAGTGGGAAAGTAGGGATCTTGTGGAGTTCAGCTTGCCACTTTTGGTAGCAAAGATGGGGAGAGGATTTGAAAAGGTCTTAGGGGTGGGGGCAGGCTTGGAAAAAAATTAATTCTTTTGTTTTCAAAAGTTAAGGGAGATCTAATCATTGGGGGAGGAGGGCAGGGCTGAGCAGGTTCCTTGGCTCTGTTTGAGTGAGGTCAGTCAGGTGCCCTGGCACTGATCTGTGAAGTGCTGGGTTTCTGCACTGCAGAGCAAGTTCTGGGCAAAGGAGTCCCCCCCTCTCCTGGGCTGTCCAGGGCCCTGCAGGGAGCTCAACCAGGGGTTCCGGGTGGGGCAGAGGAGTGAATGGCAGGTGGAGGGAGGGGGGCCCTGCAGAGCTGGAGTTGGGCTCCAGGTGGCTGCAGGCCACCCAAGCCTGGCGGTCTCCTGGAGAACTGCATAGAGGTCTAGGGCGCTTGGCCTGGTTGTCTCAGTGATCAGCGATGGGTCCCCGCCAGGTCAGCACAGTCCAGATGGGAGGTACCTTTACACAATGCATCTGGGCTTCTGCAGCATGGAAGACTGGTATCTGACAGGCTTCTGTTTGTAGGCCCCCAGGTGCCTTAGGGAACACTCCCTGTGTCCTCTGCGCCCTGAACTGCATCACATCAAAGGGAGCTGGAGACCTCCCTGCGACCTGCATCACAGGTGAGTGAGAAAGGGGACCTGGTTGGGCTGCTGCAGCCGGGGCTTGGGCACCCAGTGCTGCAGTGGGCCCTGTGGGGAGGACATTTGAGCAGCTAGGTGGGCTGGCACCAGCGCCGCCCTATGCACTAGGCTGGCTGCTGCTGGCGGGAAGGACCAGGCACCCCCACCCCCACCCCCGCTGCTGGGGTGGTGGCGAATCTCTCTAGCTGCAGAATTGGGCTCCAGGTCGCTGCAGGCCACCCAAGCCTGGAGATCTCCTGGAGATCTGCAGAGAGGTGTAGAGCATCCTGCACTCTCGAGATGGGCCATGAGTCCTGCCAGGCAGGTCACGACCAGGAGGCAGGTACCTTTTTCCCAGTGCGTCTGAGTTCTGCAGCACGGAAGCTGGCATCTGACAGGCTTCTCTTTGTAGGCAGCTGGCTGGCTGCCTCAGGGAATCCTCCCTTTGGCCTTTTCAGCCCTCAGCTTGGGTCGCATAGCAAGTGCACGCGGCGCTGCAAACAGACCAGCATCATGTAACCGGTGAGTGAGCAAGGGGACCAGGATGGGCTGCTGCAGCCAGAGCTTGGGCACTCAGGGCTCTGGAGTGGGCCCCACGGGATGGGACTTTTTGACTGCTAGGCTGGCCTGCATCTGCGTCGCCACCACGGTGCTACCCATCCTGGAGGCAAGGACCAGGCAGCCCCGCTGGCGCTGTGGCGAAACTCCCTCGGCGGCTGGCCAGGAAGTGCGGCCCCTCAGGCTCTTTGACAAGGGTTGCCTCAGGCCAGGAGCTTCTTTCAAACACCCAAGCACTGGGAAGCCTCTGAGCCTCCAGCTCAGTTCCCTCTCCTTGCTTGCTTGCTTGCTTGCTTGCTTGCTTGCTTGGCTTGCCTTGACTTCTACTGGGTGCCCGGGGTTCCTGGGCTGTTTTTCTAAGTGGCAGGATGCTTTGTTCTTCTTTGGCTTGCTCTGTGTAGCCTGTGTGTGTTTCTGACGGGCTGTGAAACATGAGTGAATCGAGAAAATGAGTTAACTTTGGTTCTTTGGACAATTGTGCATATGGATGAGGTGTGTTGGTTTGTGGGAGGGGAGGAAAAGGGGTTTGAAATCAGGGCAAGGCATTTTCTAGGTTAGCAGTCTATTCTTGCAGGCGGACCCCTTAGATCTTTCAGGGTTTTGTTCTTTTTTCCCCTGGACACCTTTACGTTATTTCTTTACATAGTTTGGGTCTTTATTTATTTAAGTACCTATGTATCTGTAAACGTATTTATGTAGGTATGTTTCATTTATTCACTTCTCTGATTAAGGTTTCTTTGATATTTTTGGGCGAGTGTCTCTCCCTGTGGGCCTGGGCAGTCAGTCGTGCAGAGTGACACCCCCTTTTCTGAACACTGCTGCCTGGGTTGCTGTGGTGACAGTGGCCTGCTGCCATGCATGCACAACTTTTCTTCCTCCAGATGCCTTGTAGCAAAGTGTTTGCCTGAGCCTGCCTTGAACTATGATCCTCCCTTTTATCTGCCTTCTGGGCAGCTGAGAATCTAGGCCTGAGACCCTGGAAAGGACTTCTTGGTTTTTGGAAAGAGAGTTTTGCCCTGTATCTCAGGCTGACCTGGGAGCTAAGGTCCTCCTGCCTCAGCCCCCCAAGTGCAGGAATGACATGTGTGCTCCCTCCCTGCTGGCTTTAGGTGTGATTTCTGGTTGAGTAGTTTAGTTGGGTTTTTCTTTTTTTAATTTTGATATCTTCTTATTCTCCTTCTTCCTTTTCTTCTTCTTCTTCAGATAGAATGTCGCTCTGTAGGTCAGGCTGACCTCGAAGTTGGGTTCTTCCTGCCTCCATCCCACAAGTGCAGGAATAAGAGGTGAGCTCCATCCCAGCCGGTTTGTGTTATGGGTACTTTTGGTTTTGTTTTGTTTGTTAAGTTGTTTTTATCAAGATAAGTTCTTCATACAGGGAGGAATCCTTGGGACAATTGCAAATAGAGTTGTACTGTACATCATGGGTTAGAGCATGCCCACACTCCCTCCCTATAGCCTCCTCCCAGCCCCACTTAAAGCAATTCCAAGAGGTTTCTTTTTTGTCTTTCATAGAAGCAGATAAAGTCCCTCCACCATATACCACAACCCTCATCTTCTTCATTCGCTCTCCCCATGCCACACGTACACCACCACACATATACCCTACTTATTTTATGGTCCTCTCTTTCCTTATCAAGATTGAAGTGAATGTTCCAAGGCTTTCTAGGTGTGTGCCCACTGGCTGTGAGTCCACTTTCCTTTGGGCTGTTCAACTTCTGTTGCTCTCCCACTCCATATTTTTCAGTAGCTTTGGGGACACATCTTAGGATGCAGTACCTGCACAGATGATAAGATGTGCCTTGTTATTGATGTTCTCTCCTTCTCGATGCCTATCCCACCCTCCCTGACTTCCATACAGTGTACTTTTGTGTATGTTTCCTTATGTTCTTTCACTCCCTGAAGGGTACTGTTTTCTGAGGCCTCTGGATATTGGCAGAAGACACGGTGAAACCTTTCTAAGAAAGCAGGGATGCAATAAAGATCCTCCCCCTCTCCTGGCTCCTCATCCCACCTACCCCCTACTTCAAGACTTGCAGGCACTCTTTTGTGCTTCTGCTAACCCCCAAGGCGGCATTATGGCCCTGGAGAATTCTGCAGTAGTAAATCCTTGTGTGGAAAGCAGCACTCTGGTGAACGCCTATGTTTTCCTGATTTTTGTGTGCAGGGAAGGATGTTTTTGCAATAGTTGAGAGACCAGGTAAGAGGCACTACACACTGGGTCATGTCATTTTGAATGGATTTTATTATGAAACACCTTTGTGATTTGCTTCATCCATTGGGGATCTGGGTTAAGGGATAGTGGGAAACTGGGGTACTTCCAGAATGTAGCATCCTGTTTTGCGTATTGATGTCAGGGAGAGGATTTAAAGTTTTCATGGGGTGGGTGCTTAGATCAAAGGAATTCTTTCATTATGGACAATGAAGGAAGGCTTAATTATGGGGAGATGAGGGCCAGGCTTGGCAGGTTCCTGGGAGGGGCTGGAGGGTGATCATTTGGAGCCCTGGTCCTGAGCGCTGATCTGTCAAGTGCTGGCAGTGTGCACTGCAGAGCCAGGGACTGGGCACTGGACTTGCCCTCTCCTGGGCTTCCCTGGGATGACCTGCCAAGTGCCCTGCTGGGAGCAGCCATAAGAGGGAGTGGATGGCAGGTGGAGGGAGCGGGCACCTGCAGAGGGAGGGGATGCTCCCCTCCCCCCGCAGCCCAGGACTCCAGGTCTTCCTGAGACCAGCAGAGAAGTCTGGGCCACCTGGCACTCTGCCACTCCACAGAGTTCTGAGATGGGTCCTGCCCAGCAGGCAGAGCCCAAGGGGGCAGTACCTTTTGTCCTAGGAGTCTGGGCTGCAGCTTTGGCCCAGACAGGCATAGGCGGGTGTTTCACAGGTCTTCTCTTCCTAGGCTGCATGCCTGCCTGCCTTGGTGAACCCTGCCTGAGTCCTTTCTGAACCTTCCTCAGAATGACAGGAGATCTAATTATTGCAAGAGGCTGACTCTGCTTTTCAGGGTCCTTGGAGGGGTTCTGACTGCCCACCCTGTATTTTTCAGTAGGTTTCGATACATATCCATGTGTCCTGCACACATGTTAAATTCTAACATATTTTTATGCTCTCTCTTTTCCTTGTGGTATTGGCTGCTTGCAGTGCTTCAGGTCCAGTTTGGGCTGTGGGTTTTCGCTCCCCAGGTTCTTGGCCCTGGAGACCAGTGGAGGGTTTGCCATATTGTGGAGTTTGCATGGCTTGTGCTGTCTGTGTGAGTGTTATGTTTTCCAGATTATTGCATCACTGGCATGGTCGCAGTCTTGCAGGCATCTCTTCCTATTCTTGGTGAATCCTTCCTGTGTCCATTGGACCCTTACTTACATCATGGTGAGTTGTGGACAGGAGTCTCTTGTGGTTAAGAGGGCCAGGAAATGCTTCTGCAGCCTATGTAGTAGGAGTAAGATAGCATAGGAAAGAGTCGTAAGTCCATTTTAAATTGGGAACAGAGAAATTATTGATAATTGATTTTATTTGCTATATTTTGATCCCAAATATAGGTAAAAATGCACATTTTGAGAACTCTAATAGGACACCATTGCAAAAAGAAGTTTAAAAATAAATTCAATGGTCCTTGCCTTCCATCCCCATGCATTTAAAGTAGAGAGAATTTTTAGAAAACTAACATCGACCTTCTTTTAATTTATTGTGCATTCCCTATAGTTCATATGTTATTTGATCCTTTTAGTCTTTTATGAGACTTTTCCTCAGAGCTCTTGAGCTCAGAGGAGCTCAGAGGAGCTCAAGAGAAGTGATTTCCCCCAGTGTTGTGGGAATCTCAAGTTGAAATACTGGACACTGAGGCAGTTTAGCAGGAAGCAAAGTTTTATTGTGTCAACACAGACTCAGCATACTCCTGTCCAAAGGCAGAGAGCCCTGAGAACAAAGGGGTCTCACCTTATATACCCTTGTAAGCAGGTTACAGAAGCAAAAAGCAAAGCTCACCCCACATACTGCCACATGTGATTTTATTGGCTATTTCATTCCCCCAGTGCTATGTGACCTTTTTAATGTTTTAATTTTTTAAGATTTATCTCTTTGCTTTGCCATCCCTTCCCTTGCCTCTTTATCAGAACGCAGCCTGTCTGTTTCTCTTCTTGTCCTCCTCCCTGTTACACCAGGAGAGCACTCATTGTCCCTACTCCCCCACCCTGGACTTAGGAAAGGTGAAAGTAGAAGGGTAAAGGGCAAGAATTCTTGCAAAGCAATCCTGGGTTTTCTAATGTCTAAGGATATAAGATTCACCTGATTTAGTTTAATCAAACAAAGTAGAAATATAGACCGATTCACCACAATATCTATCTTGGGTAACTATTGAAAAGTATGTGAACAGTGTGCATCTGTGATCTCAGTTAATCATCAAAAATCATACTACCTAAAGTCTATTATTATTCTCACTTTCCAGATGGGAAAATGAAAAGCCCACAGCTCTAAAGTGTAACTTGTCCAAAGCCAGAGCTGTGACTCAGTTAGGCCATCTGATTCCTTTACAGTCCCTTCACCTGTTGTATGCCATACTATCCCTATAGCACCTCAAGGATCTCTTAAGGCAATTTTCATTCTGTAAAGTGTGCAGTGGGCCTGGAATAGAAAAGAAAGGAAAGCACTCTTCTTGCCAGCAAAGACCAGCAATTTGACAGAAAAAAGTTTGTTCAGGCCACACTTTGGAGTAAGTTCTAATGATAGAAGTTTTCCTCCTGGATCCTCTGACTCCTGCCTCATGCTCTTTCTATAGGACAGTGATTTTGACACTTTTGGAAGATCTTACTTTGAAACTTGTGCCCCTTTCCTAGATTTAGCATTTCTTGCCTTGAAACATTAAAGAAGAACAGGTACTATTGAACTACCAGTCAAACAGCTTCTGTGTGTACGTTTGCATTCAAATTATTTAATTTGAAAGAGTAATACTGCCAATAGAGCTAGATTATCTTGTGTTTAAAATGCTGTTGTTTTTCAGTGTTTTAAGATGGAACACCAAGGGGGAACGTCTGGAGGGTAAAGGAAGAAATGAGAGCCCAGTAGACTCTGAAAAACAACTTTTCTTCAGGTACTTTGGCTATGAATTTTAAAAACCTACTTTGCTACCCAGCGAGTAGCAAAGGGATTGTGCTGCTTGTGAGAAGGTGTGGTAGCGTTTTTGCAGGTTCTCTGCTGGGTTCAGTGTGCCGATCTAGAAACGGTGTTTTTCTCATTTGCAGAAGGTAACTATAACCAGGCCTCATTGACAAACGAAGGGTCATTATACAGGCTCTTGGACTCTTTTCACCTAAATGTTACATACTTATAGTGCCCTGCTGTATGGCCCCAGATACAGGCTTAGAGTCATCTTCTGCCAGAATTTGCTGTGCAGAGCCATAAGCTTCCCATTTTTCAGCATCAGCTAGGCCAGTATGAATGGATTAGGACCTTGTCTCCCAGTGATGATAACACCTCAGACTTTGGCTGGCCCTGTGAACTACCTATTTCTTAATTGCTGGAGTTGTTTTGATTTTTAACTAAATGCAAATCTGTAGATTCTCTCCTCCCTCATCCCCCACATTGAAAAACAATGCTTTTGACATTGTTTCTAGAAATTTAAATTAAAGATGATGGTACTATCCAGAATTCTTTTATTTCTGAACATGACAATAGATTCCGTTTATATAGTCACAAGATCAGAACATTTACCCTCTAAGTTTAGAGTGTTGACTCCAAGGTTGTTAATCAATACCATCAGAAACTTTTCCAGTTGACATGTACCACATTTTGTTGTATGGGGGTGTTTGGTGCACACCTGTGTGTGCACAGTCATTGTCCTACAGTATCAGTGTCTGCCTAATTTAGGAGAATTACATTCCTGGCTCTGTGGGAGGGGAAGAGTATAGAAAGCAATATGAAACAGTAGCCCTCATTTTGTTTCAAATTACAGACTTGTGTTAATTGTTCTCCAAACTGGGTTTTATTCTCAAAATTAAAAAAATTTTTCTCTTTTGGATTTAATGAAGTATTGTGAATGGAAGTCAGCGTGACATGATGAGAGATGTTAGACTGATGAAAAATGTGCAGCCTGATTTAAAGTCAAACTGAACCCTTTCAAACATATTTTAACCCTTTTAAACATATTTTAGATGCAAAACCTCCTACTTTCTGTGTTAAGCTCTGATAGAAAAAAAGCCGACATCCAATGTATTTGTAATACAACCTATGCGGTCAGGCAATGGCAGTGAAGTGTACTGGGTGGTGTAAAGTGACCTATGAATTCTTTTACCTCAGTTTTGGACTCCTGATATCTGATGGACAAGTCATGCTTAGGGTGTACATGGCCAGGAGGAAGCCAGGGAATCCTAGTCTTGATTAACAAGCGTCAGCATGTTTTTCTATTCTTTGATTTGCTCCTCAAGCCAACCATGTTTAGAAAGGGTTTCAAAAATCAATGCAGAAATCGGTTTACTTTTGTTCTCTGGGCCGGGCTGTGCAGGATCCCTAGTGGGACTTGAGAGAGGTGAATCAGGTGCCCTCCCCCGATCTGTGAAGTAGTAGATGGGGGCAAATCAGAGCTGTGGCCTCAGCGAGGAGGCTCCCTGTCCTGGTCTCCCCTGGCTCTGGCTGTCAAGGGCCCTGCGGAGAGCTGCAGCAGGGGCAGCCAGGCTAGGGAAGTGGGTGGTAGGTGGAGGGAGTGGGCACCTGCAGAGCTGGGGGGCCACATTGTGCTGGAGTAGCTGCTGCCCAGAGTGCACGGTCCCTGAGAGAAAGCAGCTGAGAAGTCTGGGCCACCCGGTACTCCTTCATGTTCAGAGGGGCATGGATCCTGCTTGGCCGAATCCAGGTGGTGGTACCTTTTCCACAGTGCTTCTGGGCTTCAGTAAGGCTGGCTTGGGTTTCTGATAGGCTTTACTTCCTTAGGCTGCCTGCTGCCATGGCGACTCTTCCCTGTGTCCTTTGCCACCCTGTCTTGCATCCCAGGAAACTGCAGACCAACTTTAGAGGTGAGTAAGGGGACCTGGAAGGGCTGTGGCAGCAAGTGGCTGGGGACTCGGGCATGTAGGGGACCATGCAGGCAAGTTGACACAGTTAGGTGGGCCAGCCCTGTGCTGCAGGGGCTAGTATCTAAGACCAGGCACCTGCTAGGTAGGCTATGAACCTCACCAGCAGCCTGGGAATATGGCCGCCTTGGACATGCATCTCCCAGGTTAGCTTGCCCTTGATGGGGGGGGGGGGAGCAAGGAAGCCTCCGAGGCTCTTGGGCTCCTGGCTTGCTTGGTGTGCTTGGCTTCTCAGCAGGTACCAGGGAATTGTTTTCCAAGTGTCTGCAGGATTTTCCCTTCTTTGGCTTGCTCTTTAATATATGTCCATGTTCATTAAGAGTTTGAAAAATAAATTGAGAAAATTAGTTGACTTTGTTCTTTGAACATTATTGCATACAGATGAACAGTATTATTTACATTGGTTTTTCTGGGAGATGGGAGGTGTTAGATATCAGGGCCTGGCATTTTCTAAGTAGACACTTTCTCCCTTTGGCTTTGCTCCTAATTCTTTCAGGATTTTGTTATTTATTCATTTTTACTTTTATTTCTTTCTTTATGTTTTTGTTTATTTACTTCTGTGTTTATTTTTACTTTCATTATTTTTGGTATCAGTGCTCTCACTTTTGGTCTGGGCAAGGTGGACAGTGATCCTCCTTCTATAACTTTTTGCTTCTTGTGTCTCTGTGGTGACAGGTGCCTGCTGCCATGTGCAAATTTTCTTGATTGAGATGAGGTCTAGGAAAAATTTGCCCCAGATGGCCTTAAAGTGATCCTCTGGGTGTCTTTCTTTTGGGTAGCTGAAATTAGAGGTGTGAGACCCTGCACAGGGCTTGTTTGCTTATCGAGGTAGACCTTTGCCTTCAGCTCAGGCTGACTTGGAACTTGGGATCTTCATGCCTCAGTCTCTCAAGTGCAGGGATTACACACGTGCTCCATCCCAGCTAGCTTAATGTGTTTTTAAATTTTAGTTTCATGTTTAATTTTTTTTGCCAGTATAGATTGTTTGTGTACAGCAGATTCATTGGGACAATTCCAAATAGACTTATGCTGCACGTTGGATAGATAGCCCCCACTGCCCTTTCCCCTGGACCCACTCTCAGCCCCACTTAAAGCCATTGCAAGAGGATTCTTTTTTCTCTTTTATATAAGTATATGAAGTTCATCCACCATATGCCCCTCCCTGAATCTCCTTCATTCACCCTCCTCACATGTACCCTATCACATATACACTGTCCCTATTTGACAGTCCAGTCAATCCTTATGAATATTTAAATGAATCTTCCAAGGGGTTTCTCAATGTGTCTCTTCTGTAAGTCAATATTACCTTGGTCTGTTCAACTCCTTCCATTGCTCTCCCTTCCTTTTTTACCCCCATCCTGTATTTTTCAGTAGCTTTCAATACATATCCTTATATCCTTTACCTGCTGTTAGGATTTACCCTCTTGTTAATACTCTATTCTCTTTTACTTTCCCTTCCTTCCTGAGTTCCAAAGAGTGTACTTAAGTTCCCTGACTTCCTAAAGTGTACTTTTTATTCTGTCTTCTCTGGACATTGGTGGAAGACATGGTTAAACCTGATTAGGAAGCAGTGAATTAATTTAAGAACTTTTTCCCAAGTACCAGACAGCAGGCATTATTTCACACTTCTGTTAATAGTCAAGAGGTCATTGCATCTCTGGAGAGTTCTGTAGTGAATTTTTTCTCTAGAAGGCAGCACTTGTGAACTCATCTATTTTCCATGCAAAGATGGTTTTGTCTTATTTGAAAGACTATGTAAAAAGCACTACTCACTTGGTAATTTTATTTATAATGAATTTCATTATTATAACATTAATTCTGCTAATCAATCAGGGATCTGCTTTAAGGTACAGTGGGAAACTATGGTTCTTATAGAGTTTAGCATACTCTTTTTTGTACCTAAGATAGGGAAAGAATTTTAAAGTTTCATGATGGGGAATGGCACTAGAAAAAGTAAGTGTTTAATTTTGGGAACTTATGGGAGACCTAAATCTGGGGGAGGATGATGGGCTGGGCAGTTTCCTTGGCGGGGCTCGAGTGAGGTCAGTCAGGTGCCTTGGCCCTGATCTGTGAAGTGCTGGGTTTCTGCAGTGCAGAGCCAGGGCCTCTGAATGGGGATGCCCCTGTCCTGGGCTTCCCCTGGCTATGAAAGTCCCTGTGGGGAGCTGAAGAAGGGGTGGCCAGAGGAGTGGATAGCAGTTGGAGGGAATGAGCACCTACAGAGCTGAGGAACTGCATCAGGTTCCAGGTCACCACTGTCCAGAAATGGTGGTCCCTGGAGAGAAGCAGAGAGATCTTGGCCTCATTGCACTTGCCTGAGTTAGGAGATGGGTCATCCTAACT
Source organism: Castor canadensis (assembly GCF_047511655.1). Lineage (NCBI taxonomy): Eukaryota > Metazoa > Chordata > Mammalia > Rodentia > Castoridae > Castor > Castor canadensis. Next base: position 58,134,318 of record NC_133394.1, read on the forward strand.
CATCCTAACTTGGCATGGCCAAGTCCAGATGGGCAGTACTTTCCCCATGCATTTGGGCATCAGCAACGTTGGCTGGGCTTCTTTTCCTAGGGTGCCTGCTGCCTTGGCGAATACTCCCTGTGTCCTGTGCCACCCGTATTTGCATCCAAGGGACTGCATGCTGACATCTGAGGTCAGTAAGGAGGCCTAGAAGTACTGCGGTAGCCAGTACCCCAGTTCTAGAGTGGGCCCTGCAGAGATGCTTGGGCATCTAGGTGGACCAGTGCCAGAGCTGGCTGGAAGGACCAGAAACCCCCTTCATCAGCCATGAGCCTCAAAAGCAACCTGGGAGTGTGGCTGCCCAACAGGTGCTTCACCCAGGTCCCTTCACCTCAGGCAAGAATGCCTTGGAGCCTCAGGGTCTCCTAGCTTGCTCTGCTTGTTTGGGTTTTCATGGGTGCCAGAGAATTCTAGGCTTGATTAACAAGTGCCAGCCTGCTTTTCTCTTCTTTGGCTTGCTCCTCAAACTGTCCATGTTTAGACAGGGTTTTAAAAAGAAACCCTTTTTTCTTTGGACAAAATTGCTTAGAGATGAATTATACATGTGTGTGTATATATATATATATATATATATATATATATATATATATACACACTGGTTTTTGGAGGAGGCAGGAAATGGGGTTTGAAATCAGGGCCTGGAATTTTCTATGTAAGCACTCTATGCCAAGAGTTGTGCCCAAATTCTTTCTGATTTTTGTTATTTATTCATTTTTAGTTTACTATTTTTATGTTATTAGGATATTGTCATTCTACAGGGGGGATTCATTGTGATAATTCCAAATAGGCTTTTATTGTACATTGGTTAGATCACTGCCACTATCTGACCCACTGGACCCCCTTTTTGCCCCACTTAAAGTAATTTTAGGAGGTGTCTTTTTTCTCTTTTGTAGAAGTATATGAAGTCTACCATATACTACCATAAACCCTCACCTTAATCTCCTTCTTCACCCCTCATGTATCGCCCCACACATATACTGTAACTTTTTCACATCTCTGTCTTGCATTATTAATATTGAAATAGATGATCCAAGAGATTTCTAAATGTGTTCCCCTGTGAGTCTACCTTACATTGGTCTTTTCAATCCCTTCCGTTGCTCCCCTTAACCCTTTTATCCCCAAAAGCCTATTTTTCAATAGCTTTCAATACATATCCTTACATCCTCTACTTTCACAGATGTTATATTTATGATATTGTTATGAATGCTCTGTCATTCTTTTTCTTTTCCTCTCTCCCTCAAGTTCCGTAGAGGAGTTCCTCTTGAGTCCTTTTTATTCTAATTTTTGTGAACATAAGAAGAAGACACTGTTGAACCTGTTTAAGAAGCAGTTTGTTAATTTAATGACTATTTCTTGAGTACCATACTGTAGGCATTATTTCAGGCTTGTGGTCATTGTGGCCCTGGAGAGTTCTATACTTGTGAATTCCTCCTATAGAAGGCAGCACATTTGTGAATTCAAGTATTTTCCTAATATTACATGCAAGGATGTTTTTGCTTTATTGAAAAGACTAAGTAGAGAAGCACTACTCACTAAGTAATTTTATTTATAATGAACTTTATTATACTACATCTTTATTATTTCCTTTAATAAATTAGGGATCTGCTTTAAAGTACAGTGGGAAACTAGGGTTCTTGCAGTCTTTAGCATACTATTTTTCATACTAAAGATAAGGACATGATTTTAAAATTTCATGGAGGTTGAGGACAATTCTTCAATTTTCAAAACTGATAAGCAACATAATTATGGGGGTAGGAGGGTGGTGCTAGGCAGGTTCCTTGGTGGGGTTTGAGTGAGGAAAGTGAGGTGCCCTTGCTCTGATCTGTGAAGTGCTGGGTTGGTACAATGTAGAGTTGTGACCTCTTCAAAGACTCTGCCTCTTCTGGGATCCTCTGTTTTCAAGGGCCCTGTGGGGAGCTGAAGCAGTGACGGCTAGTGGAGTGGATGGCAGGTGGAGGGAGTGGGCACCTTCAGAGCTGGGGGTGCCACTTTGGGATTGGGTCACCACTGCCCAGAATTCACAGTCCCTGGAGGCAAGTAGAGAAGTCTTGCTATCTGACACTCATCCAAGTTGGTCTTGGGTCCTGCCTGGACTCAAGTGATACATTTTCCCAGTGCTTCTGGGCATCAGCAGAGCTAGCTTGGGCCTCTGATTGGCTTTACTTCAGAGGCTTCCTGCTACCCAGGGGAGACTTAAAAAGAAGTGAAGTGATCAGATGGGTCATAGTTTGAATGATCAGTTGGAGGATACTGAACTTGAAAGCCTGGTGATAAGTACAGGTTTAATAATATTCTAGCTCAGAAATGTGATCCAGTGGTAAAGTAGTATAAATTGGAAGTATGGGATAAAAATGGATTCATGGGTTGTAAAGGAGGTAGAATAGATAAGATTTATTTGGCCTGAGGGAAATTTACAACATAATAACTTCAAAACGTGTTTGTGCACATAATTAAGGTTTAATAAATATTTGCATGATGAATAAAAATTTTTCTGCCCTACCTGGCTTGTGGAAATGAGTGGATTCTGGGACTATTTCTGCATTAGAGCTTATAGAAAGAGCATTATGTTGCAGATTATGATTGACAGAATGAGTCCAGTTTGAGGTGGTGTATTTGAGTCATCTGTGAGTTGTAAGAAATCTCCTTAGGTAGTTGTATGTGTAGGGACCTGAGTTCAGAAGACCCAGTTTGAGATATAAATAACTTTCTAAAGTTATTTAGAGGGGAGTTTCCAAGATGGCGACTAGAGGGAGGAAGCAAATAGCATGTGCTCATTAAAGTAAAAATTTTCCTGAGATGCTGGGACACACTGGACAGGAAAAACCACCAAGAAGAGGCAAAACTTTGAATCCTCCACACCCCCAGCCCACACATAGCTCCCCCACATCACAGTATATGGAAAAACCAGGAGGGCTCCTGTGCTGCCAGGAAGCAGCCCCTAACCCGCTTGGCAGACCCACAGGGGACCAGATAAGTGGCACACGGTTCTCCCACAGCCACCCCCAAGAAAAACCAGCATAGCCCCCTGGACAGACTGATCTCTGCCCCGCAAAAAAAAGGACATGTAGCAAAGAGGGCAGGGCACCCTGAGCTCTGGAGTAAGGGGGAGCGGCACCTCCCCATGTAGCATGCTCTTTCTGAAGAAGACAGAGGTGGAGGGCCCCACAGAGAGCTTGGAGAGGGGAAGGCTTCCAACAGTGGCGGATGAGTGGAATGCCCTGCCACAGAGTGGGGGAAGAGCACTTCCCCACGTGAACTGTAAATAAAGGACTGCAATTGCAACAGGCAGGTAGGGCCCTACACTGGAGAAAAGAAAAGGGGCAGGCACCCAGGAGAACTCTAAATAAACAAAGCCAGATGGACTAGGTGAGTGTGATGGCTCATCCCTGAGAACTGTAATAAATAAAGCCTGCAGCAGCAGCCAACTGACAGTAGGTGCCAGGTGAGTTGCACTCTCAAACAGAGCAGATAAAGGTTCACCAAGCTGTCTCCAGATCCAATCAGCTGGCGAGATAACCACAGAGCTACTGATTAAATACCAACACCAACACTGAATGCTGAAAGAACAACACCACAACTACTAAGACAGAAACGGTGTGGTTTCCCTTTGCTGCAACATTGACAGAACTGCTACTCAAACACCAACTGGATGCTGAAGAAGTAACACCAGAAACAGAACTATTAAGGCTGGAATTCTATTACATTTGAACCTGTTTTTTTTTTCCTTTTTCTCTGTCTCTCCAATGCCTGTTTAGCTCACTGCTGATTAGTAAACTATCTCTCCCTGTTTATGTCTTTGGTTCTGTATCCTTTTTCCTTCTCCTTTCTTTTTCCCTTACCTTCCTTGCTTTCTTTCTCCTCTTACCCTTTCACTCTAGATACCATTTTTACTATTACTAGCTAGACAATACTAAATTGCACACAGTACAAGAACAGTAACAGCAGCAAGTGGAATAATGGGAAGACAGAAAAAAGATGAAAACCAATTTTGCACCAATAATAAATTAGTAGAGGAACCAGAGGGAAATGAAAAAAGCAGAAGCCCAGATCCAGACTCCAATGAAACAAAGATAAACTATAACAAAGAATCCAAGGAAGCCCACAAAAACACTCTGAAAGAATAAATCCTGCAAGTAATCAATGAGAACTTTTAAAGAGATGATACTGGATATGGTCAACAAAAATGTACAGGAGATACTCAAGAAATACCAAAACAACAAAAATAGAGAATTTGAGAAAGCGCAAGAACAAATAAACTATAGAAGTACTGTATAAACACCACAGTGAAACAAAGAACACCATAAATAGGGAGATAAATGAACTCAGGATGAAAATAGACAGTATTAAAGAGGACATGACCCAGGATATGGAAAACCTCAGAAAAAAGAACGAAATAGAAATGCAAAACAAAATGGAAGGCCAATCCAGCAGACTAGAACAAGCAGAAAACAGAATCTCAGAACTCAAAGATGAAATGGTAATTAAAGGAAAAATTGAACAACTACTAGACAACTCAAGACCTCTGAAAGGAACATGCAAAAATTCAATGACTCCATCAAAAGGCCAAACCTGAGATTAATGGGCATTGAAGAAGGAGAAGAGGTCTAAACAAAAGGAATTCATTATATAGTTAACAAAATAATACAGAAAATTTCCCAAATCTAGAGAAAACTATGCCCATTTAGGTACAGGAAGCCTCCAGGACACCAAACAGACTTGACCAAAATAGAACTATCCCACTATACATTATCATTAAAACAACAAGCAGAGAATATAGAGAAAGACTATTGAAGGCTGTAAGAGAGAAAAAACAAGTAACTTACAAAGGTAAACCCATAAAAATCACAGCAGATTTCTCAACAGAAATATTAAAAGCAAGAAGAGCATGGGGTGAGGTCTTCTGGACACTGAATAAAAATAACTTCAACCCTAGGATACTCTACTCGGCAAAACTATCATTTAAAATAGATGTAGCAATAAAAGTCTTCCATGATAAGAAGAAAGTAAAGCAATACATGACCACAAAGCCACCTCTACAAAAGATTCTTCAAGGGATTCTTCACACAGAAAGTGAAAGCCACCATAACCATGAAAGGACAGGCAGCACCAAACCATAGGAGAAGAAAAAGCAAGAGAGTAGAGAGTAACACTGATTTAGCTACACACATTCAAACCCTTAAACAACTAAGACAACTAAATGACAGGGATCACCACATACTTATCAATACTAACAATCAATGTTAACAGACTTAATTCCCCCATCAAAAGACACCGTTTGACAAACTGGATTAAAAAAGATCCAACAATTTGTTGCTTACAGGAGACCCATCTCATCAATAAAAATAAGCATAGGCCTAGGGTGAAAGGCTGGAAGAAGATTTACCAAGCCAATGGCCCCTGAAAACAGGCAGGAGTAGCAATACTTATCTCTGACAAAATAGACTTCAAACCTACACTGATAAAATAAGACAAAGAAGGACATTGCATACTAATAAACGGGGAAATACATCAAAAGGAAATAACAAAAATCAACTTATATGCACCCAACCTCAGTGCACCCAATTTCATCAAACATACACTGAAGATTCTAAAAACATATATAAATTCCAAAACAGTGGTGTGGGAGACTTTAATACCCCTTATCACCAATAGATAGGTCATCAAAACAAAAAATCAATAAAGAAATACCAGTCCTAAAACATACCATAGACCAAAAGGACCTAGTTGATGTCTACAGAACATTTCATCCAACTTCTGCACAATATACATTTTTCTCAGCAGCCCATGGAACCTTCTCCAAAATTGATCATATCCTAGTGCACAAAGCAAGCCTCAGCAAATATAAGAAAACAGAAATAATACCATGCATTCTATCTGCTCATAATACATTAAAACTAGAGCTCAACAACAAAAATAATAACAAAAAACATGCAAGCAGCTGGAAACTGAACAACACATTGCTCAATGATCAATGGGTCATTGATGAAATAAGAGAGGAAATTAAAAGATTCCTGGAAGTTAATGAAAATGAAAACACAGGTACCAGAACCTATGGGACACAGCAAAGGCAGTCCTGAGAGGAAAGTTTATAGCCATGAGTGTATATATTAAAAAGACAGAAAGATCTCAAATCAATGACCTAATGTTACTTCTCAAACTCCTAGAAAAACAATAACAAGCAAATCCTAAAACAAATGGGAGAGAAATAATAAAAATAAGAGCTGAAATCAATGAAATAGAAACAAAAAAAACATGCAATGAATTAATGCAACAAAAAAGTTGGTTCTTTGAAAAAATAAACAAGATCGACAGACCCCTGGCAAACCTGACTAAAATGAGGAGAGAAAAAACTCAAATCAGTAAAATTAGGAATGGAAAAAGGGAGATAAAAGGGAGATAACAACAAACACCATGAAAGTCCAGGAAATCATCAGAGACTACTTCAGAACCTATATTCTAATAAATATAAAAGTCTTGAAGAAATGGATAGATTTCTAGATACTTACGATCATCCAATATTGAACCAAGAGGAAATTAATCACCTGAATAGGTCTTTAACACAAAATGAAATTGAAGCAGCAATCAAGAGTCTCATAAAAAAGAAAAGTCCAGAACCTGATGGATTCTCTGCTGAATTCTATCAGACCTTTAAAGAAGAACTGCTACCAATTCTCCTTAAACTGTTCCATGAAATAGAAAGGGAAGGAACACTGCCTAATACATTTTATGAAGCCAGTATTACACTCATCCCCAAAGTAGGCAAAGATACCTCCACAAAGAAGAACTATAGGCCAATCTCCTTAATGAACATTGATACAGAAATACTCAATAAAATGATGGCAAGCCAAATCCAACAACACATCAAAAAGATCATTCACTATGACCAAGTTGGTTTCATCCCAGGAATGCAGGGGTAGTTCAACATACACAAATCAATAAATGTAATACAGCACATTAACAGAAGCAAAGAAAAAACCACTTGATTATCTCAATAGATGCAGAAAAAACCTTTGATAAGATCCAACACCACTTTGTGATAAAAGCTCAAAGAAAACTAGTAATAGAAGGAATGTACCTCAACATTATAAAAGCTATATATGACAAACCTACAGCCAACATTTTACTCAATGGGGAAAAACTGAAACCATTCCCTCTAAAATCAGGAATGAGACAAGGATGCCCACTCTCCCCATTCCTATTCAACATAATATTGGAATTCCTAGCTAGACCAATAAGGCAAGAAGAAGAAATAAAAGGAATAGAAATAGGTAAAGAAACTGTCAAAATATCCTTTTTTGCAGATGACATGATCCTATCTCTTAAAGACCCAAAAAACTTTACCCCAAAACTCCTAGACACCATCAACAGCTAGAGAAAGGTGGCAGGATACAAAACCAATTTACAAAAATCATTAGCTTTTCTACACACTAATAATGAACAAAATGAGAAACAATATATAAAACAATTCCATTTACAATAGCTTCAAAAGAATAAAATACCTAGGAATAAACTTAACAAAGGATGTGAATGACCTCTACAAGGAAAACTATAAATCCCTGAAGAAAAAGATTGAAGAAGACTATAGAAGGTGACGAGATCTCCCATATTCATGGATAGGTATAGTTAACGTAGTAAAAATGGCTATACTACCAAAAGCAACCTACATGTTTAATGCAAATCCCATCAAAATCCCAATGACATTCATCAAAGTGATTGAAAAATTTACCCTAAAATTCATTTGGAAACACAAGCGACTTCGAATAGCCAAGGCAATACTCAGCAAAAAGAACAATGCTGGAGGTATCACAATACCAGACTTCAAACTATATTACAAAGCAATAACAATAAAAACAGCATGGTACAGGCACAAAAACACGTGCCACTGGACATGAAGACCACTGGAACAGAATAGAGGACCCAGATATGAATCCACACAACTACACCCAAATTATTTTTGACAAAGGCACTAAAAATATACGATAGAGAAAAGACAGCATCTTCAACAAAAACTGTTGGGAAAACTGGTTAGCAGTCTGCAAAAAACTGAAATTAGATCTATGTTTATCACCCTGTACTAGTATTAACTCAAAATGGATCCAGGACCTTAATATCAGACCCCAAACTCTAACGTTGATACAGGAAAGAGTAGGAAATACCTTGGAAATAATGGGTGAAGGCAAGGACTTTCTCAGTGGAACCCCAGCAGCTCAGCAACTAAGAGAAAGAATGGACAAACAGGACCTTATAAAACTAAAAAGACTCTGCTCAACAAAATATATGGTCTCTAAACTGAAGAGATCACCCACTGAGTGGGAGAAAATATTTGCCAGCTACACATCAGACAAAGGACTGATAACCAGAATATACAGGGAATTCAAAAAACTAAACTCTCCCAAAATTAAGAAACCAATAAAGAAACGGGGAAGTGAACTTAACAGAACTTTCTCAAAAGAAGTAATTCAAATGGCCAAAAAAAACACGTGAAAAATGCTCACTATCTCTAGCCATAAAGGAAATGCAAATCAAAACTACACTAAGATTCCACCTCACCCCTGTTAGAATAGCTATCATTAGAAGTACCACCAAGTGTTGGTGAGGATGTGGGGTAAAAGGAACCCTTGTACACTGCTGGTGGGAATGTAAACTAGTACAACCACTCACTCTGGAAAAAAATTTGGAGGCTTCTTAAAAATCTAAATATAGACCTGCCGTTTGATCCAGCAATACCACTCTTGGGGATATACCCAAAAGAATGGGACACAGATTACTCCAGATGTACTTGTACATCCATGTTTATTGTAGCACTATTCACAATAGCCAAGTTATGCAAACACCCAAGATGCCCCACTAATGACGAATGGATCAAGAAAATGTGGTATTTATACACAATGGAATTTTACACAGCCGTGAAGAATGAAATCTTATCAATCGCAAGCAAATGGATGGAACTGAAGAACATCATCCTGAGCGAAGTTAGCCAGGCCCAGAAGACCAAAAATTGTATGTTCTCCCTCATATGTGGACTTTAGATCAAGGGCAAACACAAGAGGATAGGACTTTGATTACATGATAAGGCGAGTGCACATAAGGGAGGTATGAGGATAGGTAGGTAACCCAAGAAAAAAAAAAGATAGCATTTGATGTCTTCAATGCAAAGGAACTAATGCAGAAACTTTAAAGCAACAGAGGCCAATAGGAGAAGGGGACTAGGAACTAGAGAAAAGGTTAGTTTGAGAAGAATCAATTTAGAAAGTACCACATATGTACACGGAAGCAAAACTAGGAATCTCCCTATATAGCTATCCTTACCTCAACTAGCAAAAACCCCTGGTCCTTCTTATTAATGTTTATACTCTCTTCAACAAAATTAGAGATAAGAGCAAAACTGTATCTGCTTGGAAGTGAGGGGGTGGGGGAAACAGAAGAGGCAGGGGGAATAATGACCCAATCATTGTATGCACATATGAATAAAGAAAATTTAAAAGTAAAATAAAAAGCAAAGTTATTTAGAAAGTTTATTTCTGTAAGTAGGTGTGCCAGTATACATTTCTGGCTATAGAAGTGTGGTTTGCTAGAGTGCAGCAGTGTTCTTGTATGGTAAGACTTCATAGATGATAAAACATGAAGAATATGTGTGAATATATACAATGTGTATATATATATACTAGAAATTGACCCCAGGGCCTCATGCATGTGCTTTATCATTTATCTTCACCCCAGTCCAGGAATCAGTTTTGTAGCATGGATTATGTGAAAATGTACTTTATTTACTTAGTTTTCTGATTTACATTGTTTTAATTTGGTATACATGGATATTCCTTCTGTCGTGTATTTGATTTGCTTCTAAGAATCATGCTCATTGGTAATTGTCAAGCTATTTTATTCACATTAACTATGTACTTTCTTGATTGTTGTATATGACAACTGATTTCTTTTAGGTATAAAATTGTTTAGTTCATTAAATGCATGTTTTTCTCATACATATTTTCATGGAATTAGAGAAATGCTAGTAATTACTTACTGCCTATGCATTTTATTGGTTTTTTGCTTCCATTTTTTGTAGGACTTGCTATTTTTAAACTACATCAATAATTTTAGATTAGCTGCTACTCTTGCAGTATTGTGTGTGTGTTCTGTGAGCCACTTGCCATGAGTTTTATGTTTGCTTTGTATTTTTAATGCCTTCAGCATCTCTTCGTGGAAAAGACTATTGTGCTACTTGGAAACAGGCTCAAAGAGATGCAGTAATTTGCTCAAGTTGAGGAAAAAACTGAGGGAATGGAGAATACTTTCCATTTCAAAACTGTGTTTAAAGCCTATCTTGTTTCTAAAATACCAGAAAATTTCCACTATTTCCTCACTTAAATTTTTTTGAGACTCTCATGGTTTGAACTCAGAGCTTTATGCTTGTCAGGCAGATGCTTGAGCCATGCTACCAGCCCCATTATTTCTTAAGGAATGTTATTTTCTGTTTGGCTTTAGAGATAGTAAGTGAATGTGTGTTTGCTCTGTATAGAATCTTGGGACTGAAATGGATATGGAGTGACTTTCTGGATAGCAAGGATTATACCGAGTAATCTGTTTGATATAAGAGGATAAGTGTGTATTTGTTTGGTTCAATGACTAGAACATGGGATTAGATAATTTTGATTCATATACACAAAACTGCTACTGGCTCTGGCTAAAATGATAAGGGAGGTTAAATATGCTTTGTTGCCAACCATTTCCTTTCTGAGATTTCCCCCATTTTCAGGAATCCATGCATTTTTGTGACATTTGTAGATTCTGCTTCTTCATGAGAAAAGTACTCCAGGGAATGAATTTGCTCTAACAACACATAGTAATAGTTAATGGTAGATAATATTGAAATATTCATATACTGCACAATAATAACCTTTTGATCCACAATGGACCATGCATATTATTGTGTCCCCATGAGATTAAAGGAGATGAAAAACTGCTATAGCTTAGTGACATTGTAGTACCTATACTGTGCAACACATTGCATGTTTGTGGTGATGCTGGTATAAGTAAACCTCCTGCCTTGCCTATTTTGTAAAAGTGTAGCACATACAATTATGTGTATCACATAATAATTCATAGCAATAACAGACAAATATGTTGCTGCTTTATGCACTTACTATTGTATACCTTAGTTAAAATGTGTCCTTTCTAGTTGTATTAAAAATAGTTTGCTGTATGCCATGCTATGCTATGTGTAGCGGCTCCACACATATTGTGTTTAGCAATGTCTCTTGGTTGCATTGTTTCTTTTGTTAGATTGTTTCACATCAAAATCTACTGCTAATGTCAACAGTAATAGGTCACCTTGACTGAATGGCTTAGAAATGAAATTAAAAATGACTAAGGACTACAAAGGTGGAAAATTGGTGATGATTACTGCACATCAGTCAGGCATGTCTCATTGCACCATAGCCTATTATTATCCTGAAGAATAAGAATAAAGTGATTGTTCAATGTAGCAGAATGTTTAACAGGCTTAAATATTCTGCTACATCAAACATAATGAGACTAACAAAAACTGGAGAAAAGCCTACAGCAAATATGAAGAAACTTCCAATGACCTGGCACAGAAGAGTATCTTTCCTCACGCCATGAGAATCATGACCAAACCATAACATTTGTTTGTGATATTGAAAGAAATATCTATACCCAACTGTGATGTTGAATTTACTGCTACTTGTGGGTGGTTTGAATGATTCAAGAATCATTATTCATTGCATATGTAAAAGTGAGTGGCAAGTCTGCCAGACCATGTGAGACTGCTGAAGAATGCTTGGAAAGTAGATAAGATGATTGTGGATGAAAATTATGTGTCAGAGAAAATCTTCAATATAAATGACACCTCCGTATTTTGGAAATGAATGCCTGAAAGTTATTTGATCTATAAAGGGCCAATACAATGCCAGGTTTCAAGACATTTGTCCATCACTTCAGAGGATTTGTCAAACTTAACAAGGGTGCAGAAATCAAGGTGGTGGTGGATATGCCAAACAACTTTAAGGTAGATGTGGATGACACTGAGGAGCCGTTAGAAGTGGTTCCTGAGGAGTTGTTGGAACGGAAACAGGAAGACATAACTAAAGGAGCAAGACCAAAGGAAACTGCATAGTAATAAGGGAAGAACCCCCAAGAAATTCACAGTGAAGGGTTTAGAAGCAGGTTTCTTCCTCTTGCTGTTGTTGCTACTGCTCCTCTTCTTTTTCTCCTTCATCCTTTTCATATTCCTCTTTCTCCTTCTCCCCCTCCTTTTCCTCCTTCTTCCTTCTCCTTTTCTTTTTTTTTGCAGCATTGCAGCTTAAATCCAGGGCTTTGCTTATGCTGGGCAAGTGCTATACTGCCGAGTACCACAAGCCCAAGTGAAGGGTTTGCAAACCTCAGTCAAAACCTTAAAACTTTGAAAACGTGGATCCCACAACTGAAAGGTCTTTATTCATAAAGAATGTTCATGACTGGGCATGATGGCTCATGTGTATAATCTCTGGCACTTGGGAGGGAAGCAGACATAGGAGAATTGTGGCTTGAGGCCAGCATGGAGTGTGTGAGGGGGAGAGTTAGCAATACTGTATCTCAAAGAAAAAATTGAGAGTGGATTTGCCTGTAATCCCAGCTACAAGGGAGACAGAGGTAGAAGGATTGTAGTCCAAGGTCAGCCCTGGGCAAAATCACAAAATCTCAAAAATAACTAAAAGCAAAAATGACTGGGGCTCTGGTCCAAGTGATAGAGCATCTGCCTGGCAAGTGTGAGACCCTGCATTCAAACCCTAGTAACTTCCCTTCTCCCAAACAAAGGGAAGAGATGAATCATGACTGATCATGGTTCCTCATTTTCTTACAGCAAATCTGTGATGAAAAATAGAAGGAAACAAAGCCAACGACCATGGACATATTTCTGAAAAGACTGGCACCTCCTCAGGAACAGCCTCAGGCAGGTCCTTAGGAGGGATTCCAGAAGAAGGCATGTTGTCATAGGAGACAGCTCCGTGCTTTTCACTGCCACTAAGGTCCTGCCAGTGGGACAAGATGTGGAGGTAGATGATAGTGATATTGATGTCCTGACACTGGGTGAGCTAGGCTAATGTGTCTCTTTTCATCTCACTTTTTAACCAAAAGGATCCAAAGAATTAAAAATGGAAAGCATCTATGGGATAAAAGTATAAAGAAAGAAAATATTTTTTGTGTAGCTGAACAATGTATGCATTTTATGCTAAATGTGATTGCAAGATTGTCAAAAATTTAAAACTTTATGAACTAAAAAGTTACAATAAGTTAAAGATAATTTATAACTGAAGAAAGAAAAATACTTTTTGTCGATGTAGCATGGCCTAAGCTTACAGTGTTGGTAATGTCTGTAGGAGTGCAGGCTTTCACATTCACTCACTGCTCTCTCACTCACCTCCATTTGTGTTAAGTCCCTGAACAGATGTACTATTTTAAAATATCTCTTATGCCATATTTGTACTGTGTATTTTCTGTATTTAGATATAGAAATACTTATTTTTTTGTTGAAATTGCCTATGCCATTCACAGTAACGAACTGTACAGGTTTGTAGCCTAGAAGCAATAGTCTGTGTTAGATAGTCTAGGTGTGTAGAAGGCTATCATATCATCTAGGTTCATGTAAGTGTGATGTTTGCACAGTGATGAAATTGCCTAACAATGCATTTATCAGAATATATCCCCATCATTAAGTTCTGTGGTACTGTATCATGAAGATATATTTGCATTTTAAAGAGAATACTGGTTACTATTATTAAAGGAGAGGATGGTGGAATTTCAAGGCTTATACCCTATTAGGGAAAGAGTGACCTTTGAATCACTGTACATAAAGTGGGTAACGTTAACCTTTGAAAAATACATTCTACTACTATCTCAAATGTATAAAGTTTACATATTTCCTTTATATGAAAAATGTGATGTTATTATTTGGTTTGTTTTATTTTTGCTTTGAGATATCCTTATGCGATAAGAAGGATAAGCAGTTAGTAGTTCTTTTGTGTTGGTATTTACTGAGATCTTTGAGTCAATTAATGTGGTTTCTAATTGTTAAGGAGATAAATGACTTTGAAATTGGGAATCCTATAAAAGTATTTCAAGATAATTTATTACATTAGGGCAGAAATCAAATAACTGAAAAGTTTTTGTGTAAGTATATGTTCTGTGTCAGTTAATGTAGATTAGTGAGGTTCCACCTATGGGTAAGCAATGTAGAAATGTGATTGTACAAAGTGCAAGATAATTCACAGGACTTCTAACATTCAGTCATGCTGTTGCTAATAGGTGATTAATATTTCTGATGATGAAGAGAATGTGGATGTTGATAGAGTTCATAGGAGAGCTATAAGTTTAATATATTTTCCAATATATGGGTTTCATTTATGGAAAAGGTTCTGATAAAATCCAGAAAACTTAATACAATGGTGTGAAGATAAGTGCATAGTTTTTATATAAAAAATTGTGAACTGGCCTGTCTAGCAAACATGAAGCCTTGAGTTCAAGCCCCAGTACTGCCAAATAAAAGAATTGTGACTTCACTTCGTGAGGAATTTGAGTATGATTAATGCTTTACCTTATATTTGGAATGAGTTATTAAAATATTAATTGTTCTCTTACTTTTTTTAATCCTGTGAATCAAACTCAGGGTCTTGTGTTGCTAAGCAAATGCTCTACCATTCAATTACCTTCCTACATACCTTCTCTTAAACTGCAGCAAATGAAAATCAAATTTTCTTGAGCATGAAAAAGATCACTTATGACTTTTTGTCCTCAAATACATTGGAAATATTTTTCTTAACTTTTGACAGTAGCTCATAATTATATATTTTTATAATGATGCTTTTGTTTCACCCATTTTATTAAACATATTTATTGAGAAGAGGCTGCTTATGCCAGGAAGTTTGTATAATATAAATGAATAAGGCAAGCCCATCCTTGGGCAGCAGCTGTGCAGTAAACTGACAATTATAGTATGCCAAATTCAGGAGTTACTTAAAAAGGCATTTGTTTAGGGTTTTCTGTGTTGTCAGACATTCTACTAAAAACTATTGCAAATATTCCAAACCTGACACTTAATACTCAGAATGTTTTAGTTTATGGTAGAATTTTTGAGCTGTATAAACATTCATTGATTAAAAAGCAGCAAATAGCTCTGTATTGTTATGTGATATCTTCCTGTTGCTCTAAATAATACTTGCTGATGACAATGCTAAGATAAGGTATGGCTGTTAGCAGATAGTTAGGGTTTCAATCATAAATAATGTTCCAGTTTAAGCCTGATGTAGGAAAACATTCCTGCACTGTGTGTCAATTATGGGGCGATATTTGTTTTAAAGGAGTGATATAATCCTCAGAGGGCCTAAAGTGCCAAGCTTTCTTTAGGACCCAAAGGTGGGATTTGGAGGAATTGCTATGACTCAGTTCCTCCCATTTCCTTATCTGAGTTAAAATAACTCTTGTTGAGACAGAGCAGGGGTGAGCCATGGTGATGAAGCCCTCTCATCATATTTGCTTTGAACTCCCACTACAGGGCTATCCTTCTCCTACCTGTTATAAATACAAATTAAACATTAGCAAAGTTAGAAGAGGTAAAAGAAGACAAATTAGAAAATTGTAAAATGTAATGGTGATTTGAACCAATACAAAGGGTAATAAGACAAAAAAGTAGTGAAGTAGGTTTTAAATAAATATGAACTTTAATCTTACTTTAAATATATATAAAAATAATCAATAGTCATTTTTCTGTTCAGAATCTGTCAGAATATTGGTCCATCCTTTCCTCTGTTATGTGATGAATATTTCTCAGTTTTGTATTGCTTAGTGTATCTTTTTATTACATTTTTAAAAAACAATATTTAAGAACTAAAGAAAGAAAGCTATGGGAGAATGACAGATAATCAGGTTGGTAATTTTGTGTTGGGAGACACCAATTCCTTGGCCATAAGGAAAGACCAGAGAATGTATGCTTGAGCAAAACCTGCCCCCTTCACACCTGCCAAATCTTATGTTCCAGCCACAGTGCTCCCTACTTCCTTGTAAATAATGGAAATATTACATGTTAAGTATAAAATATTTAAACAAAACCTAAGTGTCAATAATAAAAAGTCCGGGTTCATTATTGTTTCTCTTTCTTTCAAAATCTCTTCCTACTGTTCTATCCAGAGGTAAGTACTCTTATCTTTGCAAAATTTTTTTCAGATTAAAAAGTATAGGGTATATTATATGTAATGCATAGGCTTTGTTTTAAAGAAACATAAGTGGAATAGTATACTTCTTGTTTCTGACTTTGATTTTTTCTGTTATCATTACATATGTCCTTGATGTGTTCTGTATCAACCATTTGAGGTCTCCCATTCTTTAAAAAAGACTGCATTTTTTATAGCGAGAGCTTTCTATAACTTAACTGAATTCCTATTGGTTAATATTTTCCCCAGGTTCTTGTGTTTGACATATAATGCTGCAGTTATGGTCCTTGAGAAGACATCTTTGTGCCAGAGGAAATAATTTCAAGGAGTGGAATTCTAGAATGAAAATGTAAAAGATAAACATTTATATCTATAGTTTGTATAGTATCTCATAAATTGTTCTTCTCAAAGACTACTGCTTTATTCCTATCAATTCTATACAAGTTCCCATTTTCCTAAGCCTCTGCCAGTATAGTTGCTTGTAATCTTTTAATTTTTTTACTTATTTCATTGATAGATAACAGATGGCATTTTTCACAAAGATACTCTTCATTATCTTTGTGAATTACTTGTGTTATAGGCTTTACTCATTTTTCTGCCAGATTATTTGTACACTATTGATTTACAGGGTGCCTTTCTTTTAGAAGGATCACATAAGATTGTGAAATTTTGTCTCTAGTAGTTTGTTGAGGCAAGTACCTAGCTTAGGCTGGCCTTGAACACACTCTGTAGCTCAGGCCACCCTGGAACTTGTGATCCTCTTGCCTCAGCTTCCCAAGTGCTGATATAGCAGGGATTACAGATGTGGGCCGCCACAGGTAGCTCCAGTATTAAATGTTTATATTTCCTTTAGTGAGTGGGAGAGAAATAAAACAGCTTGATTATAGTATCATAATCCATTAGGAGAGAGAGGCTAGATGGATTAAATTCAAGTCATAGGCATGTTTGCCAGGAATAGCATAGAAGTGAGGCTGTATCCTTAGATTAAGAGGTGTAAAATTTTGATTTCTCATTGCTGATGGCAATTACTTTGATCACTTTATTGCTATGCTTCTCAAAGCCCCTCTTTGTCATTAATAAGTATTTGGGGGGAGTTATTCTGAGGCCATATGGCTATCCTGTTACTCAACAAAATTTACTTGATTTTTTATATTGGTATGGACTCAGAGTCCTGTTTTATTTAATGGATATTAATTCATTACTATCATTCCTGATTTTGCCCAGGGGAGTGTCTTGAAGTTTGCTCTATGTCCTTTTCACATGTCTTCATGGTTCTCTGAGTTCTTTCTTTTTTTAGAAAACAAGAATCATCTTTATTTTCTCTGTCTTAGTTGTGTGATCAGCCACTTCTTAAAGAAGCCCTGAGTCCTCTTGGTAGAAAGTAGTTTTTAGGAGCAAAGTTCTCTGTTCATTTTTACTGGAATACTGCTGCTTTCTAATGAATGTAGGTGTAAACACACACATACACACATATATTTGTAGGTCTGTTTCTATATTCATTTATATCAAAAATTAAGCCTTATTCCTTGTCTATAACTCAGGGTTCATTCTAATTTTCTTCTTCTGTATATCCTACAACAGTGAGTAACTTGGTTCTCATTATCCTTAATATATTTATTTAATTGATTAACCCTCCTCCACCCCACACTGCATCGGCCACCTTCCAGGTGTATGATCTCTTTTTCCTGCTTCTACTTCTGCTGCCAAACACTTCTCAGATTGTGTAATGTCTTCCTCCTCTTTTCTGACTGATACTCTGCACCAGGCAACCTTCCTATACAGGTGCTCTTCTCTCTCTGCTCAGGCTGTCAGTCTTCTTAGGTTCCACTGATCATGAGCTAGATTTCTTCTTGTCAGTCTCTGCCCTGCTGTAGATGCCCTTCTTCCACTCAGGCTCCAGCATCTTGCACATGCTGTCTTTCCTGTAAATGTGCCCTCTTCATCTCACCCTGGCTTTGAGACTCTGAGGTGCTGTCTCTGCTCTATAAACTTCATGCAAATGGATACTTATCAGGTTCTGTCATCCAACTTTAGGCTACTAAGATGCTTGTCCCTCTCTAACTCACATACAAATGACTGTCCCACCTGCCTTCAGCTTCTAGCTTTTAGGATGTACTGCTTAGAAAGGGAAGAAGAAAAGGAAACATCCAATTTCTTTTTTTTTCTGTTCCATCATTTGGCCCATGAAGATTATGTAGTAGATTCTGTTTTGTTGTTTTGTTGTTGTTTTTGAGACAGGATCTCACTGTGTAGTCCAGGCCAGCCTTGAATTAAGTTCTCTCTTGACTCAGTGTACTGTGATTATAGGCATGACCCACCAAAGCTGGCTAAGACAGGTATTTCTTATTAGATGTAAGAGTAGAGTAATCATGTCACTCTTAGTAACCTTAGTCTGTATGCACATTAAAATGATGAAATCTGGACATTACAAATATGATCCATTGTCTTATACTTTAGATAGAAATATGGATATATTTTGTTCATTGTGTTTTTTGCATTTCTCGTATAATTTTATGAATTGCTGATTCATAAAAATTCACCTTTGGCTCCATTTAGGCCTTTAGATGCTATACTAGAAAAACTTTATCAGTGGATCAAAGGAAGAATGACAAGACTATCCCCAATATCCCTGAACTAGAAGATCATCTTACAGAACACAGTTCCAGTGTTGTTTAACTCCTTGTTGGTAAGTAGAATATATTTTCTTGTACTTTATTTTATATACTGTATGGATTAAGAACTGTGAAATTTTAAGCATTGGTTTATAATGCTTACAATATCATTTATTTATTTTTAGGAAAGATTTTATTAAATCTCTGTGTCTTGAATATTGGCTCTGGAAACTGCTTTAGGATGCTCTTTTACATTTTCTTAGTTACCTCCTTATTTGACTTAGGAAAGGTGGGAAGAGAAAAAAGGACATTGCAATTTGGTTGTTTTTCCTGTTTCAGATCGCCTTCTCACTACTACCCCAACATACACCCAAACACTTTTGCTTGCTTTCTTAAAAAACATAATAAATCTTGGTGGTGAGTGTATTTTTACATTATAATAGAATAAAATAGTTCAAAATAGTGTATAGTGCAGAGGGGAGAGAGAGGGAAGCAAAGAGAGAATGAATGTGAAGGAGAGGAAGAAATATAATAAAACTAGGGTAGGAAAACATTATCATACATCATTTTTTGAAGTAAAAATAATAGTAAAGTTTATTAGGAAACAAATTTAGTATAACAGGACAAAAGTGGGGAGCAATGGGAAAAAAAGAAGATAAACATTTCCTGGAAGTAGAGACTCACCATAGGCTGCTGTTGTGTAGGAAGTTTTCATAATGAATGGTGTTTGATTTGAATTTGGCATAGGAACTTGAAACATAGGGAGGAGAACAGGACAGGTTAGAAAGGGAAAAGGGTAACAATATTCCTGAACACCTCTGTGTACAAGATACCATAGATAGACATTTTGTATGTGTTGTCTCGATGTCAGAGCAGTCTTATGAGGGTGGGCTTTACTTTTCCCTCTTAACATACTGGACAGATTGTTAAAAAGCCCACGATAATACAGATTACACAGCTGATTTTTTCTGAGTTCAGGACATCATCAGATGGGGGGAAGAGGGATATGGGTACAGGTAAAGTGTATACACAGGAATCATAATGCTTTATAATTTGTAGATAGGACTGAGTTACCATTTAAACTACAAGTTCTATGTTTTCTAGCTGGTAAAGGAAACTATTATGAATTATTAATGAAAGTCAAAAAAGTAAAAAGAAATACCAAATATTAGTAAGAAATAGAACTTTATAAAAGCAACTTTGAGGGATTATCATCTAAGTTTAATTAAGGACAGAGTCCTTCCTTATTTTACATCTGTCCTCTTTCCTATCACCTAGAATTTCTGACTTTTTCCTATTCTATAAACCCCTTTCTGTAAGAAAAACTAGTAATAAGCAGAAAAATGTTTTTTGGACATAATTTTCATGAAAAATAACCAAATTTAGAATATCATTTACTGTAGCATATTTAATGACATTCTTTCAAAGTAGGTTACTACAGTTATTGCAAAATACTATAAGGTGGCCTTCTTAATATGACTTCAGAGAAAATTTTCTGCTTCTATTACTTGTTAAAAGCAGAGATTGGTTCATTAAACATAACATGTTTTCTCTGATTAAAAAACCTTATATTTTATTTCTTTCAAGTGGTTGTAGTCAGTTTTGGGAAATAGCTTGTGAATGAACTTGTGTATGAGCTTTTGTCCTAATAAAGAAGGATGTTTTTCTGAAAATTGAGAAATATTGGCCTTCTCCTTCCCAGAAAATCATTGCCATGTCTTTATAACTAAAACAGTACAACAGGATGAAAAAGGAAGCAGAAGAAAAGAAAGTAGATTCTTGAAACATTGTTTCAATCTGATTGTAATTTATGTTTTTCTGGCTAATGACAGAACAGCAAGAAGAAAGTCGAATAAGGTAACATCAACACCTGATTTTCAAATTTCATGTATTTAAGGTGAAGAGGACAAATAAGAAAATCTTATCATTTCTGATTTTTTATACCAATAGCTACCATTTTGTCTTGTTGATGGATTTCTAATCTCATAATTTTCAGAATGTTAGTCTTATTTAGCACTGGTTCTTAACAGATTATAGAAGCACCATTATATCCATATTGGTAAATATCACTATGTTTTCTCCCACATAATTGTGAAATGTACATTACAAATTTATATTTTATCAACAAATAGCATATGTAGATATATACTAGCTTTAGAAACTTACCTTTCAGGAAGTTTAAGTTAACCTAATTGAATGTTTTCCAGTTTCACATTTGAATCAGTGTTGGTGGACACAAGTAAGACTTCAATCAAACATAAATAGTGTTCATTAATTTGGGGCAAGGAATAGTTCCTGCAGTCATTCAAATTAACAGAGAAAAATGGTGAGTTAATTAGTCACTGCTGTTGGCTTTTTCATGGGGTAAGCAATGAAAAATTGATAATATTGTAAAGATGTTATTAAAGAACTAGAACTGGGAATAATAGATTAATTATTGAATAAATGGACTGCTAACATAATTTTAAGTTTTAAGTGCTCTACTATCTATTAAAACAGTTATACTAATTGCTGTTGTTTTTTCTCTTACAACAGATTCCTTTTATTTCTCTGTTCTTTCTGGAAAAGTCGTGGTTTGTGAAATTTTTTACATTACAGAAGACATGTCTATTGGGTAACAATAAAAGACAAACTAAACAAACATGAAACATTGTAAAAATATGTTGAGTATCATATTTTATTTACAAGGACTTTCTTCTTCAAATAAGCCATAAATTATAAATTGTACTTGGTGAATTGGTCTTTGAACATTCTTTTATTAGTGGGTTAATTTAGCTACAACACAGATTTATAAAAAGTTTCTAAAATAGTGGTATATAGAAATGAATAATCCCATTTCATTTCTAGATGAAAAATTGAACCATTAAGTTACCTGACCATTTCTGTTGTAGAATTCTCTTTTTTTTTGGCTATGCCAGGGTCTGAACTCAGGACTTCATGGTTGTTAAGCAGGTATGCTTCCTACCACTTGAGTCACTGCACTAGCCCTTGTAGAA
This sequence comes from Castor canadensis, assembly GCF_047511655.1. Classification (NCBI taxonomy): domain Eukaryota; kingdom Metazoa; phylum Chordata; class Mammalia; order Rodentia; family Castoridae; genus Castor; species Castor canadensis. Next base: position 58,156,167 of record NC_133394.1, read on the forward strand.
TTCTTATTGGTTAATTGTTACATGAAGCAAGGGTCAGGGATGTTGACATTTGTCATCCATTAACTTCTTGAGATAAGTTTAGAGAAGTACTTAGCATCTATTAGCAACTATAATTTTACTCTTAGAAGGAAATACAGGTGCTCTACCACTTGAGCCATTCCACCAGCCCATTTTTTTTTGATAGGGTCTCCTTGTATGTCTAAGAAAGCCTGAACCTTGGTCCCCTGCTCACTAAGCCTCTCTTCATATGTGGATAAAAGGCAAGCTTCAGTGTACCCAGCACTGGTTAAGGTGAGATCTCAGAACATTTTGCCTGGGCTTGAACTGTGAGCTTTCCTGATCTCTGCCTTTCGAGTAGCTAGGATTTCAGGCTTGACCCACCACTCCTGGGTATTTTTGTGGTTTTTCCTAAACTTTGTGATTTATAGAAAAATATGTCCTTTTTTTTTTTTGGTAGTACTCAGGTTTGAACTCAGGGCTTCAAGCTTGCTAGGCATGCAGTCTAACACTTGAGCTACTCCTCTGCCAGCCAGAGAAAATTTTGAATTAATTGAGAGGTGCTAGGATTTGGAAACACTAACACTAAAGCTGCAGGAGGCATACTCTGTGCTAGTCTAAAATTATTTTAATATCAAAGGGAAAAAATAGTAGTTAAGAGGTCATGAGGGCATCCTTGTTGTACACAAGGTGATGGACCATTCACAGAAATGGAGAACTTTAAGTTTTCCTTTAGTATGCTAACATCACAGTTTAAAATTTGACTTATATTTTATGTAATTTTTATATTGAAAATGTTATTTAAACTGGAAATTTTTCTCTGTCAACAGTTCATTTTCCTGTTAAATATTATCTAGAATTGTATTTTATGAAAGTGAAAGAACCTACTATTTGTACGTATGATAATGTATCTAAACATATATGATAAATATGTCATATACATATGTATGATAAATGTCGATTTTTGTCTATTAAAAATAAATTTAAAATATTTCATCTGTAATTTTGAGATATACAATCTCTTTTTTAACTTCAAGATTATGGAGCATTATATTTCATAACATCTATTTCTAAAAAAGATGTATATTTATGTATGCAACTATTTTCTGGGTTGAAACCATTTTTAGAAAGGTTTGGTTCTAAGTTTTGAATTTGTTTAGAATGACATGAAGGCCATGCATAGACCTTTTGGTGGCATGAAAAATAAATCACTGTTGGCAGCCCATGGGAAAGCGTTTGCATTAATAACTCACATGCACTTATGGTCTTTTTTTATTATTATTCATTTATTCACATGTGCGTACATTGTTTGGGTCATTTCTCCCCCCCCGCCCCTGCTCTTCCCCTCTCCTATGCTCCCCCCTCCTGTCCAGGCAGAACCTGTTCTGTGCTTTTCTCCAGTTCCATTGAAGAGTAGAAATAAGCAATAATAAGAAAGACATACCATTTTTGTTAGTTGTGATAAGGACAGCTATACAGAGAGATTCCTAGCATTGCTTTCATGTACAAATGTGTTATAACCCAGGTTAATTCATCTCTAACTGATCTTTACACTGGTTCTTGATTCCCTTCTTCTGTTGACCTCTGTTGCTTTAAGGTTTCTGTATTAGTTCCTCTGGAGTGGGGACATCAAATGCTTTCATGTATATGTTCTCCCCTTGTCATGTAAGCCAAGTCCTACAACATTGCTGTATTTGCCCTTGATCTAAAGACAGCATATGAGGGAGATCATATAATTTTTGCTCTTCTGAGTCTGGCTAACCTCGCTCAGAATGATGTCCAGTTCCATCCATTTACTTGCAAATGGTAAGATTTCATCCTTCTTCATGGCTGAGTAAAATTCCATTGTGTATAAATACCACACAATTTTGTCCTCTGGGGTGCTGTTTTGTTTTTAATATTTACAGTTAAAAACATTTATAATTTAGTGTTGTTTTCTGTTGTTAAGTTATTTTTGGTGGAGGGAATTTTTCATTTTCTTTTGATCTGCTCTTTTGAGTTGTACTTTACCCTAATTCATTATGAATGTTTCCAGCTCTTCATGTCTAAATAATTATATTGTTTCTAATCAAAGGATAGTGGAGAGTTACAGAGATTTTTGTTACTCATTTGTTTTTTATGTTTCATGTTAAGCACCTCACTTTGGAAGATACAAAAATACTTTACTTCACAAAATTTTGTCATAGTCCATTAAACGTGTAGAGACAATACATGTAGGACAGTAATTCTGTGCTCAAAGTTGAAGAGCTTCACAATATTCTCTTGAAAAGATTGAGGTGTGGTTCAGTGATAAAATGGCTGCCTAGTGTGCACAAGGCACTGGGTTCAATCCCTAGCTAAAAAAATAATTCTCTTCATTTCAAGATGATTGTATTTCTTTGCCAAGTGTGCATATATGTATGTGTTTGGAGAGGATGGAGAGGACTGCCACAGAATATATACTTTGTCAAAAAGAAAACAATAAAATTTTATGTTTTGTGGCAGGTCCCTCCTACCTCAGCTTACTGAGGGCTGAGATTAGACGTATGTGCCACTACACATAGCATATGCTAGATTAAATGGCCAGTTTAATTAAAAATAAGATTTTTTTTGTGAAGAAAGACCCAGATAGGGAATGTGAGTATATGATTCTAGGTAGAAAGACCTTGAGCAACTTTACAGATACTTCTCTGTCTGCTGTGAAAGACAATATTTCTGCAGCATCTTTAACTATGTAATCTGGCATGACCTACCTTTTAGTGGCCCCAAAAGGACCATGCAGACATGAAGCAAACATCCCAGTGGTAACAAGAATTGACAGGCTGTGCCCTAATAGTGTGAGGCCACCAATCTGAGAAACAATCCTGAGAAATTTGGGGAGGGGTGAGGACCAATGAACTGACAAAGTTAAGGGACAGCTGTCCAAGTAGAATTACAAGTTAAAATAGAATACTAGTTGAATAATCAAAGCTAAATATAGTTTAAATGCTTGCACAATTCAATTTGCAGCCTGAGGTTTATACCGAGTGTAACTTGCCCTGATTATTTTCAGTCACTACGTTCTTGAAATAATTTCCCTTTAAGTGAGTGTTCATTAAATGCACATAAAGTTTAGATAATATGCTCCATATTTTTTAAATGGCATAAACATATTTTTTCTCATTTTACACATCTTTAATGAGAATAGTTTACCTGACACATGATAGTATTCAGTTATGCTATGTTGGTAGACTTTATGTCACTGTGACCATATACCTGAGAAAAGCAACTTAAGGGAGAAGGGCTTTATTGATTTTTGTGAAGTGATATGTTTGTAGACAAAATAGCCTCAGATGCAAGAACTACATTAAACAAATAACAAACATATTAAGTGGAACAAAACTGATGAGTCAGAATCCTAAGAGTTACTCTAATCTCTATCCTCAAGAGAAAAAAGTAATACAGATTTCCATCTCTATGTAAATGATTACTAACTGGACATCCCTAAAAATTGAAGTATAGACATTGGCAGGCATTTGGCTTTCAGTGAGTTTATTATCTACTTTTGCTGATACTAAAACACTTCAATTTAACAAAAACTCTATTGGTCACTCTTACTTTTTAAATTTACATATATGCAAAAGAATTCTGACACAATAAATATATGAAGTAAGATTATAAAGGATAAAAATGAACTAGGATCCATTAACTAACCTTGATGCCCACTTTATAGGGAAAAGCTCAGCCTATATTTCAAGCCCAAGTCCCTGATCTGATCTTCATTCCATTCCCCATGGCTTGCTTGTTTATAAAAGTGAAGAGGACATTTTTAAAGAGTACATTTCTTTATTAGAATGAGTAACATATACTGATATTATTTGCCTCCGATTAATTTATTGTCACTTTTTTTAGGATAAGGGATATGACTAGAAAGTTAGGCATGAAATTTTGTTCTCTCCATCTTTGCTAGGTAGGATTTTTGAAAAAGTGATGTGGCATATTTATTAATATCTGAATATATTGTGGTCATTGGCCACAATGGTATAGTAGTTAAGAAAGTGAGAGCTCTGGAGCAAATATGTAGAGACTCAAAGAGCTCTTTTGTACCAACTTTATGACCTTATATCAGTTACTTAAGCTATCTGTGTTTATTTAAGTTCTATGACCTGTTTATATAAACAAAAAGGAGCAATCTATCACATATGGTTGTTGTGAGCATGAGAGGAGGTTACAGACATAAAGTACATAGAACAATGATGGATGTATAATCCATACTCAGTAAATATGATCTCTTACCATTTCTGGTGACATTCCTGGCACCAAGACACTAGAAATCAATTGATAGCAATGGAATCTTCCCAATTTTAATTGACGGAAGTCACACCTTGTAGCATATTGCAGTAGGAGACTCTTGAGAAAAAAAATCTAAAAATAATCTTGAGGTTTAATGGAGATTATTAGTCTTGATTTTCCCATCTCCAGAAAGAAAGAACTGTTCAGTTTATTATGGAATTGGGAATGTGAGGATCATTGAGAAGTCAGGAATTGGCAAAGCTTTTTGAAAGGGAGGATGTTATTTCCTATCACGTACCCAGAGACCTAATCTCAACTGATCTTCATTATCTTGCTTAAAGGGGAGATACTATAGAGTGAGTCATTCTCACTCTCAGATCCCACTGACTAATATGAGGTTATTAATTGTTCCATCTTATAATAGTACTTGTAGTTCTATAGACTTAATGTTTATTGTCTCTTTTACTCTCTCAAGGAAAAGCTGTCACAAATGAGATTTTAAAGAAATTTCGTATATACACGACTCCACGAGGCCTTGACTACAGAGGAAATGGGATTCATATATGTAAAACTAAGTATTTAGTAACAAATGTGGACAGTAATATGTATTCTAAAAATAAGGCTCAGAATATAAAATGTATTGTAAAACATGACCAACTGAAAGAGCTGTCTATACTTTAAAGGGTAACTGTAGCAACACAAGTTACATCTTATATGTGAAGGATTTTTAACTTGACACATTGAACTGGAAATTATGTCTAAGTAACACTGAGTAGATTGTAAGTAACAATAGTAAATGAAAAGGAAATGTGGAGTTAGAAGTGAGTCAATTAAGAAACAAAGATAAGAGATGAAAAGGTAAAGTACAATGGACTCAGCAAGATGGTGGCATAGATGACAAAGATAACTTCCTGTGTGATCTGTAGGCAGCCACTTCATATTTCATCTTCAAATTCTGCGTGGCAATACCTATTTCTTCTGTCACTTTCTAGCAGTATCTGACTGTAGTCTGAATGGGTACATCAGTTGCAAATGTATGAATAAAATCCACTTCATTACACTCTACCTAGCATGATGTCAACTGATTTGTGCAGTCACTTACCCATTAATGAAGGGGTTGTTATGAGAAATGTGTTGTGAGACAATTTCATAATTGTATAAACATCACAAACTTACACAAATGAGGAAGGCTATGACCTCACTCGGTGATACAATCTTTTGGGTTTTTGGTGATATAATTTTTTAAAATTGTTTTATAAACAGGGTCTTACATTTTTGCCCTGGTTTGACCTCAATCCTCCTCCCTATGCTTCTGCTTACTGGAATCCAGGTTTATTCCACAACATCTGGTTTACTGGTTGAGATGGCGGTCTCCCTAACTTTTGTTTGGGCTGGCCTAGAACAGTGATTCTCTTGATTTCTGCCTTCCAAGCAGCAGGACTTAAAGATATTAGCCACCACCCTGGCTCTGTGATGTACTCTAATGGAACCCTTATCATATATGCAGTCTCTCATTGATTGAGATGCCATTGTGCATCCCACAACTGTATATATAAATCTCATGCATGCTCTGACATCTCAAAAATCATTCATTCTGGAAGCTTATCAGCAAACTTTTTTAAAGTAATTCTTAAAATTTTTTTCTGTAAGACTCCACAGTTTAAAAATACTGAAGTTGAAGAATACTTAGCTTTGAGAAGCTACAACCATTAAAGAGTGTTGAAATAAGATTTTTAAGGTTTGTACTACTTACATTAAGTGCATTCTCAATATTTTGAGAGTTTTTAAAGTAATATCTGAAATCTGGCATATTATGTAGTATAACAAATGTTAGACAACAATGAAATCAATTTCAAAAGTCAAGAGTTGACAAAATTTATCTGGTATATTGCTTTTTTACAGAAGAAAACTATAAATGATCAGCAACTGCCCAAACTACAGATAATTACAAAAGATCTGTCACTCCTGTTAGAATAATTAAGTGAAAGGAAGCTTAACACAGGATTTAATCATTAATAAAACTGTCAACAACTGGTAAGGGCCTGAAGTTTGTTGCAAGCAGAAAGTACAATTTCTGCAATTTAAAGTACAGGTATAATCACTAATATCTCCCACCATAAATCAAACTGAGCGTGTATTTTACATCAATCCCTTCTGGTTAAGTAAAAAGAGATACATGTAATCTAAGTTTAACCCAAGAGGATTATAAATTAATAAATAAATCTCCTTAAAGAACTAGGTCATTATTCAAGTAACATAGTCTTTAATCATTAATTCTATAGAATCTCTCTAGTCTTTAAAGCACACAGTCTGAAAAAAAGATACCTTTTAACCCACAGTTGTACAATCTACACCAAACAAACAAACACAAGTCAATGACAAGTTTTACTGAGGCAAGAGTATTTCTGTATGGTATTTTATTGTATGGGCATGCTATAATTTCTTTATCCATAACTAGATATTTGGGCTATTTCTCCTATATATTTTTAGAAGTGAAGTTAATATGCATATTCATGTACAAATCTTTATAGAGACTTATGCTTTCATTTATCATGAAGATATAGCTTGGAATGGAATATTGCCTTTTATGGGTGCACTAATCTCATCCATGAGGGCACCCACATAACACAACCATCTCTGAAAGGTCCTGTCTGTTAATCCCATCGTCTTGATGGTTAGCATTTCATCTTATAAATCTGTTGCCAACATAACCATTTAGTCCATTGCAGTGACTCATTCTATTTAGGTTTTCTTTAATTTTCTCAAAAGCAATTTTAGGTTTCAGTGTATAGGTCTTGTACTTCGTTAAATTTTTTTCTAAGTACATTATATCTTTTTATTCTATTGTGATGGTATTTTTTTCCATTTCACCTTGAGAATAAAGAAAGTTTTTACTCCTTCCTTTCCAATCTGTAAATCTTTTGCTTTGCTTTTTGCTTCCATTAATTGCCCTGGATAAAACCTTCAGTATTGAATAGAATAACAAGAGAGACTGTTTGTACTCCTTCCTTATCTCAGGGAAGAATATATTCAATTTTTCAAAGAGTATAGTTTTAATTGTAGGGTTTTTATGAGTCATTATGAGCTTAAGAAAGTTTCCTTTTATTTTAATTAGAAGGGGATACTGGTATTTATCAAATGCTTTTTCTACATGTATGCAACTGATCATGGTCTATTAAACTGGTAGATTTTCAAATGTTAAACTCAACTTCAATCCTGGGTTAATCATGGTCACAATGCATATCACTTTCACATGTTGTATTTGACTTCCTATAATTCTGTTAAGAATTTTTGTGTCTATGTTTATAATAGGCACTGGTTTGTATTTTTCATTGTCTGGTTTTGGCACAGGATAATGCTGGCCTCATAGGATAGTTTGGAGAGCATTCCATCTTCTTCAAATTTTGGAAGAATTTACATAAATAGCAGAATTTGCCAGTGAGGCCATGTGGCCATGGTGTTTTCTCTGTCAGCAGGTTTGTAACCACAAACTCAGTTCTTTTAAATAAGGCTAATGAAGAGCTATTCAGGTTATGGGTACATGTTCCTTCTTTGATTAGTTTGTGTCTTATAAGGAATTTGTCTATATCATTTATCATATTTTTCACTGTAAAATTATATACAACATTCCCCTAAGATCTTTCCAAATATCTCTATAATCTATAGTAATGTTGCTGCTCTTATGTATTCTCACTCAATTTTCCCTAACTAGTCTTGTAGCATTTATCAATTTTCCTGATAACCTTAGTCAATTTTTGGTTTGATTTTTCTATTATTTTTATTTTATGGGTTTATGCTGTTGTTTTCATTCTTTTGCTAAATTATGGATTAATTTGCTTCCATACTAGTTTCTTCAAGTGAAAACTTATGAAATTAATGGTATTAATTCTTTCCTAAAAATGTGTTTAGTGCTAGAATGTTTTCTATATTTATGATTTGGCTGTATTCCATAAATTTTAATGACTGTATTTTAGTTTAATTCAGTACAAAATACATTCTAATTTTCCTTTGTGTTTCTTCTGTGAGATATGGCTTAAAGTATGTTATTTAGTTTCCAAATATTGTAGATTTATCTTGATTGTTTCTACTAATTTCTAATTTAATTCCACATAACCACAGAACATACTTCATGTCATTTTAGTCTCCTAAAATTTTACTTACCTGCTTATGAATTATCTTGATAAATAATCCTGTGTACTTGAGAAGAATATGTAATGTGTTGCTATTTGCTGGAGTTTGTTAGAAAAATCAGTTAGGTCAAGTTGGGTGATGGTGTCCAAATATACAAACTTCCTAATATTTTGGTCTTTTTTAAATCAAGTATAAAGAGCAAGTGTTGACATTTCACCTGTAAAGGCAAGTTTTATCTACTTTTTTATAGTTACATCAGTCTTTGTTTCATGTATTTAGAAGTTCTTTTACGGGTTCATTAGTATTTAGAATTGTACCAAGTAGTACCAAGAAGTGAAATTCTGATGTAACAAACACTAAAACTGAGAAGTGGCTTTGGAACTGGATAATAGTTGCTGGAGTGTTTCTGAGGTACATGTCAGAAATATGGACATTAAAGGAGCTTCTTGGGAAGGTTCAGAAAGAGGAGAAGAGAGCTATAGGAAAAGCTTCCATGTTCTTAGAGAATACATAAATATCATGAAATACAGATGGCAAAGACCATTCTGGTAGTGGCTCATATGTAAATAAAGAATGTGTCATTGAGCTCCCAAGGAAAGTTTATCCTTTTGACAAAGTTATAAAGAACTTGGTTGAATTGTGTTGATGCTCAGCATTTTGTAGAAGGCAGAACTTGTAAATGATAAACTGGATATTTATCTGAGGAAACTTCTAAGCAAAAGTGTTGAAGCAGTAGTTTGGCTTGTTCTAACTCTTAAAATAAAATAGAATAGGAGATAGAAACATTGAATAAATAATTGTTAAGTACAGAGGAACCAGAACTTGTGTATCTAGAAAATTCTCAAAGAAGCCATATTGCCAAAAATGAGAGCACTTGTTCATGTGCTTATTTCACCATTTCACCAGAGGCTAGGAATGCATAAGGTTACACCATCAGACACTGCCAGTTTGAATTAAAGGTGAGAAAAAGTGGGTGAGAATGAGGGTTATTGTAATCTTGGAATTTAGAAAATGGGACTGTAGAGCTATTCATCTGGGAACATGTGCCATGCTTCAAGAAAGGGAAAGGACAAGAGAAGAGACTTAATGATCATCAGTCATGCTTCTCTAACCATTGGTCCATAGTGCACAGTTACAAGGGACAGGCCTACTCAAGGGACATGACTGACTTCAAGGGATGCACTGCAGGGAGTCTTGGTGACAGCTACAAAAAGGAGCATGGAAATGCCACTAGCCATGCCACTTGCCATCCCAAAGGACCTGGAGGGGACAGTATCAAACCAAAAAGGGTTATAGTCACACTTTCGTATCTAATGGAATTTGCCTTGCAAGATTTGGGACTTATTTAAGAAATATTACCCCTTTCATCTTTCTTATTGCTCCCTTTTGAAATGGGAATGTCTATTGTGTACATACCCTACCATTGTATCTTACAAGCATATATCCATCTTAATTTCCCAGGCTCATAGCAGGAAAGCAATTTTGCTTCAGGGTGAATTGTACCAGAATCATCACCCATATCTGATTTAGAATAGTATTTAGATATGACTTTAGGCTTAGACTTTTGAGTTGATGTCAGAATTAGTTAAGACATTGGGGGCTATTATGATGAAATACATTCTGGATGTGAGAAGATTATGAATTTGGGGGAATCGGGGATGTAATATTATGGACTGAATATTGGTTTCTACCCTTAATTTGTGTATTGAAATCTTAACCCGTAATATGATGGTATTTGGAAGAAGAGTCTTTGGAAGATAATTAGGTATAGGTGAGATCATTAAGGTGAAGCCCCTGTGATACTGCTCATGTCCCATTAGAGGAGGACACATTAGAGAGTACTGTTGCTGCTATGTGAAGATATAACAAGAAGAAAACCTGAAGGAGGATCTTTACCCGAAAGTGAATCAGCCAGTACCTTGATCTTAGACTTCCCAACTTCTACAACTATGAACAATTTCTATCTTAATAATATCTATCATTTCTATAAATTACTATAGCAGTCCAATCAGACTAATACAATCAGTGATATGGAATTTTTTGTTTGTTTTTTTGCTTTTGTTATGTTTTGAGGTTTTTTTGGTGGTACTGGAGTTTGAACTCAGGGCCTCATGCTTGCTAGGTAGGTGTTCTACAACTTCAGACACTGCCAGCCTCAGTCAATGATATGGACATCATTCTTTACAATTTAGGAAGTTACAAGATTGGAACTTGTTATAAAAGATGGAGTCTTCCCTAGCACTGAGCACAATGCCTCAGCAGACTCTGAATAAACCTGTGATAATGAAGAATGAGAATGAAGAAGACATCTCCAGAATGGAAGGATAAGCAAAGGTATTGTGTATAACTATTAATCTGATGTTAGGGGAAATTTTTACGCTGAATTGAATAAGGAGAATATGAATGATGGTTCTGGTTCTTATAGGTATTTGATAAGCAGAAAAAAAGTAAGAAGAGATATTCCAGGAAGAAGGAAAGGAGTGTAAAATAGAAAAGCATGAGGTGTGTAAAAACTTTATAAATCAGTTTGCTCGCAACAGTAAATCCGTGTAGAGATTACAAGGGACAACAAATTACAGACATTTATTCAATATTGTGGAGATTTAAATAGTAGCTACTGCATTTGAACGTTATCACAAAAGCCATGAAAGAGTTTCCAAGAGGGTACAGACATTACATGAAATCTTTACTCTGCTGAATTTTCTTTGCTTTTCCTCCAAAGCTGAATGCAGCATTGCAGGCTAAGCCCCATAGTGGTTTACACCCTCAATGCCATGATCATATTGACTTTTTCAGATGTGATTATCCAGTACTGACAGCTGGATTACTTTAAGCCTATGGCCTCCTTCATCACTAGCCAAACCCAGGTTCCAGTTAATTAGGAATAAGCCTGGGACAACCACCTACTTATATCCTGTTAATCTAAACCCCCGGGTGAGTTTTTGCTCTACTCTCCCTTTTTACTTTCTTATGAGTAACCTGGCTCCAAATCCTAGCCTACATGTTCACCTTATTCCATCATGTCTCATATATAAATGGTAGAACTGGAATTTTGGGTTGAACCTCAACAAGTCATGAGAGTGAGGCAGACAGCCAGAGGATAGAAAAGACCTGGAATCTTAAAGATTAAGAATTGTATTTCAGATTGAACATCTCTCTCTCTCTCTCTCTCTCTCTCTCTCCGTCTTCAATTGCAAAAACATGTGGAATACTTGTCCACTAGGCCAGGGACCTCCCAAATCCTCGCCCAGAGACAACGAAAACCCTCTCTATGCCTTGATTTTTGGGGATCAGAAACTGCTCGGTTTTGCCCCTCCAACAGGCTAAGGAGCTCTTTTTAAAAACACTTTGTAACACTGCTAACTCTCTCTTCTGCCTTCCACCTGGCCCATCATGGCCTTTGGTAAAATTTTCCCCTAACAGTCAATAAACTTATTATTGCCCTTGCCATCTACATAACCTGCCTGAATGCATTCATGTAGAATGTTACTCTCGTGCCCCTGGCCTGAACGAGCAGGCGGGGACCAGCTCGGCCACCTGCAGTCCGGGGCCGGGGGCGACTGGGGGGCCCCGGGCCCCTCAGCCCAGCCTTTCCAGCATCCCTGTCTCCCTCAGCCCCTTTCCACCAGGGGACCAACTAATCCCTGGGCCTTCCCCTGGAACCCCTCGCCGTGTCCTTCCCGCTTCCTCAGCGGCCCAACCGCAGACACCCCTGGGGACCTGGGAGACTCACCATGGATGTCTTCAGAGGTCGCCTCCGTCTCCATCTGCGACTCCATCTCGAACTCGGCAGGCTCGACCCCCTGTGCAGAAGTGCAAGCGAGATCCTTGCCGTCACTGCAGCTGGAGCTGCCAGCACAGAAGCACGACAGCCGCTGCCGCCCCCTTCAATCAGCCTCTGCTGCGCCCCGCGGCGCCCCGAGCTGTCCTTGGCTTAAGGCAGGCCAAGGCACAGGTGCCTGGACACCGGCAGCGCTGGGTGGGACCGAAGCCTGGCCAAGAGGCCGGCCAGAGGGGCGGGCAGGAGGCGCCAGGGAACGATGGGCTACTGGGATGGCTGGCCACCCTCATGCGCCCTGAATGTGGCGGGACAATCCTCCCCTTGGCCGTCCCACACACTCTCGCTCACGAACCCTCGGGCGTTTCGACGTGGCTGGCGAGGTGCCAAGAATCATCTGGACATAAACTTCTAAATTTGTGTAAACCCAGATTAGAAGTATAAATTTAACAATTTTTAAAATATTCTACAAGTAAGGCTATAGAAAAAACAGAAGTTTTCATACATTGTTCATGGGAATGCAAATTAGTACAATTCTTTTGGGGGGAAATTCAGTAATATTTAATAAATTATATATTGACTTATTGTTAGACTTGCTAAGCCCACATATAGAATTTATCCTGAAAATATACCTACAACAACAGAAATATATATATATACAAATTTATGTACACTATTTATTAGAACATTATTTACAGTTGCAAAATCCTAGCAACATCCTAAATTCCCATGTTTGAGGGTTGTTGGATAGCTATGGTATATCCCCACAAAGAATTATTATGCAGCTGTATACAAGAATGAGGAAGACCTCTAAGGGACATGTGCTATTTCCAAAACATATTTCTAAGTATGAATAACAGTGCAAAGGAGATTCTATAACATACTATATTAAATGTGAAGGAGAAGGGAAAACAATAAAATACAGATATATCTTCTCAGTTGTCAAAAATGAAACACAAACATGATAAACCAGAAACTAATGTGATTTGTTGTCTACATGCAATGGATGTGAAAATGGTGGAATGCATGGGGGGATAAGACCAGTGAAAAAGGACTGAGCATCACTTACCTGAGGAGACACTTTATTGTAGTGGCTTCTATTGTTCTGAGTTTTAGAAACATGTGGCTGTGCACATACTTAAAGAAGCAATTAAGTAAAATTAACCATAATAAGGAAATGTTCAAAATAGAATCCAAATAGCAACAAATAATGCTAAGTACATTACAAATACATTATATAACCACATTAAAGTGTATGAAGAACAAAAGAACTTACCTAAGTAACTTTGGTATAACAGCATTTTTTTCTGTATACGCTAAAGCTAAAGATGACAAAATTTATATATATATACATATGTATGTACATATATGCATGTATATATGTACATATATATGTAAAACTCTAGTAAATCTGTTTTTCATAGTGTTTTTATTTATTTATTTATTCAACTTTTTATGGCACTGGGGATCGAACTCAGAGCTTCATGACTACTAGGCAAGTACTCAACCACTGAGCTCCATCCACAGCCTTTTTTTTTCTGTTTTTTATTTTATTTGTCATTTTTACATTTACTTACATGTGTATATATTATTTGGGCCACCTCTCCCCTCCAACCCCCTCCAGGCAAAACCTGTTCTACCCTCTTGTTCTCTGATTTTGTTGAAGAAAAAGCATGTACGATAAAGAGAAAAACAACATTTTTGCTAGTTTGGGATAAAGAGCTATACAGAAAAATTCCTTGTGTTGTTTTCATGCACATGTGTATTATAACCCACATCGGTTCATTTCTACCCGACCTCTTCACTACTTCCTAGTCCCCTTCCCAAAGTGACCTCTGCCAGTTTAAGATCACTAGATTTGCTCCCATACAGTGAGCATATCAACCACATTCAAGTTTTTGGTTTTCTTCCCTTTCCCTATCCCTGCCATGCATGATCTTCCCTTAGTGTGTGACCCATGTCCAATAATATTACTACATTTCTTTTAGGTCTGTAATCTGCATATGAGGGAGAATATGTGATTTTTGGCTTTCTGAGCCTGACTAACTTTGCTTAAGATGATGTTCTCTAGTCCCATCCATTTACCTGCAAACGACAAAATTTTGTTCTTCTTTGTGACTAAAATTCCATTGTGTATAAATATCACATTTTCTTAATCTACTCATCAGTAATGGGGCATCTTGGCTGATTCCATAACTTGGCTGTTGTGGATAGTGCTACAATAAACATGGGTGTGCAGGTGCCTTTGTAGTAACCTGAGTCATATTCCTTTGGGTATATCCTCAGGAGTAGTATTGCCCAGGCCTATTTTTAATTCATTTTTTCTCTTGTTTTTTTTTTTATTGGCAGTATTGATATTTGAGCTTGGGTCCTTGTGCCAAACTCTCGGTCACTTGAGCCACAACTCTAACCTGTTTATCATCGTATTGTAGGTGAGGAATTCTGAATCTAGTTCATGTGTATACTAGGTTTAAATAAAAATTAAATACATTGGGGATAATGGAGACAGGAATTAAAATAAAAGACTTAGGCTAGCATAAAACTTATGAAAGTTTGGAATTGGAAGTATGAATTCATTGTTTTTAAAGGTTTATAAATATATGTTTATATGCATATATAAGTATACAAGCATACACATAAATATGTAGGGGTTTATGACAGATAATGGCAAAATACTGATGTGTATATGGATCTATATGTCTATGGTATAGAAAAGGATATAGATGTGTGAATATTCATACATATATTTCATAGTTTGTTTATTAAGAGCCTGAACACGATCCTGTCTCCTGCTGCCAGAGTTTGGTTTCTAAATACCATTCTCCAATAAAATTCTCCAGGGACACTTGAGAAACAACAGATTCCACAGCAAGGGTATAGAAAGTGTGAAATAAACCTGGAACTTTGTGATGTCAGGGAATAAGGACATGCTTATGAAATGATTAGAATATGTCAAAAGCCCAGGAGCCAATTTGAAGGGGCTCTTAATGGCCAAATCTGTGAAAATAAAGGTAATAATAATAATGGACTATGTCCCATAGAAAATAAGTTTTCATAAATCCATATAGTTATGAATTGCTGATTTAAATTCATTGGACAAGAGAACAATCTCTCCCTAGAAGTGGGGTAGGGGAGGATAAAGGAGATAGATGGAAGGGGTAAATCTAAGTAAGATACATTTTTAAGCACTTTTATAAATGTCACACTGTACCTCTAGTATAACAATAATGTGCTAAAAAAAGGAAAAAAAAGAAAAAATAAAAGTAAATAAAATAAATAAGGAAGGGTAGAAATAGAAACTCAACTTTTGGCAAACTCCACAGTAATTGATATGGCAAAGTTCACAATGCATTCTAAAATTACTTGGTGAAGTATGAGAAATAGAATATTTATATAATGTCAAAGTATCTCTCTACAAATAATCTCACAGGAAAAAAAATTACAAACATTTCAGTGGTGATCAATAACTGGTAGACAACATCTTAAACAAATGGTCACTAATAAAGAGACACTGTGACATGTCCTTCTATAAGATGCACTGAAAAAAGGCCAATTCATTTCTATAGTATTCTTATCCAAGATGCACACCAAAATTTAGTCACAGAAGCATCAGTTAAGTTCAAATCAAGAGGCACTGTTGGAGGGCTCATACAGAGACTGAGAGGGCACCAAAGCTTTCAGGAAGCAAGTTTATTAAGCAAGCTGGCAGGGACTCAGAGGACTCATTTTCAAAGGCTGAGCTCCGAGAACAAAGGGGACTTTCCTTATGTACCATTTAGAGCAGGTTACAGAAATGGGGAGGTATGGCTTATCCCATACATAATCACATGTTATTTCATTGGCTGTTTTAACCTCTGGGGTGAGGTAACCTTCCTCTGGTCTCTAGGTTACATTCCCCATCTCCGGTTTTCCTTTGTGTTACTGTAGCACTCATTAATCTCTCTTCCCCCTCTCTGCCTTCCTGCCACAGCACCACACAAAATGCTGGCCATATGGGGGTTTGAACTCAGGGTTTTATGCTTTCTAGGCAGGTGCTCTACCTCTTGAGCCATACCACCAGCCCATTTTTCCTGTATGTATTTTTTGAATAGGGTATCTCAGGCCAGGGTGGCCTAGAGCACAGTCCTTCTATTTACACTTGTTCTCATGGACTTTCACATTTTCTGGCCTTGAACAAAGATCCTTTTGGCTAAGAAAACCCCACTCGATAAGTTCTGAACTCAGAAGTTGAAGTCCTGTCCCAGATTGGAGGAGATAAAGAAATATGGCAATAAAAACAATATGTGATCCCGAAAGGATCCTAGTACATCAATGGGGAAAGTGACAAAATCTGAATAAAGCCTACAGATTATTAATATTGTTCTATTAATGTTAATTTCCTCACTTTGATCATTGTGGTGTGGTTAAATGTTAATATTTAGAAAATCCAGATGAAAGGTATACAGGGATTCTTCCTACTATTTTTGCTGCCTTTTTCAGCCTGAAAATAGTCTTAATTTAAAGAAACCAAAATATAAATTTCAAAACAATTAAAAAGAAAAAAGTAAGCCTTCAGACCTCCTTTTGAATTTATGACCATAGATCTCAAATTTTCTCTGCATTGCTCTGCCACCTCACCTTGTTTCTCTTTCTACTTCCCTTACAAGGTCAACTCCAATGAAAAACAATGACTGTTTTTCCTTAATCAAATCCTTTATGAAAACCCAGTGATTCTGATTTCCTGAAAATCTTAGCTTCTGATCTACTTTCTCTGTCTTTGTTACTATTGTCATGTTCACAAACTTCAACAACCAAATGGATGACCCAAACAACATCTTGGCCAACTGAGCATCTTGTCATCTTAGCTCCCCAGTCTTATGAACATGCACTTGACCTGACAGTGCCAATAAATATATTACCACCAAAATTTTAGCATCCAACCAATAAATGACCAACTTGAAACAAGTAAACTCATTTCACCAATTGTATACACCAATGATGAATTCTATTGTGTGGACATTATCGCTTTCCACCATTTATAATTCTCCTCCTGGGGTGAACTTGTTTAAGGTACATTATATGCATGAAAAAACATGAAGACCCCTTCTAAATTTTTAAGAATTAAAGAAGCAACTTCAGAATTTTTCTTTAAGACAGAATCACAAAATAATTTGATAATTTTTCTTGAGCAAAACATCAAGATATTTAAAAACACATTTCCATGTATCTAAAAATCCCTGAAAAAAATCACCTTCCTCCTATATTTCCCGTATTTAGTATTGCTGTAATCCCTATCTTGCATATCATTCCCCTTCTCTTTCTTCTCTTCCTTTTTTCTCTCAACTTCTCTCTCTCAACTCACATTCAATGCTTTTGTCTTTCTCCTTTTACTTACATTGTACAGTTCTCACAAATCCCCAGTTCTTATACAGTCAGCTATTTGCTTTCTCCTTGCCTGAATACAGGCAAGAATGCAGCTGAGTTTTACAGGAGAAAACTGTACCCTCTTTGGTACTAGGTTTATGACCATGAGAGCTTAGGAAGTGCTCTGCCCTGCCTAGTCTGTTGCTATCTTTTCTAGTTGATTTTTGTTTCCACATTTTAAAATTCTTTCACACTGAATTCACAAATGGACCCCTAATAAATACTTTTGAATGAATGAATAAATATTAGTCCTCCATCTGTCTATCTTAGCTTTTTTTTCATATTTTGGCTTGACAACTAAAACAGCTTCAAGCTTCCCATGCTATATTGAAGAAGAGCAACTGACTGTCCCATACCTACAAAATCATTGTTCCCTGAGGTTCTGTTCAAGTCACACACTTGTCTAGGAACCTATCAGAAAAACACTAAGGTTCTGTTTTGGTTGGCGTAGACCACAGTCAGATCCTGCACGTTGAGGATGGAGTGTGGGTTGAGAAGGACTTAAGAGGTCCCTATCCTCTACAATAACTGCTAGGTAGTCAACACAGAAAATAGTAACAAAATGAGAGGATATTCACCAAGAGCTTAGGTTCTAGAAACAGAAGGAAAAGTAACATTAGTTCTATTTTTATTCACTTTAAAATAATTTGATGTAGTATTACATATATGTTCTCCTTAACTATTGGAGTTTTCTTTACCTATTTTGCTGTAAGTTTATTTCACCATGAAATTATTGTAATGGAAGAAATGTTTTCTGTAGGAAAATTTTTTTAAATTACAAAACTAAAACCAAATCCATAATTCCTTCCTTTTCTGTATTACAAATTCCTAAGTATTTCCATTCTATCCTTCCCTTAGCATTTAAGGTACAAAGCTTTATTTCAAAACTTTGCATATTTAGAAGGGGAGAGAGTTAAGAGGGTTCTTTTATTTCTGAAATGCTGACTCTGAATTCAAGAACCGTGGCTTCATGTCCTTTTTTTATTCAATTTTATAAATGGCTATATATATCCAAACACACATTTATAACCAAACTATGCATGATAAACTGATGCTGAAACATAATGGTGATCTGCATATGTTTCTTTTACAGAAATTCCCACAGATGAATTTTGGGTATCCTTCAAGATGTGGGAATGAATTTTTAATAAAGTATCTTCACAATTACATATCCAAGATTTTAGAATCCGTAATAGTATTGAAATTCAGTTCTGCTCCCATTATGCGTGTGGTACCTGAACTCTAAAATATGTGTTAATTTAATATACATACACCATTTTGAGGGCAATAGTTAAAAGGTTTCTTTTCTCAAAATTAATTCTTGCCTAGATTTCCTTTACCACATAGTTCAATTTTAGCTGCTTTGTGCCTGAAAATATCTATTTTGTATATTTATGTTAATCTCAATAGCATAAGAAATAGTGCAAATGACATAACCATTTTCAATTAGATCTTTTTTACTCTCTTTCTCTCTCTCTCCCTCCCTCCCTCCCTCCCTCCCTCTCTCTCTCTCTCTCTCTGTCTCTCTCTCCGTCTCTCTCTTCTCTCCTCTCTGTGGTAATGTATAGTAATGGGTCTTAAATCCAGGGACTTACACATGCTAGGTAGATGCTCTTACCATCAGAGCCACACTCCCATCCCTTTTTGTTTGTATTTTCGTTATGAGATAGGGTCTTGCTAACTCTGCCCAGGCTGTCCTTAAATTCTTACTGCTTCCACCTATGGAGCATATGGGATTGGTGGCATGCACCACCATGCCAAGCTTCTAGCACATGGTTTTGTTCTAAATAATGCCAGGTTCAGTAGTCTTTCGCAAAGATATTGGAGAATGTGTGTGCATGTTGACATGCACATATGTACATATATGTTTATCTTGAGTCCCTGCTAGACAAAGAAAGGATAAACATACACACACCCATATATATGTGCATATTATGAGTGAGCAATATTGTATATCTGAACTTAACTATAGGGATTCATCTTAGTTTACTAAGTGGTTACTTCCAGGCATCATTCCATCCCATTCCATGGGAACCTAGCCTTGGACAAAATCCATAAAAATCTCTGTCCTCATAGAGCTTTCATTCTTGATAAACAAACATTGTAAGTAAATTATATCCTACATGAGGGGATGACATATTTTGTTACCTTCTTTAGCCAAGAAAAGGAATCAGCATTTCAGGGACTGCAATTTTAGATAAGGTCATCACAAAAGGCCTTGTTGAGAGGCTGTCATTTGAGTAATGGCTAAAAAAATGCAGAAAGTGCACATGCAGATGTGTATGGAAAGAGCATCCCAGTAATGGAAAAGGCAGTGCAAGATTCAGGTGATAGCCTGCTTGAGGGAGTGGAGGTAGAGTTGAGAAGCATCAGGGATGTCAATATGGCTGGAAAAGAAAGAAAAACAGATCTTAAATGACTCATAAAGTATAAATGTGAAATCTGATAAAAAAAGAGCAATGTTAGGTGCTAATGCTAGGTATTAGGATTTTTTTGAGAATTGAAATTTAAAGTAAATATAAAATGTAAGTAAGAAAACTGTTGGGTGTTGGGAACTATTTGAGGATTGTGGTCTGAAAAGTCTGGAGGTAAGCAATAGAAACTTATTTATCAAACTTTAAAGCTAAAGGGGAATGAAGTTAAAGTAGTAAGATTAAATAAGAGGAAGACTGTTTATTGAGTTTCTTCATGCTTTATACACATTATGCCACTTGTTTACTGACAGTTTAGTTAGATTAGTACCACAGCACATACGCAAAACATAGCAAATAAGTTTAACCGCTGCAACTTTAAGTTGTATTTTTATTTCTCTGCTATAAAGAGATATCCCTCATTATCCTTAGGAGAAGAGTATAAGTATGAATCATTAGGAAGAACTGGAAGTTCCTCCATATACCAAGAAATGTTTCAAAAGATTGAGGCCTTCCTGATGGTCCATGGAGATCTAATGATAAATAGAATGTATCTCTTATTGAGAGGCTTAAAGAAAAGTCAGAATTCAGAGGAAAGAGGAGGTAAGAGGAGAACAGAGGCTCTGAATCTGAGAGGACCTCATGACAGAATCCCCCTTCATCTAGTGGCTTGAGAAATTACTGCAGCTTTGAGGCTGATGTATCTTCCTAGCAGGACAGTATCATGGAAAACCTAACAGGGCAGCTTCTTCAAAATAACAAAGAGCCTGTGTTCAAGATGTACAGCAAGACAGCACAAAAGTGCTATCCTTGCAGAGCCTATGTTTCTGAAAGTAGTCATTTGAGCACTGCTTGACAATACACATTAGCAAAATGACAAACACTGTCCTACTGGGACACTGCTGAGCACATAGTGGTATGGTAGAAAAGTTCAAGTTCATATTGGCTAGAGGCAGAGTGGGAAGTATCAAACTATCATTCTCTGTGGACAAATGTGTATGAGTGGATAGATTTAGAGTCTCACCATATCCACAGTACAAGTGTGGTATGGACATTGAGAAAGGTTAATTAACTTCCAGATCCCTTATATTAGTTAAAGATTGCTCTTTTACCCAAGATGCCTTCCAAAGCAGGTGACATAAATACTGCTGGCAATCAACTAGTGAATTATTATCCTCAATTAAGACAGCAAGAAGGCATTGTGTATTGAGTGTGATTAAACAGACTTGAGCAGCAAATAATTATGATTATATAAAGATGATCTCAGCCTAGGATGTATTTTTTATTTTTGGAAATACTGTGGGATTTTTGGGTAATCCTGTTTCCTCTCTTGATTAGCTCTACTACTGGCTTTTTAAAATACCAAATATATTAAAAGAGAAAAGCCATGATTAAGTCATATAGCTAAACTTTAATATTGCAAATCATAGATTTCTAATTCACATCCTCATAAAAAGTTTTGCTAATGGTAACACATTTTTAATATCAGCTTTTAACCATTCTCCTAAAAAAACCCAAATATTTGATGTTATCAGGATGCATCACTCACCTTTCATTGTTACAATCATATAATGCCCACCATGTTACTCCTCTTTTCTGTGTGATCCTACTTTCTATTCTTTATAGCATTATCCTTATCTTAATTTCTGAGCATTTTATTACACATTGTAGGTTTATCTTCCAGTAATTTGTCCTCTCTGTTGCTTGGCCTTCTTTTTCCACTTGCCCTCAGGCACTCCCATAGCCATTTTCTGTACCTTTTCATCCCCCAAATAGCCAGATTTATCAAAGTTTCAATTTCATTTCTCCCTCTTTCTAGTCACTGCTTCCTGTATTTCCAGGTCATTTTCTCTAATTCCATCTCCAAAACTCTGAGACCTCAAACATTTATCCAACTACCTTCTGATTGTCCTTCACCTCCCAATCTTCCCTTTCCTCTTTATCAAATTTAAATCCCATGGTAGATCTCCTTAATCATTCCCTTGGATACCTCCTATCATGCTCTAATCTATTAACTTACAAAAAACTCCCTAATAAGATTCAGCTCTTGCACTCTGTGCATGGACTTGTGTTGCTGAACAGGATTGGAGAAAATACATGGCCACCTGATACATGACCATGAACCACACGTGAACCATAAACAGTTATGGAAATGACAGTCTACACAATGTCCATGTTGACCACTGCATGCTTTCTCCTATTGCCTTAACCTCTCCTATTGTCTTCTCATTTATGTTTTCTGTTAGCTAATTTCTACCTCAATGAAAAAAACTTAAGCAATCAGAAAGGTAATTTTAGTAGAACTTCATCATCTCTTTACCCACCTACCAGAGCCCATACCTGCATTCCATCTTTCTGACTAGTACTAAAGGACATTGGTTCTCAAATTTAGCAGTCATCAAAATCAACTCAAAGGACAAAATTACTAAAGAACCCAACACAATACAAATTATTTGACCCCATATCCAGAATCTCTGAGTCAGTAGATTCAGGATTGAGGTCTAGTAACGTGTTATTTCTAAAATCTTCCCAGACGGTGTTGACATTGTTAATTAAAAGACTTCCATTTGAGAACCACTGATAATGAAGCAGTCATGTTCCATCTGAAGCTTGTCTCCAACTTGGACATGGTATTTGATCTCTAACACACTCTCAAGCACCCCACTCTAATTTTTCCTCAGAAAAGGAGATTATCTTTCCATTCTCCACTGGATCACTATTGTGGCAAATTATTACTTTTCAAAAGACTCTTTCACATTCTCAGTAGGGGAAGATAGTGTATTTTTGACCCATGGACTTTAGACTTAAGGCGCATTGTTGGTTTTGCCATTTTCTCTTTCTCCTCTTTCACAAGGAAAGCAATATCCCAGATAGAGATGTAAGCTTTCAACCTGGATCCCAGAGAAAAGAGAAGGTGACAGACTTGCAGTTAAATCAGAAACAAACACTAAACCATTTTTGTTGAAAGTGACTGAGATTTCAGGGCCATTTATTCCCATAGTGTAACTTTTCCTAAATTAGGTGATGCAATTATCATTAGCATATAAGTCTGTTTCTATTTTTCCAATTAAAAAATCTTGAACCCACTTTCTCCAGCAGCCAACATTTCCTGGACATTCCATCTTTCTTGTACTGAGGCAAAATGTTCATACTATTCTTGTTTACTCTCTTATACCACACATTCGGTCCATTGAGATATTTTGTTAATACTACCTTCCAAAGACAATGCAAACTTGATCACATTTCACCACCTCAATACAGCTATAATCTGTGGCACATTCTGTCTCTCTGTCTTTCTCTGTTTCTGTCTCTGTCTTTCTCTCTCTCTCTTCTTGAGACAAGATCTTGTCTTGCCATGTAGCTCAGGCTTTCCTCAAATTTACTATGTAGCTCATGGTGGCCTTGAACTCTTGATTCTCCTGCCTTAGCTAACAGGGTGCTGGGATTATGGGCATGTACCATTATGTCCAGCATCAGAGCATCTCTTACCCAGATTGATGCAATATTCTTCCCTCTGTTTTACTTCCACTATTATTTCTGTTTCAACACAGCAACAAGAGTGATCATTTTATTGCATAATAAAGCCCCTTTATTTTCCCTCTGACCTCTTTTTATGCTATTCTTCCCCATGATCATTCTCTCCCTCCACACTGTCCTCTCTGGCATTTCTTAATATGATGAGTACACCCCATTTCAGGTTCAGTGCCCTGGCTATGCTCCATGCCTGAATATTCTTTCTTTAAGTCAATATGGCTGGCTTCCTCAACTCCTTCAAGTCTGTTCAAAGGCTCTTTTTACAGTGATATTTAATCTGTTAAAAATAGAAGCCAAATCCAAACTCTTGCTTCCTTTATCTGCTCTATTATTTCCATACAACTTACTACTCTTAACATTCTATATGATTTATTGTTTTGTTTTTTTCTGAGTTCTCTCTTTCTACAGAAGACAACCTCCCAAGAGATTCACTGTTTCTCAAGTCTTTAGAAGAGTGTCTGGCATTTAAAAAAGTCCAACATATATTTGTTGAATGACTGAATGGTCACCTTTTAAGCAATGAAATCTAACATGCCATTTGAGTACCTATGATTTTAGAAAAAAACAAAGTTTTCATGTACTAAAATTTTTATAGTAAAAGGTTCTCTTAGTAACAATGATGTCATTGGGGAGACTAAAAATTTGAATATTGGTGATTTTTTTAAATGTTATATTAGTAATTGAGGGCATTGTTTCACCCACTTTGTAAAAATGAGATTAAAATTATGGTCCATTACCAACTCAACAATATCTTCATCATTATAAACTGTTAATTGCTTTTAGTGTCATTATTAAAGTATGTCACATAATTTCCAATTTCTGACCACTGCTCCAAGTATGGTTCATGTGGTAGGCCTAGGTGACAAATCAGTCACTCTCTTAGCCACTGAGAAACAATTGATGCTAACACAGCTTTCACACTTAAAAGTGTACATATAAATTATATAGCAATTTTTACTTTTTGAGACAGGGTATCACTATGTAGCCCATGCTGGCCTGTAACTCGCTGTGTGGCTCTGATTGTCCTCAAACTCACAATTGTCCTGCCTCCACGTCCTGAGTGATAGTACTGGGAGTTGAACATAGGGCCTAGAGCTTGCTCAGCAGGTTCTCTATCACTTGATCCATGGTCAGCCTCACACCCAGTATCCTTGTACAAGCTATTCTATTACTGTGCTGCTCAGCTTTCTGTAGCTATGACTAAAATACCTGGCAGAACAACATAAAGGGAGGAATTATTTTGGCTCACAGTTTCAGAGGTTTCAATCCATCATAGCAGGAAGGGCAGGAACAGAGAGAGAGGGGGAGAGAGAGAGAGAGAGAGAGAGAGAGAGAGAGAGAGAGAGAGAGAGAGAGAGAGAATAAGAATGCCTTCACTCCCTGGCTTCCTCCTTTTCCCCTTTTTATTCAACTCAGGCCCTCAGCCTATGGGATATTGGGGATGTCTTCCCCACTTAGGTAATCCTCTCTGAAATCCCCCTCAAAGACATGCCCAGAAGTGTGCTTTACTAATCTGCTTTTCAATACAATCAAGCTAGCAGTTGACATTAACCATCATGTAGCCTAACAAGAAACAGATTAGGAATTGAGCCAGACTGGTAGCTGAGTAGATGGTGAGGGGTGGCTAGATTCAAAACATATATTTTACATAAGGGCATCAAGATTTGTTAACTAAATCAGTGTAAGGCATAAGGATGCAAGAGAAATCAATGGTGACTTCAGTGTTGTACCTGAACAATGAGAAGAATGGAGTTGTTATTTTTGAGACCTTAAAAAGCTTCTTGCAAAATTTTTTGTGTAGATGAGGACTATTAGGAGCCCTAATTTGGATTGTTTTGAATAGACATATGTAAATGAAGTGATTGCCCTGCAATAAGTAATTGGTCTGAGTTATTTGTTTGTACTTAAGGATTTATACAGTGATTTTTCCAAAAGTGAATTGAATTAACAATTGAATTAACATTTAAAGATGGTAAACATAAATAATTTAATATGAACACTAGAGGGAAGGCTTTTATTAAAGAGAGGACTGATTAACTTTCCTAGTAATGACAACGGTGACATTGTTAAATCTCTTTGTGAAGATAATGACAGAGAAAAAAGGAGGGTGTTGTCACAAAGCCATTGTTATTACCACTTCAGGCAAGGAGCTGTTAAGTACAAACTTAATTATGACCTCAGTTCATCAACCTGATACTTAATCAGGCACCAGATGGCCTTCTGCAGCTCGGTCAGTTATCTGCCCTATCAGTTGACTGGGATTTCACTGCCAAATGTGTGGCTGTTGCATCTCCAGTAGAGATGGATGGTTTGCTCACATCCAGATCCAGGCAAGCTCCAACTCATTTCTTCAACAAATGTGTTGTTCCCTGGGACAAGTTCCATCAGAAGTTAGACTGGAAATCTGTGTGCTTACTCACCATATCCTGGGTCATAAGAAATAGAAAAGAATCCTTTGTTTCTGACTGTTCTCATGGTCAATGGCTGTGATTTGTCAGATGATAGGATAATTTTTTAAAGAAAAACCAGGTGTCTTGCCATGGAGACTTTCTAGAGGCTTCACAGCATCACAGGACAACACTAATTCTAGTGCTGCTCTGTAGCTCCCAACTCCTTGAAAGTCTTTCATTTTTTTCTCAGTGGAGATGAGCTGCAGCTGAAAAAAGTTATGTTTTTTAAAAAGGCAGAGAACCAGAGATTATAAAAGGGGATATTTAAAATTCATATAAATAAAAAGCTGAAAGTTAATATCATTTAAAATTCTAAATGATCTTCCACTAACAAAGAATACATTTCTCCAATTTATAACAAGTAAATAATGATATTTGAACTTCAAGTTCTCTAGCCAATCAATTCAATCTTCATCTGTTATTTTATTTTGGTTTTTCATAGGAAAATTTAGATCACAGTTTTAAGTAAAACAACTACCTCATTTTGTTTTTGCTAAATATTATTCTCATGCCAACTTCAAAATTTGTTGGTACTATACTAACAAATATGGCCTACATGACATATAATAATTTTTATCTTCCAGAGTAAAAGATCTTTGTTCTTCATCAGTTACATACCCACACACACACATATGCACACACACACACACACACACACACACACACACAAATGCATCTGTAATGTGAAAATTGAGATTCTGCCAAGCAATGTTGCCATCTGACCAAGAAAGAAATCAGTAACTTGATAAGCTTTGTACTATAGGCTGACCACCTGCAATCCTGGTTCCATATCTAAGCTCTGAGTTGCCAGTAGAAAATCTGTCCAAATGTCTTCCCAAGTCATCTAGTGCTTTGTGTTTTCAGCTACTTTAAAACTAAATCAGAGGGAAAGCTTGCTTTTATTGGGAGAAATTTCCTTTCAAGTAAGCATTTTGGAAGATTACCTCCAGTTATATACAATTTGAGATTGCACATTTCTGGAAAAATATGAGATAAGTTTTAAGTTATTTTCCAGGAGATAATGGTTACAAAATGTTACTTACAAAAATATAAAAACTGATTTTTATAATCCATAGAATTATCATCTTTCTGATTACTTGAGTTAACAGAAGTTCACATTACCATTTTCAGTAAATTTAATATACATAACTGAAATAAAACTATGCTGCATGAAGTTTTAAAACACATAACTAGTATAAGCAGAATACACTATAGAAAAGTGTTAGAAGGTAACTTAATAAAGAATCCTGTAGCAAATGTCATTTTCTATAAATTATATAAATAACTATTAGTTTTTAGTCATAAGTGTATGGTAATAGTCTGTAATGTACATACATTTTAAAAAACACATTCAAATGGTGTACACCAAATATTTAATTATATTGTACATTTTACAAAGGTATAGTTTTATGTCTACTAGGTAACTTAAAATTATAAATATGCCTAGTGTTTGTCATGTAAAACAATGTGTGAGTGAATTTAATTTCTGTTTGTTCTCCATAAAAAACAGAGATCTACAAATAATCCAAACATGCCCTGATATTAGTAGAACCTACAGAACATCAAAACATTTGTGACTTTAGCATTATAACTTGCTTCTGACTGCAGGCAATAACTGTGGGTTGGGAAGTGTCCATACCTACTAGGCCACAGAAAATGGAGCAGAGAGTAAACATTTGCTCTTCAGGATAAGTCAGCACTAAACCAAGAACCCTCCAAGCAATTCTCCTGCCTCTTTTACTCTGAATCTTCCTAACTTAGCCATGCTCTCTTACTGTTACTCTTTGTTTCTTTAAACTGTTTATTCCTCTCATCCAGAATCACTATCTAGACATCTTGTACAATTGTCATTTAACACCTTTGAATGATAGTCTGCATCTTGTTCCTCATTTTAGATTAAAATTTCATTTGGGTACATACCATATCTTATGCCTCACAGTGACCCCATGTAACCCTCACATGATTTTTGGAATTGAATACTCAGTAAATTTTTGTTAAATCTATCCCAGGGCCAGCCAGCCAATGTCAATATCAAATCCAATGAACTAGATCAGAGATGGTCATTAGAATTGAATTTACATAGCACTCTAGTTTATTGGAGTTGACTTACAAAGAGCTTTGTTGAAACAGACTGAGTAGCAATGTCTGCTGTGTTCATATGACATGGAAATGTTTATGACACATGAGTAAATGTTTGTTCCCCAACACTAAATGATCTTACCATGAATTAGACGCAAAAACTTACAACTTCAAAGATTTTGCAGAAGTCACATTTACATGGACTTGTATAGCATAATGTAGGGCCATGTTCTACTTCTGTAGGGTCAAAGGAATATTTATTTCCTTTTTACAAGGTGGTCTAGACTTTGCTCAGAGATCTAGGAAATGTGCTGACTAGTGCTCAAAGTGAATCCTTCCTTTTGGGGACAGACCTTTGGGGCTGCATAAAACTGTCCTTTAAAAGCATCTCCATGCCTAGTTTGTATTGCTTGGGCCTCATAAAAGAACACTCAGCTTCTACAAGGGACTCTAGATTTCCATTGTTTGGGATTTTTGTAGAGACAGCCATAGTAATGTGAATTAACTGACTCAGAAAACCAATCCTTGTTTCAAGGCTCATTAACATATTTAATAACAATTACTGAATGTTTTAATGGCTTCTCATAAAAGTGGAGGCTAGGGAAAATGAACCAAATTATATAATATATGAAGTGAAATAAACAATTTTTTGGCTCTTCCCAGAGCTTCCTAACCCTATATATACTAAAGGAACCCGAAGGTCACTAAATGGGAAGCTTGGGTTCTCACCTCTCTGTCTCCCATCATACCACTGCACTGACTGAGTCAAACATGATCAAAGTTCCTTATTAGTGTGTTCTCATCACAATGCACATACTCCCCCTTAAAAAACTAAAAGGTTAGGCAAATTACTATTTGCCTTTTATCACTGTTTTAAATCTTGGAAGTTTAGATTTCAGAAGACCAAACAGTACTGCACTTGGAATTATAAAGCGTTATGTAACCAACTCTATTACCTAAGAAAAGAAAAGCTACAGTGACAGTTGCTTACCTGTGACAAATGACACACAGGAGCTTTTATTTCATTTAATTTTAAGACCTTTCAGCTGCTGTTTCTAAAGAGTTATGGGGAAGCATGGTTTTTCCTAAATCCATGGGGCTCTTAGAATATGGGTTAAATTTCCTTCCCACTTGGAATTTAGAGTAACTAGCCAGCTCAAATTAATCTCTTTGCTTGTACAAACATGAAAAGTTTATATACTCAGAGAATTACTTATAGTAGGAAAAACATAAAAAGTCCAAAAATAACTAAGCATAAAAATGTAAAATATTAATAGTATATCTAAACAATTGTACATGTTGTGAATCATAAGTGGATTAAAAAAATACACTCCATTTCACTTGTCGTTAAAGTTAACAGTGTTTTTAAATGTTATGTTTTAGGGGTTGGGAAAGTAGCCCAAGTAGGACCCCTGGGTTTGATCTCTAGGAACACAAAGACAAAGTTATGTTCTCATTTTTAAAAAGACTTCTGCACCCTTTTTCTGTGCTCCCTTTTTTCTAATAGACAAGAAGTTTCCTACATATTTTTCTTTAGATTTTTGTTGATAGTTTCAACAGGACAGGGTAATAGAATGATTTGCTTTTTTTAAAATGTGTGCTATTTTGCAAGGAACTTTTAAATTTTTATTGGCATATATTAATTACATACAGTAATGCACCTCCTTATGATATTTTCATATATGTAAATATTTGATCATACTAACTCCCCATTACACTCTCTTGCTCCCCCTCCTGCTGGTCCCCATCATCACCCCAAATAGTTCCACTTGTCCTTTACTGCCTTTTTTTTTCAAATCTTGATTCTACATGTAAGAGGAAACATGCAATTTGTTTTTCTGAGCCTGGCTTACATAGCTTAACATGATGATCTCCAGTTCTATCCATTTTATTGCAAACAACATGATTTCCTTTGTCTTTATGTATGAATAGTAATCCATTGTGTAATGCAAAGAAATTTTTATTTGTTCTTTTATGAGGATGTTGGTACAGGAAGTTTCTAAAGATTAAGAATATATTCCTTGATGTATTGATGTGGCTTTAGTTCTCTCTGGGTACTCTGGGGCGTGAGATGTTCAAACATTCATATGGGTTGATCCTCTGGATGGTGCAATGAGAAAGCTCAAGTGACTGCTTAGCTCCCTAAGGAAAGGGTTGCTTTGAAGGCAAGAGCTGAATTCCAAATTTGATTAGAAATAGGGGTACATCATAGTACCTAGAGTCTTTGCAGTTTCATGGCCCTGCAATTAAAAATGTGCAAAGCATGATTTCTCCAGAAGAGCTTTAATTGAAGACACACACATACATCTTTGCCATCACCTTCCTAGTCTTATCATTTCTCTCCTACTAAACAGTTTACATGAAGATAATTTTTACACTAAGTCTGAGAATGTTAGTATGTTCTATTCATATGACTTTAATTCTTTAGGAATTTAATTATTTTACACTCTCTCAGGTGCAGTAGGGGAGGGTAGGAGAGATGGGAAACATCTTTCCAAAACTAGACTCAAGATAAGCTGGAACTTCCCAAGTCTCACCTGTAGCAAGAGACCTGGACATGTTTACTGAGGACCTCTAAGGAAATTGACTTGACTCACATTCATTTCACAAGTGAATATTTGCAAACGTGAACTATTTTGTAAAATGTGAAAGTATACAAGGCATGACAGGAATTCAAAGGGTGCAGTATCCTTTGATGTAACTACCAGAATATTTGTAAATGAGTTTTAACTTTCTCATGTAAGCAGCATCTATGATCTTGACTTCCACTGAGATGATTTAGAAAATATTGATAATAAATGTTGGAAATGATTATAACTCTGTCAATGATGTACCATCTTAGATTTATTTCATGAAGGCGTGATAAATTTTTTCTGCCCCCTTTATATCTTCCTGTTCTAATCCTGAAGATTAAAATCCAAAGACCTATTGTTTATAAATAAAAATATTTAAATGGGAATTATATCTATATTGGAATTTTATTTGAAAATATTCATTATTTCACATCATTGATATTCATTACTATTCATATCAATTTTTTTTATTATTGTTGTGCTAGGTGGGGGTACATTGGAGTATTTGCAAAAGTTCTTACAATGTACCAAACATATCATGATTGAATTCACCACCTCCACTGCTCTCTTTCATCCCTTCTCCCCCAATTCCCAGATCAGTCTCAGCAGATATCATTTTTGCATTTACTTACATGTGTATATATTACTTGGACCACCTCCTTCCTCACCCCTCCCAACTCCAGGCAGACCCTGTACTGCCCTTTTGTTCTCTGATTTTGTAGAAGACAAAACATAAAATTCTATGACCATTTTATTTGCATTTTTTCTTTGATTCATCAATTTATTCTGCATACTACTTTTTAATTTTATAGGTATTTATCTTTTCCAGTGTGTACTTACAGTAATAAATCTACAAAATCCAAATTTCTCCACTTGAATTTTGTCATTTTTATATAAATATATATTTTCTAGTTAATCTAAATTTGTGTTGCTCATTTATATTTTAATATTTATTGCGCATCTTCTCATACAATTAAAGACTTTCCTATTTGTCTACAATAAATCTATTATAATCCTATTTAATACTCCTCACACCTCTAATATATATTTTGTAAAAAAAAATCATATCTCTGAAATTGAGATACATTAACTCCAATGTCATAGCATATTTTTCCATAGGGTCAAATAAAATCATGGTGTGTCTTGCAATTAACACTTTCTTTGATCTTGTGGAAAGAGCAATTTAGTTTTCCTTACATTTATGCTTGCTTTGGATGTAATGTTCAAGCTTACTACTGCAGAGAACAAATGAAAACCAAGAAAGGAGGCCAGAGTGCACTCAAATCAGTAGGTACAAATTGGTGTGTGCCATTTCCCCCATTCTCAGTGGTTTCAGACAGGCAGCTAGGAGAGGTTTGTTGTTGATTTTCTCATGCCTTTTCTGATCCCTTCAGTTTTACATCTCTATTAAAAATGCAAAACTTCAACATTAACTAGAAAATGACTAAATGAAATGCAAACAAGTGAAAAGAATAAAATAAGTAATATATATTAGTGAAATATAATATAAGCAGATGCTAGAAGTAATCAAAGCCAAAGCAGTTTTGAAAATATTAATAAAATTTTAAAATGCATAATAAGAATGATCACAAATAAAAAAGAAACAAATGTTACTATGCAGAGTGAATGAGGTTATCATTATGGAAACTGTAGACATTAAGCATATAGTAAGGTAATATTATTGAAAACTTTATGCTAAAAATCTTGACAACTCAACTAAAATGTAAAAATGCCTTTGAGGGGAAAACCATGAATTTTCAAAGCAGATACAAGTTGGTAAATCCGAATAGTCCAATATCTGTTGAATTTACAATTAAAATCATTCCCTCTAAGAAAACATTAGGCCAATCTGGACTCTCTGGTGAAGTCCACATTTTTTTGTATTTAAGGAAAAATAATACTAATTCTACATTGTTTTCAGAACATAGAGGAGAAGAGAGAGGAAACATTTTCTAACTCATATGACTAGGGTAACCTTGATCCTGAAACCTGTTAAGCACAATACAGAATGAAATTTTCACATACCAGTGACTATCAAGAGCATAGACAAAAAATTTCAAAGTATTTACAAATTTTACTAACAATATATGAAATAAAATATATTATAGTTAATTGAAGCTTTGCACAGGAAAGCAAGTTTGTTTCAACACTAGATATCTATTAATACAATTAGTAACACAAACATAATCTATTCAATAAGGGAAGAAAAAATTTCCAATAAGTGGAGCTGGAAAACCAGCTATGTACATGAAAAATTTTAAACTTCTATCTCACACAAAATTAATGAAATTTAGATCAGAAGCCTAGAAGAAAAGGAGAAAATGTTAATACATCCCAGAAAAAATAGAATATATTAATGCCTGTGTAGTGATTTAACTGAGGCAAAATTGATAATTGTAGTCTGTCAGTATTTTGAAGATGCATTCCATTGTCTTTTGGGTTTTCTTATAACATTGAGAGTTAGTTTTGCTTGCTGAAATTCTTGGGGTTATAACATTGATGTTCCTAGGATCTATGATTATACTCTAGGATCTGCTGATCCTAGATCATGGAATAAATATATCCCCATGAGTTGTGTGTAATTCAGATTGAGAGTTTGTCTTCATTTGGACCTAACATCTGCACAGCTCAGGAGAAAACAGGTCCCTCCAAAGCTGCTTTGTTCTTCTCAAGGGCAGCAGGGAGACCACCAGTCCTGATGCCACTTTCTTTTTGTATCAAAACATACTTAACAAAATATTTATGAATTTAACCATTTGTAAGTACATGATTCAGTGGCATTAAAGAGATTCGGTATTGCGGAGCCATCACCACTATGCCCAAAACATTTTCATTATCACCAAAATAAAGTATGTACCCATTCATCAATAACTCCCAATACCCCTCTCCACTAAACACCTGCTAACCTTTACTCCACTTTTTATCTCTATGAACCTGACTATTCTACATTTTTCACATTGGTGGAATAATATAATATTTGTCCTTTGTGTCTGACTTATTTCATTTTATGTAATGTTTTCAAGGTTCATCCATGCTGTAGGCACATATCAAAATTTGATTATTTCTTTTAGTTGAGTAATACTCCATTATATGTATATAGTGCATTTAGTTTATGCAACCATCTGTTAATTGATATTGGGATGTCTCCATCTCTGAGCTATTGTAAATAATGCTTCTATTAGTACTTCTGTACAAATATGTAAGTCCCTGCACTCAATTGTCTTATGTATATACCTAGAAGTGAATCACAGAGTCATGTGGTACTTAAATGTTAAAATTTTGAGGAACTATCAACTGTCTTCCACAGAAACAGCACTGTTTTACATTTCCATTAGAGGGCACCAGCATTTCATTTCTCCACATCCTAGCCAATATTTATTGCTTTAATTTTTATGTATTATGATGCTCATAAAATGGAAATCACTGTTTTTGTCAGTGATTTTACGCTTTATTTTTTAACTACACCAAGTAAGGGGACTCATTATGACATTTCCATACGTGCATGCAATGTACTTTAATCATATTCATCCCCCCATTACTCTTCGTTACTTCTTCTCCATTCCTTTTTGCTCATTCACATCTGTAGTCAACTTCTTACTTTCATGTCCTTACTCACTCCCCTAAACTCTACTCCATGTGTTTGTGAGTCTAGCTTGTTTCATTTAACATGATCACCAGTTCCATCTGTTTTCCTGCAAATGACATAACATAATTCCCTTCTTTATGGCTGAATAAAATTCCTCTCTCTCTCTCTCTCTCTCTCTCTCTCTCTATATATATATATATATATATATATTCTCCATTGATGGACACCTAGGCTGATTTCCTAATTTGACTATTGTTAATAGTGTAGCAATAAACTTGAGTATGCAAGTATTGCTATTATAAGCTGAATTTTTGGTGGTTTATATTCAGAAGTGGCATAACTGGATAATATGGAAGTTACATTTTAAATATTTTGAGGAACTTCCATATTGATTCCTATAGTGGCTGAAGTAATTTACATTTCTACCAGCAGTGTATAAGAGTTTCTTTCTCTCCACATCCTCACTACCAGTTTTTGTAATTTTTTTCTTCATGAAACCGTTCTGACAGGGGTGAGATGAAATCTCAATGTAGTTTTTAAAAATTTTATTAGTGTATGATACTTATACAGGGGATTTTGTTGGGATGTTTCCATATATACATATATTGTACCCTGGTTTGGTTTGTCCCTTCCATTATTCTTCCTTTTCTCTGACTCCCCTTCTAGAAAGGATTTTGACAGGTTTCAATGTTCCATATTCATACATGTACAGAAAATACCTCAACCTCCTATTGATCCTCCTTTACCCTCTTCATTTACTCTCTCCCTCCTGCAATTTCTCTCCCCTTAATATGACCTATTTTGGATTCCTGTCCTTCATCCTTTTAGTGTCTGTTCATTGTTCAATGGGGTTTTGCCTTAGAAGTTTACAAATATATTGTACTTTAATCAGTTAAACCCCCTCTATAACTCTTCATTCTTTTCCCCATAACCTGTAATGTTCAACAGTTATCAATATGTTTGATTGCCTTGTTCCTATACAAATGTGATGTATTTAAATATTATTCACTCCTTATCATTCTTTTATTCTTTTCCACCTTCCTTATTCTCCTCTTACATTCTTACTTGTGGATGCCCGTTCTACAGATTAGATAGATAGATAGATGGAATGATAGATACATGTAGATATAATTACAAACATAGATATAGATGTGATAATGCTTGTGTTTGCATTGGGATCTATCTTTCATATATGAATGAAAACATGTGATCTTTGTCTTTTTTCTTTCTTCTGGGTTTCATTGATATTTGTTGTGATATTTGTTGTGTCTTTTCACTCGCTCTTTTAGTCAGATTCACTAAGGATTCATCAATCTTATTTATCTACATGAAGAACCAACTTTTTGCTTCATTGATCCTTTATACAGTTTTATTGGTCTTTATCTCATTGATTTCACCCCTTATTTTTATTGTCTTTCTCTTCCTCAGCTTTGGTTTAGTTTGTTCTTGTTTTCCTAGGAGACTGCAATGCAGAATTAAGTCATTCATTTGTGATCTCTCTGTGTTTTTAAGTAGACACTAATAGGTATAAACTATGCCTTTAGCACTGCCTTTGCTATATCACATAGATTCTGGTAAGTTCATTTTCATTGGGTTCCAGGAAGCTTTTTATTCCTTCCCTTATTTCTTCAATGATCCCTGGTCATGCAGCAACCTCTTCTTTGGCCTCCAGGTATATAAATACTCTTTGCTGTTTCTGCTGTTGTTGAGTTCTAGGTTTATTCTGTTGTGGTCATACAGTATGCAGGGGAGTTATTTCAATTTTCTTATATTTGCTAAGACTTGCTATGTGTCTTAAAATATGATCTATTTTGGAAAACGTTCCATGGGCTGCTAAGAAGAATGTTTATTGTGACACTGTTGAATTAAATGCTCCATGGTTGCCTTTTAAGACCATTTGTTCTATGGTGTCATTTAATTCTGAAGTTTCCTTGTTTTTGTTTCTTTTGTTGTTGTTGTTTGGATGACCTAGCTATTGGTGACAGAGTGTTGAAGTCTCCCAATATCACTGTGTTGAGGTCTGTCTGTGCTTTTAAGTTCAGTAGTGTATGTGAAATGAAGTTGGGTGTGCAGGCATTGGGCACATATAAGTTAACAATTGTTATTTCATCTTGGTATATTGTTCCTTTTATTAGTATTAGTATCTCTTCTGACTGGGTTAGGTTTGAAGTCTACTTTATCTGAAATATGTATAGCTATTCCTATCTGTTTTAAGAGGCCTTTTGCTTGGTAAATCTTCCTCTCCCTAAGCCAATGTCTGTTGCTGTCTGTGAGATGGGTTTTTTTTAGGGCAAAACATCATTGGGTCTCCTTTCTAATTCAGCTTGCGAATGTGTATTTAGACACATTGATAGTTGAGACCATTAGAATTCATTGTTAGTATTGAAAGGTATGTGGTGATTCCTTCCATTCTGTTGTTTTGGCTGTGTGAGGGTGTGTTTGTGTGCAATTGATTCTAAGCTGCTCTACAAATATTTACCTGCTCTTCTCTTGAGATTTAATAATTCCCATCCTTTCATGGCTATGTTTATTTCATCTTCTGTTTTTAGAATTCATTTAAGTATCTTCTGGAGTGTTGGTTTAGTGGACAAATATTGATTTACTTTCTGTCTATCATGGAGGGTTTGTATTTCTCCTTCAATTAATAATAATAGCTTTGCTGGGTAGAGTATTCTACGTTTAAAATTATTTTCTTCCAATGCTTGAAATACTTCATTCCATACCCTTCTTGCTTTTAATGTTTCTGTTGAGAAATCTGCTGCTATTCTGATGGGTTTACTTTTATAGGTGATTTGATGTTTTTCCTTACAGCCTTCAGTATTACTTCCTTGTTCTCTGTGCTTAATGTTTTAATTAAAATAAGCCATGGTGAGGATTTATTTTTGTCATGTCTGTTTGGTGTTCTATAGACCACCTGTATCTGGATGGATACCTCTTTCTGAAGATTTGGGAAGTTTTGTGGATTATTTTGTTGAATGTTTCTTATGCCTTTGGCTTTTACTTTTTCTTCAATGCCTGTCATTCATAGGATTATTAATCAAGTCACAGAGTTCTTGCATATTCCTTTCTTATTTCTTTGTTCTTTTCTCTATTTACTTGTCTGTTTTCTCTATTATTTCTACTTTGTCTTCAAGTCCTGAAATTCTTTCACTTGTTTCAGTAGGCTGGAATGGCTTTCAAGTGTATTTTTATTTAACTTACTGAGCTTTTTATATGCAAGATTTCCACATGGTCTTTTTTCTTTTTGAGACTTTCCATATCTTTATTAAATTCCCCTTGTATATCTTGTATTTTCTTCCTTATTTTGTTTATCTCTTTTTGCTTTTTCATTGATCTCATTTAGATGTTCATGTATTCTATGAGTTTGCTTAGTTGTTTCTGTGTCTTCTCAAGCTATTTATCCACATTCTCTTGGATTTCATGACTTGTTTCAGCATGTCCTCTTTAACCTTCTTAATCATTCTTACCATTCTTTGATATTGATGACTCAAGTTTCATTCCCTTCAAGAACCATCAGATGCTTTATTGTGTAGTTATTTTCCTTTAGAGGAGTCCTATCCCCCTCCCTTTTCCTATTTTCTATACTTCTATTTTGAGATTTGCTCATCTGTCAGTCAGCTGAAGTCTTTTCCTTGAATTAATTTCCATGTTCTGGCAGGATAGGTTATTGTCTAGGTTGTTTTGTTGTTTCTGTCCACTAAACTGAGGGTATAACTTAGCAATAACAAATTCATGAATTTAATACTAAACCAGGTATTTATGTGAAGTATAAAACCCTTGGTAGTATTAGCTATATATAGGGGGGCATTGGAAAAATCACAGTGGTTTGCATACAGACTAAAACTTATATAGTAAAAAAGTGGGAGTGAGCGAGGATATATGGAAGAAGGGGGAATGGGATGAAGAGGTTTGAGGTAGAGGGGCTGCTGATTATTAAGACCGTATTATGTGTCTGGGTGTAGCTCAGTTGTTGAAGAAGGGGTGCTGTTGCCACAGATTGCACAAGGATAAAAATCATGGGAGTAATAAAAAAAGGTGTAGAATAAACCACTAGTTGAGTGGTGTGTAAGGAAGAAATATCAAATGTGGGGAAAAGGAAGAGAAGAAAAGGGGTGTGGGGTAGAATTGAAAAGTAGAGGAAAAAAAGTGGGCCAGACAAATCAGAAATATGGCAAAAAAGAAAAAAAATAAGGTCCTAATTTCTTCCTTATTGTGGAGGAGATTGGGTTTCTTCTGTGATCAAAAATTACACTGTACGTTCTCCTCCAATAACTGGCCATCATGTTTTTTGTTTCTTTGTTTGCTTTGTGGTACTGGGGCTTAAACTGAGGGCCTTCACCTTGAGCTGCTCCACCAGCCCTATTTTTGTGAAAGGTGTTTTGAGATAGGGTCTCACAAACTATTTGCCCGGGATGGCTTTGAACAACAATCCTCATGATCTCTCTTCCTTAGTAGCTAGGATTACAGGTGTGAAGTTTTTGTCTGCAGTTCTTAGTATCCCCACTGAGTGGTGCCCCCCCCAGAAGTCATGCAAGTCTGAGTCCCTTCAGACAGAGGTTTTTCTTGGTTCTTTCCCCTCCTTAGGATAGATATTCTGTACTCAGCTGCCATAGCAGTGCCCCTCCCTACCAGGCAGGTTTAGGGGCTCTACTAAGGCTATTTAGCAAAGGCTCCTATTATCAGGTGCAGTCAGTTCTAGCTTGCTTAGCTATGAGACTTCTCAGAGGTTGTGGGAGAGAACTGAGAAGGAAACATTGGTCCTCCTCCTCAGGGAGCATGTCTGGGAACTTTAACTCTGATTTTTTGGCCAAAAGCTCTTCTCTGGGAAGGCAGTCAGATTCAGCTCAGTAGTAGACTTTTCAGAGGTAGTCAAATAAGTTACTTCCCATTGACTGGGTTCAGGCTTGGCTAGCCTGCAGTCACACTGTCGTCCTTTGTATAGAGAAGTGTGAGCTGAGTCACAAGCCACCGCACACCCCCCACAATGAGCAGGGTGGAAGATTTCATTCAGTTATGAGGCCAAAAACTTAATAAGCTATGGGGGGTGCAGTCAGATGGCTGCAAGGACTGTGTGTTAGCCCTCAGGACTGAAAGTACAAGTTCATCTGAATGGTTTGTGGGTACTTCTCTCTGGATTCTCAGGTCAGTCAGTGTTCTGTGGTCAATTGTTGGTGGTTGCTGGCCAGTACTTGGTGGCTGGTGGTTGGCGCAGTGCTTGTTCCCTTTATCAACAGATTGGGAGTCCCCAAGTTCTGGAAGACTCACAGTTCTGTGTGCCAGTATTTGCACTTCTGGTAGTCTTAGTATGTTGGATGCTACAATGTTCCAGAAAATAAAAAACAAACAAAAAACACCCACCAAGGGAATGTAAACTAGCAAAACCACTCTGGAAAAAAATTTGGAGGCTACTTAAAAAGCTAAACATTGATCTACCATTTGATTCAGCAATACCACTCTTGGGGATATACC
Organism: Castor canadensis; assembly: GCF_047511655.1. Lineage (NCBI taxonomy): Eukaryota > Metazoa > Chordata > Mammalia > Rodentia > Castoridae > Castor > Castor canadensis. The sequence continues at coordinate 58,195,829 of NC_133394.1, forward strand.
CAAAAGACTGTGACACAGGTTACTCCAGGGGCACCTGCACACCCATGTTTATTGTGGCACTATTCACAATAGCCAAGTCATGGAAACAGCCAAGATGCCCCACTACTGACAAATGGATCAAGAAAATGTGGTATCTATACACAATGGAATTTTATGCAGCCATGAAGAAGAATGAAATGTTATCATTCACTGGTAAATGGATGGAATTGGAGAACATCGTTCTGAGTGAGGTTAGCCTGGCCCAAAAGACCAAAAATCATATGTTCTCCCTCATATGTGGACATTAGATCAAGGGCAACACAACAAGAGGATTGGACTTTGAGCACATGATAAAAGCTTTAGCACACAAGGGAGGGGTGAGGATAGGTAAGACACCTAAAAAATTAGCTAGCATTTGTTGCCCTCAATGCAGAGAAACTAAAGCAGATACCTTAAAATCAGCTGAGGCCAATAGTTCCATCAGGAACTAGAGAAAAGGTTAGATCAAAAAGAATTAACCTAGAAGGTAATACACATGCACAGGAAATTAAAGTGAGTCAACTCCCTGTATAGCTATCCTTATCTCAACTAGCAAAAACCCTTGGTCCTTCCTATTATTGCTTATACTCTCTCTTCAACAAAATTAGAGATAAGGGCAAAATAATTTCTGCCGGGTAGCGAAAGGGTAGGGGGGAGAGGGGGGGTGGGGGGGTAAGAGAGGGGGTGGAGGAAGGGGGGAGAAATGACCCAAACACTGTATGCACATATGAATAAAATAAAAATTAAAAAAACCCTACATCTTTAACTAGGATACATTGCTACCAGGTGGCAGGGGAATGCCTTTATTTTATGAAGTGAACCACTAGCAAAACTAATATCACTATTTTGTTTGTTTTTTGCAATCTAGACTCAGCTGGAAACCAATTTTAACAATATGGTATAATAAATAATTTTAACATTAATTAATACAAATTGCCTCCTTCTTCTATATCCCTGTGGAACTTTGGATGCATCTCCACCAGAGCCTCTAAAACTTTGTTCTCTAGATTATTGGTTGCCAAAGTGTGGGAATCCTCCAGAGCCTTTTAGAGACTTCCCAGATTCAAGAACATTTTCTTGATAATACAAAGACATTGTTTGCCTGCTTTACTCTCATTTTTTCAGAAGTGTACATGCATTATCTTTTTCTAGAGGCCATATGACTTGGAATAAGACACACATCTAGTAAAAGGAAGGTGTTATTATTGTATGCTTCTGTTTACCTTCCTCTGTTTTAATTCTAATGTGGTAAATATTGATTGATTTGGGCTATACAAATAAAAGTTCTTTAGGATTTTCAATAATTTTTAATAAGTCCTAAGACCAAAATAATTAGAGAAGTGCTGAAATGTTAATTAGCTCTAACTAAATGTGCATGTGTTTTTCTCTTTCTACCCAGGACAGAGCTACTGCATTTACCTTTGGATCCCACCCCACCGCAAACCTAGCATTGACCATGCATAACAATCACTCAAGACAACTTTGGTTGAAAAACCAAGTCTCACTAACTGAGAGATTTTATTAGAAGGAAACAGATATTAATGGAGATAACACTTTCTTTAAGTTTACTCATGAAAATTATGTAATAAAATATTTAATTCAAATATATACAAGTCTCCAGCTAAAAAAATCCAAGTGTGTTTGGTCCCTTTTTCACTACTTTTCATTGTCTTAATGAATGTATTTGTTTATCCAAATTATAAAAAGGCACTTTTAGCACGTGTTAGAATTTATCTTTTTTTCTACATCCTTTTAAAATGTCAATTGTTGGTCCAGAAATGCCTCTCAGTTTCTTCTAACCAGCTGTAATAAAAGCCCCCTCAAACCATAAACCTCTTATTTAGATATCAGTTCCTCAGCATGTAATCTACCTACTGTCACTTTCTAAAAATTAATGTGTAATAGCACTTTGCTAATGAGTATGACCTCGATGTTCTACAAATTTTTAACTGTGATGCCAACTTTTGTTTTCTCTGTGAGCATGTTTGTAACACAATCACATTCTGAATATCTTTTTATTATAAAAATCATAAAGGCTTTTACAAAAAAATTGACTAGATTTATTGTAGTAACTCTAAATTCTAAGAAAAATACATGAGAAACCATGAAAGCTGAATTATGCATTGAGGACACGTATTTAAATTATGTGTAATGCAATGATGTAATGATATAATGTAGCAGCATAGGAATTGGAAATTGACGTAATTATATGAGATAAAAAGAATCCGCATACTGAGAACAGCATTGCAAACACAGGCAAATTCAACTTACTTTGAGAAGCAAGGCTAAAGAGGAGCAAACACACAGACGAGTCACCATTCAGGACCCCTAATTTAAAGAAAGGGTTGGAGGAGGACTTGTCACTTGTGATCACTCTGGGCAGAACCTTGCTTCAATTTGTCAGTTGCTGTCCCTCTCTAAACCTAAAACACTTATGAGGATGTTGCCTTTTCTTTGTGAAATCCTGTGTTAGAATACAAATATCAACTAAGTCCAAGCTATGGAATGAGGGGAGAAATGTTTTGTTGAGAATGATTATGTGTATGTCTAAAACCTTATAAGGAATGTGTGCTCCTGCTATTTCCTTCAACTGTTTCAAACTAAGGGTCAGGTTATATTCTTAATCTCATGTAGAGGCTATGAAAATGTTTTATGTCGAGTTCTTTTTCTTTCATTGTTTTTATCATCTAGGAGTCTTATAGCAAATTGACTGTTTTTGTATTCCACACCTGTCATATTTGATGTGAGACTTGCTAGAGTTTTTGCTATCTGCTCTCAGGAAGTGAAGTGTTCTTGGCTCTCCAACTGCAATTGTTCTAAGTTTCTGCTTCATTTTAAGATTCTCCTAAACAATTACTATGGCTCTTAAAATTTGTTCTAGTTGTAGAGAATTTAATGAACTCCTTCCATCCAATGTGTGCTATAAACTCTTTATAAAGCTGCTCCTCATTCACGTGGGAAATGGCACCGCTATTTACATAAAGTGCAGCTTTCAATTTCTCTTTCTGTTCCGCCTGCATTCTTTCTGGGTTTCTCTGCAAAGCCTAGTGTGTGTATGTATGCGTTTGTGTGTGTGGTGTGTGTATGTATGCGCGTGTGTGTGCATGTGTGTGTGGTGTATGTGTGTATGTATGCATGTGTGTATGTGGTGTGTGTGTGTATGTTTGCATGTGTGTGTATGTGTGTGTGTTCATATTTGGAAACCATCTTTTCATTTGTTCATAAAATGAGAGGTATCATAAAGATAAATTCATATTTTATTGAGATTATCTTCCAAATAGTTTAGTATAAAAAATCATCTCCCTCTCCAAATTCTATTAGAAATAAATTAAGATCCCTTGACATCCTCTTATTTAACCAAAAATCCTCTCTAAATGAAACTATATATTCTCACGGGCTGGTGCCACACTTCCCAACTGGACTACTTTTTTATAAGTATATCCACAGAGATCTGTAGAATCTTTTTAATAAGAGTATCTTTTCAACAAAACAAACAAAAAAGTACAATTTCTACAAATACTTTCCTTAAAACACAACTTGCAAATTTAAGGCACAAATAAAAAATATGGCTGCAATATTAAATATTAGGTAGTATTAAATGTCCAATAACAGGCTACACTAATGCTGCTGCACTTAGCTTCAGTGAACACAGAATGATCATACCTAGTTGGTGTTAAGACACTCTGGAAAGATACAATAATCAAGATCTCAGGAAAATTAGAGAAACATTATGGGTACAAATTGTGAGCATACAACCCACATGCAAACAGACTGAATTTTAAATCAAATTTTCAGTTCAATGAAATTAAAATGTTAACCATGCTTAGTGATAGATAATTTCAAAATCTTTTCATTAGCAAAAAAGATCAGCTGGACTCCTTGTGAGCCATTTAATGCGTACTACTGAAGACATTGAGCTGGAGGCAGTGCTTAGAAGTAGATTGCCTGCCTAGCAAGCTAGCAAGCATAAAGTCCTGAGTTTAAGTCCCAGTACTGCCCAAAACAGTGAATAAAAATAAAGCTCATCTTTGCATGTGTTAAATAAAAAGAGAACCGAGATTCCAACAGCAAGGAGCAAACTTCAATAACAGCTTTTGAGAATGAGGATCAATCACTCTGGAAGCAAAAGGAAAGGGTGAAAGGAAACTAGTAGACAAGCCATCAAAGGCCAAAGGTGGGAGGAGATTGGAGCATAGACAATGGTCAGGAACACATTTGTGACCTAGTCAGGAAGGTTTGACAAACAGAGGGCAGCTGCCATCAGACCAGAATAGCTTCCATTAAAGCAGCACTGTGTTGCTATTTTTGTTGTTATGCTGGGTGAGAGTACATTGTAGCATTTCCAAAGGTTCTTACATTGCATCAAATATATCATAATTGAATTCACCCCTTTAGTGCTCTCCCCTATCCCCCCTTCCCTGATTCCTGGAACAGTTGCTATTTTTATTCTCTGAAATAACCACAAGAGCTGCTACTTTGGACTAAGCTTTAGCATTGGACCCCAACAGATCCAAAGAAAACTCAAAATGGAGCCGCACATACTAAACTTCCATGTCACCAAAACTGAAGCTAAATTGTTATCTGACCTGAAATCAAAAAAGAAAGAAAACACAAATTTCCTCAGCAGGCCAGATTCAATTAGCATGGTAATGATGTTCCTTCTGATTTGATCCTTACATGGAGGGTAACCTCAAGTAACCCAATGTTAACCATTGTTTTCTATTCTTCTGTCTCCCTGTCCTGTCTTATAAAGAAAGTAACTTTGAAATGACCAGTCTGCTTCTGTTCTGTTTCTGCTTTCTTCAGTCCGTTCCTGCTTTTAAAGCCAACCTCTTCTGTTTAGCTAATGGGAACTCTTATTCTATCTTATGGAAAGAGGTAGCAGCCAATTACGAAATCACAGATAAAGCCAATTAAGATTTCTAAACTAAATCATTGTAATTTTTGTATTTTGATAACTCTTACAACCCATCTCTCCCTAAGAAATAATTAAGGACCTCCCAAAAACTGTTTTAGTGTGACAATCCAGCTAAGCTAAGAAAATTTTGTGAAGCAAATACTCCCTTTTAAATAAATCAGCTTTTATAAATGGTATGTTTGATAGATTTGTACATACACACAGAGAAAGTGTGTTCTTTCTGATAAGAAGGGTCACTTCCCCTTCTTATCAGAACACTAACTCCATCATGGGTGCCTCACCTTCATGACCTCATCTAAACCTGATTATCTGCCAAAGCCCTACCTCCTAATAATATCCCATTGAAGAGTAGGATTTCAACATATGAATATTGGGAGAACATAATATACGATCCATACATTCCATCCTTGTCACCCATAATGTGTGTCCTCATATCCAGAATACATTCATTCAGTCCCAATGACCTCAAAAGTCTTAACTCATTCCATCATCAATATCAAAGTTTAAACTCCCAAGTCTCATTGAAATACCTTCTAAGTCAAAAATGGATGAAGCTTGAGGTCATTTTATCCTAGGCAAAATTGTGTCTCAGCTGTAAATTTGTCAAATGCAGCAAATCAGTGGTGGAATAGGCATTGAATAGACATTCCTGTCTCCAAAGGGAGGAAACAGAAGGCAGAAAGAGGTAAGAGGTCTCACCCAAGCAAGTTTAAAACCTAGCAAGGCAAATATCATTGAATATTTGTTAGGCTTCTTCCTCTGTCCTCTGGACCAATTGGGGCAGTGGTTCTGTCTTCTGGACCTATCGAGGTGATGGGCCACCTCGTCAGTTCTGCCAGGCAGGGGTCATATCACAAGCCTGCACATAGCTGTCATTTGCCCTGTTGAAATTAAGAAGTCCCCCATACACCGTTTGAAACAGAGGAGCTGTACTGATTATCTCTGAATCACCCTCCCTTTCCTTGAACAGTGTATGTTCATAGCCGAGTAGTCCTGTGGGCCAGTGCTATAATATATAGTAAGTCCAATGGCCATGCTTCATTCTGATCTATCTCTGTTCCTCAGTTGACATTGGCAGAGTTTCTGTAGGAGTAGCTACTAGGTCTTTAGTTCACTCTACCTTATCAAGTGATTTTTTTAGCCACACATTATTTAGAGCTCTCTCTCCAAGACACTTTATCAATTTTTCCAATATGGATATGGATAGGCTGAGAATATTCTAAGTCTTTAAGTTCTGATTTCTTTTTGCCTTGTAATTCTGTCTTCAATTCATTTCTCTTTCTTGCATTTTATCATAAACAATCAGGAGGAAACAAGCCACTTCAACACTTTGCTTAGAAATCTGCTCAAACAATAAACTAATTTCATTGTATGCGAGTTCTACCATGCGCAAAGCACTGGAACATGAACACGATTCTGCCAAGACCTTTGCTACTCAATAACAAGGATTACTCTTCCTCCATTTCCAATACCATGCTGCTATTTTCACCCGAGACCTCTTTACTATCTATGTATTTCTACCAGTACTCTGTTCATGGTTATTTATGTGTTCTCTGAGTAGAGGGAGGCTTTCTCCATAGCTCCTTTCTCTTCTCTCCGGGCTCATACCACAACCACCTTAAACATCCCTTCTCAGCAATTTGAGTATGTTGTTGTCGGCATCTCAAAATTCTTTTAGCCTCTACCCATTACTCATTTGTGGAGCCAGTTCTACATTTTTAAGTATTTGTTACAGTAATATCCGCTTCTGGTACTAAAATCTGTATTAGTCTGGACTCTACAGAGAAATAGGAGCAATAGGCACACTAATATTGTCTATTCAAACCTTCAATAAATTGGATTACACACAATCATATTGAGGTTGGTAATCCATTTTAGTCAGTGTACCGAATTAAAAATTTATCATATCCAGAAACACCCTCACAGTCACACCTAGAATAATGTGTAATTGTTTCTGGGTGCTTCAAGGCACAGTCATATTTACACACAAAATAAACTGTCATATTAATTATTCCTATTTATTTCTATCATATCATTGTCATTATCAGTGGCCTCAGCCTATTTGAATCACCTAAGAATTCACAGCACTGGGGAATTTCATAGGATAACTTTGTCTCCAGTCTTTAAGTGGACATCTGTATGGTACTTGACGGTCCTTCTTGATTCATTCTTGTCTCTACATTTAATGGTCTGGTTATTGCTTGGCAACCTTTTCCATTATTGTTGTCCCATACAATTATCAACTCACCATGTTTCATAACCTTCTTATCCCTTTAGAATGCTGATTGCAATAATCCAACTGAATCATTCCCAAGTCTGTTTCTCCAGTACCAACTTTCCCTCTGTTTCTGAAGTACATGTTTGCTATTGATTTGGAAGTTTCTAATGAATAAAATGCACTCATCATTTTCCCTTGGATTCTCTTAGTCCTCTCTCAATTTCATTAGCTTGTAGCATAGGCATTTTCCTATTACCCATAGTAAAAATATACAATTGTTTCTTTTCTTCTCTCAAATGACTTCCTCTTATCATTAAGTTCTTCTGGTTTTAATTATAAACACTCATTATGAATTCAGTCTTCTCCTTTCCATCTTGATCACAGTCACTGCTCTTGCTCATGCCCTATCATCTCTGCTTTATAGAGTATTATAAAGGCCTATTAACTAGTCTTCTCTGCCAGAATTTTTGTGTACTCACATACATACTGTCTAATCATTTCCATCTTCCTTAAACATTATTTGGTGGCTTCGTAACCAGCAAAGAAATACACACAAACTGTTTAGCACTGCACATTAGGATCTCCAATTCCTCCCCCTGCATCCTCCAACACGATATGTGCCAAAAAGATAATACAGCTCTTCTTTTTCTAAACCTGGCCATCTTTATTTTGCTTGATACTTTGTGTAAAATGTTCTGTTTTCTTATCATTGATAAGTTGAATTCATTTATTTCAAGAAGCCTTACCTGACCTCAACAGTCTTGGGGACTGAGGGTTATAATACACAGTTCTAAATTAACTGTATGATATTTAAATCTGTATTTCCATATCTATGTATCTTCCTTTGAATTTAGATCCCATTAGGACACAGATATTGTCTTCTATGTCCATTTACAGCCAACACTGCACCACAGTGCTTATGACAAAGTCACTGCACAGCAGTGCTGAACTAGACAAGTGTGGGCACTTGTGCTCAATTCAGGGCTGTATCTGGGCAAGTCCACAAGAAAAGAAACAAACAAGATGAAACAGTTTCTTTGGGAAGAACTTAAAATCTGTTTTACATGAAGATTCACTCAGAACCTAAAAGGTAAGCATAAGAAGGCAAGAAGGAGAATGCAAATTCTTACAAAGCAGATTGACAATCATAAAATCATTCAAATCCAGCACCATGCTGTATAGACTCATCAGGTGTTTCTACTTTCACCTCTTATCAAGTTTGGATGCTAACTCCTGTATTCCTCTACAGAGAGACTGAATTCTCTAAGGTTTGGGATATGCCATGTTCTTTCCCATCTTCTCTTGACTTTACCCACTCTGCTGTTCTTTGCATAAGATAACTTTCACACCTTTCCTAGTCAGGCTGATGCATAAATCTTAGGAAAAACATCACAATAAAATCAAGTGCAAAAGCAGTTTAAGAAAACAGTGTGTATCTAGTAAGCCTGCCTTATTTGTGGATTTATTACATGCCATTTTGACCAGGCATGGTCATAAATATAAAAATACATAAAAATTTCTAAAACAAAAATTTAAATCCCCATGCACTTTACACGTGGGGATGTGGAGCAGCTCTCAGTCAGTCCTGCATTGTCATTAGTTGTATCTAAATCATTGTTGACCTACTGAGTGTTTCCCTGCCCTTAGTTGTGTGAAAGTCTGCCCCACAAAAAGCAAATGTGTCCCCAAAAGGCCAGGTCAAAGTTATGGGAATCCTTCTAAGCCAAAAAGGGCACATAATTTGTTCAATCTAGGTGATAACATGACCGTTTGAGATTTGTTGAAAGGTGGCCAGGTCTTTAGCAGAAGTTGGGCAGCATTATGGGAAAAATTAATGGAGTATCCTCAGCATATCACTGAACTCTGTGCATCCTGAGCATTTTCCCCAAGGTGGTCTCCTTAGAACCAGAGACTCAGAGATACCAATGGTCTACTGTAGTTTAATTCCATCTGATGTTTTACACACCTATTGATATAGTTGTCTGTGTGTATATTCAACCCAACATATGCCTTTTTATATACAAAAACTTTCAAAAAAGGTACATTATATCAGGAGATTGATATGGAAGGACTGGCTCAGCAAACTTGAACTGAAGTTCATTATGTTTGAGAAGAGCTCAAATTTCACTTCTGGGAAATCTGCTTGACCTGCCATGATTGGTTGTGTTTGCTCCTCCTTTTTGAGACACAGCCTCCATGCAGTCTTGCCCACAACACAGTGAGTTCTCATAGCAGGTGATTTGAATGTCCCTCCCACTATCTATAAGTTTCTTGGAAGTGAAATTTGTTTCTACATCCACATTTGAACACATATCTGACAAATGATAAGAATTGATTTTCTTAAGGATCCATTCAGCAAAATGGAACAATTGAATCAAATTCCCCATCACTGTCAGTCCAAGCACTTTTGTCAAGAAAAGAGTGATCAATTCCATGGGGAAAAAGTGCTCAAAGTCTTGAAGTTTGGCTTCTTTCCATGCATCCTAAGATGAGAAAATTGTCTATATTCAGTCAAATTTCCAAGCAGTGTTCTAAATTTCAGGATACTGACTCTTCTGTCCTTCTCAAAAATGTACCAACTAGCTGGGTACAGTGTCTCATGTCTATAATTCCAGTTAGTTGGGAGGTAGCAATAGGAGGATCATGGCTCAAGGTCAGCCTATGCAAAAAAGATAACAAGACTGTATCTCAAGGAACAAGTTGGAAATGGTAGTTCATATCACAACCCGAGATATGCAGGAGGAATAGGTAAGAGGAATACAATCCAAGGTTGTTGTAAAGTGCAAGATCCTGTATGAAAAACAACTGAAGCAAAAAGGGCTGGAAGCATGGTGCAAGTAGTCGAGCACTTTCCTAGCAATCATGAGGCCCTGAGTTCCAACTCCAGCATCAGCAACAAAACAAAACAAAAATATATACACATATATATACATATACATACACACATATTATATTTATACATATATACACTAACTAATTGAGAATAGGTACTCAAGCACTTGTATGTGACTGTTCACAGCAGCACTATTCATTATTAAAAACTGAACACAGCAACACAACATTAATGCCCATAAACAAACAGCTGAATGGATAAACAATTGTGATATATATGTGTGTATATATATATATATATATATATATATATATATATATATATATATACATATATACAGAAAGGAATATTATCTAGCCGTAAAAATGAATGAAGTATTTCTTTACATGCTGCAAAGTGAATAGACCTCAAAAATATTGTTGTAAGTGAAAGAAGCCAGCACAAAAGGCAACATGTGGTATGATTCCATTTATATAAAATATCCAGAATAGATAAAATCCATAGAAACAGAAAGAATTGTCAAGGCCTAGGGAAAGGAAAAGACAGGAACTGCTCAAAGGGCTCAGGTTTCCATTTGTCAGAAAAGCAATATTTTGGAATAAAATAGAAATGATGGATTCATAACATTGTGAATGTATTAAATGCCACTGAGCATTTAATAACTGTAATAACTAATAACTTATAATAACTTAATTTTGAATAAATTGTCCCTCAGTTTAAAAAAATACACCAACTTCTTAAGATTTAGAAGAAGGACATACATAATTACACAAAGTTGAATTTTGTGAGTCTTTCCCCAGAAACCCAGCTTTAAAGGAATCTACATTAACACATGATAAAACATTATTCATTTACAGAAAGCTAAATTTCCTACCCATATTCTATTTCTATCAAGTTTTAAAGCTCTGAGGGTGATGTCAGAAACAAAAATCAGAGCTATGGGGAGACAAGGTTGATAGTAATTAATTTTTGGCTCCTTAACTATAAAAACAGATTCAATGACTTGCAAGTCTCATTTTTCTATTGATGTTAAATTCATTTTAAAGGATAAACTTATCTGAGTTCTTTCTGATGACAATCAGAATTAACTTCTGTCATTACTAAGTGACTTTATTAAATCTCTATATGTGCTATAAATATGAAACTATAAAAACAGATGACTCAAGAGTATGAAATGTAGACTCCTTGGAAATGTGGTAATGAAATTAATCTGAATTTGGCTAGCAATGTAATCCCAGAAGTCACTGCTTTTATTCTTATTTCCATGAGAAAATGGAAGCAATTTTTTGACATGGAAATTTTAAGGATTTTAGCACAAAATAACATGTGTACTTTGTTAATAATACTAAATGCTGTTTTAAAGATATGTAATAATAAATTTGACTACTTATATATATTTAACTTGAGAAAATTACTTAGACATTATATGGTACACATGAAAGGCACATTATTGTGACAGTAAAATGTATGATATCATCTCTAAAAGTACAGTTGATATCCCAGGGGAAACTAACTTATGCTTCAGTTCAGCACAGCTCAGCAAATACTGACTCTATTATGTGCTGATCGTTTTGAAAAGGGATAAAATGATAATAAGAACAAAATTAGTACTTTCAAGGAACTTAAAATCTAAAAAGAGTCACAGAGTTCAAACAAGTTGTAACTAACTTTATGCATCATAAAGTGTGGTGAAGTTCCAAAATTAGCAAAGTGAAAAAGTAATTGACTCAGTTTGGAGAATTTAGAAGGTACAATATGTGAACTGGCCTTGTCAGGATGAGCAGGGTTTCACAGATGAGGAAAGATGTGTAAGATGGTGTCTGGGTCTGTAAAACAGTCTCTTGGGCTTCAAAGTACAAGCAATTTAGTACTCGAGGAAGAGGAAGAAGAGGAGAATGTAGGAAGAAAAAGGTTTTAACAGAAGAAGATGGGGAAGAAAAAGAGAAAGAGCTTGAGAAGTGGCAAGCAAAGAGCTAGAGAAGTAGCCACCCAAAAAAATGAGGAAGAAAGGGGTAAAACAGAAGGAAGAGAAGAGGAATAATTCAAGAAATATCAAAGAAAGAGTCTGGAGAAGCAGGTTGGGACTGGATAACAAGGGACTTTGCTGAGTTTGAAACTCATCCTCTAAGCACAGAGAGTCAATGAAGAAAAACATATGGGGAAAGACATGGTGAAATTTGCAATGTGAAAAGTTTACTCTGGTAACACCATGGACAAAAGATCGCAAGGGCAAGTCTGGAATCTGGAAGATCAAATAGCAACCTATTGTAATGATTCAATTTAAAGATAAGCAGTATTTCAACACAAGTCCATTGGTGATGTTAAGAGAACACAGACTTGGGATATAACACATGCTGACCACCTGGGTATTGAAGGTGAAAGAACAGAGAAAGTATCAGATACCCTCTGAGTTCTCTGGACATTGGATAGAGGCTGTGGCATTTTGTTACACAAACAGGGAAAAGAGACAGTGGAATAGTTGCAGAGTGGTAAGAAGGGAGCCAGATTGCTCAGCTCTGCATATTTGGACTGAGGGACATACAGGACCTCTAAGTGAGGACAAGCACATGCATATTAAGGGATATAAGTCTCAATGTAAGTCCCTAAAATGGATGATATCATCTCCAGAGAAAACAGAATGAGAAGAGGGGTAAAAACCTTGAAGAACATCAAACTTAAAGCATACTTTGAGTAAGATGTGCTCTAATGAAAATGTCACAGGGATAGGAGAAAATCCAGAAGAGCACAATGTCAGGGAATGCAGTTTCATGGAAATAGTGTCAAGGAGGGAAGGCTCACCTCTGTTAAATGTAGAACAAGACTGAAAAATATCTGTTGGACTTGGCAATTAAGAGATGAAAAGTGACATAATATTAATTTCAGTGTGATGAAGTTGAGTTCAAATTGCAAATGGAAAGGAAGGAGGAAAGGTATTTTATTCGTAAGATTTGCCACCATAGTAATTAGATCCCCTGTACAGACAGCAGACACAGTGTTGAAGAGGGGCCCCATAGCCAGGAGCAGTGGCTCATGATGGTAATCTTAGCTACCCCAGGAGCAGAGATAGGGGGGTTGCAGTTTGAAGCCAGACTGGACAAATAGTTCTCAAGACCCCATCTTAAGATACCCAACACAAGAAAAGCACTGGCAGAATGGCTCAAGTGCACTCTACAGTGCCTGCCTAGCAAATGTGAGGCCCTGAGTTCAAACCCCAATACTTCTCCTCCACAAAACAGAGGGCCACAGAAAGACTGTGATCACCCAATGGATGGAAGAGCATGTGTGGCTAAGGATGACTCGGGTCCACATGGCAGGGTTCAGGTCTGCATGTTCCACCTTCTGTCTCTGATCTTGCCCCAGCTATGTGCAGTGTCTCCTGTCTCTGTTTTCTCCCTTGTAAATTGTGGACAATAACTGAGTCTGTGTGATAATATCCTCCCAAGAGCAGTTCAGATAATATTTCTCTGGCCTTTAGTGATAAGAAGAATGATGCTGATTTGCTAGATGATGATGATGTTGATAAGGCCATAAAGACAGTAAGTATAGATAGAAAAGAGAAGTGCTCTAAGTGCTATTCTGTATCTGCTTCTTTTAGAAGACAACACAAGCTTGAGCAAGAACTCGCAAAGGAGACAGAACTGAAGCAGCTGGGGAGGTAGAAGGAAAACCAGGAAAGCATGTTCAGAAAGGCAAAGGGAAGATAGTCTTTCAAGAGTGGATAATCAATTGAGTAAAATGATACTAAGTAAAATAAGGACTTGAAATTGATCAATGGATTTAGCAAAGTGAAAATATTTCATAATGGTGGCAAGAATGGTTTCATAGACACTGTGTATGTCTTTATGATACCTTAAACAATTGTGTGTGAGCAGGTGAATGGGCAGGTGTTTGTCTGTGACAATATATATGATTTGAATTGGGCCAATGAGAAATGGCTGATATTTTCAAGGAGACTGTGAGAAAGAAGATTGTACGCTTCTCTCAGAGAGCTAATGGGAAAGATGCCATTGCCTGTACTAAGAAACCCAGGATCCCTGGAGGCTGTTGGAAGGTATCTTGCAGTCTTGAAAAGGAGCAATTTTACCAAGAAAAGAATAGAAATAAGGCAAAATATAGTTATCAATAACATAATTGACCTACTGATTATCCAAACTCCAACATACTTAATACTTATCCTCCCTATAGTTTGCTTGGCTCCAGATAGCTATATGCATAAACACATTTTATATACATATACATATGTATAGATGTACGTATATATGTATATATATATATATATATTCCATATATTGTTGATTTTTCTGTTACTTTCAACAGAATTATTTCTGACATTGCAATTTATCAAGGCTGAAATCACACAAGCTTGATTAGGGGTTACTGGAAGGACTATGGACAGTCAAGAAAAATAACTCCCCATATTCCATATATTACACATGACTGAATGTTGCCTTTCTGTTTATTTCCTTAGTTTAAATATGTTCTTTCATTTATAAAATTATTATTTTTTAAATTAAACAACCTTTAATAAAATTCCTATAGAAAACTCAGTCACAGGGCAAGAACTCAGCTGTCTTTCCCATTCATTGAGGACTGAGAGCCCCCAATATCCTTTGGAGAATAAGCAGTGGTTCTGCTGGATCATGCCAGTACTCAGAGTGTCTACTTCACCTGCACATCAAGCCAGTAGTTCCTATTGCACATATTAACATTATTCACCACCCAGCACCCTAAATGTGTGGTACCTCAAGAAATAAACTGAAGACTTCCATGTGGCATGAAACCATTTCAGTGTGAACTAGTATCATTGAAAAATCACATTATTACAAGTTTTAATAAATACAGTAAGAATAGCTGGCATTTTACTAAAATACTGAATTTTAGGTCTGGAGTTTATTCCATAAATAGGTTCCTTTTCATTTGCTTGCTTTCATCGATACATCTGCTCAAGTATTATGTACTATGAAGTGAATTCTTTCACAGATACCATATAAAAAGTGTATTAATATGTGCCTCATTACAGAAGCAGCTGGAAGAACTGGATCGCAGTTAACCAACTGAAAGGTAACTTAGGAAAAAGCTCCGCTTTTTGTAAAACTTTAAATACAGGCTAGAGAATACCAAAGAAACATCTTTTTATATAGAACTCCCACTAGAAATTTTATAAATATAAATGCAGCATGTTTTATATATATATATATATTATGTTCATCTCACCAACAGATTTTCAGCAAGTCTGGTTGGAATGATACTACCAGGATAGATAAATATTAACAAAATTAATGAGTTTCCATAGGATTAAAAGATTTCTTTTGAAAAATAATCTTAGATTCAGATTATAATTTGTACTTTATACAATTTTAAAAGGGAAGGAAGATAACTTTCTTTGATGCTTCATTTGGAAAATAAGAACAGTCCCCAGGTGTGGACAAGTTGTTGGCTGAATGGTAACACCTGGTCACAACACTGAAAATAAGTATTTACACCTTTCTCATAAAGTACAAAACACTTTAAAAAACAAAAAAGAGACATCAAACAATCCCTAGTAGCATTCATTCCTTGGTGTGCAAAGTCAGCAGGAAATGATTATCCATAATGTTGACAGGATTCATGATGAGTCTTGGAAGCATTCAAAAAGCAGAGTGTAGTTGTCAGGGATTGTTCACATTAGTTTCTGTGGGGTGCCTTGTTCTTATTTATCTCTGAGTTCATATAAAGGATTTCATTCCCTTTATAACATCTCTGACAGGGTCTTGTTCAATTTAGTGCAAGTGCAAAATGAAAACAAAACAAAACTAAGGGGAACATTAGGAGCAAAGGCTGGTCGTTAAGATCTGTAGTCTTTCCGGACTGTGTGGGCCATCCAGTTCACTTTAGTAGTCCAGCTTTCCCTGAGTGTCTCATCAAATTTTTGCTTAAATTGTTTGAGTGCTTCTTCTTCACTTTTCCCTAAAGCAAGAGAATCCTTAAGACACTGTATATCCTTGACTGATGTGAGCTCGGGGAGTCCTGCAGTCAACATCAGTGCAAAGAGAGTGATGAAGAGATTCCCGTGCCGTCGTAAAATCAGGTATGCATCTTCACAACACTGGCGGAACCGGCCAAATTTTTCTGTGTTTCCTGTTTTTCCTTGTTGAATGACATGAATAAAGTCATAAGTAAGAATAAAAGGCACTCGCTCCCTTTTAATACCAAATTTAGATTTGAAATTTCCAAGAATATGTCCAAAGTCGATGTGGAAGAGCTGGCCAGTTTTTTTTACCATGATGTTGTCACTATGTCTGTCATCAATCCCGAGGACATAAGAAGCTACACAGTAGCCAGCACAGGACAGGGTGAACTCCTCAATTGCTCGATCCAGGTCATCCCCAGAATTGTATTCCTTAAGCCAGTTGAGAAGGGCGTCTTTGTTGAAGGCTGCTGCAGCAGCCACATTGCTACTGTTCAGCTGAATGTCAGCAATCGTCTCAGAGGTGCTCACAACCTCAATGAGGCCAGAGCGATCTCCTGTTGCTAAACAGCCATAAGGCAGCATCCGAAGATCCAGACCAGCTTCTTTCCAGAGCAAATCCATCAAGTGCAACATTTGGAGTGTTAACATATCCTGTCGCAAATCATCACCGTTTTTAAAAATCACTCCGACCGAATCCTCACCAAACACCTTGTTGCTGTACACCAACCACAACGGCTTCATTTTGGAGTCCATGTATTTGCACTTTTCCACATAGAGTTCTGAGAGGATGACACATGGATTCAGAGGTGACTGCAGGTCAGAGAGGGCTTCCCGGTATGCATTAAACAAGTGTGCATGGCCTCCTTTCCTTTAGCTCTGTTTAGCTTCATTGCATTCAGTTTGATTTAACTATTTAAAGTTTTTAACTTGTTGAGTGCTTCAACCTGTTTAGAAAGCACTTTCATGTGTTCCACGCTTCCTCGACAGTACGCTTCAAGGATGACACCAAATTGTACTGACACAGCAGGAATGTGCACCTCTGACCTAAGATGCCAAAACAGAAACTGCCCTATCCTCCGATTAGCAAGTGCTCTTTCTAGTAGGAATCTAGAGAGCGCACAATCAAGAAAAGGCTCATATTTTAAAACTTGCACCAGTTGTAGAAGATACTGAGACAGTTCTTCATCACTCATCTGTCGCAGGCAGCTCACAGCGTACTCCCGGACATACTGGTCTGGATAGTTGAA
The DNA here is from genome assembly GCF_047511655.1 of Castor canadensis. Lineage (NCBI taxonomy): Eukaryota > Metazoa > Chordata > Mammalia > Rodentia > Castoridae > Castor > Castor canadensis. The sequence continues at coordinate 58,213,013 of NC_133394.1, forward strand.
ATCTAGAAGTTCCAGAGCTTCCCGGGGTGTGGGGGGCGGGGCGCAGTTTAGGCCAAATTTGAAGTAGCGCCTGAAGCTGAGCCACATCTTCAAGTTTATTCCACTTGATTGAAAGGAGTAATTTTGGCAGTGACTGTGGGAAATTCTCTCTGCAGTCTTGTCGCAAAGTCCAAATAAGATCCATTTCATTCTCACACAGCTGAGACAGGGGATCCCTATCCAAGATTTCTTTCAGTACCGCAAGAAACTTTTTTCCTCCTCGACTTGACACATTAGCACTATCATTGCTTGCAATCTCAGCTGCCTTTTCAATAATCTTATCAAAAGGCGGGTAATAATAGGGATGCTTTTTATTCTCTGGAAATTTAATGTGCAAAGCAGTTGCATTTTCAGTGTAAGGATTCCTCTGAACAGTTCCCATTGGATTCAACATTTCTTCAAGCTCATCAGGAAATGAAGACCAGCTGTGCAGTATCACGTCTCCAGACCTCAACTGTCCTTTAAAGTCAAAGACCATCGTGTTCACCCATGCTACAGGATAATGCACTTTTCCAGCTTTCCGGATGGTCTGGTATTTAGAGGGATTAATAGCTTTAGTTGATTTCTTCATTTTTACTTTATCCAAAACCGCATAGACAGCAAAACATAACCGAGCCATTCTTGGCAATTAAAACTAACTGAAAAGCTATAGATTGTTTAAATTGAAAAACTATAATTATTTCCTAAGAAGATTCTGGGAAGATGATAGAATTTGAAATACTTATTTCTTACAAATTTCTATCTTAATCTGTTTGTCTATCTTGAACCAAGCAACAGTCGGTTTTGGTAAGTTGTTGAATGCTATTGAGTTCTGAAAAAGTCTTGGCAGAAGAGATAGTGTAGGGACTTTCAAAAATGGGCTATGCTTGGGTCTGAAAATCAAACTCAGAGACCCTCGAGGTAGAGGTTGCTCTTCATGAGTTCCGGGCAAAGCCTCAGAGTTGTGTTTACCCTAAGCATCTAAAATCAGTATCATTCATGTGGTCAGTCTGACTGACCACCATGAAGCCCAAGGAGTGGTATGTGGTAGGCACAGTCTTCCCTATTTCTGATATGGAAACAGAAAGAGGAGTAGGAAGTTTCTCTCTGCTGCTTACAGAGAGTCTGTATGTCTCATTTTTCACAATTCCCCAGGGAGGTAGACAGGAGATGCTTTGATTTTTATCACTTATAGGGCCATCTACACTCCTAAATTGGTAACCAGATCTTCAGGTTACCAAAAAAAAAAAAAAAAAGCAAAAAAAAAAACAACAAACCATCAAACTATTAGAATTATCACCTGAAAGAATAAGGTAAAAAAGTTTTATGACAAGTTGAGCCACAGAACATGAATATTTTAGTACATCACACTCCCACACAAAGTGTGTGCCTGTATGCACACATAAATAAAATAGATAAGACACACATAGTTCTCTAATTGAGAATGCATCTTTTATAGTGTTAAATAAGAATTCTTGAGATAAAAAATACAGTAAAATAAAAGCCTAATGAGTTTACAATTAAAAGTATTTCACTATCTCAACAAAACTTGAAGGGTCCAGTGACAAGATAGAATTGGGATGAGAGAAGATTTGACATTAAGACCATTCCAAATGTCTCATCTGATGGGATGAAGCAGAGAAGATAAGCAAGTTGAGGTATGCTAAAGGACTCATCTTATTGCAGTAAGAGAGGTGACCATTAAAAGTGGAATGCCATGGTGGAATAAATTGGTAACTTATTTATAAAGATGAACAAGAGAAATCTGTGCCTGACTCTAAGCATCAGAAGAAGGGGCTTACACTCATCCCCAAACCAGACAAGGACACATCCACTACAGGCCAATCTCCATAATGAATACTGATGAAAAACCCTTAATAAATTAATGGCAAACAGAATCCAACATCAGAAAGATCATTCACCATGACAAAGTCGGTTTCATCCCAGGGATGCAGGCGTGGGTAGTTCAACATATGCAAAACTATAAATGTAATACAGCACATTAATAGAAGCAAAGACAAAAACCATTTGATCATCTCAATAAATGCAGAAAGAAAGAAAAAGAAAAATTTACTTAAAATGATTGAAGAACTGAAAACAATGAAGTAGACAAAAATACCAAATTAACGCAAGCAAAAATAATGAAGGAAGGACAATATTAATATCAAATGATACAAAACTTCAGGTTAAAAGCACTAACCTAGATAAGAAGACTGGTGCCATGATAAATGTCACAACACATGAAGAAAATGCATTGAATGAATGTCCTGATCCACAAGGTGAAAAATATGTAAGGCAAAAACTATGGCAAGGAGAGGAAAATCTGATGAAAAATACATGTATGGGGGAGATTTAAATACGTCTTTTTTCAAATCAGCCACAAAGACCTGGTAAAGATAAAAAGCCTGGAAAGTATTATCAATAAATTCAATTTAAAATATACAGGAGATTTTCTCTTTACAGTTGTTATTCTAAAATTTAATATGCACTTAGTTACAAAAGTGTTTTTAAATGTTTTCAAAGAAGAGAGTTTACAAGTCATTTTATTTCTCATTATAATACAGTAATATGCTAATAAATAATTAAAAGGTAGATAAAATATTATACTACTTGTAAGTTAAAAAAAAACTTCTGTTTACCAGCAGATATCAGCCGGGAGCAGCTGCTAACAACTGTAATCCTCATTACTCCAGAGGCAGAGACCAGTAGAATCATGGTTCAAAGCCATGAAAATAGTTTGTGAGACCCTATCTCAAAAATACCTAACACATAAAAGGACTGGTGGAGTGGTTCGAGTGGTAAAGCACCTGCCTAGAAACTGTGAGGCCCTGAGTTCAAACCCCAGTTCCACCAAAAAAAAAATATATATATACATATATATTTAAAAAGTCAAGATAAATAAATACTAGAGGACACAAAGCTGTACTCGAAGGAAAATTCATAGCCTTCAATCATTATTAAAAGAGAAAATAAATGTTAAAGAGACTTAATAGTCACCTTAAAATACAATAAATCATTAAAAAAGAAAACAATTTATGAAAACAGAAGTTGGAAGCAAGGAAATAAAAACAAAAACTGTAGAAGGAATAGACATATTTATTATTTAAAAAAATCAACTGAATAAGAAAATCTTTTGTCTCATTAAAGAAAGAAAAAAGAGACACATTAAAATGTCCAAAACTTGGAATGAGGAATGAAAAAAGGAAACAATGATAAATGTAAGACAGTAAAAGAATTATAAGAAAATAATACATTAAGTTTTATTGCAGTAAATTTGAAAATCTATAGTAACTGTGTGGTTTCCTTGAAATGCATAAATGCTCACAATTAATTTAAGTAATAGAAAACATCAATATATTTATGACTAAAGAAGAGACTAAGAAGTTGCTTAAAACTTGTTATTGGAGCCTGGTGCATGGCTCATACCTGTAATACTACTTGGGAGGCTGAGATTGGGAGGATCAAGGTTCCAGGCCAGTTGGAGCATAAAAGGTCATGAGATGCCCCCACCCCCACCTCAATGACAAAAGATAAGCATGGTGGTATGCACCTCTCATCCCATCTAAAACAGGAAGTGTAAATAGGATACTTACAGTCCAGGCTGGTCAAAGGCAAAAAAAAAAAAAAGCAAGATTTTTATCTCCAAAATAACCAAAGAGAAAAGGGTGACTCACAGGGTGAAGCACCTGCCTAGCAAGCACAAAGCTCTGACTTCAAACTCCAATACCACCAACAAAAGAAGCAAAATTTGTTATTGAATAAATCACCAGTAGCAGATACGTCCCCAGCTAAGTTTACCTAAACTTTTATGAACAGGTAATTGCAATGTGATTTAAACTTTTCTAGACCTCAGCAAGAGTAAATATTATAATAATTATAATTATAATTATAATTATATATAATTTCAAATTAATATTATGAAATTGACACACTCATAAACATCAAAACATAATAATATAATACGAAAAAACAAATCTCAACTATCAAGCTGTGTTAAACAGTTTTAACAACCTTGAGTTTAGACTCTAAACTCTGTAATTCTATTACAGAAATGAAAGTACAGCAACATAATACATCACATAATAATTAAATACAGAAAAAATATTAACAATAGAAACTCAAAAGCATATAATAAAATTTAGCTGCCATTTCTAAGAAAAGCACGAATATAACAGAAATAGAATGAATTTGGAAGAAGGCACTTTATGACAGTAAGCCTAGTAAAAATTAAACTGTACCACACTACTGGTGAGAATAGGTCCACGCAATCACTTTTCTATATTCTTTGAGGAATTACTCCTTAGTATAACACTTTTGGAAAACAATCTGCTAGTGTTTGTTTAATTAAAAGTACATATAATTTTGACCTGCAATTCTATCCTGAGAATATATAACCCATAAGAAAAAAATTGCAGAAGATGTATACTCCCAGATATTTCAATATATACTATGGAACTTTATTTAAACATCTTAAAGATATTTACTTAACATTGTTCCAAGTTCCTTGGAGGAATTTATATTATTTTTAATTGACACATAATATTTGTACATATTTGTGGGATACAATTGACAATTTGATACATGTATGCAATGTGTAATATTAAAAAAAGGTCAGTTGGCATGTCCTTCTCCTAAAGCATTTACCATTTCTTTCTGTTGAGGGCCTTCAGACTCCTCTCTTCCAGTTCTTTGTAAAATATATGATGAATTATATTGAACTGTAGTGACCCTACTGCACTACAGAACAGCAGAACTTATTCACACAATATAACTGTATTTTACCCAACCTCCCTCTGTCTCTGCTCCTCTTACCCTTTCTCTTGTTGCCACTATTTTACTTTTTACTTCTATGAGAATATTTTTAGCTTGTACACACAAGTGACCTCATGCAGGACATGTCTTTCTGTCCTTGACTTCTTTTATTTAACATCATGTCCTTCAGTTATATCCGGGAAATGACAGAATTTCATTCTTTGCTATGGGTGAATATATTCTATTGTGTATCTGCAACACATTTTTTCAATTCATTCATCCATTCAAAAGTGGACACCTTATTGACTCCATATCAAAGCAATTGTGAATACTGCTACAATAAACATGAGCGTGCTGACCTATGTTTAATATACTGATTTCATTTCCTCTGGAGATATACTCAGTAAGGGGCTGGGTAGGTGGATCATATGGTAATTCTAATTTAAATTTTTTGAAGAACAACCATACTGTTTTCTATAATGGTTTTACTAATTTACATTGCCATCAATAATGTATAAGAGATCCTTAGGGACATTTAATGTGTTTTGTCTTTTATTGCAGCCTTTTTAAATGGGATGAGATGATTTAATTGTGATTTTGACTCTCATTTCCCTGATGACTAGTGACATTGAGTATTTTTTTCATGTACTGGTTGGCAATTTGAATGTTTCCTTGAAAAAATATAGACTTTTCAGATCATTTGTTTCTACTGTTGAATTTTTAAAATTTCTTCTATTTTTTGAATATTAATCTTATTAGAAGAATCATCTGTAAACATTTTCTCCCATTCCACAGTTGTCTTTTTCTTTACTTTGTTATTGTTGCCTTTGCTGCATAGCATGTCTCAGTTTGGTAACCACCCATTTGTCTGTTTTACATTTATTTTCTTTCCTGTGTTTTGGAGTCTTATCCAATGAATCAATGGCAGGGAGTATTTCCTCTATGTTTTTTTTCTTTTATGTTATTATCAGAGATTAAGTTTAGATCTTTGATGCATTTTGAGTTGATTTTTTAAATTCTTTTTTATTATATTATTATTTTACCAGGGGTACATTGTGACATTTGCAAAAGTCCTTACAATATATCATAGTTAAATTCACCCCTTTCAGTTGATTTTTTATATGGTTAGAGATAGAGGCCTTGCTCCTTTCTTGTACACATGCATATCTAATTTGCCCAGCTCCATTTATTTAACACAATGGTCATTTCTCAAATGAACTTTTTGCTGCCTTGTTAGGATCATTTGACTGTAGAAGTGTGACTTCTGTGTTCTGTATTCTGATTCGTTCATCTGTGAGTCTGTTTTTATGCAGTACCATCCTGTTTTAATTGCTATAGTAAATAGTGAGTTTTGGTATCAGGTATTATGATGCCTCTAGCTTTGTTTCTTTTCTTCAGGATTGCTTTTGTGCTTTAGGATATTTTTTTAGTTATATATGAATTTTAAAGTTTTTTTGTTATTGTTGTACTGAGGTACATTGTGACATTTACAAAAGTTCTTACAATATATAAATGTTGAATTTACCCCTTCCATCAGTCTCCTTTATTTCCTCCTCCCCATTCCTGGAATAGTTTCAACAGGTCTATTTTATGTGAGGCACACCATTGCCATTTTGACTGAAATTGAATCTGCAGATCACCTGGTTAGTATGAACATTTTAATGATAGTAACTCTTCCAGTTTTTCATTGTAGAGATTATTCACACTTCTTGGGATAAACTTATCCCTAGGCATCATAATTTTTGAACCTATTGTAAGTGGGCTTGTCTTCTTGTTTTCTTTCCCAGAAATTTTATTCTAGATGTATGAAAATATTCCTGAATGCTGCATGTTGAGTTTTGTATCCTAGGACTTTATTGAATTCTTTAATAGTTCTAAAGGTTTTTATAGGGTCTTTAGGGTTTTCTATATGTAAAATTATGTTTTCTATGAAGAGGGATGATTTGACTTCTTATTTTCCTATCTGGATGCCCTTTATTTCTTTTTCTTATCTTATTGTTCTTTGTGAGACACGTGAGAGAAAACATGCTGCCCTTGTCTTTCTGAGCCTGTCTTACTTCACTTAACATGATATCCTCCAGTTGCATCCATTTACCTTCAAAACATATGGTGTCATTTTTCCTTATGGCTGAATAAAACTACTTTAGGTATATTAGATAAATAAGTAGATGGATAGACAGGTAGCTAGCTATATGAAGATATAAATATATATAGAGAGAGATAGCACATTTTCTTAATGCATTTATCCATTGTAGGGCATCTGTGTTGTTTCCAGAGCTTGGCTATTGTGAACAGTGCTGCAATAAACAAAAACAGTATAGATGCTCCTCAAAAAACTAAAAATAGAACTACCATATGATCCAACAATGCCACTCCTAGGGATACAATGAAAGGAATGTAAGTCAGGATTACAAGAGAGACACTTGCACTCTGATGTTTATTGCAGCACTGTTTATTGAAAATATTTTGGATGTAGGCACTGCTTGGTAAAAACTTCCCTCTTAATACTGATATTGCTATATTTCATGCATAGGCTGTGTTTCCATTTTCTTTTTGTTTTCAAGAAATTTTAAATTTTATCTTTTGATTTCTTTATTGACTCATTGGGGTTCAAGAGTACACTGTTAACTTGCAATACCATTTCTGATTTTCCTTGTTGACTTCTAGTTTTAGTTCACTATGTTTTCAGTTTCTTTGAGTTATTTGACACTTGTTTTGTGGCCTAACATATTCTGGACAATGTCCTATGTGCTGATGAGAAGAATGAATGTATATTCTAAATCTTTTAGTTAAAATATTTTGTAAATGTCCATTAGGTCAATTTAGCCTGATATTGATTAACTCTGATATTTCTTTGTTCACTTTTTGACTGGATCTTTGATCTTTCTTTGTTGAAAGTGGAATGTTGAAGTCCTCAACTATTATTATTAGAGCTCATTTCCCCTTTTATATCCAATAATGTTTGCTTTATATAATTTGGTTGCTCCAGCATTGTGTGCATACTCACTTATAATTGTTATTTTCTCTTATTTCATTGATGCTTTTACCATTATACAGTGACTCTCTTGTCTCCATTTACAAATTTTCATTTAAAGTCTACTTTATCAAATATTTTTATAGCTTCTCTTGACTGCTTTTGGATTTCATTTGAATGGAATACCTTTTTCCCTCCTTCACTTTCATTCTATGTGTATTTACACTGAAGTGAACTCCTATAGACAGCATATTTCTAAGTCTAATTTTTTCTTTAACATAATCAGTGTATGTTTTTTATTTGGAGAATTTAACACAGTTTATTTCAGGTTTGTAATTGATAAGTATGGACATATTCAGTCATTTAAGTTTTTGTTGATTGTTTTGAGTATTCTCTGTTCTTTTCTTCTTGTTCATCTATGTGGTTTAGAAATAAAGGAAAATTTCATGCTATTATTACAGCATATTCCCAAAAGGATCATTTTCCTTTGTCCATTAACAATACATTTCAGTGGAATGAAGAATTAGCCAATTTATTTTCTGTAATGACTATTTAGATATATGCCTATAAAATAATTTAAAATCAAATTGCCAAATATTGATATGTTTTCAAAACCATACTCCACAGGCTATTCATGTTCCAAGAGACTTTTTAATCTATTGTTAATGAGTAGCCTGACCCATTGGAAACTCAGGATGTCCTGAAAGACAACCTGATCCACAAATACCTAGACTCCATCCTGTCTCTCCAGCTAAGGTAACACTTGGTGATGAATCATGTCATTTATTAATGACTACACATAGTGTACTTTGCCTATTTCAAGATATATGAAGAATTATTCAGGATTCACTGTTTAAAAAAACCTTATAAATCCAAGAAGATAGCATACCTTTGAGTAGTAAGATTATGAGGATTTACTGGTGCTGGAATTGGAATCACATAATCATATGACATCAGAACTAGAAAAAGTTTTCACAGGTGACTAATCTGAACTCCAAATTTCATCAAGGGGGCAGTGAGATTGGAAGAGGTGGGAATGACTCCCCAGAACCATACTGCTGATCACTGGAGGAGCAAGAGCTCAAGCTAAGGATTCATGGCTCAGAGATTTTTCTACCATGTAGGGTTCTGGCTCTGCCTGAGTGGCAGTTTTGGACCTTGGTTCCCTTTCCCAGAAAATGTACTTATTTCTTTGGATTGTTGCATAGAGTCAGCAAGATTTAACTTATAAAGGGCTTAGCTCTGTACCGAGAACATTGTAAGTCCTTGCCCACTGTCACTGCCTCAAACCATGTCTGTCTATCTATATTCTACATTCATACAGTCTTATTAATGATAGACATAAGTGTGTAGGAAAGGCCTGATCCCTCTCTCTCTCTGGCAGCCCAAGGTAGGAGGAAGGGAGGGAGGAAAAGAGAAAAAGGTGGGCAGGGGAGGGAAAACAAGGAAGAGAAAGTGTGTGTGTGTGTGTGTGTGTGTGTATGTGTGTGTGTGTGTGAGAGAGAGGGAGAGAGAGAGAGTGAGAGAGATGAAAAAACAAGAAGAATATGAAGAAGAAGAAGGGAGTAAGAGAGAGAGAGAAACCTTGAGTTGAAATACTGTCCCTGCCTCCCTGTGGACTCCGTTTAATGAACATTGTGGCACATTGGAATCAATGAATATATTTTTGGAGTTGTGCTTTCAAAGGTAATAGTACTTAACATTAAGACAAATTTTTCTGCCTGTTTTCACATGCTGACAAAGAATACAATGAAATAATAAACACAATGACACTTTATTTGGATGTCTGGATTCTGCACAGTCATTAAATTCTTTTCCTGGAAAGCCATTATTAACAGCATTAGTTGTAGTTCCCACGCTAGCTTTGAATGGCTTATCATGTGTAGAAGCGCATTTTTCAATAAGTTTTAATGTTCTGATTAATGGAAAAGAGCAGGCTCTCATTGCTTCTTATATAAATGCTGAAAGATGCTTGATAAAACTATCAAATGGTTGAAATGGACTTTTCCAACCAAATAAATGGATTTTTCCAACCAAATAAATAGTTTATATAGCTATAAATCCTAAATAACATTGTAAGTGGGCTAAATAATTCACTATATCTAAGAACATTGTTAATGCTTTCATCAGAATATCTACAAGCATTCTTGAATAGTAGGGATTAAACCCAGAACCTACTATATATGCTAAGCATGTGCTCTACTTCTGAGCTACGTCCCCAGTTCTAATAAGAATACTTAAATCCTTTCATCATCAAAAGTTTCAGAGAGTATAAATATCCTACATCTGTGAGATGGAAAGGAAAAGCAGTCTGTGCATTTTTTAAGAGTCCTTCTTCCCATAAATTTACCACAGACTCATATAAACACAAGCCATATCCTCTGATTTCTGAATAAGAATAAAACATTGAAGAAGTCTGTAGTTTCTTCAAACAATAGAGCAAATTATAAGGAAGAAATGAAAAGTATCCAAAACAACTCACTGGTAATATTTTGATGACTATTCTTGTCCACACATTCCATTCATTCATTCATTAGTTCATTAATCACTCAGCAAATAATTTTTGAGTGCCTATATGTGACAGTCTATGTTCTCAACGCTAGTACTCAAGTCTAGTTATATGTCAAGTGTTAGTAGATGCTATGCAGAAAAATAAAGTGTGTACATGTTAGAGAATAAAGATGTTACTCTAAATAGGTCCATCAGGGAAATCTCTCTGATGAGGTGTCATATGTGCAAAGGCAGTGAAGTGAGTGTGGGAAGATGGGGCTGTCTGGGCAAAGGGGGCAGCAAGACCTGAAAGCTTGTTCAGGATGTTTAGAAAATAGCAAGGAGACCAGTGGGGCTGGACTTCCTGAGGGAAAGGGGAGGGTCTTAGGATGTGAAGGCAGAGAAGTTACAGGGGACAGAGCTCTTGCTCTGTGTGAGTTGGAAAGCTGCAGACAAGCCTGATCAGGGAGGCTCATGATCTGACTGAACTTCTCAAAGAATTTCTCTGGTCACTATGTGGAGCATGGAGTGCAGAGGCAAGGATGGAAGAGGGAAATCAGAGAGAAGGTTCCTGCAGGAGTGCAGGTGAGAGCTGATGGAGCTTGGATGAGAGCAAGGATGCACATTCATGTTTAGTCTGTACTTCCACAGTTCACAAGGGGACCACACACATGCCTTACATTCTATCCAAACTTTTCATGGACTCTTGGTCCTCCATCCCATGACCCTCTACTCATTCCTTCCATTAACTGATAGAAAAAGCCTGTCAAGGGGGTCAAGTTTCACATTTCTCTCCATTTTCATAAACCACTCATGGAGGGCTTTTTTTAAAAAATGCTTTTTCTACAATAGCTGAATCATAATCTCTTTTTCAGCTGTATAAATTGTCAGTATTTTTACTACCTTTTCTATTTGGTTGCCTTTTTCTTACTTTGCAAGCACATTATAGGTATTAATTATTTTTGTGTCATGTATTATAAATGTTCTTTCCCAATTTATTATGCACATTCTGATTTTATTTGTGACTTTATGTTTTGTCATACATTTAAGATATCTTGCATAATCAATTATATCTATTTATCTTATAGCCTCTGGGCTTCCTGCCTTTCTTTAAATCATCTCCCCTAGAGGGGGCAGAGTGGGTGATAAGGGAGGGGGTGGGGGCAGGGGGGAGAAATGACCCAAGCCTTGTATGCACATATGAATAATAAAACAAAAAAAAATCTCCCCTAAATCATACATATAATCCAAACTTTCTTCTAAAACTTGCTATGCAATTTTGCTAATTGAAGAGTGAAATACAGATCTATTTGATATCTGATTTAATCATATGTATGTACCAACTTCATTTTTCATACCTGAAAATTTGGGGGGATTGGTTGTTTGTTCATTTTACGGGCTTGGGGTGTAAACTCAAGGTGTTTACTTGCATAACAGGTACTCCAGTCCATCTTGCTCTGGTAATTATAAAGATGGGATCTCTTGAACTGTTTGCCTGGGCTGGCATCAAACTGCAATTCTCTGATTTCAGCCTCCCAAGTAGCTAGGATTTTAGAAGAAAGCCAGTGTTACATGGCTGATTTTGGTTTTTATTGTTGGTTTCAATTATCATGACATGCAGGCTGCCAGCATTAGCAATTATTCTTTGAGAAAGTGTTGATTTCCCCCATGTGTGGTTATCTGTGGTCACATTCCTCTTCTCTCTTCTGAAATGAAGACAGGTGCTTGCCACCCACCTCTAGGCCTCTGATGTTTATGAGATTGTTTGCCTTCAACAGCATCAGCCCACCTCCTGCATTTCCCCTATCCAGATCCTTCATCGATTGCTTCCAGCCCAGTTCACTTAACAGTAGGTACTGGTAGGAGATTAAAGAGCAGGAGGAAAATAGGAGCCAAGCCATTCCTCCTCTCTCCTCTGAGTCAAGCAATGTCTGTGGAGACAGCTGGCCCTTCCCAGATCCCACTCAGTACAGTCATTCTAGTTCCAGGCTTCTATATGATCATTTTCTTCCTTCATCCCCCTACATGGAGTGGTGTCCTGGGGTTGCTAATCTCCTCACTGGCTCCATTTTGTATTCTTAGCTCTCATTTTCTATCTCCCATTAGATATTAATTCATAATAGTCAAACTCTCTGAGACTGTATATATCTATATAATATAATAATTCTCTATGTGAATTATTGCAAATAAGCTTAGTGAATTGCAAAGTTTTATACATTTTCTAAGTAGAGTTCTATAAAATTACTTCTCTGACAAAGCTGGACCCTCTTGTTTAGAAAGCTGTGGATATCCAGGGAAACTCACAGGCCCTTGGGTTTATCACATCTGGAATGAAAACACAATGGCACCACATTTCCCTAAGACTTCTCAGAAAAACAGGATACTCTACCCAGGTGAGTGGAAGCAGAAACAGTAGGTGATTGTCAGTGATCTAACAACTCAAAGAAAGTCACTGCAAAATCTGAAGGGCAAGTCCCTTGACAACTCATGCCAATTTTACTGGCTTCCTCCAAGGCAGACTCCCGGTTTATGAATCAAGTTGTGGGGGTTGCTGTTGTTGGTATTGTTGTTTTACTTGTTTTATTTTTGTTTTGGTTTTCCCTCTCCCAGCTCTTTGTGCAAATGTATTCATTTGTAAGCATATTTTGAAATTGCATCTTTGTAATCACTTTCTAAAAGAAGGTTATCTAAACCCTGACCCAAATTGTAATTTAAAAAACAAAACAAAACAAAACTGAATCCTGTTACTATCCCAATGATATCAATCAGTCCAGAGATTCTTTTTCCTCTCTGCATTCATTCAAGAAACATAAAGTGGATCACCAGACCTGCTCTTTGAGAGCTGATAAATGGTGAACAGGCAAAGGCACCTCAAAGAGGGAGAGGGTGAGCAAGTAAGAGGTGTGTTGCCCACCGAGCACATGCGTGCACATTCACACACACGTACTTATCTGTGACCAAATGCCGAATTGGGAAATTTAAGGAAAATTTATGTGTGCTATGTACCTATTGAGCATGGGTTTACTGCAGGTAATGAAAATACTGCATTATTATCAGTAGTAATTGTGTGTCTCCTAGAGGGACTCGACCATGCTGGTCTCTAAAAGGAACGAGGTTAGACCCAACATGACTGCTTTTCTACCTTTGAGTTTTTCTCATGGGTTGCTCTGTGACATTTAATGGTCATTTAATTAATCTTAAAGTGCACATGAACAAGCTGTAAGTAAACTTGGGGGCTTAGCGCTGAGATTAGAGAGATATTGCTCCAGGGAAATTGATGTTTTCAGTGTTTCTAGGCCAACAGTTCTCTCTGTCAGCAGCAAGTCTATTAGAAAATTAATGGATAAGAACACTGAAATCCTTTTAAATTAAAGGAAACACCATATTTGAAGATTATGGCTGATGGAAAGATGCAATGAAACACATGCTAATGATAAAAGGAGCATGCTGTTTAAGTAATGGCATTCTTATTCAGAAAAGCAAGAATCAAGAGAATTTCACTTGAATGAATAGTTTTTAGAGTAATTTTAGTTTCATCCTATATTGCATGTTCCTTTCTGTGGTGTTTCAATACATTTTATCTGCTGATCTCCTTAGAGGTTTGGCTTCAGGAGAATCTGAGGTAACTGTGTAGTAAGAGCCACAGAGATGAATGTAGGTGCAGAACTGTAAAATGTTTAAGCTAATGTGCGAGAAACAAGGGTACTATCTGTTCACCTTCCTTTTTTCCCTGAATTTTCTAATTAGAAAATTCTCATTAGAACTTTTTCCTCTCTATTATTTAATCTCATTAAAACTGTTATTCTCATTAGAACTACCTTTCCTCTCTATTATTTAATCTTCACTATAAATAAACCTGGTAAACAGATTCTTTCCCTTGAAGAGAGTATTCTCAAAATCTGAAGTGTAATATTTTTTAAGCCTACAAGAGGTTAGATTTGGAAGAATCTCCTAGAAAATGAAGATTTCTCTCATTAATAATGATATAGTGGCTAGGAAGTAGAAGACACAAGAGGTGTTGGCTGTAGAAAAACTTAAGGGGTAGAGGAAGGATGCCTTGTCATCATGAGTCCTGATGCACAATGTAGAAAGGATCAAAGTGTGATCAAGTAACATAATTTTTAACTGATGACATTACAAAGAGAAGGGGAAACACTAAAGACATTACTGAATAGTGTGAGACACTGTGGAAAGAAATCTAGTTAGGAAAATTCAAAGGAACAAAATCACATGCACAACATAATCTGCTAACTACCAGTTTACTAATCTCCTCGGTTAGTTTTGCAGATTTGCTTGCTTTCTTGCTTGTTTGTTTGTTTGTTTTAGTAGAGAAGGTACAGCTCTATGTAGCCAAGACACTCAATTCAAGGAAACAAGCTCACCGAACACTTAAAGGGCAATGCATCATGCTTATGTGGCAGGGGTCTTCAAGAACAAGAAAGCCCTCAAAGTTTGTAGCTCAGGTCATGTGTTCAGAGCAGTACTCACTAGTTGAATGCCTCAGTTTACCACTCTTTCTTAGAAAACAAGAAATGTAAGCTTTATTTTTCTTCATTCTTGCTTAAGTAGTTACAAATAGAAAGAAGTTCTTATTTAATAGGGTAATTTGAAAAGAATTCTCTGAAGAATCAAAATCTAATCTCAATGCACAAAGTAACTAAAACATAAATAAATTGAAGTTTCCCAATGGTGCTTTGTGTGAATCTCACTGATCTCTGTAACAAGATTTGGTTTTCTTTTTTCACAATAGTGCTATTTTAACACCTACCCACAAATGAGAGCTATCAGTATTTCCAACAAATAACTAATGCAGAAGGATTAGAAAGAACAGAAATAATAATTTCCTTGTAGGTATAAACAAAAATGGTCAACTATGATGTGTTGGATGTAGCTTATCTGCCATTTGTCTTAAGTCCATGGGGAAGAGAGAGTTCCTGGCTTTACAAAACAAAATTTTAAAAAATCTAAGTACTCAACTTCCTTTACCTCTGAATATCTTTTGATGCCCAAGAAAGGAGTTATACTTTTCTAAGGTTTCTCTGATCTAAATAGTTTTTAAGAGTTGCCTTTCTCTTTGTTTTATTCTAGAGTATCACTGTTACTCCTACCCTGCAAACAAAATGGGAAATGAAAATCGACTTGTCAAGTTAAAAAATATAAGTGCTTTTTTTTTTCTAAAAAAGGTAGGACTTGGTAATGATTATGATTATGTATTCTGTGGTAAATCTGTTTCTTGGTTATATTTATTTTTTAAAAATTCACAACCAAGAGCTATGTTAGAATCCATTAATTGTGAAAGTTTTCTTTATAAGATGAAATCAAAAATAAAATTCATGAGAAAGGATGAATTTAGTCAGCACAGAGCTTCTGAGGCCCAAGCTTGAGGGACTGAAAAGAATGAATAAAATAAAGAAGCTATTGCTTTAACTTTTGAATGTGAAGATTAAACAAATACCTAAGTCTCTTTTCCCTAACTTATTCATGCTTCCATGTGGGTTAGGATTATTCAGAGATTATTTTTCAGACAATTCCCCAAGCTCTGGCACAAGATTGGCAACATTCATATAATTTTCTTCTCATTTAAAGAATGCTGTAGGAGAAGAAAAATAAAATCATTTTACTTATAAGTTATAAACAACTTCACTGACAAAGAGCTTCATGGGATATTTATTTTGGTAAAATAAATCAGCATTGATATAGAGTAACTGATTTGAGGAAAAAGGATGTCAAAGAGAAAACAACAGAGAAATGTAAATTAAAAGTAATACAAGGAAGATGTTTATCAACTGGAAGGGACTAGTTTATTTATTGTCATATATTTCCAACAACAGCATGCTGTAAGTATACTAAAATCTCTGTATTTTAGAAGCTCCTTTAATATTTAGTTCAGTCTTCAGGAACTGTCTACTGAATTAAATATGTTTTGTAAATGTTTGTTCAGATTCTGATACAGCAAATATAGCAAAACTTTCCCTCTCTTATTCCTATTCTCTTTCCTTTCATTTTATAGGAGTATCACAGGGTAGAGAGTTTGGCATTCCATGTCCACTTTCAGTAACTAAGCTGAAAAACTCTTAAGTTTTGAGTCTTATGATCCATGCAGAAATAGCAATAGAGTGTTATTACCAATAGGTAAATGTTCAGGAGATTGTAAAGTTGATATCCCATTGATAATTTGAAATTGGCCAAAGTGAAAGCATTTACAACATGATAACTGTCAAAGGCTATAACTCAGGACTACCCACAACCCCAACTTTTGAGCTGGTGAGAAACATTTACTAGCACCATTAGTCACAGTTACTCCTTGCCTTTTTCATAACATGTCAAGGAAAATAAAATCTACTATGTAATTTAGCTTTGACCAAAACCAAAACAATCTAAAGATACTGTATAATTATTTTTAGATCAATAATTTAAGAATTTCAAGAATTGGTGCTATTAAAGAATGTATGCCATTCAAATCAAAGTTGATTAGATCTAGCTGCAAGTGATCCCATTTATTTTAAAGTTAGAAATGGTGAACTACAAGAATTACTCACTTTATTCAGACACCTAGTTTCCTACCTCTGGTTTCTTTCTGCTGTTCCCCTCTCTTGTAATTTTACTCTATTGATTCAGCATTTGACATTATGAGGATACATTTATTTTCTGAGTGATTTTATATGTGAAAAATCTGTTAGTCATTTGGCATTCTACCATTGAACTAAAATAAAAATGTCAGGTATACACTGCAGATTCATGACATACCACTGAGCACTAATTCTAAACATACATGATGACTGCATCTCTAATGCCATTCAAGAATCTCTAGAGTTCAGAGTCACAACAGGTATCACAAAATGTAACTCAGCCCCAACCCACACCTTCGTCAGTCATGCTCTGTCTTCAATCTCACCCCAGAAACTATATTTGCCAGGTCCCCTTACTTCTAAGTTTGTGCATAACTAAAATATTGATGCCCCTCTTCAAGACTGTGAGTTTCTAATGGGACAATGGCTACAAAGTATTTATTTAATTTTGGTTTCTCAATGACTATCTACTTCTTCTCAGTTATTTAATAAAGTGATAGAAATTAGTAGATTGATATGTTTCCAGTGGACAACCCAAAGTTGTTAATTCTGTTTGTGAATGAACCTATTAAAAACTTCTCCAACTAAATTGTTACAGAGAAAACAAGGTCTTTTTTTTAATTCAATTTTACTTCAGTTTTATGTTTAGGCAAAGCACAAAGGTAGTAAAGGCATCTTGTCTTATTTTCCTGTTGAAAAATATGCCGTTGGCCTCTGCATAATAAATATTTAGGGCCTTTGTGGCAGATTTCAGTTTAAGCCAGGTTATGAGAATGTCTCTATGTTAAACATAGAAAGGGTTCACAGGGAGGTGAGAGATCATAAACTTCTTTTTTCCTGGTTTTGTTTCTTGTTTGGTATCCCTCAGGAAATGAGCTGTTAAGGGATGTGCTGCCACTTCAAACTTCTGAAAGAAGAGACAAACCCCTAAAGCAAAGCTTCCTCTGTGGATAATTTCTCAGGCTGAGTATAGCATAGTTCATCACTGACCAGTGGAACATAAATAACCAAGGCTGAAGACTCATTCCAGAAACATTTCTGACCAAACAGCTTTCTCAGGGTTCAACTTTGTGGTTTCATATTTAACCACTCCAGCATTTTGCTGTTTAAACAACTGCAATATGAAATGTGAATCCCACAAAGTATTGTTTCATTCCAAACAACTGAAAAATTGTTAATTTCTTTTCCCTGCCACTTGTTATAGATTCAAAATGATAATTCCAAATCCATACTGTGTATTCTGTTGCATAAATTGTATTGTTCTTTGGTTTTTCAGAAATTGTAAACAGCAGTCTAGTATCAACTTGTAAATGTTCTCTCATTTTTTAAAGCAACATGAAACAAATAATCTAAGCTCAGAACCAAATTTCCAGCCCCAGATTGGGATCAAGCCCCATGAGCACAGCCCTATATACTTCAAGAATGTGAAAGAATAGTTTTCTAGGTCAGGCAAGACCAGGCCCCAGTGGTCTCTGATTTGCATCATCACCATTATTTGAAATTTTTCTCTAAATAGTTTTTTAAAAATATTGATCCTGTGTCTTTTTAAAGTTATGAGCATTAAAACACTAGTCATTTTCTTTGATTTGTTAAAATCCTACTTCACTGACTTGAACTCTGAAAAGTTATAAATGCCTATGACTCTTTCTCAGAACATAGAAGATACTAGGAACCTTGCTGCTTTCTGTGAGCCAGTAATGTTCATGAATTTGATGAATGTAATCAATGAAGAATCCATGATGGGCTGCAAGCCATTCACTGTGAGTTGGCTATATCCATTCCTTTTTATTACTGTGAGGGCAGTGGCCGAGGTTCCAGCACCACTGCTGAATTCTCCCCACAGCAATGGCCATTACCCAGAAGGGAACTGAAATGCCAGGGGTCCTTGCACACATGACACTGATTCTAAATACTTTGAGGACATGCTTTATTACATTAAAACCTCACAATGTCCAGGTATGAAGTAGTTTGATCCAGATTGAATCCTATCTAAGCAAATCTATGAGTGGATGAAGTTCAACTCATCCTTTCCTTGTCTTTTCGAGGTGTCTGAGACCTTAGAGTCCTAGGAAGCTTTATCTCTGTTTTTACCATCTCCAGACCCATTTTTAAACTACTAGGAATATTGGGCAAGCAGCACATCTATAAGGACTGCATATCTACATGATCATGTTCTGGGTGCTCGGATTCTTCACTGTGAAAAAGCCATCACAGGTTCACTTAATCACCTGCATCCAGGTGGGCTCCTGGTTAGGTTCCAGGCATCTGAGGAAAGCAGATGAAGAGCCCCTCACTTTCCATCTCAGCTTTTGAAGGCACATTAATTCTCCAAATTCCAACAGATCTGAGCTATAGAAAGTCAATTGAAGATGCAGAGCCTCCTTCACTCTGATAGTGACGGTTTGAATATGAACAAAAAAGTTGAGCGTTTTTTATCCTCCTGCTATATTTCATATTTTAACAGAAAGCTAAAAACACAATATTCATGTCTGTGTACTGCTTGGTCAATGCCAGTAACTTTGCAGAGTCAGCATTTCAAATCACTATTACCCTTTGTCTTTAGATGTGCCTTTGAACAAATGAAGAAAAATAATTCTGTTTTTTCATATTTCTTCTCCATGTCTCTGTTCTTTGGCCTGTTATTTTATAGAATACTCCAATTTATAAAGGAATGGTCCTTCAGAACTGATGATATACACAAATTTAAAAACCCTTAGTTGCTATTTTTTTCAGATTTGACAATACTGATTGTAATTACTAAATTACAAATTAACATTCTAAACATTCTTTTATTTGGCAGTGATGGAGAAGGGAAAATTTACTCTTTCATTAACCTGTGAAAGAAAGTGACAATGGACTAATAAATTTATTATGTGTCCAAGCATGGAAGCCACACACATTCAGGATGAGACTCTCAGAGGCAAGATGGCTGACCTTATATTCAATTACACTCAGGCCCTGGATTTGGGATTGGGGCTTGGGTTTCTGAGAGAAGGCATGTGGTGCACTTAATGCCAAATATCAAGTTGAAAGTCAATCTCAAGAAGGCATAACATTATTTTGACACAATTTAATGTTTGTTCCATTTTGGGTTTAGGACCTGGAGAACATTAAGAATGTTCTACCAATTTTTAGGTGATTTCAGTTTCTATTATACAATACATAACATTTAAAAAGAATTTTTAGCATTCTTCTCATTACCCAGTAGTTCTCACTTAGTGAAATAAAGAATACTTATGAATATGTCAGCTTTTGTCTCACTTACCCAAATTTATGGTATTGTACTTTTAAGTTACAGGTTAAAAGTAGGGAAAAGATTTATCAATATAGTTTACATTTGCTTATGCCTAACTAAGGCAGTTGTATAATATGATCCTGACCAATGCTTTGGGAACCTCCAAGTTCACAGACAGGTCAAACATCACTAAAGATAAGTAAGCAAGCTACTACACATCGTGTATGGTGGTACCAGATACCTGCATGAAATAATGTCCCAAAATAAAAGAAATTCACTTACCAGGAGTATAACTTACTTTCATATTTCCCTCTGGTGATTAGTATTTTCTTATTAAATTCCAAAAATATTCTGCTGGATACTCATGACTTTCTGGGAAGGCCAATTTGTTCCTATGAAGCCAAAAGTTACAAGGACACCTGACACTCTGTCCCACTGACAGACAACTGGGATGTTTTGATTAATGACTTGCTATCAAATTAATGTTTAATGTTACAAGAATAACTTGGTAACAAAGCAAAATTTATTATGAAATAGTAGAGAATTTTTCCAAAAATAACCAACTTTTGTTAAAGAAGGTGAGCTGTAGAACTGTGTCTATAATTACAGTAACACTTGGGTAAATTGAACTCAAAGGAATTGACAATTTAATACACATAGGTGAGACTGCATCAGGGTTAAGTCAAGGTTATACTGAAGTGGGGTGGGTCCCAAATCTAATGTGACTGGTGACTTTTTAAGAAGGCAGCTATGTGAAGACACAGACAGTATGCCACAAGAAGATGAAAGCAGAGATTGGAGTGATGCAAGAGAAACCAAGGGATTTCTGGCCATCACCAGAAGCCAGGAAAATGCTTCTTTCCAAGAGACTTGTTAGGACAGCATGGCTTTGTGAACAGTTTAATTCTGGACTTGTGGCCTCTAGATTGTGAGACAATACAAGTCTGTTGTCTTAAGTCACCCAGTTTGTGGTACTTTGTTACAACCACCCTAGGAAGCTGATACATATTTCCAAATTCATGAGGAAAACTCCAACATATTTGTGTTGGCTTTTAAGAGTTTTACATTTTCAATTTGACCTTAACATGGAAACATAGAGGCCTAGTATGCAATGTCTAAATTACAGAATCAAAAGTTCTGGCCCTATGAGTCTATAACACTGTGTGAGCTTTCTGCTCCATCAAGAAAGTTGAGATGACAGAATCTTAGGACTTAGAAAACTTCTTCTATTTCTCCTTGTCCTGTATCCTATACTGATTGCTCATAAAATGGAAATGATCATGAATCATCAAGGTAATGACATGAAATCTTTCAACAGATGATTCATTAAAATGGCACAAATTACTAATCTCTATATGTTATCTTTAATCTGAGGATATTGTGTCTGAAAATTCCTTCCTAAGCATTTTTACTAACACGTTTGTTCTTACTGTTCTCTTAATATACTTATGCTGATGCATGCCTTACACACACACACACATTAATTTACACAGAAATGAAAATGCAAAGAAGGATAAAATTATTCTTACATTCTAGACCAAAATCAAGGTTTGCTCTCTACTTCAGTGATTGTAACTATGAAAGAAGAAAAATATCCTAGAAGAATGTTAAAGGAGACATGTAATTTCAGATATTGTGGTTAGAAGAGACATACATTGTATAAGTAAAAATTCCAAAGTATACTGAGAAAGCCAAATTCCTTACTATTTGGTGCCTAAAATGATATATTATTATACAGTAAAGCAAATTCATTATAGATGATGAGAAATCCAAGTCTACGAAGTGTACTTTCTGAAGTCTCTCAAAGGTTTAACATCTAGAAGGTGCAATGAAGGTTTAAAATGTGTCGTAACTGAAAACTCTGCCATTCCTGAGACAAATTCCCATTTTTCTGACAGCTCCATGTCACCCTGATTTCAAATAGATGTTTTGTCTTATAGTTTAGGTCTGTGAGCTGCAGGCCCACACTGAAGGAAAGTGGGGTGGTCACAGTTCAGCTCTCCAGATTGTAGACTTCCTGTGTGTGTTCATGTTCTACAGGCAACCATCATAATCATGGGTGATGCTTACCTCAGGTCCACCACTGATTTCCTGTGGAGGCTTTGGATATGTGCTTTTTCTCAGAAGCTCAGTTTCCTAATGTCCTCAGTGAGGATAATGGCAGTTCCTCTTCCTACAATTATTCTGGGCAATAAATAAGAGAAGACAGAGTGTCTGCACATAAAAAACAACAAATAAAAGCTGATTGTTATGTTCATTGTTACTAGAAATACAAGTAGTTAGCAAGTTGAAGGTGGGGCAATGTCTGTTCCTTAATGATGTTCTACACTAACACTCTAGTCCACCAACTGGTGAACTGCTGCCCAGGGGACAAATCCAATACATTTGCTTCTGCAAATAAAGTTTTATTGGAATAGTCTTCCCTGTTCTTTTCCATGATTTCTAGGCTACTTTCCCTTGATGATTTGAGTGCTTGTAAAGAAGACCAGAAGTCATAATGAAACCCATTATTTTGTATAATTAATACATGTTAATTTTTAAAAAGACTGCATAGCCCACAGATCCTGAAGTAATTATTATTTGGATCTTTAAAGAATAAGTTTGCTGAACTGTACTGGACCTTAGTTACTTAGTATCCAGTCCTAGGTCTAGCAGGATTGTGCAAGCTAGGATCTCATTAGAAATGTGGACACACAGGCCCCTCTCAGATCTTCTGAATCAAAATCTGCATTTTCACAAGATTCCCAAGTGATTCACTTGCACATTAAACATTTAATTTGTTCAGACTGCCTAGGCCAGAGGTCAGAAAGCCTTTCCTGGAAATGGCCAGAGTAATATTTCGCCTTGTGGTCATTGAGTCTCTTAATACAACTATTCAACTTGGGCTTCAGAACTCAAAAGTGGGAATAAACAATAAGTAAATAATTGGTATGGTTCTGTCTCAATGAAACTATTTACGGTCCCTGATATTCAAATTTCATAGAATTCTCACGTCAAAATATATTATTATGATTTTATAATTTTTCAACCATTTAAAATTATAAATGCATTTTTAGCTCATGGATCCTACAAAAATAGTCAATACCTAGATATAACTAATAGGTCATAAGTTTAGAGTCCACGTGGACGTTACTGGGGTATCACTGCTCAGCCAACACTTTCTCCCCATTCATCCTCCCCCACCAAGGCTCTAAGCACTTTGTTCATGTTTTCTAGTTCTTGTGACTTTAGAGGGGTTACCAGTTACTTACCTAGCTTATCCTAGAATGCATTGCAATTCCTCCTATACAATTTCTAACTTGTAAATAACATTTCTGCCAAGTGATATGATAGTGTACTTCATCTTTTTTCATTGGCATAATAGAGCACAGCACGACAGACTGAACTAGGAGGTTATGTGTGTGTGTGTGTGTGTGTGTGTGTGTGTGTGTGTGTGTGCATGTGCATATAGGCCTGGGGTCAGCATACATAGGTATATACATAAATACTTGTTCCTAAAGGAATAAGAAATTAATTATACCAAAGAATTTTTTGGACCCAAATTCAAGGCAAACATATTGAGTGCCTCTTACTATATAAAAGGGATCAAGTCTCTTCAACTGATACGCAAGCCTTGTGATATAGAGGACTTAGGATCCAATCAGTTTCATAAAAAAAGTTCATTTCACAGAACCTTCCATTGATGTTCAAACTTTATCAGAATTGAACTTAGAGGCACAAAATAAAGACTTATACTAAAGATGGGTTGTTGAGAAGACTTTTGCTGAATAAACACAATATTAACAATTTAGGTTAAGCAACTTAAGAAACATGAAACTATTCAAAATGATCAGAAGTGTAAGAACAATTAGAGAGGAAACACTTAATACTTGTTTTTTACAATGTCCATCTTTAAAATTTTTATGGTGAATGAATTTGTTAGGACAGGTTCTGACTCCTGTTCGGACTACTGCCACACTTCTGTAGATACAGAAATATATAGAGATTGATGAGTGAAAGAGAGAAAGAGAGATGATAGAGATAGAGATATAGGAAGAGGTATAGATATGGATATAATATATAGATAAATAATTTTTACCTTAATGACTCTATTTTGTCTTTCTACCATCATCCAATTTTCTCTCTCCTGACCAGTGTAATTTGTTCTGTGGGATATGACACTAAGATAAAGACATTCCTACTTAATCTGATAAATCCTTACACTATATATCATTCACAAATGAAGTATTTCCCCCAAAGGCCAATTAGGAAGTTTTTAGCTACAAGAAACAGAAAATCCTGGTTTAACTTGCTGAAACATTTGGTGTTTATCATTTCCTATAAGAAATTCTGAGACTATGCAGCTCCAGGGTTGTTTAATTCAGTGCCTTAACAACTTCATCAAGACCTGAGGCTATTTCTGTTTTACCATAGTGCATTCTTCATGATGTAGTCATACCCAATAAAAATGCTCTGTATCTGTGTCTCTCACTAATTATGAACACTCCCAGTAGATTCCCCTCTGTGGCTCCTTGATCAGAAATACATTGCATGTAAAGCTAAAATATTAGCAATGTGGTGACATTTTCATGGTTTTCAAAAGGAACCAGAACTCTGGATACTTATGTAGTAAACTCCCAATTTGTCAGTGTTGGCACATTCTGGGCATTGATTAAACAAATGTGTTTATATTTGAAAACTCAAAACTGTACCTGAAGTCAGTGTGTTGTTCTGAATCAAAGAATAAAACATATTCCAATACAAAGTTTACCTCAAATAACAAAAAAATAAAATACAACAAGGTTAAATTTAAAAATCCACTGCAACATGACCCAGATCTCTTGGTTTGTGACCATTAGTGGTGCTGATTCTTACAGTTTGATTGCAGTGTGGTGAAGGAGGGAGGAAATGCATGTGTGTGATCAGAGGCTGCTGGCAAAAGAGAACCAAACCAGAAGTTTGTGTGTTTTTTCTCTCCAACCTTTACTGTCTTCCCCAAGAACCAAACAACAGAAAGTACAGAAACTTGACAAGGTCAAAATTGTTCTAGGACCAACTGTGGTGGATCCATATTATTACTTCTTTTCTTAATTATTCCCTCAAGGTAGGAAACAAAGTCTATTCTACCCATAATAAAACTATTCTAAAGTTTCTGAAAATAACAGCCATAACCTCAGAGCCTTTCTTTGTGTAATTTAAATTCCTAAGTTAGAAATGGACTGATATTTGTTAATACATTTCATCACCACAAATACTCCTCATTTTGCACATTCTTTCCCTTTTGCTTACTCCTCATTGTCACTAGCCCCTGCCAACCACTACTCTGTTCTGTTTTTCTAAAATTTTTAAATTTCAAAAATTTTATAAATTTGGAATCACATAGTGTACAATTTCTAGGGCTTGACTTTTTCATTCAGTGCAATTCCCTGGAAATTGACTCAGGATGCTGTAAGTATTAATAGTCCATTTCCTTTTAAACTGATGAATAGCATTGCTGAGGTTGTGGGTACCACAGCTCATTCTGCCATTCATCTGTTGAAGAACAACTGGGCTCCTTCCAGGTTTTGCTTATTATAAATAAAGATGTTATGACCATTCAAGTATGGGGTTTTGTGTGAACATAAAGTTTCACTTTTCCAAAATAAATGCCCAAGAGAGCAGTCAATGTGTCCTATGGTAATTGTATGTATAACTTTATAAGAAACTGCCAAAATGCTTTTTTAGAGTGACTGTGCCATTCTACACTCCCCTCAGCAAAATGTGATTCCATTCTCTACATCTTTGCCTCAAATCATATTATAATTTGAGGTCATCACAATTTATTTTAGATATTCTGGTAGGTAGATAAGGACATCTTATTGCAGTTGAAGTTTTAATTTTCCGGCTGTCTAATGATAATAAGTAACTTCTATATGTTTACTTACTGTGTATATATTCTTTTTTATAAAATACCTGTCCATGTCTTCTGCCCAACTTCTAATTGGATTACTTGCTGTTTGTACTATTGGTTTTTTGGTTCTTTTTTGTAGTCTGAATACTAGCACCTTTTAGATATGTGGTTTGAAAATTCTTTTTCTCAGTCTGTAGTCTTTATTCTCTTCATCTGGGCTTTCATAGAGCAGGTGTTTTTAATCTGATGGGATCCATTACACTAATTTTTCCATTTATGGATTGTGCTTTCAGTGTTAAATATATACATTCTTTACCTAGTCATACATCAGTAGAAGAATAATTTATTTTCTTTTTCATAAACTGTATAGATTTAAATGTTTTAGAAAGAGAAAGTATATAATTTTTTTTAAAAGTCATTGAGCTAGGCACTAGGCACTCATGCGTGTAATTTTAGCTATTTGGGAGGCTGAGAGCTGGTGGATCATGGTTCAAGGCCAGACCAGACAAATAGTTTATGAGACCCTCATCTCCAAAATAACGAGAGCAAAACTGGCTGGAGGTATGGCTCAAGTGGTAGGGCATCTGCTTTGCAATCATGAAGCTCTCAGTTCAAACCCCAGTCCCACCACAAAAAAAAAGTCATTGAGCTCTCTGATAGCAATTGGATGGGGTTGTGGCAGGACAGTATGCAGTTTGGAGGTGACTGCAGTACTCCATATGCTATTTGGGAAGTAGAAACAGGGGGAAGAGAAAGTGAGATTGCACGTGAATTTAATATGAATGGGGAAGAATATGGAGCTCTCCAGGTTCTAGTGTGTGGAATTAGATAGAAAATGGGACCATTCACTAAGTCAGGAATAACTTTTTTCCACATTCACTAAACTGTAATTTGTATACAATAAAATAACCAATTTTAATTACATTTTTTGAGATTTTTGATAAATCAACCACCTCCACAATGCATATAAAAGATTTCCCCCAGTGCCTGACTTTCATCAGGCTTCTCCCTAGTCAGTCCCCACCCATTCATCATTCCAGGTTCAAGTGATCTGCTTTCTGTCATTATAGATTAGATTTTTAGCTTAATATAAGGAGAATCATAGAATTCATACTACTTTTCATCTCTTTATATTCCACCAGCATAACGTTTTTGAAATTTATGCATGTTGTTGAGTGTATCAGTAATTTGTTCTCTTCACAGATTAGATGTGTTGTATTGCATGGACATATTGCTATTTGTTAATTCACTCACTACTTGATGAATATCTGTGCTGTTTCTAATGAGGAAAAATTACAAACAGCCACTGTAAACACTTACATGTGTGTTTGTGTGGACATGTTTTCATCTCTCTTCGGTAGGTACTTAAAAAAGCTGTAGGGTTGTTGATAAGAAAGTGCCAAGCCTTTTTCCAAAAAGAGTGGATTGTTTTCTATTCCCACAGGCCATGTTTCTCATCCACAGTAGTTTTAGAATTGTCAATTATTTTTACTGAAACTATTAGAATGCAAATATAATGTCATTTCTCCTGGTGTTAGTTTGCATTTCCCTGAAGACTAATCAGATTGAGCATTTTTAATTCACTCATTAGATAAAGTAGGTTCAAAACATATGAATGTTTTTATTGGCTGATTTACCTTATTGTAACTGAGATAGAGGCCCTCCTGAATTTTGGACTCAAGTTCTTTGTATAAATATTTTCTTCCATCCTGAAGTAGAATTTTCATTTTCTTGTGGTACCTTCTGGAAAGAAGTTTTTAATTTTGGTGAACTCTAATAATTTATCTTTCTTTTGTAGCTTTTGCTGTTGGTATCGTGATAAATAATTCTGATCCAAGACCACACAGGTTTTCTTTAATGTTTTATACTAGAAATTCTACCATTAGACTACGGTTTAGGTCTATTATCCATTTTAAGTCCATTTGTGAGTGTAATGTGAAATAAGAATTAAGAGTATTTTATAATCTCCCATATGATTGCTTCTTTGACCTGCTTAATATGTAGAAGTGCATTATTTAATTTCCAAATCTTGAGGATTTTCTAATATTATTTCTTATTTAATTAAGCTGTGGTTAGAGAACATATGCAGTATGATTTCAATTCTTTCAAATTTGATATTTGTTTTTTGGCTCAGAATATGGTCTTTCTTGGCGAATATTACATATATACATGCAATAGATATGTGTTCTGCTATTGTTGGGTGGAATGGTTGATAACATCTGTTAGACTGGATAAGATGGTGGTGGTGTTTAGTCTTCTGTAATCCCATTGATTTTTTATCTACATACTGTATTGGTTACTAGGAGAAGATTATCGAATTCTCCAGCTGTGCTGGTGGGCTTGTCTCTTTTCTCCATATTTGCTTTATATACTTTGAAGATCTGCTACAAAGTAGACATACTCATATTTGGTGTGGTTATCTTCTTCATGTATCAATCCCTTTACCTTTATGAAGTTTTCTTTTGCTCTCTTGTCATACTCCTTTATCTTGAAATTGATTTTGTTTGACACTAATATGACCACTCCACCATTCACATGACCCTTGTTTGCAGGAGAATGTTTCCTATTTTTTCATGTTTAACATATGTGTGTTTTCTTGTTTAAGTTACACAAATTACTATATAGCATATAATTGGCTTTTGTGTCTCTCTCCAATCTGAAAATATTAACCTACCCCAAAAAGTGAAATTTTTAGACCATCTGCAGCTAATATATTCATTAACATGTTGGCTTTAAGTTTAGTATCTTGCTGTTTACATTTTACCCACATGTGTTTTTTGTCTTCTTGTTATTCCTTTTTCCTGTTTTCCTGGCTTTCTTTTGATTGGATTTGTGATTTTTTCACAAATCTTTATCATCTGCAATATTGTTCATTAGATAGGCTGTGTTTTTCCTCTCTAAGTAGATGCTTTAGAATTTATGAAACATGGATTAAAATTACCCCAATTTACTTTTCAGATAGCTTTATACTAATTTCATTGAACATATGCCTTTTAAGACTATACTTCCATTTCTTCCCGCTGTTCTCTGTGCTAACATTTTCACAATATACACTGCATATATTTTACAAAAACTCATATGGCAGAGCCCAGCACAGTGGCACATAAGTATAAAAGTCCACAAGAGATAGAGACCAGAGAATTGCAAGTGCAAGCCAACCTAAGGTTCATAGCAAGATCCTGTCTCACACACACACACACACACACACACACACACACACACACACACACACACATACAATACTCATATTGTAGGGTTGGGCGTGTAGGTCAGTAGTCAACTGCATGCACAAGGACCTGGGTTGGATCCTCAGCACCGCAATAAAGCAAACAAAAAACAATCACAATACATGGTTTTTCAGACATGGTATATAATATGTTAAGCATATATTTAACTTTTTAAGAAATTACCAAACTGTTATTCAAATTGGATGTGACATTATATTTTCCTACCGGCAATATATTAGAATTCTAGGTTTTTTGCACTTGGAATTATCCAACTTTTCAATTTAAGTCATTTTAATAGGTATTTTAATGTTGCTTTCTGTTGATATTTTCATAAATATAAATAATGTTGAAAATTTGTATTGCATATCTTCTTTCATAAAATGCCCCAATCCTTTGTTTTTACTTTTCTTATTGAGTTGTGAAAGTTCTTTATAATATACTCACACATGTAAACACACACACACACACACACTTGGTGTCAGATACATTTTCTCCCATGTTGAGGCTGACATTCTCATTTTCTTAGCGTCTTTTGAAAGTGTAATTCATTACGTTTTCATCGACATCATATGATTATGTCTTATGTAATAAGTCTTTGCCTGGGCTAGCTTGAGGTCATCAAGATTTTCTCCTATGTTTTCTTCTAAAAGATTTTTGGCTTTAGTTCCTAAGTTTAGGTTTATTATATATTTTGATTACTTATTTTTTAATGTATGGTATAATGAAAGGGTTGGGATTCATTTTTTCTCATAAAGATACATAATCATTTCAGCACAATTTGATAAACAAAACTCTCCTTCCCCACCCATGCATTTTTGACACTTATGCTGAATATCTATCAATTATGAAAGTATTGGTTTATTTCTGGACTGTTATTTCCATTCCATTAATCTATATGTCTACCAATACTATTCATCCTTGAATAGTGTAAGTTTATAAATCTGGAAATCAGATTGTGTAAATCCTCTAACATTTTTCTTTTTAAATGTTGCCTGGAGATTTAAGATCTTCTGATTTTCCACATAAATAATAAATAAGCTTTTCAACTCTTGCCCCACTTTACTTTTAAGGATATTTTGTTAGACATGGAACTTAAGTACACTTTTTTCTACCAACATTTTAGAGAACTAAATCATTTTCCTTGGATTTGCATAATTTCCTTTAAAATTGCTTTTTCAGGGCTGGTGATTGAGCTAGAGCTTTGCACATGCCAGGCAAGTGCTCTATCACTGAGTTACATCCCCCGCTATATTCTCTTAATTTCTGATGTGTTTTCTATCCTTGTTCCTGTGAAAGTGATATGTGTTTGGTTTTTTTGTTATTTTTAAGAGTCCCTTCTTAAGCACTATTTTAGCTGTTAGCAAGGTTTTATTTACATTTATTTTACTTTGATTTCTTTTTGCCTTTTGTGTTTGTGGGTTTATAATTTCTTAAAAAATCAAATTTGGACAATTTTGAAATTACTTCTTGGAATATCATGTTCCTTCTCTTTGCTTTCTGAAATTCCAATTGCACATATGTTAAATCATTTTACTTGTCTCATAGGTTACCGAAGAAAAATTTTTCAGTCTTTTATTTTCTGTGCTTCATTCTGGATACTTCCTATCATATGTCTTCATACTCAGTGATAATCTCTTCTGTGGTATCTGTGTCTGCTGATTATGTCATCCACAGTTTTTATTGGGGATAATATTTTATTTTTTACAGTTCCATTTGAGTCTGTTTATGTTTTCCATTTATTCCTCACTTCATTTATGTTTTACTTTACCTGTATGATGTAAATTTGTTCATGTGTATATACACATACATATTTGTGTATTTGTCTTCTGCTATTTTAAAGCTCATGTATCTTAATTTTGACATCTATTTTATTTTTAGTCTATTCTATTGACCGACTTTTCTCCACGTTGTGGGTCACATTTTCCTGCTTCCTCACTTGTCAGTAATCTTTGACTGGATGTTGTTTTATTACCACAGGAGTCACTTGTACCAGAAATAAAAGTTTCTAACCTGGCTTTTGGATATTTCAGGCTCTCAAGAATTTTTGAGACTATTTCTCCCTTTAATAAACAAATACTAAGTAAACTCACTTTTTTAACATTTGGAGGATCTAAAGCTCTTGCTCAAGATTTGAAAATGCATAGATATGGAGCTTTTCCTTACCACCATATGTATTAATTTTCTGCAAGATCTTTTACATACATATGAGAAGAACCATCTCTTGACTTATGAGTATGCAAGACATAAGGCAAGCCTTTATGTGAATAGGTACACAAGTGGTGGCAATTGAATGGGTATAACTGCAGGTCATCACCAAGAACAGAAACATGAGACCCCCCTAAAGACAATATTTGTCACCATACTGCCAGGAGCTGGTAAAGTTCTTAAGCAATGTTGTGAGTTTGCTTAGAGATACAATTTCTCCTTCCCAGTCTGTTGATTGAATGAATAAGAAGTAGCAAATCATCTTAGTTTAAGCTTGTTAGTAAACACCTCACACATGGGCCCCGTTCATTTAGTTGAATTGTTCATCTTGGGAAAATGACAGCTAAGGTAGGGAATCAGATCTCCTAAGCTCCATGACTTCAGGAACCTTCCTGAGACACTGGAGCCATACTTGGGTAATTCTGATTGCTTCTAGCCAAAATAATAATCACCATCACATTAGGTGCAGATAAAATTCAAAGACTGACCCTTAAATCAACCTTTAATTTCACCTAACAGCCACAAAAATCCCAGCAAGGCATGTCCAGTTCTGTCCCTGGGAATAAAAACCTTGACCACTTCTCTTTTCTTTTCATTCTTCTCCTGAAGAAGACAGAGCATAAATCAGAATCAAACCCTGCAACATCCTGGACCCCTAGCTCATGGAAGTCTTCTCTATGCTGCACCAAATAACACCATTTCTCCCTGACAGCTGGCTGCAAAGCTGCCTGCATGAAACTGCAGAAGATACAGGTGAACATCATGCATCATGCAGCGTTTCCCTACCCAATCGCCCACCAGGGAAAATAATCCAGCACAGCCCCTGTGCAGACAGAACCCCAGCAAAACTGAAAGCCACAAACAGTGAACTGTAATCTAACAGTAACATGGAGTGGGTGGAACACTGAACCCACCCTGGAGAGTGGGGGAGAGTAAAAGAGCCTATCTCACTGCAGAACTGTCAGAGGTGTGCAAAGGAACCGAGCTCTCTGCACTGAACTCTCAGTGATGTGCCACAAAGCATCAAAGGCTGAGAATGGAGGTGGGGTGACAACCCAACCTCTTAGTGGAGCTGTTGGGACCCAGCAGAGATCAAGAGAGGCATAAAGGCAGGAGCACAGCAGCGGCAGCATTCCGCAGACAGCAGAGGCGGCAGCGAGCAGAGGCGGGGCAGCCGGACCGCGAGGGGACCTGGCCCGGCACCGCCGGCATCTCTGCGTGCGCCTGGGGTCATGGTATACTGAAAAGACAATCAAGAGAAATTTGGGGGTAACAGAAAACCATAAATTTATTGAGGTCACAGTGGGACAGAAAAGATAAAGGGAAGTAAGTTTATCAGAGTTTCTTCCTAAACCTGCCTTAGAAACCACAGCATATTTTAACCAGAGATTTACGTTGATATGAGGACAGACTCATCAGACATAACTGATGTGGAATCTGTGAACAACAACTTCGCATCTTCAGCCAGGACAGGCAGCCGGAACGCCTTACCTGACATTCAGAGTTCATCTGTTACAGGTGGAACCTCTGATCTGCCACTCAAACTGGAGGCACTCTCTGTGAAGGAAGATGTGAAAAAGAAAGATGAAGAAACGACCAAAGACCAACTGGAGAGTCCCAAAAATGAAGAAAAATGAAGAATTATAATTTATCAGGAGTGCTGAATTTATACACAGTGAAGGACTTATTGGCTATGTTTTCCTGAGATGTTTGAGTTGGGGGCAACTGTGGTAACATGTGTATTAGATAATTTTGATGTGATGCTATTCACTTGGATTGCAACCACAATGTCCGTGTAGGCAATTAAAGGACAGGTTACTTCCAAATTGCACCCAAGAAAAAGGTTAAGAATGTATAAGTACATATCATTGTTTTTAAAGCCAACAAAATCCACTCTTCTCCTTGAGACTTATTTAACCAGTATATGCTTAATTTCATTTTACAGTGGTGGGGGAAATGTTTCTTGATAATATAAGCCAAACACTATTAATTTAAAGCATTACAGAATTTGTAGGAAATTATATTTTGGGGGTGAGAAGTAATAATAATCAATAATCACATCAATAAAGAATTGTACCAAATGTTCTCCAAACCTTAAAAGAGATTTGGAAACATTGCAAAAGTTTAGCATGAACATTCCTAGGATGTTTTTGTCTGATATATTTTGCATTTAGTTTGTGTGTACTGTGATGTTTTTCATGTGGACCTTAGAATGTAAAACTTGTGACAATTTGTTTATATGAAATATGCCTATTAAAGGAATTTCACTATCTTCCTTAAAAAAAAAAAAGAGAGAGGCATAAAGGCTAAGACAGGGAAATAACCTCCCAAAGCAGGGCAGGAGGTGGATCCCAGGCCAATCTCCAGGACAGAGGGTAACATTCAAAACTGAATTACCCCACCTTGCTGTGGGAGGAGGTGACCAAACAGAGCTGCAACTGAAGAACACCACAGCTGCTGCCTGCTGAAAACAACTCTGTCTACTCTGCCTGAGCTGGCAATCTTACCTCACCTCAAAACTCCAACTAATCTTGTGGACAGAAGGTCCAAGTACCACTCACAAGCCAGTCACCTGGTAAGACCACATCAAAGCTTCCAATTGAACACCAATACCAGGATTGTACACCTAAGGAATAACTCCAGAATATTTGTTAATGGACTGAACTGAACCAGGTTCCTGAAATTGGTGAGGGTTTTTAAAATGTGTTTTATTTTTTTTCTTCTTTTCTTTTCCTTTCTTTCTCTCTCTCTCCCCCCTACTCTCTCTCCCTCTCTCTTTCTTCCTGTATTATTAATTCCATTGTAACTATTCTCTTATCCCTATCCTCATCTTTACTCTCCTTCCTTCACCTATACTACAATCCATTGTTCTCCCTACCACTACTCTTTCTGCCCCAACTCATTCACTCTTTCCTGTCTTTACCTTTGTCTCCCATCCTCCCCCAACCTGTCACCACACTATCCCTCCCTGCTACACACTTACCATGTGGTGACAAGCCTCCTTTACCAACTGCACACAATCCCAGCCCTCTGAAATCCCACCATCCACTGAAACAACAGAAATATACCCAAACACATGCAGGCCACAAAACCAAGCAACCCCCATAACTCTCAACCCACCCACTCACTCCTTTAACCACACCCCCCCTTTTTTTGGCACAATCTTTACCAATTAACCACAATCTATAACTAGCCTAATATCCATCCTCCCAACTCAGACTGTCTATAGATATTATCATCAAGGGGTTTTCTATAAAAGATATTAACAACTGGTCTGACATCGAACCTGTGAACTTGTTAATGCTAAATTACACCCCCAGACCAGGGTCAGCCAGAGAATGTCAACCTAGCTAACAACCAAATCAGCCGCAACACAAAAATTAAATAAGAGAAAGAAGTCAGGCAATCAAATGAACCAATTAGCCTACCAGAAATATAGTAGCACAGCACCAAGTGGAGTGATGGAAAGAAGAAAAAGAGATGGAAACCACTCTTATACAACATTTCAATACAGAATTCAATGAAAAATGAAGAAAATGGATACATAGTCCCTTACCTCAACAAAACAATGATAAATGTAACTAAGTAACTCAGCAATGCCCACAAAAAAAAAAAAACCCTCAAAGAAGAAATTTCTGAGAAAAAAATCTCTGAGAAATTCACGGAGAAGGTACTACACGTGGTCAACCAGAATGTACAAGATGTACTCAAGAAATTTCAAGACACCAAAAACAAAGAACATGAGGTGACACAGAAACAAATAAAGGAACTTAGACGGGACCTCAACAAACACCAAAGTGAAACAAAGGACACTATAAAAAGATAGATACATGAATTAAAGAAGACCACAGAAGTTATAAAAGAAGAGATGGACACAGATTTGGAAAACCTCAGAAGAAAGAATCAAACAGAAATCCTGGAAATAAAAAGTCCCCCATAGTCAAACAAAAAAACACAGTGGAAGGCCTCTCCAGGAGACCAGAACAAGTGGAAGACAGAATTTTAGATCTCAAAGATAAAATACAAATTAAAGAAAAAAATGGAAGAAATCTTAGTCAAACAACTCAAGAGCTGTGAAAGTTTCATGTGTATTTCAGGCATACCTGGCATGCTACAATTTTTATTCTCAGCATTTTACAGAGATTTTGAGCACTTGTTTCTTGTATACAGTTCTGCCATGTACGCTGTATGTTAGGTGGTCTAGACTAGTTGATAACTCTCTTCAAGAGCCATAATAAAATATGAATAGGCAACTCCTATTGGTAGTCTGCAAACTATTTAATTCTCCAGTGCAGGTCTCATTACATCTTTTCCATATGCAGTTTGACAAGAGTATCCTCTACAGTTTCCACTTTAGTGTGACCAGTGTAGGACCATCATGTTGTTCAACTCTAAGAATCCACTGTCTTACAGCAAAGGTTACTAATTCTTACATAAGAATAGTAGCCTTGCTCATTATGAAGAGGACATATATCAGTTTTTTACCACTCAATGAAAATATAAATTGAAAACAGAAACTGCATTTCTCCCTTACCTTCCATATCTGTCTCACTGTTTGCCTTTATACCCTGTATTTCAAAGTGTACCTAAAGAATAGCTTGATTATATAAGCACCTATGCAGTATTGGATCCTCAGTTTAAACCAAAATTCAGAATGAAAAGCTAATAAGGTTGTTTGCTATTCTGATGGAGATTCTACTGAAATATTTCTAGGG
Source organism: Castor canadensis (assembly GCF_047511655.1). NCBI lineage: Eukaryota > Metazoa > Chordata > Mammalia > Rodentia > Castoridae > Castor > Castor canadensis. The sequence continues at coordinate 58,249,067 of NC_133394.1, forward strand.
GAAATTTTTTTGCTAAGTACTTCAGGCAATCTGGCATATCCAACTCTAGAGGGCCCCATTCAAACTATAATCTACATAAATTATGTCCACCATATCAAATGTCATTCCCCAAACTTGGACAGCATAACATTCTTGCACCAATCATTTTCTCTACCTCTAGCTCTTCTCAACCCCACTGACCTGAGCAAGCAGTCCCAAATTTCAGAGGCAGGGAGAAGGAGTAAACTACTTTATTCAACTTGGCATATATTATCTGCCTCAATTCAGTTTTCCCTGAAAACCTATGTAACAGGGATATGTAGTATAGTGATCACATGCTATTTAGTAGAACACTAAAAATCATTGGCGTTTTTCTCATTTGGCAATTGCACTTAAACGTTTATCTCTTGGCAAAAAATCCAAAATGGAGAGGGTACTCTGTAAATGATATCATGACAAGGACCATACAACTATTGATTAGATATGACTTTGAACCAGTAGAACTATTCTCTCTAAAGAATTGATTATTTTTGTTATCTATCCAGAGAATTCAGTAAATACAAATGAATAAAAGGAAAAAATAAATCTCTATTTATTGTGATTTCCGAAATAGAAATAAATGAGGTATTTCTAGCATGTTAAGAGGACACTAATGCAGAAAGATAGTTTTCAGAGAAAAATTCAATTCTATAATTTAATATTAGTGCATAAAATTTTACTACCTTCAGTTGGCTGAAGTGAAATAGTATGCCATTATTATCCTCAAAAGGACTTTAAAAATTTTTTAAAACATTTATTAGCCTATATTACTTGTGCAGAGAGGTTTCATTGTGACAATTCCATATTTCTTACAATGTTTCTTGAATAGATTCATCCTCTCCATTATTCTCCCTCATCCTCCTCCCCACTACTTAAAAAATTTTCAGCAGGCTTCATTGTTCTATTTTTATAGAAGTATATAAAGTTCTTTGAACATATTCATTCCCTTTGACCCTTTCCATTCACCCTCCTCCATCCGTTAGTACTCACCCTCTAATGGGATGTATTTTACATTCTTATTCTTCAGTTTTTGTTTGGTGATTATTCACTGTTTAAAGAGGTTTCATCATGGTAGTTCTGTGACTACATTGTATTTTAATCAGATTAATTCTCTTTATTCCTCTCCCTACCCTTTCCCTCCTATCCCCTATTATTCAACAACTCAAATAAAGGCTTTTAATTCATGATGTTTGTCCATGGCCTGTTATCAATATACAATGAAACACATTTCATTAAACATAATAATCTTATCAGTGGTGAACATAATATACTGACAAACTACTTACTGAACATATTAAAATTTGTGAAGGTGATATACTCATCTGACGAATATTTAAATATACAACTCAGTATAGTTGACTACTGCAAAATACTCAAAATGCTCCATAAACAATGGCTAAATTAAGCCACTCAAAATGCAAAGTTACAGGTAGTAAAAGCCATAGATAAAATTTGTCAATTTGACAAACTCTTCCTATCTTAAAAACAGAACTATAAAGTTGAAATCTGCAGATGTTTTAAAATTATTTTTGTAACTACTGAACACATTGCAAAGTGAAATTTTCAGCTTCTGCTGATTAACAGTAACAAATATTTGTGATGATAGAAAATTTAACAGTAAAATGTTACAAAAGCACAAACAACCCACAACTACAATGTTACAACCTGTCTGAAAAAAACAAAACAAGGTATAAATTACCACAAAGCTAGCCTTAACTTATTTTTTCCTTGAATGTGGATAAGCTTAAGTCTATGAAAAAGTCTTTATTATGGCTATAAAACTGTAACTGTGTACTTTCATAGCCATGAAGACAAATTACATATTTAGCTTTAATATTAACCATACTATGTAAAAAATAGCCATGAAAAAGAATATAACAAACAGAAACTCTTATTTGTCTGTACTTGAAGGAGATGTAAGAAAATCCTTCAGTCTTCAGATGAAGATTCAAGAGAAAGCAGTAAAACAAAAAGCATTGATACCTGAATTAGTTACAACATTATCATCTGGAAAGATTTCTAATTCCCCAGTCTTAAGTTTTTCCTCAAAATCACATTTTAAACCATCCTTTCTTTCCATTTTCTTCTCATTACAATTACAATGAAATGCCAAAGAATAAATTCAGTAAGTCTTAGCACTATGATGTTGACAGTGACAAATGAATGACTTACTTTTCCAAACAGTTAAGTTGATCTACAATTGAGGGGAAGAAATGTCACATATGTAACATTAAAAAAAACTTTTTAAAAATCAGGTGCAATAGCTCATGCCTGCAATCCAAGCTATGCAGGAGGAGATGGGAGGACCATGGTTCAAGGCACTCCCAGACAAAAGTTAGCAAGACTTCCATTTCAATAAATAACCCTGGCATGGTGGAACATGTCTGCAGTCCCAGTGACCAGGAGATGTAGGAAGGAGAAGCACAGTCTTACATTGTTCCCTAGGGAAAGTATGAGACCCTATTTGAAAGATGAATTAAAGTAAAAAGTGCTGACATTATGGCTGAATTGTGTAGAGCATTAGTCCTGTCTTTAAAAAGAAACCTTGAAAAACAATTTTTGTAACTATTGAGTTTTGCAAGTGAAAAGACTACTAGAAACCCTACTCTAAAAAGATAATACACAATAATAAAGAGACCCAAAAGGATACAGCAAATATAACACATGGAAACTCTAAAGAAATTTGGTTTCCTTTCTGAATAGGTTAAAGTAACCATGGTCCTTCACATTTAGACTAACTACAATGTCTTTCTACAGAAGCATGATTCTAAGATGGAAGGAGTATGGATTCAGGCATCTCCACTGACTGATTTAAATATCTTAGGCAAATACTTTGCTCTTTCTGAACCTCAACTTATTGTTCTATAAATTGGGGTAAAAATCACCCATGTTTAAAATACTGATGTGAATTTTCTGGTCTGCTTAAGATACGTGAACCAGAACCCAGGCAACTATTATGAAATCACTGTAATTGATGTTAACATGATGTAAACCTGAGATGGCCTTCAGAAAGTCAGGAGAATAGACTCAGGGGTTGCTGATATTAACCAAAACTCACTGCAGAAAGCTATGGCCTAAGTGTAAACCTCCATCTTGGGAAATGTTCCACAGGGCAGATATAACATTTCCAGATATTAAAAATGCTATGATTACCCCTGTAATTGATCATAGTTCTTACTCAGTCCCTGACTAATATATATATATATATATATATATATATATATATATATATTAGTTGTTATATACTTAGTTGTTATATGTCTTTATCACTATATTTTAGGATAACAGTACCACAATATCACTAGTTATAACACTAAAGAAGAGCACATTCTCAAAACATGACATAGCTCAAAATATTTATAGTCACAACATAAAATTGTTCTACTGAAAAATCAAAGTTAGGAATGAAGGTATATACAAGGAAGGATATGAACATTCAAATGAATATGTTGTATAAAGGTAATCATTATCACAGAAATACTGAACACATCCAAGAACAGAACTTAAAAGGTAAAAGTAAGAACACTGTAAATAAAAGTTTATGACATAATCTATTTTAACAAAAAGATGAAGCTAAAAAAATAAGCACAAGGATAAAATAGGTCTTTAATAGGGTATAAGAAAAGGATGAATGAGGGTGAATATGGTAGATGTATTTTTTATTAATATAGGAAAATATAAGAATGAAAACCTGTTAGAATTGTTCTAAGGGATGAGAGGAATGAGGGAGAATGGTAGAGGGGGGAAATCTAACTAAGATATACTGTGAGCACATAGTGTAAATACAATATATTCTCCTATGCAACTGTTAGTAAGATTTTTTTCAAAATAAATTTTTGAGCAAAGTTTAAGCTATACTATCACAAGAATCTCAAAGCCTTTACTGTCAAGTTCATTAAATGCAAAACTGAAAACAGAAAAATTTTAAATGCAGAGTGAATATGAGTAAAGATTAGCATAAAATTAAGAGACAGACTATATCCTCTGCCTCTAATTTGTTTCAATTAACTATGAGTTACATTAACATTTGCATTCTATGTGCTGAACACAAATCTATACCATGACCATTTTTTCTGTTACACACTTTGCAATGTACTGGGAATCAGAGGTGTCAGAGGGGGTGTGGAGGAGGTGCAGAGAGGGTGGGAAGAACTGCAAAAGTTAATCTTAGAAAGGAAAACAATTATTTTTCCAGAAATATTTTATTTGGTGATATGCTTAGTGGCATTTTGAATCTCAGCACCTGGTAATATTGTATATAAACCTCAAAGTTCAGCATGTATGAGTTCACCCAAACAACTTCAAATTTTCTATAAAATTATAAGAAAGAATTATAAGAAACTAATAAAAATGGGAAAGGGGCTATGACTCAAGTGATACAAGGCTTGACTAATAGGCATGCAGCTCTCAGTTCAAACCCTAGCATGACTAAAGAAAATAAATAGAAAAGAAGGACTAGCAATGAAGACACAAAGTGTATATTTGGTATAATCCTTCAAAGCAGCACAGTATTAACCTCACCAGTAAGAGCAGTGGCACAAGTCTTACTCATTTTTTTATGTAAAACATTTTAACTATGAGAAAATAATTTGATTTCTGGAAACACAATAATTGTGCTTCATATTAAAATTGCATAATCATAACATATTGAGTGGTAAAGATAAATATAAAGTTACAATAAAATTTGTTCAAGTATTTTCAAACTGCTTTGAAGAAAACTTGCTTACAGTTGCATATTTCTCTTCATTCATATATACATATTATTTATCAAAATTGGAATAAGGCAGAATATATGCTTTAATATGCCATTCATGCAGTAAATAGTCTACCATTATTAAACAGCCCATGCCATTCAAGAATTAAATAGCCTAACACAACCACTGGCCCATCAGGCCTCCACACAGCAGGCCCGCTGGACTGCTGCCCCACAAAACATCCAGGCTGCCAACCGGCAGGCCCACAGGTCCACTGCCCAATGGATTGCCGGGCCACCACCTTCCCACCGACCCATCAGCACATGGGTTGCCATCCACCACAGCAGGGCTCCAACATCAACAGGTGCCAGCTTCAAACCTGCCTAGGAAATACAGACAAACAGGACTGCATGCTAAAGGAGTAACACCAGTACTACTAAGTACTACTGTTCCTGAACCAGGAATTTTTTTTCTTTTTTTCTCTTTTCTTTAAGTGTTTGTTTGTGTTGTTTGTTGTCAGATTGTCCACCACACCTCATAGTTGATTTCTATGGTTCTCCATTTTTTTTCTTTTCCTTCTTTTCTTTTTTCTCCTTCTTTCCTGGTTTTGTTAGTTTTGCTACTATAAGTCAGCTAATACTAAATTACACATACACAAGGGACAGAAACAGTACCAATTGGAATGATGTGAAGACGAAAAGGGATAGAAACCATTCTCCCTCAAAAAACAAATTAGTGCAGGATTCAGAGGGAAATGAAGAAAACGGATACCCAGATCCAGAATCCAACAAAACAAACATAAAATACACCCAATGAAGTCCACAAGAACATGCTGCAAGAAGAAATCCTGCAAGTAATCAATGGGAATTTCGTAGAGGTGATACTAGACATGGTCAACTGAAACATATAGGAAACACTCAAGACATCTCAAACAACAAAAATAAAGAATATGAGAAAACACAAAAACAAATAAATGAAATCATAAGAGCTCTAAATAAACACCAAAATGAAACAGAGTACACCATAAATAGAGAGATAAATGAATTAAAGATGAATATTGAAAATATTAAGAAGTGACCCATGATATGGAAAACCTCAGAAAAAAGAATGAAACAGAAAAACAAAACAAAATGGGAGGCTACTCCAGCAGAGTAGAACCACCAGAAGACAGAATCACAAAACTTGAAGACGAAATGGTAATTAAAGGAAAAACTGAAGAACTATTACTCAAACAATTCAAAACCTGTGAAAGGAATATGGAAGAACTCACCAATTCCATCAAAAGATCAAACCTGAGTATCATGGGCATTCAAGAAGGAGAAGAGGTGCAAGCAAAAGGAAATTGTAATATATTTAACAAAATAATAACAGAAAAAATTCCAAATCTAGAGAAAACTATGTCCATTCAGGTACAGGAAGCCTCCAGGATACCAAACAGTTTGGACTGAAAGAGAACTACCCCACAACATATTATCATTACAACAACAACACAGAGAATAGAGAAAGAATATTGAAGGCTGTAACAGAGATAAAACAAATAACATACAAAGGTGAACCCATCAAAATCACAGCAGATTTCTAAACAGAAACCTTAAAAGCAAGAAGAGCATGGAGTGAGGTCTTCCAGGCACTGAATGAAAATAACTTCAATCCTAGGACACTCTACCCAGCAAAAAAGATGGAATAATAAAAGTCTTCCATGATAAGCAGAAACTAAATCAATATATGACCAAGAAGCCAAAACTATAAAAGATTTTCAAAGGAATTCTGCATGCAGAAAGTGAAAGCAAACAAAAGGATGAAAGGGCAGGCAGTACAAAACCACAGGAGAAGAAAGGCAAGAAAGTAGAGAGTAACACTGATTCAGCTGCACACAATCAAACCCTTAAACAACAACTGCAACTACATGACAGGGATCACCTCATATTTATCAATACTAACACTGAACTTTAATGGACTTAATTCCCCCATCAAAAGACACCCAATTGGCAAACTGGATTAAAAAAGAAGATCTTACAATTTGCTGCTTACAGGAGACCCACCTCATTGACAAATGATCACTGGCTTAGGGTGAAAGCCTGGAAGAAGATCTACCAAGCCAAAGGCCCTGAAAAAAGACAGAGGTAGCAATACTTATCTCAGACAACGTAGACTTCAAAATTATATTGCTCAGACAAAATAAAAAAGGACACTCCATACTAATAAAAGGGGAAATATACCAAAAGGAAATAACAATTATCAACTTATATGCACCCAAATTCAATGTACCCAATTTGATCAAACATACTATGAAGGACCTAAAATCATATATAGACTCTGTCACAGTGGTAGTGGGAGACTTTAATACCCCCTATCACCACTAGATAGGTTATCCAAACAAAAAATTAATGAAGAAATTCTAGAACTAAATCAACAAAAACAACATGAAAAACCATGCAAACAATTGGAAGCTGAACAACATATTGCTCAATGAGCAATGGGTCACTGATGAAATAAAAGTGGAAATTAAAAGGTTCCTGGAAGTTAATGAAAATAAACACACGACATACTGGAACCTATGGGACACAGCAAAGGCAATCTTAAGAGGAAAGTTTATATATGCATGACTGCATATATTAAAAGGTCAGAAAGATATCAAATCAATGACCTAATGCTACATCTCAAACACCTAGAAAAACAAGAACAAGCAAATCCCAAAACAAGCAGAAGGAGAGAAATAATAAAAATAAGGGCTGAAATCAATGAAATAGAGACAAAAAAATTAGAAGAGAAAAAACACAAATCAGTAAAATCAGAAATGCAAAAGGGGAGAGATAACATCAAACACCACGGGGACCCAGAAAATCATCAGAGACTATTTTGAGAATGTGTATTCTAAGAAATTTGAAAATCTTGAAGAAATGGACAGATTTCTAGGTACTATGACCATCCAAAACTGAACAAAGAGGATATTAATCCCCTGTACAGATCTGTAACACAAAGGAAATTAAAGCTGCAATAAAGAGTCTCCCAAAAGAGAAAAGTCCAGGACCTGATGGATTCTCTGCTGAATTCTATCAGACCTTTAAAGAAGAACTAGTACCAACCCTCCTTAAACTGTTCCATGAAGTAGAAAGGGAAGGAAAACTGCCTAACACATTTTATGAAGCCAATATTACTGTCATCCCAAAACTAGACAAAGACAACTCCAAAAAAGAGAACTCCAATCTCCTTAATGAACATCTATGCAAAAATCCTCAACAAAATAATGGCAAATCAAATTCAACAACACATCAGAAAAATCATCTACCATGACCAAGTCACCTTCAATCCAGGAAGTAGGGGTGTTCAACATATGCAAATCTAAAAATATAATACAGCAAATTAATAGAAGCAAAGACAAAAATGATTTGATCATCTCAGTAGATGCAGAAAAGCCTTCAACAAGATCCAACACCGCTTCATGATAAAAGCTCTAAGAAAACTAGGAATAGAAGGAATGTACCTCAACATTGTAAACACTATATATGACAAACCTACAGCCAACATCATACTTAATAATGAAAAACTTAAACCATTTCCCCTAAAATCAGAAATGAGACAAGGATGCCCACTATCCCCATTCCTATTCAACATAGTACTGGAATTCCTAACAGAGCAATTAGGTAAAAAGAAGAAATAAAAGGAATACAAATAGGTAAAGAAAATGTCAAAATATCCCTATTTGCCGACAATATGATACTATAACTTAAAGATGAAAAAAACTCTACCCAAAATCTCCAAGATACCAGAAACAGCTACAGCAAGATGGCAGGATACAAAATCAACTCACAAAAATCATTAGCTTTTCTATACACGAAAAACAAACAAACTGAGAAGGAATATATGGAAACAATGCCATTCACAAGAGACACACACAAAAAAATCAAATACCTATGAATATACTTAACAAAGGACGGAAATGACCTCTTTAAGGAGAACTACAAACACCTGAATAAAGAGATCAAGGAAGACTACAGAAGATGGAAAGATCTCCAGTGCTCATGGATTAGTAGAATCAACATAGTAAATATGACTATACTACCAAAAGCAATCTACATGTTAAATGCAATTCCCATCAAAAATCCCAATGACTTTCATCACAGAGATTGAAAAATCTACCCTAAAGTTCATTTGGAAACACAAGAGTCTGTGAATAGCCAAGGCAATACTCAGCAAAAAGAGCAATGCTGGAGGTATCACAATACCCAACTTCAAACTATACTACAAAGCAATACCAATAAAAACAGCATGGTACTGGCACAAAACCAGACATGAAGAGCAGTTGCAACAAAATACAGGACCTGGATATGAATCCACACAACAATACCCACCTTATTTTTTAAAAAGGTGCCAAAAATATATGATGGAGAAAAGAAAGCCTTTTCAACAAATGTTGCTGGGAAAAGTGGTTATCTGTCTGCAAGAAACTGAAACAAGATCCATGTTTATCACCCTATACTAATAACAACTTAAAATTGATCAAAGACCTTAATATCAGACACAAAATTCAGAAGTTAGTACAGGAAAGAGCAGGAAACACTCTGGAAGTAATAAGTATAGGCAAAATCTTCTCAATAGAACCCCAGCAGCCCAGCAACTAAGAGAAAGAAAGGAAAAATCAGACTTCATAAAATTAAAAAGCTTCTGTACAACAAAAGAAATGGTCTCTAAACTGAAGAGACCACCCACAGAGTGGGAGAAAATATTTGCCAGGTATACATAAGAAAAGGGGCTGATAAGCAGAATATACAGGGAACTTAAGAAACTAAACTCTCCCAAAATCAAAGAGCCAATAAAGGCAACTGAATTAAACAGAACTTTCTCAAAAGAAGAAATTCAAATGGCCAAAAAAACCCATGAAAAAATGCTCACCATCGCTAACCATAAAGGAAATGCAAAGCAAAACCACACTAAGATTCCACCTCACCCCTGTTAGAATAGCCATAATCAAAAACACCAACAACAACATGTGTTGAGGAGGATGTGGGAATGTAAGCTGGCACAACCACTCTGGAAAAAAATTTGGAGATTTCTTAAAAATCTAAACATAGACCTGCCATATGATCCAGCAATCCCACTCCTGGGGATGTACCTAAAGCAAAGCCACACAGGTTACTCTAGAGGCACCTGCACACCCATGTTTATTGCAGTGCTATTCACAATACCCAAGTTATGGAAACAACCAAGATGCCCCACTATTGATGAATAGATCAAGAAAATGTGGTACTTGTACACAATGGAATTTTACTCAACCATGAAAAAGAAAGAAATCTTATCATTTTCGGGTAGATGGATGGAACTGGAGAGCATCATTCTGAGTGAGGTCAGCCAGGCTCAGAAGACCAAAAATTGTATGTTCTCCCTCATAGGCAGACTTTAGATCTAGAGCAAATGCAGCAATGTTGATGGACTTGCATCACATGACAAGGGGAGAGCACATGCTGGAGGTATAGGAGTAAGTAGAAAATCCAAAACATGAAAGCCTTTGATGCCCCACTCCAGAGGAGCTAATACAGAAACCTTAAAGTGACAGAGGTTATCATGAGAAGGGGATCAGTAACCAGCGCAAACACCAGTTAGAGATGAATTAACATGGGTTATAACACATGTGTACATGAAAGCAATGCTAGGAATATTTCTCTATAGCTATCCTCGACTCAACTAGCAAAAATGCTTTGTCTTCTTTATTAGGCTTGTGTCTTTTCTTCAACAAAATTAGTGATAAAGGCAGAACAAGACCTGCCTGGAACTGAGGCGGTGGAGGGTAAGGGAGGGGAGGGCAGTGGGGTAGGGGGGAGAAATGACCCAAACAATATATGCACATGTGAATAAATGAATAATTTAAAAAATAAAGAAAAAAAATCAGTCAAGAAGTAAATCAGTGAATAGTTAAAGAAATAAATGACTAAATGGTTATTTTGACTAAATAATCAAAACCAGAAAGGCCTAGGGGTGCAGCTCAGGTCGTAGAGTGCTTAGGTAGAAAATCCCAGGCCCGGATTTTAACCCCCATTTCCTGCCCACCTCCCCCCACAAAAAGCCCAAACTGAAAGACATGGACATATGCATTGTTCATCTGTACACAATATTGTCTCAAGAACAAGAGTCAACTCATTTTCTTCCCTGCCTTTTAAGACCCTTTGTAAACATGGACAGATTGAAGAGCCAGCCAAAGAAGAGAAAAGCATGCAGAGATTTTTAATGAAGCCTAGGGTTCCCTGGACCCCATGAGAAAGGGAGCAGAGCAAGCAAGCTAGGAGACCTGGGAGCTCCAAGGCTTCCTCCCAGGCTGAGGTGAAGTGACTCTGGGTGAAGCACCCGAGCTCCCAGGCTCCTAGGAAGGCTCCTGGCAGACCTAGCTGGGGTGTCTGGTTCTTTCTGCCAGCCCCAGCCTGGTGTGCAGCACTGACTTACCTAGCTGCCTAAATGTCCCTGCAGGGCCCATTCCATCACTGGGTCCCCAACCACGGTCTGCCACTGAAGCCCTTCCTAGTCCCCTGACTCACCTGAGATGCAGGTTCTGGTGTTCTGCTATGGTGCTGGGGGAGGAGGCGAGGTGGAGGGATGGTGGGGGCTATCTGACCAGTGTACTCTGTAAACCTCTTTCCAGTGGTCCAAAATAATCCACCCTGTACAATGAATCTATCTTGATGAACACAATTTCACAAATTATTTCAAGGAATCTAAAAAATACACATATCACAAACCAGCAGGTTTGAAGTACAGGTGTAGTTCCTGCACTTGGGGGGCTGAGACAGGATGACCCTAGTTCTAGGTTAGTCTGGGGTACAGGGCTAATCTCTGTGAAAAAAACAAAGAAATAAACAAAACATTTCTCCAAAAAAAAAAAAAACACAGAAGTCCAGTCAGTGGCCTCTCATCACAGCTTCAGAGAAGGTATACTTCAGGGAGTATTACAATTCAAGGCTATCTGGTCACTAATTGGGCCAGACATGATGGTAACCAAGAGCAGTTGCCATGGCAGCAGACACCTGTCACTACACCTACAAAGGAAGCAGATAGTGTACAGAAAGATAATTATCCAAGTCTATCTATGGCAAAATTCAAAGCCTCTATACTAAAAATAACAAAAGTTATAATAAAGAAAGTAGCACAGGAATGAACACCAATATAAATAAACAACAAATACATACATACATACAAAAATAAACAAGTAAAGAAAATTACATAGGTATCAATGAAGAAATAACAATACTCCAAACAGCTGGGGATACCACTCAAGGCATAGAGTGCCCTGGTTGAAGAAAATGCCAGTCCTAATTTCAAAGCACATTTTTCGCCCCTACCCCCAAAAATCCAAGTTATAATACCCCTCTCCTCAACACATCAGTTCTTCTCACATCAGGCGTATCCATCACCTGAGCCCACCATAGCCTAATAGAAGGAAACCGAAAAAATATAATCCAAGCACTATCAATTGTTATTGTTCATCTGTCACCAATTTCCCCAAAAAACAAAAGTCACCTAATTTTCTGAATTTTTTTTAAAAGCCTTTCTCAACATGGACAGATTAAAGAAAAAAACCAAAGAAGAGTAAAGCATACTGAAACCTGTTTATCAAGCCTAGGATTCCCTGGCACGCATGATAAACCAAGCAAAGCGTGCAAGTTAGGAGACCTGGAGGCTGCAAGCTTCCCTGTCTAAGGTGAAGTGACTCTGGGTGAAGCACTTGAGGCTGCACTACCAGGCTGCTAGGGAGGCTCATGGTCCTTCCAGCCAGTAGCAGCCAGATGCCAGCCCACCTAGCTGCCCATTCTTCCCACAGGGCTCCCTCCAGCATTGCGTCTCCAACTATTGTCTGCTGTAAGTCTTCTGGGACCCCTTACTCACCTGTGATACATGTAACAGCTCTGGGTGATGTATGTAAGGGTGGAAAGACATAGGGAAGATCTGCTAATGCAGCTGGCAGCCTAGGAAGAGAAGCCTATGAGACACCCAGGCCAGTGGGACTGAAGCCCAGATGCACTGGGAAAAGGCTGCTAGTGAGGCTCATGGATGACTTTGCAGGTGTTGGGCCAGCTGGGGCAAAAATTGGGCTAGACCAAATCTCAACCAAGAAATGTTGTGCATGTTAACATGCGTATGTCACCACAATTACACAGGAACCAGAATGTGTATAGAAGAATCACTGAGCACACTTTCTCAAGCTAAAAGTGAGACACCATATCATGAAAATAAGGAAAGTAAAAATAAACAAATTAGTAAATAAATTAATTCATAAATGAGTATATCCATAGATGAATAAATAACAAAAGAGAAAAAGGGGTAGGGGGACAGCTCACATGACAGCGTGCATATATGTATGTATCCAAGTGGCAGACCTTCATTTCAATCCCTGGTTCCCACCTCCCACCCCCAACCAAAAATACCCCAACATATATATGTATACATATATTATTCATTGGGAGGCAATTTTTTACAAAGAACCACAGTGAACTGATATTCTTCATTTATTTTAAAACCCTTTATAAACATAGGCAGATTAAAGAGCAAGCCACAGAAGAGAAAAGCACACAGACACCGTTAGTCAAGCCTAGGATTCCCTGGCTTCCTCTTCTCCGTGTGCACACTAAGCACGACTTTTCAATCTGATGTCAAGAGTCCAAAACTCAGGCAAAAGAAAGTGTAGGTCTTTATACCACCCACTACTTCACTGCAATTCCCTGACCACAGACACATAGGTCGTATCACAAAATGCAGTGGATATCAGCTTTTTGTCTATCAGAGCTTAAACCAGAAAGTAGGTTTTAAAAATCGTAGACAAAGTACCTGAAGAAAAGTTGTTCAGAGTCTGTGGTGTTCTCTTTTTATTTCCTTTTCCCTCCAGAAGGTCCTCGTTGGTTTCCCATCTTAAGAAATTGACAAACAACAGCATTTTAAACCAATTACACAGGTATTCTCACTCTATTAGCAGCATTACTCTTTCAAATTAAATAATTTGAACATAAGTGTACATATGGAAGCGTTTGACCAGTAGTCCAATATTACCTTTCCTTGTCCAACATTTCAAGGCAAGAAATGCTAAATCTAGGATAGGGCTACAATTGTCAAAGTAAGATCTTCCTTAAGTTTCAAAATCACTGTCCTATGGAAAGAGCATGAGGTGGGAGTCAGAAGATAAGGGAGGAAAACTTCTGTCATTACAACTTACTCCAAAGTGTGGCCTGGACAAACATTTTCTATCAAATTGCTGGTTCTTGTTGGAAAGAAAGGCACTTTCCTTTCTTTTATATTCTGGGTACCCTGCACACTTTGCACAAGGAAAACCACCTTAGAAACCCTTGAAATGCTTTAGGGATAGTATGCTATACAACAGGTAAAGGGACTTTAAAGAAGTCAAATGGTCTGGCTGACTCACAGCTGTGACTTTGGCTGAGTTGCATGTTATAGTGTGGGCTGTTCATTCTCCCATCTGGAAAATGGGAATAATAATAGGTAGTAGGATTTTTGACGATTAACTGAGATCATAGATGCATACTATCCACATACCTCTCAATAGTTACCCAATATAGATATTGTGGTAAGTCAGTCTATATTTCTACTTTGTCTGTTTAAACTAAATCAGGTGAATCTTACATCCTTAGACATTAGGAAACCCAGGATTGCTTTGCAAGAATTCTTGCCCTTTACCCTTCTACTGTCACCTTTTCTAAGTTCAGTGGGAGAGTCAGAACAATGAATACTCTCCTGAAGTTAATCACTTCTCTTCAGCTCCTGTGAAGAAAAGACTCTGTTTCTGCTGAGCTGTCTTCCTCAAGCACCCATGTGAAGGCAATTACATGGAACTAAGAGAGGAAGCAGGGACTCAATGCTTCTCCAGATTGTCCATGTTGAAGACACCCTGGGTGACAACACAGCAGCAGGGAAAGTCACTCAGTCCCAGGCTGCTGCTGGTGAGGCTTATGGCTGACCTAGAGGTTTCTAGGTCCTTCAGGCCAGTACAGACAGTAGTGCAAGCCACCCATCTGTCTCAATACCACCTGCAGGGCCTGATCCAGCTTCCTGTCCCCAACCACTGCTTCCATCAGCTCTTTCAGGCTCCCTTACTGACTTCCAACTCTAGTCCCAGGTCCCTGTGCTGCAAATAAGGATACCAAAAGACAACTTTAGGAATCACCATTGCAACAGGCTGCCCAGGATGCCATATGCATCTGAGGATTATGCAGACAATGTTTTACTGATGCCCGGACACACTGGACTCATCCAGCCCTGACCCAACCCCTCACTTAGGTGAGTTTCAGGTCACCTGGACCCCTCTGCTCCTGTCCAGGGACTGAGAGGCTGTACAAAAGTGTGATGCTGAGCCTCAAGGGGACCCCACCTCAGCCCTGCAGGCTCCCATGCCCTCCACCTGCCATCTACTCAGCCTTCCCAGGTTCAACTACCCCCAGGGCCCTTGACACCCATGGCAGCCCAGGAGTGGAGGAGTCCCTACTGAGGCTGCAGCTATGCATTGTCTCAAATGAGCACTTCAGAAATCAGCACCAGGGCACCTGATTTATCTCACATAAGCCCTGACATGGAATCTGCCCAACCCCACATCTTCCCCCCAAATATGTCCCCCAAATTTTTAAAATTAAAGAATTAGTAATCCTGACCGCCATGAAATTTTAAAAGTGTGTCACTATCTTCACTATGAAAAAGAGTATGCTAACATCTGGAAGAAACCCAGCTTTCCACTGTCAATTAAAGCAGACCCCTGATATATTACTGAATATAAGAAAGACCTGGTATAGCAAAATTTATTCTACATGAAATTACTGAGTGAGTACTGTTTCTTACCTATGTTTTAAATAAAGTAAAAACATCCTTACAGGTAAAATCAGGAAAATATGTGATTTCACAAAAGTACTGCCTTCTAGAGAAAGGGTTACTACTATAGTCCTCTCCAGAGCCTCAATGACCACTTCTTTATTAACAGAAGCTTGAAATCATGCCTGCTGTGTGGAACTCAAGAAACATTTGTTAAATGAATTAACTGTTTCTTAAGCAGGTTTAACCATGTCTTCTGCTAAAGTCCTCACAACTCAGAATAAAAAGTACACTTAAGGAACTATACTTTGAAACTCTGGGAAGGAGGGAAAGGAAAAAAGAATGATAGGGCATCATCAATATGGTACAACAATACTTGTGAAAGAAAAGGATATAAGGGTATGTACTGAAAGCTATTGCAAAATGGGAGGTGAGAGGTGAAAGGGAAAGGGAGAAAAATGGAAGTGGTTGAAGGATCTAAAGTATAGTAGACCCTCAGCAGAGAGACACTGAGAAATACCTTGGAACATTTACTTAAATATTAACAATAAGGACAAGACTGTAAAATAGTTACATTGTATGTGTAGGGAGGGACTTGTTGGAGTGGGAAGAGTCAATCAAGGAGATTAAGGTGAGGGAATGTGGGGGATGGGCTTCGTGTACTTCTATGAATTAGAACAAAGAAATCTCTTACAATTGCTTTAATTTGGGTGGGGAGTGGTGGAGGGGGAAAGGTGGTGGTGGTTATCTAACACATGTACAATATGAACGTATTTGGAATTGTCCCAATTAATTCATTGTACAATGAATACATCCTAATTTTTAAAAGTGCATTTAAAGCCAGGTGTGATGGAGCACACCTGTAATCCCAGTACTTGGGAGGCTTAGGCAAGAGAATCCCAACTTCCAGGCCAGCCTGAGCTGCAAGGCAAAACTCTTAAGTCAGAAAACCAGTAAGTTCGGTTCCAGGGCTCACACCTACAATCTTGCCCAAACAGAAGGAAGACATAGGGAGGATCACACTTCAAGGGCAGCTGGGACAAAGATTTTCCTAGGCCTCATCTCAACCAAGAAAAGGTGGACATTGTAGCAGGCACTGTCACCAGAGCTACACAGGAAGAAGAAAGTATATAAAAGGAGGATTTGTTTTCACACCCACTCAGGCAAAAAGTGACAACCCTATCATGAAAATAATCAAAGTAAAAATAAAAAATACACACATACAGAAATAAATAACAAAAACTAAAAAAGGCCTTGGGACACAGCTCAAAGGCCAGACTGCCTAACTAGTAAGTGCCAGGCCCTGATTTCAAACCCAGAATCTGTACCCCCACAAGTAAACCAAAACATATGTATATATTGTTCGTCTATAAGCAATATTGCACAAGGAAAAAGGCCAAATGATCCATTCATTCATTTTTAAAACCCTTTATAAACATGGGCAGATTGAAGAGTAAGTCAAAGAAGAGAAAAGCATGCTGACACTTGTTAATCAAGCCTATGATTTCTGGGCTTTCTCCTGCTCATGAACAGCCTAAGCATAACTTACCAGTCAGATATAAAGAGACAAAAACTCAGGTAAAATTCTGTGTAGGTCACATTACACCACACACTACTCCACTGCAATTCCCTGACCACATAGATTGTACCACAAGTAAGCCAGAAATCACTTCTTTTTTTTCTGTTGGAGCTAACCTTAGAAATTAGATATTTAAAAATCATAGAAAAAAATACCTAAAGAAGTGTTTCTTGTCAGAGACTGAAATGTTCTATTTTGAATTCCTTTTCTCTCCAGAAGGTCCTCCTTCCTGTTCTATCTTAAGAAATTTAAAAACAGCAATACTGTAACCAATTACACAAGATATTCTGCTTTTATTAGCATTGTTGCCACTTCAAATTATGTAATTTGAATGGGAGCACACAGCCGAAAACTATTAAACCAGTAGTCCAGTAGTCAATTTCTTGTTTACAGTTTCAAAACAAGAAATGCTTCATGGAGGACTGAGCTATGACTTCCAAAGGAGATCTTCCAAATGTTGAAAAGTTACTTTCCTATGTATAGAGTATGAGATGGGAGTTAGAGGCATCTGGAAGAAAACTTCTATCTTTACAACCTACTCAGAAGTGTGGCCTGGACAAACTTTTTTCTGTCAAAATCCTGGGTCCTTACTGATGAGAAGGATGCTTTACTATTTTTCCTATTCTAGGCTCCCTGCATCATTTACCAAATGAAAATCATCTTAAAACACATGAAATGCTAGAGTGATAGTATTGCATACACAGATGGAATGCAAAGGGATCAGGTGTACTGGGTAATTCACAGCTCTGACTTTGGCCAAGTTACTCTTCCTTTAGAGCTGTGCACTTTCATTCTCTCATCTGTTAACTGGGAATAATAATAGACTTTATCTAATAGGGCTTTTGATAATTCAATGAGATACCACATGTACACAATACACATACCACTCAATACTTATATGAGAACACTATTCTGGTTAATTTACATGTATTTATTCTTGTCTAATTAAACTACATGAGGTGAAATTTTTTTCTCTTAGGCATTACAAAACCAAAAATTGCTTTGTAGGAAATCTTGCCCTTCACCTTCTACTGTCAAAGCTAAGGCCTGGGTGTGTGTGTGGGGAGGGGAAAGGACAATTGAACTTTCCTGAAGGCTATGACTTGGCTTCACCTCCTCTTAGCAAAAGATAGTTTCTACTGAGTGTTGCATATAGGAAGTCATGATAACCCAAGCACACCTAGCTAGTGAGCTAGGAGATTGGAAGGTTCCAAGGAGTCCCCACTTGATGTGAAGTGACCCTGAGTGAAGCACCTGCTGGGCACCCATACTCCCAGACTGCTATAAAGGCTCTTGGTCTACCTACTGGGTTCCAGGTTCTTCCCATCAGCAATGGCAGGTCACCTCTGGGCCATCCAGCATCTCAACTTTCCAGGAGAACCCACTCCTGAAATTGGGTCCCTAACTACTGGCTGCCAATGGACATTCCCAGCCCCTTTACTGACCTCTAATGCTGGTTCTCAGGTCCCCATAATGCAAGTGAAGGTGGCAAGGACAAGGAGTTTTCACCAAAACAGGAATCTGAGGGAGAGAATCCTATCAAACTTCCAGGTCAAAAAAAAGCTGCTAAATGTCCAGAAGCCCAAAGAAAAGGTATTGCCCACATGGACTGGGCAAGGAGGGACCCTTGTCATTTGAGTGGGTGCCTCATTTGAGCTGAGACCTCTTTGCTTGTCTCAGGTATTGCAAGTCCCTGGTTGCTGCAACCAACACACCCAGCTCTGCATGTGCCCATTCCCTTCACCTGCCATCCACTGAGCAGCTCCTGGTTCAGAACTTGGAAGGGGCCTTGACAGCCAAAGTAGCCTATGGAGAGGAGGAGTCTGAGGTGAGGCTGCAGCACTACATTGCCCAAAATCAGCATTTCATAGAACATGACCAGGGCGTCTGACCTACATACTCAAGCCCTGAAGGGACCTTCCAGCACCACCCACCTCCCCCATAATTATGTCTCCCAAAATTTTCAAAAATTAAAGAATTAATCATTCTAACCTCCCAGGAAATTTTAAAATCCTGTCACTATGAAAGTCTGTATGCTAAAGTCTGGAAGAACCCAAATTTCTCACTGTATATTAAAGCAAATTCTTAATTTATTACTGGAAATAAGAAAGATGTACTATAATTCACTGTACCTAAAATCACCGTGCCAGTAGTGATTCTTACCCAAGGTTTAAATATAGTAAAAGCATACTTGCATGTAAAGTCACAAAAATACATCAGTTCACAAAACTAATGCCTTCTGGAAAAAGGGTTACTAATGTAGTCCTCTCCAGGGCCACAATGACCATTTTGTATAAACAGAAGCTTGAAACAATGCCTGCTGTAATGGCACTCAAGAAACATTTATTAAATGAATTAACTGCATCTTAAACAGGCTTAACCATGCCTGATATTAATCTCCACAGAACTCATAATTAAAAATACACTTAAAATCCAGGTGCAATTGAGCACACTGTAATGCCAGCACTTGGGAGGCAAGGACAGTAGATCAAAATTCCAGGCCAGCCTGAGCAACAGGGCAAAAACTTTACTTCAAAAAACTAACAAGTCAAGGCTTAGTTACCCAGAAGGCGGACATCACATGG
Organism: Castor canadensis; assembly: GCF_047511655.1. Taxonomy (NCBI): domain Eukaryota; kingdom Metazoa; phylum Chordata; class Mammalia; order Rodentia; family Castoridae; genus Castor; species Castor canadensis. The sequence continues at coordinate 58,268,737 of NC_133394.1, forward strand.
ATCACAATTCAGGGCTAGCTGGCGAAAAACTTTGCTAGACCTCATCTCAACTAAAGAAAGGTTGACATGTTGGCAGGAACCTGTATATATAAGGAGGACTGCAGTCCATGACTGCCCAGATAATAGGTGAGATTTCTATCGCAAATATAATGAAATAAAAATGAATGAATGAATGAATGCATGGGTAAGTAAACAAGTAAGAACCAAAAACAAAGAAGGCTAGGGCCACAGCTCAAATGATACAGTGCCTGCCTAGCAAGTGCCAGGCCCTGATTTTAAATGCTAGTACCCACCTTTTCCAAAAACCAACACATATGCATGGTTCAACTTTATACAATATTGTACAAAGAACAAATGTCAACTGATTTTTTCATCTAATTTTAAAACCCTTTATAAGTATGGGCAGAATAAAGAACAAGCCAAAGAAGAGGAAAGCATGCAGACACTTTTTAATGAAGCGTAGGATTTCCTGGCTTTCTCTTTCCCATGTATACCCTAGGCTTGACTCGTCAGACATCAAGAGTCTAAAACTCAGGTAAAATGATGTGTAAGTCACATTACACCATCCACTACTCTGCTGACATTCCCTGGGCAGCAGGGAACACAGATTGTTTCACAAATGAAGCCAATGTCAGCTTTTTTTTTCTACAGGAACTTAAACTAGAAATTGGATTTATAAAAATTGTAACCAAAAGTACCTACTGAAATGTTGTTCTTCAGAATCTGTAGTGTTCTGAATTTTCTTCCTTTTCTTTTCAGAAGGTCTTTCTTTGTGTTTAATCTTCAGATATTGAAAAACAAAAGCATTTTAACTAGTTGCACAGGGTGTTCTGGATTTACTAGCAGTGTTACCATTTCAAATTAAGTTGTTTAAACATGAATGCATACCTGGTAACCATTATACCATTAGTTCAATATTAAACTTCCTTGTTTAAAGTTTAAAAACAAGAGATACTAAATCTAGGAAAAGACCATTATTTTCAAAGTAAAATCTTTCAGAAGTTTCAAAATCACTGATGTAGGCATCAGAGGATTCTCTAGAAAAACATCTACCTTTAAAACTTACTTAAAAGCATGGCCTGAAGAAACTTTTCCTATCCAATTGCTGGGTTCCTACTTTCAAGGAAGGTGCTTTACTTACTGTTCCATTGTGAGCACCCTGTACACTTTACCCAATTAAAATAGTCTTACATATTCTTGAGATGCTAGAGGGACAGTAGATACAACAGATTAAGGGACTTTAAAGGAGTCATATGGCCTGGCTGAGTCACAGCTCTAACTTTGGAATAGTTACCCTTACTTTAGAGATGGAGACTTTCATTGTCTCATCTGTAAAGAAGGAATAATAATTGACCGTGTATACTATGGGTTTTGATGATTAAATGAGATAATATATGCACACATTCCAGCTATCACTCAACAGTTACACAAAAAAAATTCTGGTTAATTTATCTATGTTGATACTTTTTCTAGTTAAAGTATATCAGCTGAAACTTGTACTCTTAAAACATTACAAAACTGGCAATTGCTTTGCAAGAATTCTTTCCCTTCACACTTCTCATATCAGCTTTACTATGTCCAGTGGGGGAGTTGGGGACAAGTGATGCTCTGTGAAGGCAATCATTTCCATAACACACTGTTTTATGCTGAGATGTCTTCCACAGTGTTGCACAAAGCACCCATCAGAATGCGAGCATACTCAGCTAGTAGATAGGGAGGCTTTAAGACTTCACTGCTTGGGGTGAAGCATCCTTGGGTAAAGCACCGGTAGGTTGGCCACACTCCCAGGCTGCTAGAGAGGCTCATGGCTGACCTAACTGGTGCCTGGTCTTTCCTGCCAGCACAGGCAGCCTGGCCTGTGACCAACCTGATGCCTCAAGTCCCAACAGGGCCCACACCAGTATCATGTCTCCAGCCACTGACTGCCCCATCCCTTCATGGACCCTTACTTACCTCCAATGCAGGTTCACAGCTCCGTGCAATGCAAGTGAGTGTTGCAAAAGACAATGGGATGGTACCACAATGCCAGACAGCTTAGGAAGTCAAACATCACAGACACCAAGTCAAGACTGCTGATACACAAACAGATTCACTGGTAAAAGGTACTGCCTACCTGGAACGGACCAGGTAGGACCCATCCTCTCACCTGGATGAGTGCCAGGCAGCCACAACCTCACCACTTTCTTATCTCCTGGGATGCAGACTCCTGGATGGCAACCTCCCTGAGCCTGACATGGCTCCTTACCTCTACCAGGGTCTGCCTGTCCCCACTCCCTCCACCAGCCATCCTAGTTCAGCTCCTGGCAGGGAGCTGTGACAGTGAGGGCAGTGGAGGAAAGAGGTTGTCCGTGCTGAGACCAAGGCTCTGAACTGCAGCAACCCAGCAATTCACTGGTCAGGGAGAGGGAGCCTGAATTGTGTCACTTAAGTCCCGGGTCGGAATCTGCTGAGCCCCACCCTCCTACTTCTCATAATTATGTCTTCCATAATTTTCTCCAATTAAAGAATTAGCTTTCTTAACTTACCAAGAAATTTTAAATTCTGTCTCTATCTTTACTATGAAAAAATGTAGGCTAACATCTCTAAAAACCCTAGTTTCTCACCTCTATCTTAAAGCAGCTCCTGATTTATTAATTAAAACAATAAACATTTATTATAATTGAACTCAGTGTAAATAAAATTACCAATTGAGTAGTGCTTCTTTCATAGTCTTTTACATAAAACAAAAATATCTTTGCATAGAACTTTAGGAAAACATATGAATTCACAAAAGTGCTGCCTTGTACACAAAAGATTCACTATTGTAATGCTCTCACAGTGACCACTTCTCAGAAGCTTTAAATAATGCCTGCTGTAAGGCACTCAAGAAACATTTATTAAATGAATTAACTGCATATTAATCTTAGGTTTAACCATGTCTGATATTAATCTCCAAAGAACTCATAATAAAAAGTACACTTAATGCCAGGTGTGAAGGAGCATACCTGGAATCCCAGCATTTGGGGGGCTGAGACAGGAGCATCTAAAGTTCCAGGCCAGCCTGAGCAACAGAGCAAAACTTTACCTCCCAAAACAAACAAGTCAGGGCAAGTGGTCAGAGCTTTTATCTTAGCTACCCAGAAGGCAGATATACATGGATCACAATTTAGGGCTAGGTGGGGGAAAATGTTGCTAGACCTCATCTCAACCAAGAAATGTTGGACATGTTGGCAGGAACCTGTCTTCACAGCTACACAGGAAGCATAAGAGTTTATAAGGAGGATTGCAGTCCACGCCAGCCCAGACAAAGAGTGAGAGAAACTATCACAAAAATAATAAAAGCAAAAATGAATGAATGAATGCATGGATAAATAATAGCATAAACAAAGAAGGCTAGGGCCACAACTCAAATGATAGAGTGCTGCCTAACAAGTTCTGGGCTCTTATTTCAAACCCAAGTATCCCCCCAAATGTCAACACATACACATTGTTCAACTTTGTACAATACTGTATAAAGAAGAATGTCAACTGATTTTCTCCATTTATTTTTAAAACTCTTTATAAACATGCATAGATTAACAAGTAAGCCAAAGAAGAGGAAAGCATGCAGACATTTGTCAATCAAGTGTAGGATTTCCTGGCTTTTTCCTGCCAATGTACAGCCTATGCATAATTTGTCAGTCAGTTATCAAGTATCCAAAACTCAGGTAAAATGATTTGTAGGTCACATTCCACCACCCACTTCTCCACTGCCATTCTTGTTTGGGGGAGGGACAACTCAGTCATATCCTGTGTGAAACACATTCTACCACTTTGGGAATCCTGATAGTGAGCTGAAACTAAAAGCCTTCCCAGGATAAAGTATTGCACTGAATGGCTTAATTCTAGCTCCCAGGCTTAGCATGCGTGCTGAAGGGACTGCCACTCATAACCCATCGGTTTCTTATAGCACCACTTCAGAGCACCTGGCTAATCAAACAAGCTGACTATGACTGGCTAAACTCCAAGAAGAGCCAAGACTTAAAAACTCCCCAAAAGCCTGTTCAGTAGAGCAGGGCACCACTGATTGGCACTCAGCCCAAGATATCAACCTTAAAAAGGGACAGCACCCAGATCAGAAATCAAGAGTAAAGCACACAGTGTACTGATTAAACTCAGAGAAAACCCACTCCTCTCCATGTAAAGGAAAAATTTGCACAATTATTTAAAAAAAATTTTGCTGCTTCCTTTTCCCATTCTGTTAAAATTTTAATTTGCTCATCCCTCTAGTGTTCTTTCTTTTCTTTCCCCTGATTTTTCTTTTTCTCTTTTCTTTCTTCTTTTCCTCTCCTTCTGTTCCATTCCTCCCCCTTTTTCCCCTTGCATTTTCCCTGTCCTCCACAGTAACCACTCACTGAGTGTTCTATTACACAAACTTTACACATTACTCCCATTCTTCCTACCCTTCTACAATTCCTATAATAGTGCTCTCCCTCACAGAGACTAATCTAAACCTTTATACACATTGAGCCTTACTACCACACAGTGCCACAAATCACACCTCTTTACCCTTTGGCCCCTCTTGATCTCCTCTTCTAGCCCCATCATTTTAATTACCTAAGCATCAGTCTCTATGCAAACAGCTGTTATTTCCCCAGTACCTGCTGTTTATAGGTAATACTATCAAGGATTTAATATACTATGTGAATAACTGGTTCAGCATTCAATCTGTGAATTTGTTATTGCTAAGTTATACCTTCAGGTCGGTGAGCAGAATCATTACAATGACCTACTGAACAACTAAGCTTTCCAGCACATAGGAATTAAGTCAAGAAGGTAACAGGAAATTTAAATCCTTAACCAACTAATCAAGAACACATGAGTAAATCTCAAAATAGAAACATGGGGAAAAAACTAGTCAGGGAATATGATTCCTCAAAAGGTTAACAATTACACAATGTAGGATTTTGTGGACAGCAAAGGGAATAATCCTTAGTTGCTAAGGTCCAAAGACTGACTAGAACCACTTAAAGAGGTTCTAAAGAGGACACACAGAACCACTCACTGAATCCAAAGAGAATACAGATTTTAAAAATTCAAGAACTCTTAGAAACAACTAAATGAACTCAAAGAGGATTTAAAACAACACCAATTTGAAATGAAGGAATTTTTTTTTAAAAGGAGAAAGAGAGCAAGAGATCAATGGAATAAAGAGAGTATAAGACGTGATAATGGAAAGTCTCAAAAGAAAAGAACCAAACAGATACCATGGAAATATAAAGTTCCTCAAATCAAATAAGAAGTATAGGTGAATGCAACTTCAGCAGACTGAAACAAGTACAAGACAGAATTTCAGAATTTGAAGGCTATATGTATATATATTCTGTTATATATATATATATATATATTCTGTTATATATATAAATATATATATTTATATATAAACATAAGTATACTTAGAAAAAAGATTGAAGAATTTCAAAAGGAATATGCAAGCTATCTGGAACTCCATTAAAAGTCCAAAATTCTGAATAGTGGGCATTGAAGGAGAAGAGATATAATGCAAAGGCACAGGAAATATATTCAACCAAATAATAGCAGGAAATACCCCAAATCTCAAGAAAAAATGCCCATCCAGGTATAGGAAGTCACTAGGACAATAAACAGACATGAATAAAATAGAACCTCTCCATGGCATATAAGAGATAAAACAATTAACAGAGAGACGAAAGAAAATGGAGAGTTGTAAAAAATAAAAATGAAACAATATATAAAGGTAAACCCATCAGAATAACAACAGATTTTTCAAAAGAAGTCTTAAATGCTTGAATAGTATAGATTAAGGTATTTCAAACACTGAAGGGAAACAATTCCAACCCTAGGATACTCCACCCAGCAAAGTTGTCATTCAAAATTGAAGGAGGAATAAAACAATTCCATTATAAACATAAACTAAAACAATACCTGACCACTAAAATCAGCACTCCAGAAGATTGTCAAAGGAATCCTACATACAGAAGATGAAAATCAACATAGCCACAAAAGGATGGGAATTATTCAATCTTAAGGGAGCATTAGACAAATAGTTAGAGAGAAGCATAGAACTGCATACACACAAACTCTTATACAACAAAACAACTAAAGGACAGGAATCACCATATACCTGTCAGTATAAACACGGAATGTTAATGGTCTCAACACTCCTGTTTAAAGACATTGATGGGCAAACTGGATTAGAAAGTGACCCTACAATTTGTAGTTTACATGAAAATCATCTTACAGACGTAAACAAATATTGACTTTGGGTAAAAGGGGTGAAAAAAGATTTACCAAGGAAATGGTCCATTAAAAACAGTCAGGAATAGCTGTACTTATAAAAGATAAAGTAGACTTCAAGCTTAAATTAGTCAGGAGACATAATGGTCACTTCATAGTAATAAAAGGAACAATACATTAAGAGTTATTAACAATTATTTACTTACATGCATCAAATGTCAGAATATCCAACTTCATTTAACATACACTATCGGACTTAAGATCACAGACAACCAATACAGTAATAGAGGAAGACTTCAATACTCTTCTACCACCAATAAAGAGGACATCCAGACAAAAAAATTTCAACAAAGAAATTTTAGAATCGAATGACACCACAGATCAAATGGGCTTGACAGAGTTCTACAGAGTATTTGATCCTGTAACACAACAATATACATTCTTCTCAACAACCTGTGGAACTTTCTCCAAAACAGATCATATTTTAGGTCACAAAGCAAGCCTTACCAAAAAGAACATTTAAATAATCCCCTGCATACTGTCTGACCACTACAAAATAACTTGAATGTAGCAACAAAAGAAACAGCAGAATATACTCAACCACCTGGAAACATGAACAACATATTGCTGCGTGATCATTGAGTCCTTGAACAAATGAGGCAGGAAATCAAAATGTTCCTGGAATTTAATGAAAATGAAAGCACAATCTATCAGGGCCTATAGGGAACAGCAAACACAGTGCTAATTGGAAAGTTTATAGCCATGAGTGCATATACTAAAAACATAGAAAGATCTCAAATAAACAACCTAACATTGCATCTCAAAGTCCTAGACAAAAAGAACAAGCTAAATCCAAAAGTAGAAGAAGGAGAGAAACAATAAAAATAAGGACAAAAATTAATAAAAAGAAACCAGACAAAAAATAGCAAAAAATTGCCAAAAGAAAAAATTTGTTGTTTGAAAAGATACATAACATTTATAAGCTCCTAGGAAATCTGACTAAACTGAGGAGGGAAAAGAACCAGATTAATAAAATTAGAAATGAAAATGGGGAAATTGGAACAAAAACCAAGAAAATCCAGTGAATCATTAGAGAGTACTTTGAATAAACCATTTTCAAATAATTTGGAAAATCTAGAAGAACTGGACAAATTTCTAGACACATATAACTAGACAAAATTGAACCAAGAGGACATAAATCATCTAAATACATCTACAACAAGCAATACAATTGAAGTAGCAATAAAGAGTCTCCCAAAAATGAAATATCCAAGACCTGAAGCATTCACCTCTGAATGCTTACATTTAAAGAAGTAACATCAACACTCCTCAATCTATTCCAGGAAATAGAAAGGGAAAAATACTGCCAACATTATTCTGTGAAGCCAGTGTTACACTCATCCCAAATGGGATAAAGGCACAACAAAAAAGAATTAGAGGAAAATCTCTTAATAAAATTAGATGTAAAAATCCTCTATAAAATACTGGTGAACTGAATTCAGCAACATATCAAAAATTTCATATACCATGACCACGTCAGTTTCATCCCAGGGATGTGGGGATGGTTCAACATATACAAATCATTAAATGTAATACAGCACATTAACAGAAGCAAAGGCAAAAGCCATATGATCATCTCAATAGATGCAGAAAAACCCTTCAAAAAATTCAACATTCATTTGAATGTTGAATAGAAGGAAGATACACCAATGTAGAAGGAAGATATACCAATATAGATGTACTTTATAAGTACATAAAGTTGTAATTTATATAGGCTATAAATGACAAGCCTCTAGCCAACATCATACTAAATGGGGAAAAATTAAAACCTTTTCTTCCAAAGTTATTAACAAGACAAAGTTTCCATTCTTTCCACTCTTATTCAACACCTTTGGAATTCCTAGCTAGAACTTCAATAAGACAGGAAGAAGTATTAAGAGTAATTCAAATAAAAAAGAAAGAAATCAAACTATTCCTATTTGCAGATGACATGATCTTATTCCTAAGCGACATGGAAAACTCCACTAAAAAAGCATAAACACCTTCAGCAAAGCAGAAGGATACAAAATCAATTCACAAAAAAACAGTAGCCTTTGCATATACCAACAAAGATCAGACTACGAAAGAATACAGAAAAACAATTCCAGTTACAATAGCCTCCAATACAATAAAATACCTAGGAATAAACTTAACAAAGGGAGTGAAAGACTTCACCCTCTACAATGAAAACTAAACCAGTGAAGAAAAAAAATCAAAGATTCCAGAAGATGGAAAGATCTCCCATGCTCACGGACTAGCAGAATCAATGTTGTGAAAATAACTATATTACTGAAAGCAATCTACGTGTTCAAAAAGCAATCCTCATCAAAATTCCAATGATATTCATCACAGAGATCAAAAAGTCAACCTAAAATTCATTTGGAATCACAAAAGACCATGGTATCCAATGCTGGAGGTCACAATACCCAACTTGAAACTATACTTCAGAATCACAGCAATAAAAACTTCATGGTACAGGCAAAAAACCAGGAACACCAATTAAATGGAATAGAAAACTCAGATAAGAATCCACCTAGCAATACTCACCTGATTTTTGATATCACCCACAAGATTTAATGGAGAAAAGATGGTCTCTTCAACAAATGTTGCTGGGAAAAGTGGATATTTGCATGGAGCAAACTGAAACTAGATCCAGGTCTTTCACAATGTACTTTCAACTCAAAACTGGGTGTTAAGGGGGGAAGGAGAAAAAAAAGAGGGATGAACCAATTTAGGTTTTAATACATATAACACATGGAAATGTAGCTACAAAACTCACTGTATAGTTATCTTAAACAAACAAAATTGTCTTTTTTTGGTTCCAAAAAACGAGGACAGGTAAAATAGGTTCTGTCTGTGGATCGGCAGGACTGGAACAGGGGTGAATATGAATAAAGGGTGTAGGAGACTGAATATGGGGGAAATGCTATGTACTCATGTATGAAAATAGAAAAATGAGGCCTGTTGGAAGTATTCCAGAGTTGAGTGGGGGAGAAAAATGAAGGAGGGGGTGAATTCAACTGGGATATAAGAAGTTTTGTAAATTTCACAATGTACCCCCAGTACAACAACAAAAAGAAAAGCTTCGAAGAATTTATCACTTCCTTTTACTCACAAATGCATGTTAGTGTAGTTGATAAATTACATAGGTCTCCTAATCATCAAGTGGCATTTGTCTTATCTAATAGAAACAGACTATTTTCCTTCTTGGTGTGATGAAATAAGCCATCCTGTAGTGAGACTGCTCTTGAAAAATGCATCTTGGCAGAAAAATACTCCAACCAGCTTCTTAGAAGTGTCTGTATCTTCCATCTGACAGCCAGCATGAGAATAGGACCTTGGCTCCACAATTCTATGGAAATGATTGTGCTAACAACATGAAAGAAAGGGAGGGAAAGGGGAAAGAGATTAAAGGAGTGAAAGAAGGGAGAAAGAACAAAGTTAAAAAGGTTAAAGGAGTAAACTATTGTGGATATTAACAATTATATTAGCTTTTCATCTCAGTGACAAAATACAGGAGAAAGTCAACTTAAAGGAAGAAAGGTTGATTTGAGTTCATGATTTCAGAGGTTTCAGTCCATGGTTTATGTTTCAGGCCCTTGGTGATGTAGCATATCATGACAGGAGAGAGAGAGAGAGAGAGAGAGAGAGAGAGAGAGAGAGAGAGAGAGAGAGAGAGAGAGAGAGAGAGAGAGAGAGAGAGATGTGTACTGAGTAAAAGTTACACCTTTCAAGAGCAAGCCTTCAGGGACCTAGTTCCTCCAACTAGACCCCAAACCTCCTAATAGTCTGTCCAATGACCAATTTTATATCAGTGAATGAATTATTTCACTGCTGAAATTAGATACTTCAGGATGAAATTACCTCTCAGATCCCAACTCTAAGCACTGCTACATTGATGACTAAGCCCACAATACCTGAGCCTTGAAGGATTTTTCATATTCAAACCACAACAAATATATATACATATATATGTGTGTATATATATATATATAGAGAGAGAAATCAGCAAAAAGAGCAATGGAAATTGTCACTTTACAACAAAATTCAGTAGATTCTACCGCTGAGTGAAAAGTTAATGAGCTACCAGATTGTCACACTGTCTTAAGGTGTCAGTCCACAAATTACATATTTTAAAAACTATAAAAGAACCTGCAAAATAGAAAAATCTGGTAATATCACCTTAACCAAGTAAGAAGAATTACACTAACAATGAAACAAATTTACACATGTGCACTTGTGCCATGTTCTCAGAGGGAGACAAATCATTTATGTGGGATTTCTACCATTTAACCAGAATCTAATCATAAGGAAACAATTGGACCATTCTGCAAAACAACAGGCTTGGACTCTTCAAAACCTCTCAATGTAGTAAAAAATGAAGTTAAAAGGAAAAAAAATAAAACATTTCTAGAACAAAGGATATAAAGTGGACAAACTGTAACTAAAAGCAACAAATCAATGTGTCGTCATAGATTGAATGCTGGATCAATCAAAAAGGAAAGCTATTAAATATATTTGGGGCTTCCTCGGCCTTGGCGCCCCTGGGGCAAGGGATTCAAATCTCATAGACTTAAAGCTCTAGACCCTGAGAACCAGACACTTAGGACTCCTAGCTTTTGAAACTGGAGACTCACTTCTGGATCTCAGGTCAGAGCCAGCTTTGGGCCTGCAGAATCAGCAGCCGTGCACACAATAACTAGCATCACAGCCCAGGAGCTTAGGGTGTCGGGACCCTAGACCCTTAACCCTTGTTAGCTCTCTGGAAAGCTTTCCACCCAGCTTCACTTCCTCACCCCTTTCTACACTCCAGTCTCCTCTAGTCTTACCTCCAATGCCTTTCTCCTTTGTGTACTTCCACAGTCCCTCACAGTCTTTGTTCCCACGTCTTAAACTCTTCAGCTGCTTCTTAATTGCTGTGTGGATCCACCCGCTTATATTCTGGAGTCCTGGAGTCACAAAGAACAGAAAGGCACTGGAATTTAAGAAATTAAGTTCATTAAGAAGATACAAATGCTGGCATGATGGTACATGGCTGTTACACCAGCATTCGGAAGGCTAAGGCAGAAAGATGGTGAGTTCGAGGCCATCCTGGGGTAGAGAGTATGTTCAAGTTCAGCCTAGTCTATAAGTAAGATTGTCTAAAATAAAATTAAAAATCCAATTTTAATTAATTTTCATTAAATAAAATTAAGCCAATTTTCGATGTTCTTATGAAGCTTGGAAAGTCATTAGAGACTATCTCTATCTATTTAAGAGCTAAAGGATTTCTCATCTCTACCTCCTTTTGTATTTTTCTCTGTTACTTCTATTTGTTGTTTTTGAAAAGAAGGTTCTTAATATTTGAGCTCCTGTGATTTTGTTTTCCAATAGCTTAGTAAATCACTAATTTATTTTAGTCTTTGGTTTTATTTCAAATAATTTTTTTCTTCTTTTATAATTTTTTAAATTTTTATTAAATGTATTTATTATACAGGGGGGATTCACACTGACAAGTCTGATTTGGCTTATGATGTACATTAGTTACATGACCCCTAACACCTCTCCCCCTCAGCACCTCCCCATCCCACTTAAAGCAATTGTCACAAGAGGTTTCTTTATCCTATTTCATATAGGTATATAAAGTCCATCAACCATACACCCTCACCTTAATCTCCTTCATTCACGTCCTCCTCCCACCACTACCCTCCCCATGCACTGCATCTATTTTACAGTCCTATCTTTCATTACTAATATTTAAGTTGATGTGCAAAGAGGTTTCTTAATGTATCCACACTGGGCTTATACTTTACTCTCCCTTACTCCTTTTCCTCCGCCCCCCATTTTTCAAGAGATTTCAACCCTTATACTTTTATCCTCTACCTTCACAAATGTTATATTTTACAATATTACTGATGCTTCGTCATTCTCTTTCTTTCCCTCTTCTCAATTTTCATAGAGTAGTTCCGCAACTTCAAATATGTTCTATGTATGAATTTGTATATGATCATGCTTGTTTTTGTGTTTATGTTTCTCTTTTCAATCTTTCATGTATGAGCGACAACATGCAGCCTTTGTCTTTCTGAGCTTAACTCACTTAATATGATGTCTTCCAATTGCATCCATTTTTACCTTCAAACCACATGTCATTATTCCTTATTGCCGAGTAAATTGTTATTGTGTATATATACCACATTTTCTTAATCCATTAAGCAGGTGAAGCACACGTGGTTTGTTTCCAAAGCTTGGCTTTTGTGAATAGTGCTGCAGTGAACATTGGTGTACTGGTGTCTCTACTATAACCTGACTTAGGTTCCTTTGGGTAGATGCCAGGAGTGGTATCACTGGATCATATGTCAGTTCTATCTTTATATTTTGAAGAATTTCCATACTTCTTTCCATAGTGGTTTTATTAATTTGCATTCCCACCTACAGTGTATAAGGCTTCGTAATCTGCTGCATCCTCACTAGCATTTGTTGTTGTTATTGCCCTTGAATATGGCCATTCTTACTGGGGTAAGATGAAGTTTCAATGCTGTTTTGATTTGTATCTCTTTAATAACCAGGGAAGATAAACACTACTTTATGTCTTTACTGGTAATTTGTAACTCTTACTTTGAGAATTCTCCATTTAATTCATGTGCCCATTTCTTCATTGGGATGTTGATTTTTTGGGGGTTGTTTTTTGAGTTCCCTGTAGATGCTGGATATAAGTCCCTTATCAGATGACTAGCTGGCAAAAATTCTCTCCTATTCTGTTGGCAGCTTGTTTGGTCTGGTGAATCTTTCTTTGCCTAGGCAGAACCTCTTTAATTAGATGTATTCCCATATGTTCATTCCTTCTCTTATATGTTGAGCCTTTTGAGTTCTGCTTAGAATGTCATTCCCTGTACCTATATGTTCCTGTGTATTTCCTAATACTTCCTAGAAGTGTTTCATAGTTTCAGGCCTTATTTTAAGGTCTTTGATCCACTTTGAGTTAATTTTGGTACATGGTGAAAGACAGGGATCTGGTTTCAGTCTTCCACATGTGGATATCATTTTCTCAGCAACATTTGTTGAATAGGCCATCTTTTCTCAATAGTGTGTTTTGGGCTTCTTTGTGGAAGATCAATTGGCTGTGGCTGCATGGGTTTATGTCTGGATCTTCTATACTGATCCATTGGTCTTCCTATTTTGTGCCAATACCATGCTGTTTTTATTCTTATTTTATAGTTTCAGTTTGCATATTGTGATGGCTCTAGCATTGGACATTTTGCTCAGAATTGCTTTGGCTATTCAAGGTCTTTTGTATCTCCATATATTTTTCAGGATTGATTTTTCTGTTTCTCTTCAGAATATCATTGGAATTTTGATAGGAATTGCATTGAACATATAGGTTGCTTTTGGTAGTATGGTCTTTTTAGCAATGCTGATTCTACCAATACTTTAGCGTGGGAGATCTTTCTATCCGATGATGTCTTCTTCAGTTTCCCTCTTCAGTCATTTATAGTTTCCATTAAAAACATCTTTGGTTTTCTTTGTAAATGTATTCCAAGGTACTTTATTGTTTTTGAGGCTATCTTAAATGGGATTGTTTCCATGATTTCTTTCTCACTCTCTTTATTGTTTGTATGTAGGTATGCTACTGGTTTCTGTATGTTAGGTGCAAAAAATTTACCCTTGTAACAAAATCTTTATTAATAAGGGTGAGTGTCAATTTTGAGTACAGTCATCTTAAATTTGATTCTTGTGCAGAAGAGAAATTTTCTCTACACCTGTACATTGCTGGCTTTTCATTTTAATAATCAAGACTTTGTGAGATACTTTGGATCTAGATTAATATGCTTTCTTGCTCCTCCAATTGAGGCCAGTGAGTCAGTGTTGTACATGTTCAGTGGAGCAGATAGTCAAATGTTTACAAGTAACTGATCTTCTGATCTCTTCTTTTTCATTTTACATGACATATTTCAATGAACTGAGACATTGGAAACCCTAAATCTGTGCCAAGCTTTAGGGACACAATGAAGAGTGGGATGAATAGTGTCTTCCTTGATAGCAATTGTAGCTCCATGGGAGAAAGCAGACTTCAAATATAAGTGCTACACAAATGACAAAATGACAAGAGTGTTCGTAAGTGCATATGGCAGGGGAAATCCAATCTAATAAGGATTCTTTTAAGGAATACCACTTAGAGTGTGCTTTAAATTGATAGTGGGGTGATCTGCTAAGATAATCAGGTAAATGTCATGTAGTGAAATCATCACAGAATTAAAGGCACATGGGGATGAGTGTGAATCTACCATGTTTGAAGGACAGAAAGAAAGCTAGAGTGGTGGTTGCAAACAGATGAAAGAAGAGATCCAAATGAGTTGAGGCAGCAGTGGCTGGCAGGGACCAGATCATAGAGGCAGTTTTAGCCACAGTGAGGTTTTAAATTTTGTACTAAGAGTAATGGGAAATCATAAAAGCATTTTGAATTCAGAGAAAAATGATTAAAATTGTCTTACTAACAGTTACCCTTGGCTCTTGATTTGTGTATGGATTATAAAGTGGCCAGGATGGATGAGGGGGGGTTATTTTCATACAAGATCAAGAGACATTTCTGACTCTGGATATTCTCTAAGTCTTTTCTGTGGACTATTTGAGGTCCCCTAAATCCTTTAATGAGATCTGCAAGGTAAAAATTATTTTCACAGTAACACTGAAATATTATTTGCCCTAAAACTTGTTCTTATATTTGCACTGATGGCACAACACATATAGTCCTAGAATTTAGCTTTAATCAAGACTGAGGCAATAAATTGGGCTTCTAGTCATTTAATTCTTTATATCAATATTTTCTCTATGAAAACCTTCAAGTTTTTCTGAAAGGTATTCTTGATTAAGCAGAAATATTCATTAATTTTATTAAATTTCATCACTGAGTACACATCTTTATAATATTCTCTGTGACAAAATAATGAAACATTTTGCTAAAGTAGCTCAAAGTTACTGCCAACCTACTGAAACTGATGATAATTTTCACTTTGTGACAGCAAAGGTCAGGTTCTTAATGCTAGAGAGAGCTAAAGAGAGAAATGTCTGAGAGATGCTGTCAAATCCAGAGAAGAAATGAGGTAGAGAAAATTGGAGCATATATCAATTTAACAATGATGAACCACTCTCCAAAGACATTTACTTTCCCAGGCCTGATTGTTACAAAGTTATGAATGGGCTGTTAGAGTGGCCTGGGAAATCCTGTCTGGCAGGTGTTAAAAGTGATGTGCTAGAGCACAGTGGATAGAAGAATGGGTGTGTGCATCATTTTCCAACTCTGCAGTCCAGTAATGTCAAATTGCTAGCCTGAAATCAGACATCCTACTCATATTTATACCATGATAATTGGCAAACACCATGAATTAGGTCTTTTAAAAATAATACGTGTGACCCTTAAAGTGTAAATATCTGGCATATAAAATATGCTCAATAAATACTTGTTGAATATTAATTGAATAAAATATAGGTCAAAAGAAGACTAAAAATGCATTTTTTATTATTATTAATAGAATTTATTTGTCTTCTCATAAGGCATATTTTGAATATAGCATTATAGCTCTTCTAGAGTTATTTATGTTTAAATACAAAAATCCACCCAGTGAGACAAAAAACAGTCACTGAGTTCTTCATTTTCTACTTCCTCTTATGGAAATATATTTAGAGAAGAAAACAAAAATAAAATCATCCCTTATAATGCTTTGTAGCTACTCCAGATAATAATTGGAATTAAAACATGCTCACTAGTTATTGATTTTTCATCATTCAAAGATTAATGAGCGAGTTTGTAGAGTTGCTTGTTACCTCATCTTTGCATATCTTTATTCTCTTTTTGGCTTCCTGCTATGGAATTCTTGCATCATTCATTAGAACGCAAACTACTGAATGACCTGGGGAATAATAGGCTCTGAAATACTACCCTGTCTTTTTCTACTTCTTAGCAGTTCTCCAAAAAGTGATGTTGCAGCAGAAAGAGGTCAAAACAATTAACTTAGTGAAATCTGTTGATATTTATAGGTTTCAATTATCCATTTACCATAAGAATGGGTCTGCTAAGCTTTATACCTTAAAGAATGGATAGAAACTACTTAAATAAAATAGTTTGTTTAAAATCTCTAAGAATCTTACATTTTGTCCACTTCTCTGAAGGATCACAATTTTTGCTATTTGATAATAACCCCCTTTTTACCCAAAAGCTTCAGATCTCACAATAGTAAAATGTATTTCCATAGCAAGTATTTTTTCATTATGAGTGAATTTGAACATGTTTCTTGGAAGATCAACAGTGGAAATAAACAGAATGTTGGGCTTCAGTGACAGCCAAGACTTCAAAAGAAATAGTGTCACTAGTTAATCCTTAGAGTACTAGAATTTCCTGGACTGTTAGCCAAACAAATATTTAGGAGATTGCCTGCGGGTCTTTTCCATGTGTGAACCCAAAATCTTGACTCTCCTCTGAGGTAAGAGCAGAAGGAAGACAAATGTAGGAATACTGAAACCCAACTGAGAAGGAATTAAGATTGGAGAGACATGCTTTCTACCAACAAGTGTGTGTGTATGTGTGTGTGTTGGGAGATGGGCATGAGGGAAAGATGAGGACAGCTGAGGGTTAGCTGAGTGTCTTTTTTGACACTTGGAGCTAAGCAGCCAGTCTCTGTGAGGCTGTTCCTGATATTTCTGAGACTGCCTTGATGAAAGACAACTTGGCCATCTCTAGCCTGAGTGAATTTCATGCACTTTGACTCTGAAGATTTTTTGTTGTTGCTGATGGTGATGTCAGGTTTCTACTTTAAGGTTTCAAGTAAGCTTTATTTCAACTGAGTTGGTCTTTTTGTCTCATCACTAAGTGTGTGTCAGTGCATGTTTGTGTGTATATGTGTGTTTATGTGTCTGTATTTGTCAGCAATTTTTCAGGATTTTAGGATACATCCAACCACACACTAAAAAGCACACAGCATCTCATTTCCATTACATGTACAATGCAGTAAACTGAGAAGATATCAAAAATACTGTTTTAGACCTAGAAGAGAAATGTACTTCCTTAAACTCATAATTGACTGACTTTAATTGAATCAACATCATGATTTTTCCCAGGTACTTCTGTCTGTAGCAGCTACTTTGCAGGCTGCACTTGGATTAGAGAAAAAAAATCTTCTGCACTGGTTTGCATAAAAAATAGTAAAAAGGGACCCCAGAAACTATATTGCAGTTATCAAGGAATGCACCAATACTTTGTGGTCACAGAAAATCTTTTTCCTGCTCTGTCCAGGAAACTGCCTGGAACAGTTTCAGACCACATGAATTCTGAGGACTTTTCACGTGTTCTCACTCCATCCATTTGTACCTATTTGCCTATTGAATCAGCCCCTGGTCAGCCTAGCTCCAGGCTGAGGTTCTGTTGTCTATACATGGTTTCTCCAACAATGGCTCTGCACACATTTTAAGACCAATGGTTTGAATCCTTCATTTCCTTTCTAGGTTTTGGCTCCTTCTTTGAAATTTTCTAACCTAATTTTAAAGTTTCAGGCCCTCGTCCCAAAACTTTTTGATATCTGTCCAGCTGCTTGGGTGACCCCATTCAGACTTTAATGTCTTCGTATTTAAAAGTAAAAAACTGAATAAGATTAAAAGTAATCATGGTACATATATTTTTTGAACTTATATTAAGGATTTATTTTATTATAAAGGGAAAAGTAAGGAGAAATTTAAAGAGAAGGAAAAAAAGACACCTGCTAGAAGTGCAGGAGTAGAAAACAACTTGGTACATGTGTTTTTATTTTCAAATGAAAACCACTTTCTGATATATGATTTTCAAAGACTACATTTATGTCTCTGGTTAAATGTCATATTTTCTTATCAGCAAAATGGTAATAATAACCATCTAAGAAATAAGCAGAGTTTTTTTCTGCATTTTGAGCAACTGTAAAGAATTTAAGTTTGTAACTATCTGTCATTAAGTGATCATGTATGTAAAGGTATTTTGAAGAGCATAAGTGTTCTACACATGTTTATGGTTATATTATTTTTAAGTAAACTGAAAATCTCAAGGTAAGTCAATGTCTTTGTTTCACACTTTATTTATTGTCGAGTCAGATTTCTACAGGCAGTAGCTTCTTCACAAAGTTTAATTTATATTTGATTTATCCACTTTGTTAAAAGAAGCCAGCTACAATAGAATAAATTGACTTTACAGCTCCTTAGTGATTGCTATCTAGTCAAAAAGCAACTAGACTAGGTGATTTGAAATCCTTTCACTGGCCACCTGTTTTGGCATTAGACAGGTGCAGTTTTGGTAGAATTGTCAAGTTTGAAACAAAGCATGATTAAATCAATAAATTTGAAAGAGCACATTACTCCAAATGGAAAAAAGTAGGAAGAACTGGGAATTTTGAGTTAGGGTTTGCTTTTGTTTTACCTGCATAATAGGCCAGTTGAGGTCCAGTTTTGTACAAAGAGCACAGGTTCTGTAAGAAAAGTACCTGGGTCTGAATTTTGGCTCACACTAAGTGGGTGACTGAACATGAGCCAGCTAATTTACTCCTTTGATTCTTAGTTTTCTCATCTCAGTGGAGAAATGCTAGGCATAGTGGTATACACCTGTTATCCCAGCTATGGCAGGAAGCATAAAAGAGGAGGATTTCAGTCCAGGCCAGTCTGGACAAAAAGTGAGACCCTGTATCTAAAATAACCAGAGCAAAAAAGGCTGAAGGTGTGTGGTTCAAACAATAGAGGACATGCATAGCAAATGCCCCAAAAAAAGTTCAGGATCAAAAAGGTGTTTTTAAATACCTATAAATTCACATGTCAAACAGTCACAGGTACCTGGCCCTGTGCAAGTGCTTTATGCAAAATTAACCTTTAAAACACTGGGAAAGTATTGTTTTTCCTATTTTGTAAATGCAGCAATTGAAGCTTAGAGAACCCAAGCAGCAGTGCTGATAATTGGGGTTCTACCACAGGTGTATCCAGAACAGGTGCGTCAGCACCTGTGTTCACCATACATTTTTGACTCTGTCCTCCCTCAAGAGATATGATTCCCTTCTTCAGGCTCTATTAAATTTCCCTGTCATCCACCAGTGTTAAATAGCAGTCCCTTCCTTCACTCCCAAGTTTCCTGTTTGCCACACTGCTTTATTTAGCATTTCAGCCCCTAATATCCTTTGATACTTTATATTAATTTGCTTATTTCTCGATTATCTATTTCTATATGGACAAAAGCTCCATGAGCGCATGACCTCTGAGTGCCCAGCATCCAGATTGCTATCTGCAGCACACAATAAATGCTCAATACATATTGAAGAAATGAAATCAAGAATTGAATGAAGTGAAATATGTAGAAGTGAATTAAATTAGACAAAACAGAAACAAGTGAGAGAAATCTTACTATTACAACAACGTTTTTAAAACAAAATTTATTGTCTTTAATTCTTAGAATTTTTTAATGTTTGGTAGATATTTTGGAGCCATTACTTCTCTTAAGAATAAGTTACCTAAATTACACACTTTGGGTATGTTTATTTACTTAATTTCACTTTATTAAAAAGTGCCAAGAAAGTGATGTTACTGTTTGCAGTTACTGATGAGAAAATGAAACATCAGAAGCTGTCAGATGCAGTGTTCTTATTGTCAGTTTCCTAGTATTTTAACAGCTTGTTTTTGTAACCCTCCTCAGTTTTTCTGGGTTTGTCTTGTTAATTTCAGTGGGCTTGTCTCTGCATCTGTCTTTCTCTTGGGACCTTTGTTTGTGGTTTTTATCTCTACTATTCTTTTTTCTTCTATTTATACCTTTACAGGGCAATTTAATTGAATTGCATCTTTATTGAATTGGCATCTTTATTGTGTATTTTAAAAGATAAGTTTCATGCTCCTCAATTTATCTTTAAAATCCAATATGCATGATAATGTAGATTATATATTTATTCCTACAAATAAAACCAAATAATTAAGTTTTTGAGGTAACCATTGGCTCCCCCCCTTAATTAGGTTAACTGTTAAGATTTGTAAGAGTTGTGAGGCTTGTAAGTATTGTGTTGCTTCGAGATTGTTCATGTACCTGTTGGATGACTAGGTTTTTTCTCTTGTTATTTTAGTTTTGTAAGATTTTTAGGCATGTTAAGACTTGAAGATGTGAAGTGATTTGCCCAAGTAAAACAGGTTTCTGGAAGAATCAAGAATTGAATTGTGGATGGCTGACCTAACATCTACCCTGTTTCTACTTTGCCTCACTGATGTCTTGATCCTTAATCTCCCAAATCAAACCTGATATTCAAGGAACAAGTTTTAAAAGGAGATTAATTTAAAAGGCAGAAGGAGATGATTTCAGACAACAGAATGTATGGGCTGGCTGATGTGCGATGCCTCACCCTAGTAATGAAATGTCCTTCTTTTTCCTTTTTCTTCTTCAGCATCTCCTCCTTTTGGGAAATGCCTTTTCCCATCTACTTGATTGGTTTAGGACCAGTAGGACCATCAGTCTTGTAGGTTGGCCTTTAATTTGTGAATGTGAACATGACTCAGGTTGACCAACTGGAGATACTTTCCCTGGAGAAAGGGACTGGCCCAGGGAGCCTGTAGCCTACAGAAAGCCTCCTAAAGTACTATGTGTGATACTCATATTGAGATTGTAAACTCTTACTGCTACAGGTAGCCGTTTTCTTAATTATATTAATTGGGTGTGGAAAAGTCATTGTTTTTTTGGTGGTGGCACTGGGGGTTGATTTCAGAGTCTTGCACTTGCAAGGTTGGTTCTCTATCACAGAAGAGCCACAACCCCAACTCTTTTTGGTGTTTTGGAGATAGGGTGTCATGTTTATGCTCTGGCTGGCCTAGACCATGATTCTCCTATTTATAATTCCTGTGTATCTGGAAAGATAGGCACATGCCTGGGAGTGGTGACCCCCGGGTATTGGTTGACATGGGATCTTGCTAACCTTGTCCTTGAACTGCAATCTTCACATTCCACTTCCCGAGAGGATGGGATTATAGATGTGAGCTGCCACCCCAGTTCCATGGTTAACAACTCAATTTAAGAATAAAATCCCATGATTATCAAGTCCCTTCAACAGAGGGGAGAGGGAAGGCCTTATTTCAGGTATTGGAAAATCTAGTCTGATGAAAGTCAAAATTTGAATCGCAAATCCTAATCAAAGCTTTTTTGTTTTTTCCCCTCTTCATGCTTAAATCTGATTTATAGTTCACTATCATGTTACTGTTATGCTTCTTACTACACTGCTTATCTTTCCCCTATAGTGTGCTGGATCAAGGAGGAGAAAGTGGGGAAGAGAGGGAAAGTCTCACATGTTCAGTGTTGTTTTAACCTCATCATCAGTGTTTTGTTGTGGCAGGTGTTCAGATCTAGGATTTTTGTGGGGAGGGTACTTTGGTGATTTTATCAGACTTCCCAGTTCCTGACTCTCCAGTAGATCCTTCCATCTTGTGTTTGCTCTTTTGGTTCTATTAATTCTCTCAGTACTTCCCAATCATCTGTTTATTCATCTATACCATCTACTTTTCTACAATTTGTTTTATTTACTTAATGTAGCACAGATATCTTTTCATCTTTCTTGGCTTAGCTCCATCTCATTCTTTGTAATACCTACCTAATATTAGATTTAATGGGGATGCTACATTTTATTTCACTGTACCATATTGACAGAAATTTGTTCACAAATTTTAATGAGAGTATTACACTCCATTCTGTGACACCATCATAATTTTTTAAAGCATTCTACTATTGATGGGTTTTTAGAATGTAACCAATGTTTTCTATTACAAACAGTAATCAATCAACATCCCTGAACATATATCTTTAAAATATTTTTATCTTTTTGAAAGATTCATAAAAGTGAAATTGCCTGGTCAAAGATATGCAATATCATATTTTATTAAATAATATCAAATAGTCCTCCCAAGTTTGTTCCAGTAGGTCCTTTTGCCAAAAACAATGAAGCTTTCTATTTTTTTTTTTGCAGTACTGGTTTGAATTCAGGGCCTCATGCTTAGTAGACATGTACTCTATCATTTGAGTCACCTCACCAGTCCTTTTTTTTAATCAGTGGTTTCAAGATAGGGTCTCTTGAACTATTTGCCCAGGCTGGCTTCGTATTGCAATCCTCCTGATCTCTGCCTCCTCAGTAGCTGGTATTACAGTTTTGAGACTCCAGCACCTGGAGAAGCTTTCTGTCTTATCACACCCTCAGTATCAATAATATTGATTGATATCAATCAGTGCTAGCAGTATGTTGCATGTTCACAATCACATTTGGAAAAAAACAGTTTTGTACCCATGTCCATAATCCTTTAATCAATAGTGTGGCTGAGCATCTTTTTATGGGTTTATTTACCATTTGTCTATTTTGCTTATATCTATTGTTTGTCCTTTGGGAATTCTTTGCCATGTCAGATTCTCTGAATATGAAACATTAACATTCAGTCTGTTTAAATGCTTCCTATCCTCAGTCTGCCACTTGTCTTATAATTTTGTGTAGTCTGGTTTCCCTTGGAAATAAGTTTATAGTATTTTGTAGCCAAATATGTCATTTTCTCATTTTGTTTACTCTTATTGCAATATTACAAAAACATTCCCTATATTTTCTTCCAATACTGTTTTGATTTTTATCTTTTTTTAATTAATTTGGGGGTACTGGGATTGAATCTTAGGACTTCACACAAGCTAAGCACCAGCTCTACCATAGAGCTATAACCCCAGCCATGGGTTTTTGCTCTGTACATGCATGTCCTTTGTAATGGGAATTTATTTTTTCTTGGGATATGAAATGAGAGTATTTATTTTATTTTTCTAAATGAATTGTCAATTGTTTTCATTCTACATATTTAAAAAATGAGCGCCCACTATCCTCTCTAATGTGCTGTGCTACTTGCATCATAGATTACAAACCCATATATACTGAGTTTTTTGTTTTAGGTCTGGTTTTGAACTCTTAGTTCTATTTCCATCATCCTTGCAAATTGGGAGTCTTGCCAACCCCCCACATTTCTGTGAGTCAGAAATGATGTGCTAAATTCTTCTGCTTCCCAGAGGGTAGAACACACTTGCTCGTCATAGTGCTTGTGTTGGGAGAACACTTAGATTTTCACATATTCAAAAGAAAATTATCATACTACTTACCCCAAATTCAAAGGTATAAAATCACTTCTACTTTACCTGAAAGGCCTCACAGAATGTAAATTCACCTTGGTGTACCTCATTTGCATTCATAGGCAGATAGCACCTTCCGAGGGAAGCATGGAGAAACCTGAGTTGAAATGCCTTAGTTTACCCTTCTGTTTCTTTTCTGTGTAGCCTTTTCAGTTACCATGCCAGGAAAGGGAGCACTTTCCTCCCCAAGAGCTGTTCCCATTAAATCTTCAGATCTTGCCAGGCAGTGGAAAACTTCACTTTCTCCTAACAGGAGAGTAGAGACAGAGTGTAGGTGTAAATTGCAGGCAGCTGATTGTCAGAGCCCAGGATCTCTGCCTTGTGAATAATTCACTTCAGTGCAGAAAATCTGCATATAAGGATGAAATGTCATTTATTACTCATAGGATATTGGCTTGGCTGGGAACAATTTTCCAGTGCCTTCAACTCATTAAGTGCTTCCAAGGAAGAGAGACTATAGATGATGTAAAATAAACACTCCATAGTAAACTAGGACTGGTACAGAATGGTTATCAATACTCAAACTGAAAATGAGTCTCAAGGATACTGCTACATAATCATTCAGCTCTCCACGTCATGGGGTTAGCTTGACTTTACCTCATTACCCCAAGGTGCTTCTGGGTCTACCCTTCACTGAACAGGCCAGGTACAATTCTGGCTGTGGTGAATTCTCATAGTGATGCTAGCTAACTGGCTACAGAGAGAATACTTAAAGCTCCAATTAAGAGCCCATCTCCCTGAAATGCTGGACTCTTATTACTGGTGGAGAGACAAGGTGGTCTTTGTAGTGAATTCCTCTTCTCTCCTTATTCAGTATTGATTGGATATGGAAGAAATTCAATATCCAAATAGAGCTTAAGCCTTTATTCCTAGGATGTTTGGTAGTAAGGCTGTTAGTTTGCTGGTTTGTTCCAGCTTTGGTATGAAGTCTGCACATCTTCATAGCAGGAAATATAGAGGTCTTGCTCAGTCCTCACTGCTGGCAGCTGAAATTCTGCTTCCTGTATGATGGGGTGTTTGCTGAATGAGGTAGAACATGTTGAAAAACACGAGAAGCCCAGCGTGGGAGATGGGAACTGTTTACTTTTTTTTTTAGCCAACAGAAAAAATAATCATATGCCCCATGGTTTGCTTATAAGCCTCTGAAAACTTTTTCAGTCAGCTGAATTCCTATCTGATACGTGGAGACCTTGATTAAGAAGGGCTAGAATCACTCCTGAGAGACTTGTGGCAGACAGACCAGGAGGGATTGATAATGAAATGTTTGCTTGGGAGAAGGTCCTGTGCCCCTTGCTCTAAGATGTAGTTGGAGCTCTGAAGCTCTGCTGATGTGACATTCATCCTGTCCAAGAGATCGGGACAGGTAGAAGGGAGTCACTGCAGACCATGAGGTCATTCTGCTCTTGTGTATAGACCATGCCCAATTGTGGATGGGTGTCAATGTTTTGTCCCAATGTTCTTCTTATAGAGCCATTTGATAACTACCTAGTATCTGTTCCCCCCAGGTGGCTACATATTGATTGCTCAATGAATGTTCTGTAATTTTAAAATGGCTAAGTTGTTCTTTATCACCTTTCAAAATACTCCATGTTACTCTTTTTCAGTCTTCAGAGACCCCTTTATTAGGCTATGATTCCTTAGTGACAATAAGGAATCACATAGTAGAGAATCAACAAGGTGAAGAAACCTGAATATGGTGTTCATTTTCAAAAATGATAAAAGTAATTACAGTTAGTTTATAATGTCTGATTTTCAAGATTGATCTATAGAAATCCTTTAGTAAATAATTTCTTTTGTTTGAAATAAGTAAGTTTATATGTTCAAGGTGATGTATCAAAAAAAGAAGGAAGGAATTGTGTTTTTTATTGAGTTATTGAAAACAATTCTTAAGATCTAACTTGCTGGATTTTAAGTACCAGTGTAAATTAAGACCAGATTTGTAGAGAATTCTATGAAACAGAGTTCAATATTAATTTGAAGCCACTAGATTTAACTGGTTGTCAGGTTTCTTTTGTTTTTAAAATAAAGTAAATCAAAGTAAAGTGAATTATAAAAG
The DNA here is from genome assembly GCF_047511655.1 of Castor canadensis. Classification (NCBI taxonomy): domain Eukaryota; kingdom Metazoa; phylum Chordata; class Mammalia; order Rodentia; family Castoridae; genus Castor; species Castor canadensis. The sequence continues at coordinate 58,294,218 of NC_133394.1, forward strand.
AGACCAGTGACAAGTGTGATTTTAGTGTTCCAGTGGGATTTGAGTATATTAATAATTGATTGAATTTTTGTGTTCAAAATGTATTTGACAATGTTGAGCAAAAATTTCTCAGGTCACATATGTCATTGGTCTAGCAGATGGCACAACTCATATGTAATACATTTTGTACCTTTTATTCTGACTTTCAGTCTCCTATGAAAGCATATTGATGGACAAGTGGCTGAAAGACCTTAGACTGAAAAATTCTACCAGTGGGAGCTTGTCAAGGTGGTGGCCATCAGAATGACAAGAACCTGGGAATAGGTTTATCTTTCTCAGAAAGGGAAAAAAGAAACAAGTAGCAAATTAAATAGGGGATTCTCAAAATATGGAGCCATGGCAAGAGAGAAGACTGTCTGCCATTAACTAGAAGAAAGCCAGTATGTCAATCATTTCACTTAGTGAGAATTTCCCCCTCCCCACTTTCCAGCTGCATGTAACATCAGGCTAAAAGATTATTTATTTATCCTTAACTAATTCAGAATGGAGCTTCTCATAAGCTGAAAGTGGTGGCTCTTAAAGTCAGAATTTAGATGATTGTGGGGGGACTTGATCAGCCTGGTTGCCAGAGTATTAAGGTGAACTTCAGCAGACACTTGGCCATCCTTCCCTTTCAAAGGTTGAGATACTTGGGTTGCCACACACCTGCTAATAGGTCTGTAGACACTCAAGTATTGGGGCAAAAAGATGGGACTTCTCAATGCTGCTAAAGTCTCTATTCTAGTTATAAAGAGGTGGAATTGGTGGGCTTACTTATTGTTGAAATATATGTTATTGCTTCTTAACCACCAAAATAAGGTCTGTCTCTCTTTCTTAAAATTCCAAATTGCCTTCCACATATAACTTTAATAATTGCAATTTTATCTATTCTGTATACCATTCACAGTGAGTAAGAATTTTTAAATAATTAGATTACAATAAAATACACTTAAATCAGATCTGTACTGTTTGATTGAATCATGTACATTAGAAAAGAATCATGAAGAAATATTTGTATGGGTGGAAACCTAGAAGGATTCTTACTAAGTCAAGAGGGGTGATTAGAGAGAGTTGTTCAAGCATTGGGTCTCTTTATTCTCTTCTTTACCTAAACACCAGCCCCACATTTGCAGTGAGGGGTTTGTTCAGGGAAGTTATCCAGGTAACAATAACAATCAAACTGTTGAAAATGATGGAACAGAGAGAAACACTGGGAGCCACTGCAGGCCCTCATTCCAGGACCTCTCAAGCTGTACCTTTGGATGCTGTCTATTCCATATGACACACCACTAGTAGTTGTAAAGAGGGGAGGATGTCTACAGGAAAATTAGAAGAAACCTATTGAGCCACTCTTAAGGCCAATCCTAAGAGCAAGGTCAACATTGCTCTCACAGTCAGGGATTTATAATGTGTGATACCCATGCAGACACTTGGGCTTTCCCAGAGAACCTGAGCTTGGAGAGACTTTTCTCTGTTCTGGTTGATCAGAAAACACTGTTCCCAGAGAACCTAAGCTTGGAGAGACTTTTCTCTGTTCTGGTTGATCAGAAAACACTGTTCCTGTAAATGTGACTGATTTCAGTAAAAAAAATCTGAAAGCTAACTTTGGATCCCATGGAGAACTTCCAGAAATAGTTTTTAGTAACTAAAGAACAAATACAGTTCCTAATAGCAATACTTCTTGTAGCATTAGTTGCAAACCCTCAAACTCCAAGAGGCATTAATAGGTTATCATTAAAAAGGGTGTTTCATTAATTTGGGAAACACTGGATGAAATGAAGTGCATAGTTACAGGATTTGGAGGATATCCTGTGAGATTCTGAACTGTAGGCTGTCCTCTGGTTCTACAGTGAGACCGGGGACTGGCTGCCCAACCTGAGGAGGGACAGGGCAGAAACAGAGAGGACTAAAGAAATGGAGTGTGGAGGGTCTCTGCGACCCAGAAGGGAAGCTAGCCAGCCCTGTGGCCTGAGAAGAGGAGGAAAGGTGGGCAAAGATACAACACCTCTGTTTCTGGTTTGCTCTCTTTTATGTGGAGCTCTGGGGTCAGGCTGGGGTATGAGAGGACTATCAAGATGGATATAAAGCACCCCAAGGACTTTGAGGTTAGATGTCCAGTTTCCCATGTGTAACTAGAGAAGTTTGTGGGCTGTAGGAGAAAGCCCTCAGTCAGCCATGTGCCATGTCTAGGTATGGAATGCACCCTGTAAAGAGGGACACTGTTTTACCTGTCTCAACCCCTCTTTAATCTGAGTTACAGAAGACAACTTAAAAAATCTGCTTCAGTGCTTAATCTTTGAAATATCAAACTGCATGTAGACTCAGGAAATCCCCATTCCACACAATGCAGTTATTTTGACATAATTTTAAAAGCTGTTCTTGTGGACCCTAGAAAGCACCTCTGAGACCCTTGGGGCTCCCCAGACTACCCCTTGGTAAGCACTTAAACAGCAGTTGTAGTTGAGACAAAGACACCAGCATAGACTGGGCTCTGTGACTTGAAGAGCCAGGCCAGATTCCTTGGTGTAGGCCATTGTGACTGCCCAGTCCACCCAAACTGCCCAATCATCAGGGTCTTTTAAATAGGTCAAAATAACACCTGTGCAGAAGAGGCCAGTGAGGACAGTAAGATCTGGAAGCTGAGATATTTCCTGCCTGAACCAGAGGGACCCTGACAGGAGGTTTATGGGGAAGTGAAGAGCCAGAAATTTGACTCAATGTGTGTCTCAAAGGTTGTATCATCAAAGCCACTCTTCATTTATTCCCGTAGGACATTGCATTGACTGAACACTTAACACTCCATTTCTAAAGCAAAGAATTCTGAGCCAGTACAATGACTTTTAAGAACAGTTAGGTCCTCAAAATATTAAGCACAGAATTAACACATTATCTGTTGTGTTAGCTGGTTTTCTATTGCTGTGACAAAATATCTGAGAGAATCAACTTAAAAGAGGAAGGGCTTATTCTGGCCATGGTTTTAGAGGTTTCAGTCCGTGCTTGGCTGGCTCTATGGCTATGGGCCTGAAGCAAGGCAAAGAGTCACTGTGGTGGGAGCATGTGACAGAGGAAGCAAATAAGGAGGGAGATGGAGAGAGAGAAAAGAGGGAAAGGGAGTAGTGATAGGGACAAGTTACAGCTTTCAAAGGCACCCTCCCAGTGATCTATTTCCTCCAGCAAGGCCCTACTCCTGGTAGCCCATTCAGCTACAAACTCATCAATGGACTAATTCATCCTTTGTTAGCACCCTCAGGGTCCAATCACCTCTGAATAGTGCCACCAGTTAGAGACCAAGTCTTTAACACATAAGCCCATGAGAATAACTTCATATCCAAGCCATAACACCTGAAAATTTTACCCCTAAGGACATGCCCAAAAGAAATCAAAACATATGCTTATTGAAAAACTTGTACACAAATGTTCACTCATCATAGCCAAAAGGTGCAGGTAATGCAAATGACCATACTCTAATGATAAGAAAAATATGATATCCATAGATATTTTTAAGCCAAAAAAAGGAATGTAGAAAGTAGTACTGATATCAGCTGCAGGAACTACAGACCTTGCAAACACTGTGCTAAGATCACATACTGTATGCTTCAGCTTATATGAAATGTCCAGAACAAGTAAGTCACAGAGACATCCTTCAGGTTAGTGGTTGCAGGGCTTGGTGAATGTAGACTAAGTGGTGACTAGAAATGGATGTGGGATTTCCTTATGGAGTGATGGAAAAATCTTAAAATCTGATATTATAATATGTACTAAACTCAGTGGACATATTTTAAATCACTGGATCAAACACTCCAGGGTACATTCTATGTTACTTAAATTATATCTCAGTTTTTATTAAAAGAAGACTTAAGAATTTAATAGAGAAAAGGCCAAGGTTTCACTAACTGAGCTCAGTAAGTTTTGCAGTGAAATTGGATCTATTATAAAAATGTAAAAGCTATACTTTGAAAAAAAAGCTGCTTTTCCTGCAAATTCCAAACTGTTAAGCATACACACACACACACACACACACACACACACACACACCCCTTACATGAGCCTTTACTTGCACATCAGTATATTTAGGGAATATCCACCTGGGAGCATCTGATGTGTGTATCTTAGGGTTCTAGAGAAGTCAGAGATGCTGATCTTTATTGACTCCAAAAGTAGAAAGGTTTTACTGACATTTAGGAGTTGACAAAAAACCTTGAACTATAGTTAAAAGATAAACATTTGTTCATATAGAACAAAACTGTTTGACTTAAAAGGAACTGAAGAGAAGAACAACCCCACAGGAGCCTTCTGGGGTGAATATTGTGCCAGGCCCACTCAAAAGCCATTGCCCTTGTCTTCTCATGATGAGTCCATGACAACACACATGAGGCTGGTGTGTTGTCCCTTGTAATACACCAGCAAAGTGTTAGGAGAAGTCACTTGGCCCAAGGCAAACACAAGAGGATTTCAGGATGGGCATCTGGTCCAGAGGTCTTACTATTTCTGCATCTTATGTTTTTTAAACTTTGAAATCAGAAAACATGTATGGAGGCAAAAGCTTGGTGCCTATTCACTGCAGAAAGAGCAGGAAGAGAAGTCACCACAATCTGTGCTTCTTCTCACCTCTGCTCAAAATAGGATTTGGATCCACTCAATAGTATCAGTCTATTGGCCATAAATACAAAGCATACAAGAGAAATGGAAGTTTTCACTGTTTTTATAAATTGGTCTCATACATGAAGACACCTTCATTTTAGTGATAGACATTTGGATGGACATAGAATGCAATGAATTAATTTGTTAATGGCTATCTATTATGATTTTGCCCTTTAATTTTCAAATCAACTATTCAGATTACTTCAAGAGAATATTTGACCATTTTATCGCAGCTTCATTTAATAGCAATGAAGTGTAGATCATCTCCAGTTGTGAACTGACACTTTAGCTACCTCTGAGGAAATAATTGGGCATCTTTTCTGGTACCCAAGTTCAACCACATCTATAATATTAACCCACTGACACTTCAAAGTAAGTATCAAATACAATCAACCAGGTTCTTATTGGTAACAACAGTTGGGGTATGTGTCAGAAGTCAGATTGTTTTCCTTTCCTTTCCTATAATGAATTATTGTATGATTACACATATGGGCATAAACAATATCATTTTTACCAGAACACAGGCATATTTATCAATCAAGTTTATTGACCAATGTATCGTTCATGTGATTAACTGGGAGGAGAGCAGATTGCTTTGTTATTAAAGGGATATGTGAGGATTAGTGCTTAGGGATCTATCAATTGTAATAACCTCACATGGAGTGGAAAATAATTCCTTCTCCAACTGATAGGGCAGGTGAAATCTCTACATGTTTTGGAGCCATCTCAGTATACTTCTCCTATCTGCCAAATGCCTAAATTTTTCTAAGTCTAGTGATAGTAATAGCATTATTATTGTTATGTTAAGTGATTGCTAATCATACCACAAAGGTATGTTTATTTCCAAAGTGTCAGGATTAAGTTGATATTTTGTTAACCTTATTATGGCTGTGTGGCATGAAGCCAAAGTACTTAAAACAACTGTTTATGGAAGTGCTGTATAAGAGGCAGAATTTCTAAGGAGTATCACTAATGTTAGGAAGAAAAATGGAAACATGCTTCAAATAAATTTGGGAAATGATGAGTTAAATGCTGAGTTTCTTTACTGAAGGACTTCTCAGAGCCTTTATAAGCTAATATACTTTGAGAGTCTCCCAGAGAAACAGATGGCAGGCAGAGTTTCCCAAATTTAGTTAATTCCCAACATTTCCTTCCTTTCATTTCCCCCTTAGCTCTGACTTCTCCTTTCTTTTCTCTGTCTTCATGCAGGGCAACTGATTAAGTGTTTGACTGAATAAAGTGTGAGAAATAATAGTTTAAGTTATGTTCTGGACTTTTCTTATGAAGGTGGTGACTATGAGACACAACATGTCTGACTGTGTGCAAATATGGATTTTTAACTACTTAGGTGTTCGCCTCTCTGATTTCTCCCAGTGAGATGGTGCTCTCTGTCCTGACAGAATCTCAGTGATGAACACCAACATGACCAGTTGTTATCATGCTGCTACTTCAGGTTCAAGGCTGGACTTAAACCCTAACTTAAGCTGGTTTATGTAGCTGTACTGACCCCATAAGCCACACTTGCCTTGACTCAGCACCACCCATGTCTTGATGTATTAGTCAGGCATGCTGGAGTGACAAGAAATCCCCAAATTTCAGTGGTTTATAGTAACAGACATTTCTTTCTTGTGTTAAATAGCTCACTACCAAGTCACTGCATCTTCTGGTTCTGGGCACCAGGCTAGGCTACAGAATTTTCTTGGACAGGGTCTTCTTGTGTCAGAGAGGAGGCACAAAGGGAAGAGTCAGACCACACAGCTGTTTTTAAAGTTTCTACTCAGATGTGCCATAGACTTATGGCTAAGCCACAGGACAAAGCCTGACCATGGGTCTCATGGTGATGGACAGGTGAGCCATCTCTTTCTGAGAAAGGAGAAGGGTAAATAATTATTATAGATAGTACAAATTTGGATAACCAGCCTGACAAGCATCTTAGCAGGATACACCAGGTATTTTGTCAGAGCGTGCTTTCAGCTTTTGTGTTTTCTTCCTCTGTGCATAAAACATATCATTCTGGACACGACATTTGTTCCCAAAGTCCTCTCCACTCAGATGTCTGAATTCATTGGACATTCCATTACTGTCTACAAATACAGGATGCTGAAGTTTCAGTAAATACAACCTTCCAGATCACAATGGCTAACCAGAAATGAAATGTGACAATCCAATCAGAAACATTGGTTCCTTGAAATACTGGTTTCTTGAGCCAGTGAATACTGGCCTAAAGAAAAAACATTCCCATATTACTGTTGGGAAGGGAATAGGAAAAAATTTCTCTAGTTTCACACACTAGATCCATTGGTAATCACATTAGTACCTGGCATTTATAATTCCCAAAGTTACAGGAATTATCAACATCTAAAAATATGTTCCTACTGGCTACTGAAGCTTTATCATCACCTGACTCATTAATAAGGGTTGCTCTTCTTGTGAACATTTTGTGCTTTGAAAGAACACCTGAATGTGAATTAGTTTAGCAACTGGCTTTGTCAGTGGAAAAGTGGATGAGGCTGTGTGAAGTGCTTAGCACCTGGGTAGAAAGCAGCTGGTAAACAGAGCTGCGAAGGACCCAGAAGGTGAGTTTTTCTGCTTGTGGTTATTCAGATAATATGACACACTGCTGAAATCTTTTCAGCAGCAAGTACATTTCCAACTGGAAAAAGATGGAAGAGATCAAGAATACAGGATAGAGATGACATGGAAGGTGTTTGCATCCTGCATTTCCTGAGGGAAGCTCAGCCTCCTTTGTTTTCCTCAGGCCTGATGTCTACCTGACAGAGATGGTCCCCCTGAGACACTGGTGGTATGGTGTTCCCATAGACTTTGTGTCTCTGTCCTCCTTCTATCTCTTCATGCATCTCAGGCCCCATAGCAGAAGGCATGGAGACTGAACCACCATCCACTAGCACTTGAAAGCCATCATGCTCACCTGGGCTTCTGCTTACTTAGATGTTGACTTAGGAAATTTATCAAGTGTTCCAGAGACTTCAATCCCCATTACAATCATTCCATATAAAATGTGCAAGTCCAACTTTAAAGCCTTCTATGGTGATCAGTTACATGTAGGTTAGGCCTAGAGAACTTTAAGGCCCTTATCTTTAATAGGTTAAAAAAAGAAGAGAGTGAGACAGAGGAAGAGTACAAGTTTAGCCCCCTCCCTCTGTCTCCTCTTCACCTCAGGATCATTGAGCAAAGCCCTTGCAGACAGAGAAGATTGATTGGACATCTGTTTATGTTTATTTTGTAGTTATTTACAGGGTATTAGGAGAAGTACCAGGAGTTTTGTGTTAGGACTTTGCATTGCTGATACATCAACCCTCTTGTTTCTCACTGATCCATTAAACACAGTTCTTTATGGAGTAAGGTGGAAAACTTGATTTTCATTCAAGTGGCTTACTCAATCAATTGGAGCTGAGACCAAATAAAGTTAATCTAAAGTTCAGTGGATTTTAGAAAATTCATTTCAAACTATTTAATTAGGAATACCACTGAACATCTGAATATTCCTGAAATATCTGCCTGACCATATGCTGTGCAGCTGCTGAACGTTCTTTTTGAAAACTTAACATTGTACTATATTAACCCAACTTGTCATCCAGCCAGGAGAAAGTGCCAATACAATGTTGGCATGCTGAAACACCAAGGATCACATAGTAGGAAATGGGATAAATTTGGAAATGGTGATCAGTGTTTTCACATTTTTTGCACAACCCCTTCTCCCTCTCCACTCCACTCCTCTGTCCTGTTCTCCCTCCTTCATCCAGGTTCATATGACTTTCTTCCCTTAAACTCTCCTAGTCTCTGGTTTGCCTGAAACATTTGTGACTCGATGAGGATGTGGATAATTTATGAGAAGTATTGTCACACACCCAGTGAAAGGAATATTAAAGAGATTACTCCTTACATGCCTGTTGTGCTTAGCATAGCACCAGAACCACATGGAGGTGTTTAAAGATGCCATTTGGTGATTTTTATTATGTCATGCTACACTCTTTCCTCCCACATCTATTATGAGTCATGGAAATGAAGGATCCCACAATTTATGGGCTGAGTAACAGTGGAAAATTAATAAGAGTGGCCTCTTAGAGTCTGATTTCTCTATGGTTCTTTTCTATTTAGAGACTTTGTCCTTTGAAGAAGATTTTTCTATTGCTTGATTGGAGAGTCTTATTGCTCCAGTTAAGGGTTAGTGACAGCCCAGATTATCTTTGATCTGTCATGGAAAAGGAGACCTCAAGTACATGGAAGGTCTATTCACTTCGGGGCTATGAAGTGTGTTCCCCACATCCATTAGTGTGTGCTGAGCATGGCTGGCATCCTCCTCCCTGTTGTCAGCAGTGCTATGTCAGTACAGAGACACACTGGGTGCTTGGTGATGCCCATGGGGGAGCAGCAAACATAATACCTAGGAAGGCAGGTGGAGATTGGTAGAGGTTATTGATGAACTCTGAGTGGTTGAGTATCCAAAGACCTAGGTGTTCCTCCTATGAATGGGCAGGGTGTTTAGGGATTTAAGGGGAGCTCACTTCCCTTTCCTCCCTTACTGGCTTCCAGATTCTCATTCAGATTTGCTTGTGAAGATCATCCCTGCTCTTGGTTACCTTCTGGACTCATCCCACCTCTGATTGCCTAGTGCTGACTCTAAACCTCAGGCCAGATTGTGTTCTCTAGGGTGACCCACAGAGTTCCCAAATAGAGTCCTTGAGTTCTCTCCCAGGCCACAGGTGCACACAGACTTATATTTAGTGTTGGGAGAACTCTGTTCTTGCACCATGTCAAGTTCCCCTGAATTGCCTTACCTGCTGCCTCACTCCTGCACCATACTGGTACCTATGGGACTTCACTTTGATATTTTGGTTTTGTGCCCCTTCTTTCACTTGGCTTCTGTAAGGCAGCAGTCCCTGGAGCCACCTTAATACTCTGTCTTTGCCCCTTTCTCTCTCATGTTCCCCTCACTCCCTCCAAATGCACCATGATATCTCTGCAGTTGGAGTCAGTCAGAGCCACTGGCCATGAGGACACACAATTTGTGTGCCAAGCTCCCAACTCCAACTGTGTGTGACTTCTTTGTTTCTGTTAATTGTTTAGCCCAACTTCTAATTAGCTAATGTCATTATTCACTCATCCATCTCCCCATTCTCCACTCCTGTGGGCTCTGACCTCATGATGCTCTTTGTATCTTTTTAATTCCCTGCTTTAAAATATCAGGTTCAGTTCTAATTCAGACCCTCATTACTTTTGATGGAGTGACTGACCACAGTGGCCACTTGATGGTCTCTTTGCCAAGAATTACCTGTACCTATTTCTAAGTCACACAACGTTCATACACAGAAGACCCACACACCTTCAGTGTTGCTCACTAGTTGCAAAAGAAGCCTAAACATTTCAAATTATCAGTCAAGGTATGTCATGCATCTGGTCCAAATCTGCCAAATCCCTCTTATCTCCTTGCAGCCCTTCTTGGGTCCCCAGGGACTACCTTTTAATGTTTCCCCCTGTGCATCATTTCCTTATGACAGATCTTCTGTTTCAACACCCAGCTCCCTACATGGAGGCCAGAAAAAGTATAGTATCCTTGAAGAAGCCTTGCTTTATCTCCAAAGAGACTGCTCTTCCAGGATTCTACAACCCATTGCTGAGGTGGGCACCTAGAGGCCCTGCCACAGTCTGCCTGCCCCATAGTGATTTGTGTCTTTAGGTGCCTCTGGCTTTTCTCAAGTCTAAACCTGGTGAGTCAAGGACCTTGTCCTCTTAATGCATGTATCTTTAATTTACTGTATGAACTTGGAGATGCAGAAAGGACAAAAAACACAAGACCAAACATGTACAAAGCTAGGGCCAGGTAGGCTGGATTCTTGGGTGGAAACACACAACAGCCCCTCTACCTTCAGTGAGTTTATTATATATAGTGGCAAAACAAGGTGGAGCAACAGTTCTTGGGGAGGGTCTTGACATTGCAACAGGAGAAACTGTGATCCTACTCTCTGAACATAAACATCTTAGGAGAAGCAGCTGTTCTACATTTTATTCTTGCCTGCTTCTGCGGCTGGGGCTGTGCCAAACTCAGCCTGTATTTGACATTCTCATAGGCTTCTCATACTCTGCTCCCCACAGGTATTTCTTTTATATATTATATTCCAACATAAACAATTTGTACAAGATGCTAATTGTGAGATATGTGAACTATGTGGGATTCCAATGAATATTAAAGTCAGGATTCTGGCTTAATACCAGATGGTGTTCAACATATTTCAGTAATATGAAATGACAATGAATATATCTGTGTTAGTAATTCTTAGTTTTGTTAAGTATTAATTCCTGTTAAGAAAAGCTCCAATGTCTCAGTGACAATTCAAGGAGTTTATTTCTCACTCACAATGCAGTTCAGTGACAGCTGCTTTAAAAAGTCATTCAGAACATAAGGCTCCTCCCATATTTGGCTTCTTGGACACCTTGGAATCATCCAAGAAGTCCTCTGCATCTTGCCAGCAAGTGAGGAAGTTAAGAAAATTTGGGAATAGACAAATTTTACAGGCATAAGAATCAGGTTTGGAAGAGTTGTCCATCTCTTTGATTGACATCTGTAAAATGTCCCCATCTGACAGTCTAAACAATGTCTAGCAGAGAGCCAAGGAGAAAGACGATGCAGCATTTGTTCAACAATTATCTAGGCCCTGTACTCCAGCAGAGAGAGAAAATCGAATGGCATGACAACAAATATGAGAGGAAAGTCTGGTTTTATTCATGCTACTGTGACTTACAGTCACATTCTCTTTGCAGTAGAGTTTTTCTAGTTATTTTTCTTTATAACATTTCATCTTCCTGACTTTCTTCCCCTTTATTCCATTACAGATTCTACAAAGCAGTGTGGATCTGCTCATTCAATGGAATCTGCTCATTTGCCAGTTTGAATTCTTAAAAAAAAGCAATACAAGCCTTTTACTTTGATGTTATCTTTGTTTATCTCATCACTATGGATTAGTGAGGTAGATCAGGATCTATGCTAGAACAACATAATGAATGATAAGGGACAGATAATTTTTATCTATAATTCAATATGCTTATATAATCATTTTTGTAAAATATGTATGAAATTTAGAAAGTCATTTATAGCTCCAAAAATAAAACCCTTAAATTAATTGCACAGAAAAGATTACTTACTTGGTTGTGTTTCAACAGTATGACTATGACTAGCTCTTAAAGTCCTGTGAGAACCAAAGGGGTTTTTGTCTATTTTTGTACATCTACTCTCAAAATTTACTCATATTTGATTAAGTTTTATTTTTTATTTTTTCTTATTATTCTGATTTTTTTATTGTTTTATTATTCATATGTGCATACAAGGCTTGGGTCATTTCTTCCCCCTGCCCCCACCCCCTCCCTTACTACCCACTCCGCCCCCTCCCTCTCCCCCCCACCCCCTCAATATCCAGCAGAAACTATTTTGCCCTTATCTCTAATTTTGTTGAAGAGAGAGTATAAGCATAATAGGAAGGAACAAGTGTTTTTGCTGGTTGAGATAAGGATAGCTATACAGGGAGTTGACTCACATTAATTTCCTGTGCGTGTGTGTTACCTTCTAGGTTAATTCTTTTTGATCTAACCTTTTCTCTAGTTCCTGGTCCCCTTTTCCTATTGGCCTCAGTTGCTTTTAAGGTATCTGCTTTATTTTCTCTGCGTTAAGGGCAACAAATACTAGCTAATTTTTTAGGTGTCTTATCTATCCTCACCCCTCCCTTGTGTGCTCTTGCTTTTATCATGTGCTCAAAGTCCAATCCCCTTGTTGTGTTTGCCCTTGATCTAATGTCCACATATGAGGGAGAACATATGATTTTTGGTATTTTGGGCCAGACTAACCTCACTCAGAATGATGTTCTCCAATTCCATCCATTTACCAGCAAATGATAACATTTCATTCTTCTTCATGGCTGCATAAAATTCCATTGTGTATAGATACCACATTTTCTTAATCCATTCGTCAGTGGTGGGGCATCTTAAGTTTTAAAAGATGTCAGAAATGCTGCATAGTGAGAGGTATAAGTAATTCTCAGGCATGCAAACTGACTAAAATTTGGTGATCTGTAGTTTTATTTTATTTTGACTTATCAGTGAGGAAAACAAATTATTTTACATTTGAATAGTAAACTTGCAGAGAAACCATTTAAAAACTCTACTTCTTTTTTTATTGTTTTATTATTCATATATGCATACAACGCTTGGGTCATTTCTCCCCCCTGCCCCCACCCCCTCCCTTACCACCCACTCCACCCTCTTCCTCTCCCCCCACCCCTCAATACCCGGGAGAAACTATTTTGCCCTATCTCTAATCTTGTTGAAGAGAGTGTATAAGCATAATAGGAAGGAACAGGTGTTTTTGCTAGTTGAGATAAGGATAGCTATACAGGGAATTGAGTCACATTAATTTCCTCTGTGTGTGTGTTACCTTCTAGGTTAATTCTTTTTACATTTATTTATGATTCAAAATGAAAGCAACTTTATGAAAAAATATTTTTACTGGAATTTGTGTTTCATGTCATTAATTTTTCACACAGCATGTGAAATAAAAAGTAGCCATTGACAGGCATGTGGAGAAAATGCTCACATATTACAGCATAGGCAGAGGGCAGGAAATTCATGACTAACAACGAAAATAGAAGTGGTAGTTTATAGAACACCTGTACAAAAGCAGTAAGTATCAAAAAACCTCTGAACAGATCGCAATTAACATACAAATGTTACCCTTGATATTTTTTCCATGTTTTCCTCTCTGAAGATACAATTGCATTGCTTCATTAGTGAATAAAAATATTCATTGTATATAAGGCAAAGAAACTGAAATATTTTTTAAATTATTATTATTCAAACATAATGCTGAATCACAGCATCTTGGAAATTGTCTGTAGTCCAGAGGGAGTCATTGGTTGTGGTTTTATTTATTATTTATTATTATCAGAAGAAATTAAACTTATCAGGTCTAACATATAAAAACTACTAAATAATTGGACTCATTTTAAAAACATAAGCAACAGAAACCACTTAGTATTAAGGTTGCATTTTGAATTTTTTAAAAAGTGTGATTTGATATATTATTATATTGGAATTAAGGGAATATATTTTAGATATTGTCAACTGTGCCCAATATAATCAACATTTATTTATTTATTTTTATAACTGCCTAAAATACAGGATACAGAGTAAAGCTGAATTCTCATATTCACACCAAAACTAACTTAATTTCAGAAGGCAAATTATTGTATTAAAAATTAACAATATTTTCTACTCATGATTCTTCATATGTAAACAAACATTTTGTATTGGCTAAGAAGGCTTTAATGTTCTCACATTTTTTTCAGTACCGGGGCTTGAACTCAGTGCCTCAGCTTGAACCACTCCACCAGTCTTATTTTTGAGAAGGGTTTTCTAGATAAGGTCCCATGTTATATTTGCCTGGGCTTGTTTCCAACTGTAATTCTCCTGATCTCTGCATCCTGAGTAGCTAGGATTACAGGTGTGAGCCACTGGCACCCAGAGAATGTTCTCACCTTGACTAAACTGTAATCAGGCTTCTCCCTGACTCTATTTTCTTGACCTTCCTTTCCTTAGAACATTCACTTTAGAAAACTTTATTTGTAAATTGTCCCTTTGTCAATTTGAGAGGCAAATCTACAACCCAAGAATTCCTTCTCAAGTATCTGGGAGTCATCCTTTGAAATGTCATGATCCAGAGAGATAAGGTCCCTACCTACTTCCTATTCTCCGGGGAGGGTAGGATCCTAATTTTGGAAAGCCTCAGTTAGCAAACAAATGGCTTATTCACGTTGACTAATCTCTAGCACTAATATTCTCCAGTAATTTTCCATTAGCTTGCCCCATCCTTGAAAAATATCCCCACCTTTTGGTTCAGGAAAGTTAAGTTCAGTCTCTCCTATTGTGATAGTCTTGACCCATATATACATTAGTCTTGAATAAAGTCTTCCTAGCCTGATTGACTCTGTGTGAAACAACTTTTCCTTGACATTTTATATAATACCTTTGAGAACTGTACAGCAGTATTAATTTATATTAATTATCTTTCCTGCTACCCTCCCCACAGAATTAAAACTTTCCTTTCCATTATTTCAAAATTGTTTTCTTAAAAATGGTTTGTGAGAAAGACAAATAGAAAACAACATAAGGAAAAAACTGTAATTTATATATTCAGCCCATTCTAAAATATTTTTGAGGGAGCTAACTTGTCTCTTTGTATGTATTTTTGAGAATCCTGTGCCATAAATACTATTCAGTAAAGCTTTACATTAACACCAAGATTGGTTAAAAATATCTAACGAAGGTTGAAATTGTGTATTAGTTGTAGAAAAATGAATGTTTCAAATTAAATACAGTACTTGAGAGTAGAATTTTACTAAGTAACAAAAATGTTAAAGTGAAGAAAATATAATTTTACCAGTAAGTAGACACCACGATAATATAAAGTATGACATGGCTAATTGTTTAAAATTGAAATAAAGCTACTAATATCTGAAGAACTATATAGCATGTGATATGTTGGTGGGAAGTTGAAAGTCACCTTGTAGGAGTAACTGAAGTTGAGCAATTTTTTTTTTTTGTGAAAGTAATCATAGTGCTTTAATTTTTCTCTTTTGCAATCCAAGTTTCCATACATACAATTTTTTTAAATTGAAATGTATCCAAATATATAGAAAGGAATTGAATCATATAGTTATATGTGACTTTTTTTTTTCATTTTTCTTTTATTATTCATATGTGCATACAAGGCTTGGTTTATTTCTCCCTAATTTTTCCCAATTTTATATGAAATTTTATTTTGAACAAATCTAAGCAAGTTTCCTCTATAACGTTCTAGTTTTCCAGAAACACATGAGACGGTAATCTACAGTGTGAGATACAAGAGTAACAAAAGTAAAGTTTCTAACCAATTCGGCAATGATTTTGCTTAATTACAAAGTATTACAATGAGAAGAGGAAATAAAATAACCTTAAGGTCAGTGACTACTTAATTTAAAAATGCTAGGCTAGTTTTAACTCTTTAAATAGGGCATTTGCTCTAGTTCCACATGATGAAGACACTAACAGCTCATTGTACTCAGCCACTAAGCATTGATTCGTGTTCCACTGAAAACGGCTGTTCCAAAATGGCAGTAAAAAAGCAGAGAGTGAGTACTATTAATAGTCATTCTCAGGGACAAATAACATTCTAGGCAAATTCAGCCTAAATCAGAATCATGCACAACTACAGGGAAGTTGATAAGAAAACACACATATCAAAACACAGCACCTGATATTATAAGAGAGGGAGAATAAAGGAGCTACCACTATATTGTAAACAGCAGTGTGGATGTATCTCTCACAAGTGTAATATTAATACAAAAAGCCAAACTCAAAACAGTACATCGTGTTGTGAAACAATGTACAGCCATATTACTAGCAAAAAAAAATAGTATGAGCATCTTCATAGCAGCACAATTCCTAACAATCAAAAACAAAATAAGCCAGACAGAGAAAGGCAAATACTGCATGTTTTCTATCACATGTAGAATTGAGACCAAAAATTTCAAAAATAAGATGAATATGAAAGGGGGGCGGTTGGGTGGGAACCAGCAGAATGAGGAAGGGTGAAAGGAGAGGGTGATGGTAGGGTGAAGATGATCAAAGTACTTTATATAAATGCACAAAAATAGAATAATGAAATCCATTAAAATTGAAAAAAAGGCAGAGGGGGAGATAAGACAGAGTAATAGAGGGGATGGATTTGATCAAAGTGTATTGCTAGCATGTATGGAAATATCACAGTGAAATCTCTTTGTAGAATGAAAATATGCTTAAAATCTGGAAACCAAATGTTCATCAAGAGTAGAATGGGTAAACAAAGTGTGCCTCATCCATGCAAGAAATACTGCATGAGGCTGAGAATACACAAACTGCTGATGGATTCAACACCACTGAATCTCAAAAACACAATGCCAAGTGAAAGAAGCTAGATACAAAAAAGAATATGCTACACAATTCTATTTACACATTGTTCAAACAGGAAAGAAATATGCCATAGAAAAGAACTCAAGATAGTGGTTCCATTGTAGGGAATGACTTAAAAATGATGTGAACAGAACTTTCAACTGCTGATAACTGTTCTCCTTGACCTGTATCTTGACTATGGAAAAGAATTTACTTTGAGAAAATTTGTCACCCTGAATTCTGATTATGTGTGCACTTTATTTGAGGGGAGTTTTGGGTTTACTTAAAAACCAAAATCGGCCTTAACTCTATAATATCTTTTTCATTTAATTATAATCTTTTACCATGTAAGGAGATGTCTTTTCAGCAAAGTGATCTGTGTTAAACAAATAGATTTAAAAGTACAAAATAATTTCCAGGCACTTGTGGCTCATTCCTGTAATCTTACCTACCCCTGAGGCAGGTGGATCATGGTTTGAAGCCAGCTGGGGCACACAGTTTGGGAGACAATATCTCAAAAAAAACCCATCACAAAAATGGGCTGGTGGAGTGACTCCAGGTGCAGGCCCTAGATTCAAATACCAGTACTGAAAAGAAAGAAAAAAAATTAAGATGGACAATTTGATTGGTCAGGGAAAATTATTATTTACATGGCCTCTTCAATTGTTTTTACCTTGAGGACAAAATAAATGCAGCTATAGAAATAGAATATTCATTTTATGATTATCAAAAAAAGAAAATTTTGATGTTGTTGCATTAGTAACATAATACTAGAGTACTATTATCACATATTATTAATAAAATCATAATTATTAACTTCTTGTGTTATGCCTTTTGAGTGTGATAAACTCTACACAAAGATCACTGCATCCTGACACCTCTAGGTCATATATTTTAGTAAGCCCTGGTCAATAGATTTCACTTAGGCTCTATCTGACCCTAAACCCAGCTCTCTTTTATACTAGGCTGTGAATTTCTCAATATTCAAATTTTGTCTAACTGTAATAATTAGTTGGTTTATAGAAGGTAATATGTATCTACTAATAAATGTACTAAAGAAGGAAGAATTTGACAAATGTAGGGCTATTCTTTACATGCAGATTTAAAATGATAATATCTCTGATACTTCCAAATTTAAAGGAATTAATGCAGCTGGGTGAGAGATTATTTAGCTTTCATTAATGACTAACTGATAAGATTAGACAGGGTGATGATTTAGAAGAATATTGAGAATTCCAGTCAGTAAACATCAGGAAGTATTAATTTTCACTTTACAGAGCATTAGTAGTCTCCACTGCGTACACAGAAAGTCAGAGGTATGTTTTTGTTTGAAAATCAATATTTTCATTTACTTCTTTTAAAGCTAAGTGTGCATTCTCAGTTTTATATTGCCTAGAAAAGATAACAAACAACTCACAAAACACTGACTATCCTTTAAACACTTAATTTCACTTAGGTAACAGAACAGGAAATGTGTTGGCAGTGTCCTGTGTTAATATTATTTTAAAGGTATGAATAACTGCAAATTGCAGTTTAAGCACAAAATACACAATTTCCCTTTCAAACCATGTTAATGTTGGCCAAGCACTGATGTTCACACCTGCAATCCCAGCTACTTGAGAGGCAGAGGTCAGGAGGATCTTGGTTCAAGGCCAACAGGCAAAACCCCTATCTCATTCAGTGGCTGGCTGGGGGTGGTGGTGTGCTGCTATCTTCCCAGCTATGTGGGAAGCATTAAAGGAGCATCGAAGTCCAGGCTGGCCTGAACAAAACTGCTACAAACCTATTTGAAAAATAGCTAAAATAATTGGGGGCATAGTGCTAATGGCAGAATGCCTGCCTATCACCAACCACCAGGTCCTGAGATCAAATCCCAGTACTGCCAAAAAGAAGTTAGTCTCATTAATTTTGTGGGAAAAGAAACACAGTACTATGTTGAGATTATCTTAGCTATTTCCATTTGAAAATTAGCTAAAACTACTAAGATAATTTATTGGTAATAGTGGACATGCTTTAGTGTCTAGCAGCATCCTTGTCTTGCCATTTAAACTACAATTCAGCATTTCTATTTCACCAGAATCATGGATCCTGACCACCAAGTATCAGATGAAACCATCTGTACTTTCTGCACCTGAACTCCCTGTGAGAAGATTTTGAACACATTCCTGAGGTGAACTTTATGTTGTAGAATCTGTTCTGATTTTTTGAATGTGCAAGTGGAATACTGGTGAAATCTGTCATGCTTCAATACTTCTCTGAATATACGAAATGAATATTTTTAAGTTCCTTTGGTTTTTTCTACAAAATATTGTAAATATTGCATAATGCAACGTATGCCTTTGAGGAAATATTTAGTCATGCAATATCATAGAGTAGTTTATTTTCTTTGGCTTACTTTTATTCCTTTATTTGTGATTTTGTTTTAGTCAAGGGATACCAATAAATATTGTAATTTGAAATAGCATATGCTTACTAACCCTTGAGATACTTCTTTCATTTTCCATTAAAACATTTGAAAACAATAAAAAATAGAACATTTCAAAGCATATGGATGCTCTTCTTTTAATTAGTGTCAGAAATATTTGGCTTTACTATGAGTCTGTTAATTAGAAACAATGAAGACAATATTGTGCAGGACAGAGCCATGAATGTTCTAGTCAACAAAATTGTGAAAGGGTATGTTGCAGTTACAGGCAGGGGGTAAAGTAGTCCTGAAATATTTTCTAAAGAAAGAATTCGTTTATTCCATATATTTTGATCGCAAGTTTTGTGTTTCTTTGTTGTTGCTGTAGCATAGTGATAGTCAGTGTGATATTAATTATTTCCCAATAATAAATCTCACTGTTTGAGATTTTACATAATCAATGAAAGCACTTTTTCTTTTCCTCCCAAGTCTGCATGTATAAATTGCCATGAGCAGTTTGAGAAATTACACTTTCCTCTGATTCAGATAGAAAATGCCAAAAACCCGTTATTAGCTGTCAATGAAAGCAGAGGTACTTCTTTATTCTGAGGTCAGGGAGGGTTTATGTGTGGGAAATGCACATTTATGAACACAGAGTAAAGGAAAATAAATTTTCAAAAGATATTTATCCTGTATGGGTTTATATCTTTCTCAGCCTCAACACCTTCAACAGGAAAAATCCTGTTATACTTAGAATGCAAGTTTGAAGGTAGTGCTTGTGTATTCAAGTCTTGAATCTTTCCAATTTTGTGGGCTACTCAGATTGACAAATTTTGAATTTTCTAACCTGTGTAATGAAAATATTTTCAATTTCTCCTATCTAAGAAATATGGGATACAGAGAAATGAGTGGAATAATTGGCACAAAGTAAGCAGATCAACACACATAGTAAGCAGAAAGTAAATGTTAGCTATACTTCTTAGTATTGGTAATAATAGAATCATGACAAAAATAAATTTGCAACATTGACACTCATTCACGGTTAATTTTAGCTGTGATAATATAATAACTTCATATCAAATGGCTTTTTCTCCCTTCTTTAAATTTTTCCATCAATGGATTCCACTCTTCAAATAAGAAATAACATTTAAATGTTTTCTTCAAAATATTTTTGTATTTTTATGGTAAACAGTATGAAATGAATTTTATACTACACCAGAATTATAAAGTACAAAATATGAAGTGATCACACTATTTCAGTTTCTCTGGCATTTAGGGGTGATGGTTATCATGAGTTCTCAGAGGGAAAAATCAGCTTCAAATAAATATGACTTTTCAGCTTGAGTCTTTTCCCAGTTATCACAAATTTAGTATCTTCAAGTTTTTTGCAGAGGACACAGATAGTTTCTTACAACCTCCAAGACTGTCTTAGTTATCTTATGTCTCTTAAAAAGAAGCATAATAATAATCCCAAGGTCCTGGGAAATTTCTCCCTCCAGGCCAGTCTGAGAAGACAGAGGGCATGATAAGTAGACAAGAAAGTTGTTTTTCACTCTTCCAAGGCTCTGGGGCAGTGTATTAAATATCCATTTTTTAAAATGATGGAATTTGTTTTTTATATTCTTTTAAACATAACGTCTAAGATAAGCATCTGATATTTTTAAGTCCTGATATAATTGATTAATGTAATAGTAACAGAGATCATTGCTTATATGATTCCTCTTACTTCAAATTCTGGAATTCTTAGTCCCAAAAGGTGCTTAGCTATTTTTCACATGAATTTGTTTTGAGGCATTAAAAATGTCAGCACATTATCATAAATTTGCCTTCAAGAAAACTAACAAGAATTCAGAAAAAGTCTGCTTAGTCACTCTTGCATCTCTATGAGACATCATCATTCACAAAATCTATATATATATATACTTTATTTATAAAATAACTCCATCATACTGTCATATCTTTAAAAAAAAGAAATAAAACAGGAAGATCTGGCAAAGCTGAAGAAATATATTATTAGAGGCCTTCATAATTAAGTATTGTTCACTAAAGTAAATAATTTAAACATAGATAATTAATCTTGTTGAATGTGTCAAAGAGTAAAATAGAAAGGTAGGTCTACATTCTAAAGCCACTTGAGAACAGATAGGCCTGAGTTGGATCTTAGTTCTACTGTTCACTTACTGTGGCAGAAGGAAACTTACTTAAATTTCCTGAATATCATTGTCTCATAAGTAAAGCATAGGTAATATCCATTTACAAAATTTTTCTAAGCATTTAATTATATGGCAAATGAAAATTATATTGTAGGTGACCAATAAGTGCTAGATATAATTTATATTTTTATAATCATAGGTTTATAGCATAAATAGATTTAATACTTTTAAAAAACAAAATATGTTCTTATTGAATTTCTATGCTTCTTTAAAGAATCAATCACTAAAGTATTCTATCATTTGATATTGATATTGTATTTGTTACTGAAAAGTGAAGCAGAGGGTTTCTGTTTTCATAAGTCCTTTCTGCCACTTAGATCTAATAACTGTAAAAATAATTCTTTAATATTTACATAGCTTAGTGATTCTAAATGCACCTAGATTTTGTGGTATTTAAAAAACAAACAGAAATATGTGGTTTTTTGAGGTAAGAGTTTTTATTTTCTTCTTCCTAAATTATTCCCATTTCCAAGTTACATGAGTAACAGGACATATTTACTCATTTGGTCACTAGAAAACTATTCAACTAATATAGTAATGTGCCATTGATTTGAAAATATGTGATAATAAATACTTTAAGCAGAAATCTGAGAGGGGAAGAAAGAAGGAAGCTAAATCTCAAGAAGCCTAAAATCATTTCAATATCAGTCAATCAAAGCCTGTATAAAATTATTGTGTCCTGCATTGCAGAAAAGACACTTTTGAAATTATAAATACAGGAATTTTTAAAAACGTAGTTACTGGTCATATTGAGAAAAAGAAGACAATAAAATATAAAACATAGGATGTAACATTGAAATAATGTCTATAGAGCAAAAGTACATCCAACCAACCTGCAAAGTGAGAATATAACATTTACAAGTTTTTATATATCATGCATAGACTTATTTCTGTTAGAATAATCAACTAGCATTGTCATTCTGAGCTATTTTTATTCCCTCGTACCCTTTTTCTGTAGTAAATATAAATTTTCATTTCCTACACAAGGGAGAGCATATATACCAAATAAATCCAAAGAAAGTAGAAGAAGGTAATAATAAAGACAGCTTCATGTTCCGAAGGATGATATCTATTCACAAAGTAGAAAATAAAAAAAAGTGAAAAAGAAAAATTTGTTCATTGAAGTAAACTTCATGAAAGAGACAATTTTATTTCCACGTATGAGACAAGATGAGGGTGCTGAGAGGACAAGGTGGGAGGATCACAGTTCAAAGACAGCCCAAATAGACAGTTAGTGAGACCCCATCACAACGTACAAGCCAGGCATGGTGGTGCACACCTATTTTCCTAACTATGGAAGGTATACATAGGAAAATTATGGTTCAAAGGCAGCCCCCAGCAAAGTGGCAGACCCTATCTGAGAAATAATTAAAAGCAAAAGGACTGGGAACATGGCTCAAGTGGTAGAGTTCTTGCCATAAACTGTGAGACCCTGAGTTCAAACCCCACTACCATATACATATATACATATGTAAATATATGTAGATATATATACAGGTTTATATTAAAAATATTTTTAATGTTCCATAATTGTGAACAAAGTAGATAATGCATTGTTCAGCTGAGTCTAGATTAAGAACTCATTATTACCTGTTCAGGTTAAATTCTTCAGTATTAATTGTGTTTATCAGTTCTGAGTTCTTTGTTCTGCTAATTTCACAGCTAGGAAATGAAAAAAAATGTTGAAATCACATCATAGCTCTCCAAGCTGTCCTTGAGTATTTGACTAAAAGCAAGTCACATGGCCAAGCCTACTGATAAAAGGGCCAGAAAGTATAATATGTAGAGTTCATATGTGTGTGTTTGTGTATTCCATTGTATACATACATATGAATATATATATATATATATATTCATGTTTATGAATAAGAAATCATTCCTGTGAGGAATAATATCAGGAGAAAGAGTCTGGTAGGAGAAGGGTGCAATTGGTTTGTTATGATTTCCAACTATCAAAACCAATGAGAAAATTCTATGAAAAACAATTTGCAAACTTAAGTTAAATGGATTTTTCCTATAAATATATAACCTAATAAAACTGATTAGGTGAGAATTAACCCAGACTTTTCCATTTGCTAACAGAGTGTAGCTGTAAAAAGAGATCTCTTTGTTCTCTCTTATGATCAAGATTCCGTTACATGTGACATTGTTTTTTGTTCTACTCCTTGAACCATGATTTGGCCCCTTGTTTGCCATCCCAGCTCCTCCTGCACTGGAGTCTGCACCTTAACACAGTTTCTATGGCTTTTTCCAAAAAACTTTTTCCTCAAAGATTAGGAGAACAGCAGTTGGTTAAATATCAC
Source organism: Castor canadensis (assembly GCF_047511655.1). Taxonomy (NCBI): domain Eukaryota; kingdom Metazoa; phylum Chordata; class Mammalia; order Rodentia; family Castoridae; genus Castor; species Castor canadensis. Next base: position 58,317,770 of record NC_133394.1, read on the forward strand.
ACAGTAAAAAAGAGTTAACTTGTAGAGTCTAGGAACTGCACTAAAAGTTTGGACATGCTGAAGAAATTATATAGCACAGAAAGAAAGGCTTGCTGAGGGAAAAGCATATGTAAGTGAATTTAGAAGGAGAAACTAGTTATTCTTGGATATTTTAGAGTTAGTCAAGCCATAAGGAATGTGCATAAAATGAAAGAATATTTTGATAATTGACAACTTTTACTTGATCTAATGAAGAAATTGTTACATGGACCTTGATTGCATGATTAGATTTATCAACTGATGAACCAAAACAAAACAGTATTTTCTAATACACAGTTTTTACAAAGCATGCTATTTAAGCTCTCTATCCTTTCTGTCTCTACCTGTTAAATGGGGCAAAATCACAGTAACCACATAATAACTATTTTAAATTATAAGATGCACATGCTTGTCATTCTCTTCTACTTTTCTGTGGCTGAGAAAAAGAAGTTAATCTATACTGTAGACTAAATGTACTTCAGAGAGAGTTATGTAGATATAAAGTGACCACCCATTTGTGCTGAAATGAGGATAAACATCCATGTCAGCAGGTGGTCACAGCGCTGCCCTCAATAGCTTATAAATAAACTCTATTTTCCCTCATTTTAGGACTTGTATGATAGTGGAAAATAGGAAATGAGCATGAATGCCACCTTTTGCGGGGTGTTATATCCAAGAAAACAAGCAAGAGCAGGCACAGTTTTACTTTCGTTCTTTGTTCATTTCAAAGGACTTGTTAATCAAGGAGAACACCAGCTTTTAAAATTGTAGAACTTGGGAGCACACTCATTTACTCACTCAGCCTATCTGGGGCTGACAGATATTCTGCTAAGTAAAGTGACAAATCAGTCAGTGCTATTTGGATGCACAAAGACACAGAGCTGTTAAAGGAGAACTTGTTTTACAGGAAGAGATGGCAAGTTGAGTAAGGTTTATACTTTAGAGAATTATTTTGGGTGATGATAATATAACAAGGGCCCAGTGATAATAATCAATGAATCTCTCAACTCTGCAGTTAAAGGCTGTGATTACTACTTGTTAACTTTCACATTTATATTGTGAAGCAAGTGAATATTTCACCTTCATTTAGAGAATGCAGCAGCATTTATATTTACCAAGAGTTGTGGTCTGGCTTTCTGACAATAAGCAAAAACTTTCCTCATTTATTTTTCTTCTTGCTTTCCTTTCACTAATCTATGATAGCAGAATTTTAGTGAAGAAATTTAGTTTTGTTGACACATTATTCTACAGTGTGTTTTACTAAGAAATGAAAGTTATCTGGCAGTAGTAGCTCTGCCTTTCTACTTATTATATTCAGGACCTGAAATAAATATCAAGTAGGAGCACTGAAGATTATGGTAATAATGCCTGGAAAATTCTTAAACTACTCTAATAAATGCATTATGGAACTACAAAATGGTTAATAGAAGCCATCATCAATACAGTACTTGACTCCTTTGATGTTTTGCCCTTGGGCACTATTAAAGATGTAACAATATTTTCATACATATTGAGATGTGAAAAATGCCTAATCATTTGTTCAATAGTATAAGGGTTATGTAGAATGAGAAAGCTAGGAAAGAGCTGTCTGTATACAAATTATTTCCCAATTATAATTTCATTCCTCACTTTAAAAAATCCATACATAAAGAAGAAAGAATACACGCATTTTAAAGAGAAGCATTGCAATTGCATTGCTGAGAAAAGCAGAGTAACCAAACAAGAGAAATGGGGATTTGAATGTGAGTTCTCATTCTGTCTCAGGCCCTGTTGTTCCTTGCTGGTCATTTCAGCTTATACACCTGAGTCAAAAACTTTCCTCTCTTAAATGATGACCTCTGAGTTTGTTTTCACCTCTAACCCTCTCTATTATTCAAGCAAGGCAATGTGGAAAAATGAATACCACTACAATAATGAGTTTATTTGATATAATCTAGATCTTTTTTGGAAAATTTAATCAGAACATTTTCAGAAAATAATTGACTTCAATGTTCTACTTCTAAATGTCACTCAGAAATGTAGGAAGATCTTAAGACATAAATAAACTAATAAATGTATGACTGAAAATATGGTGGGAAAGGATTAGAAATTAGTGTTTGAACAGTAGTTACACATGTCTCATTTCTCAACTACAAACAATTAAAATTTACTGAGCACTGACTATAAGTTAGACAATTGTTTTTATGAAGTGTATGATATTATATACTTACAGTAATATAACTGTATTTGTTATGTGCACTACACAGATCTTAAGTAACTTTTTGAAGTTCAAATACCAGTTTAGTGAAAGTAAAGAAGAAAATCCAAACTCACACTTTTAACCTCTTAGCTACAATATTATTCTTGTGAGTATGTGTGCTCTCTATGCAAATAAAAGCCATAGTATAAATGATTCCTGATCATTTCATATCTGGTAATGACAAAAAGTTCTATTTGCTTAACTATTTCTCCGGAAAGATTATCCATGGCTACTATCATTTTCCCAAAGGAATAATGCATGCAAAGACTGACCATTAAGCATTAATACTAAAAGTTGCATCTGTTATATAACTTATTTTGGGACATGTATTAGACATTGTTTAAAATATTGAAATCACTTTCCTTTAAAGAAGAATTAATGCTGTAGGCCTTTGATACTTTATCAATGAGAATTTCCTTTGTAAAACTATGTACTGTCTTTAAAGAACTAAGATCTGGGAGAATTGGGGCTCATTTACCGCCATTATGTTATCCCTTGATCCCTGAGCTTAGAAGCAGTGAAGGTGATGGTATTCTGTCATGAACTTTGTTAAAAGCTATGTAAGTTTTAACCTTTTTGCTAGAGGACGTTTCTTATCAAAAAAGTCATTCCATTTCAAATAGCCCTCAGTTTACCATAAAAATTTCTGACTTATTAAGGTAATGTTATACATTTATTAAAGCCTAAAGAAAGGTTTCTTTGGAAATTATGTGTTTTATATATACTTCTAGATTTTTACATACTAACATAAAAATTTAAGTATATTTACTTAGATTAATACATGTATGCAAGTGAGATTTGAACAACTTCATCCTAGCCACTCAATTTTCAGTATTTTATTAAAATTATACATGATAAATATCTCTCTTTTGCATAGAGTATGTGTTGCTTACACGCTTTAGAGCACTTGCAAGATGTTTTTAGGGATTATCAAAGTTGCACAAGTACAATCACTGTCATTTTCTAAAGAATATTTAGCTTGGAACAACAACTTAAAACAAAATTTAAGCATGTGAAAAATAGCTTTCTGCATGATGAAGTGTGGAAGAAAAATAAGCAAAACATACTTTTCAATATCTCTATTATTAAAGCAACATTAACTTTTAATATCCTATTTTTGAGAAAAGTAGAAAAAGAGGTTTAACATGCTCTTAAAATGCTTTTGACACTAAAACTATACTGAAGTAAGTGCAGAAATAATCACTGGCTCTTACAGAAACATTCAGACTCATTGAAAATAACAGCAATTATTAAATATTACCACTAACTGAAAATGATATATACTTGTGTTTATGCAATTTATCATATACCTGATAATTGCACTGTAAATATACTTTTTATATACTTTCTATATCATTATTGTTAGAATGTAAATGAATAGTTTCACAGTGTGATATCTGAAATCTTAGAGCTAAAATCATATTGAAAAACTAGAACAGAAAATAACATTCCTTAAAAATAGTCACTAGTGATTAAAGTTGATTACTCTTCAGGTAGGAAATTGTGTTTTAAGAAGTTGAGTTCATATTTCAGTTGTAGAACTATATATAAGGAAATGAAAGTTTGCCACCAACAATATGTTAGCCTAGCACATCACCTAGATATTTTAATAAAAATTATAATTTTTAAAATCAATTTATGTAATTAAAGTTAACCTATAATTGAATAATTCTGGCAATAATTATGGACCACAAAATGTACTCCTGTTACCTCTGCCTACAACAGTAAGGAAGTACAGTCAATGAAATAACAATACAGCAGAGTGGGCAGATCTAGAATTCTAGAACCAAGAGAACAGATAAGAGGAAATGAGAGGAAGGATGGGGAAGGGATGAGAGGAGAGGGGAGGAGAGGAGAGAGATTCAATTTAAGAAACTGGCTAATATAATTCAGGATACTGCCAAGTCCAAAACCTACAATGTAGGCTGGTCAGTTGGAGACACAAGAGATGGCTCATGTTGAAGTTTTAGTCTGAAGGCAACTGTGGGCAGAATTCTCTTTTCTTCAGTGGAGGTCAAGCTATTTCTTGGAATGTTCCACCCATCAGATGAAGCTCAACTCATATTTTGGAAGTCAATTTCCTTTGTTAAAGTCTAATATAAACATTAATCCTATCCCAAACATACCTTCATGAAAAAATCTAGAATAATGTTTGATCAAATATGTGAATATCATGTCATACCCAAGTTGACACTTATGGTTGATGGACTCCACACACGTACACAAAATAGAGAAAAGAAACCTCTTGCATTAGTTTAAGTGCGGCAGGGAAAGGGTTGAGGAGGAAAGGTGGTGGGGGTGATTTAGCCAATTTACAATATAATCCTACTTGGAATTGTCACAATATATCCCTCCTGTACAACAAAAATATTCTAATAAAAATTAATGAAAAAAAGAATCCTTTTTTAAATTTGTGTTGCCATAGAGCCATTTTACGTGGGATTTATTTTGACAATTCTGGATAGCTTTACATTGTACATTAGTTATATGGCCCCTCCTTCTCCTCCCACCACCAGTCCAACCAACCCCACTTAAAAGTTTTGCAAGATGTTTCTTTGTTCTATTATGAATAAGTATATGAAGTCCATCAACTATATTCCCTCACCCTAATATCCTTCATTCCCCTTCCCCACTCCCAGAATTACCCTAACACACACACTATACCTATTTTATAGTCTTGTCTTTCATTATCAATATCTAAGTCAATGTTCAAAAGGGTTTCTCAGTGTATCCACCCCGTGAGCATATTTTACTTTGCTCCATTCAACTCCTTCCATTACTCCCCCTTACCCCTTTACCTCCCATCCACCTCCCATTTTTCAACAACTTCCAATATATACTCATATCCTCTACCTTCACAGGTGTTATACTTTATGACATTGTTGGTACTCTATCATTCTGTTTTCCTTTCCCTCCTTTCCTGAGTTCCATAAAGTAGATCCACTACTACAAACATATTCTACATATGAGTTTGTATCTGATCATGCTTATTTTTGTGTATATGTTTGTCTTTTGAGTGTGTCTTCTACAAAAGAGCAAAAACATGTGGCCTTTGTCTTTCTGAGTCTGGCTTACATCACTTAAAATGATGTCTTCCAATTGCACCCATTTGTTTTCAAACCACATAGTGTCATTATTCCTTATGACTGAGTAAAACTCCATCTTGTATATATTCTACATTTTCATGATCCATTAAAAAATCAATTATTCATAAGACAAAAGTCAGTTGTTTCTATGAAAGAGGGAAACAAGTTTCAGTTTAACTAATAGAATTAAAACAATATTTAATTTCTATTTAGTACGATTTGTACATAATTAATTAATAAGGAGATTTGATTCATTACAAGAACAATTTAAATGCAAATAGCATGGCAGGAACTTTATGGAAATATCCGTCTCCTTCATACACTATGGGAAAGAATATAAAATGATAATAATAATTAAAAGCTATATTCTGTTAGTAAGTTATAATATCTATTAAAATTGAGGGGATAGTTAAAAGAAAACAGTTTTAGACAGCAATAGGAACAATTCAGTACTATGCTTTGAAAATAACTTCTTGATATATGAGAATATTTAGCAAATAGTTGGAATTCATTAGCAATGGGTGAAATAGCCTCAGAATTTTCCAAACTTCACAGGATGTGGAGGCTCATGCTTGTATTCCAGCACTTGGAAGGCTGAGGAAGGAAGACACAGTCTTTTACAAAGTGAGAGAAAGAATTTTTCAAATCTTTCTCTATCCACTAACAAAAGCATGTATAATTTCAATGTAGAATCATCAAAGGCAAAAGGCCACCTTTGGGTTTCTGATGGCATTTCAATTATTTCTGCATTTGAAGTAGAATAGTCAATACAATTTCATATAAAGACCATGTTTTTGGACCAGAAAACTAACAGATAAAGAGATATTTAACAAAGCCTGCTTCTAAACGTCTTTACTTCAAAAAGTGTAGTCATATCACATAGGTTCAATACCTTATTTTATGCAAATAATTAGTTCAAGATCTTCTCTCATAATTTGCAATGTATTCCTTTTACTTACACAATTTGCAAATTGTTGGCACTTTTATGTTTGAATCCAAATTACTTTTTTGAACATGTTACCTAAATTAGGTACCTGTCATCATGTAAATAATAGTAATATCTATAAAATATATATAATTTGCAAACATGCATAGCAACATTAAAGAAATCCATCCCTAAGGTTCAACATAGAGGACAAAGTTATAATCATGCACATTTAGTTCTTATGTGTAATGATTATGGATCTTTCATATGCCCTATTGCAAGATAGCTTTTTTTTGCAGGTTCTACCACTTGAGCCACTCCACCAGCCCTCAACTTTGTCTTTTTTTTTGCAATACAGCTTTAACAATTATGAAATTTTGAAGTCCTCCATTATAGTCCAATTTATGTTGTCCTTACTCTTAAAGAACACACAGTCTGGAAAGAATTATAAAGACACCAAAACTTTCCTTAACATAATATTATAAATGTCCTGATTGATAGAAAAATATGTAAGACCTCAATTCACAAATAAATCATTATGCAGCAAAATATTAAAGCAACAATTTGTTGAGGTAGGAATAAATGTACTCTTTCCACTAACAGGAATAACTAGTCATGAAAATAGTAAAATCTAAAGCAAAGTATTTCAATTCTGATTCCACCACTCTGGACCTAAAACAAATTGTTCAATGTTAACTTTTCCAAGCCCCAAAATATTTCTTCACCTGAAAGAAAAGAGAAAAAGAAAAAAGAAAGGAAAAGAGAAAGAATGGAAAATACAAAGAAAATAGAACTTAACTATAAAGATACTCTTTGAGGACTACTGATTTATCATAGGCTTCCCTGAGGTAGTTTCCATGAAGAGAAGCCAGCCAGGTCAAATGAAGAGAGTGGTGAAAGGTTATAGACTGGGAAGAAAGAAGATGCAAAGGCCCTGAGGTGAGAGAACTCATCTGAGGAGCTGATGACAAGTGGCAGGACTTTATAGAGAGGGGCACTTGACCTGAAGGGGTGGACTCTAAGGACTTTATTTATGACTGTGTTACTCTTCTCTCCCACTAGATGTCGTCGTGAGCACATGCTGCACATTGCAACCTCTTTTAGTGATGCAACTGCAGGCTCACCCATCAGGAGCAAAGGAAAATCAAAGGCCAAAGGGAGAAAGCCTCAGTGCCTCCGGATTGTGTAGTCTGGTTATAAGTTTAGACTAGAATAAACACAGTGAATGACTTTGTACAGAATCATATGAGAATGTTTTCTTCCCACTGCTTGCTGATTCTCTATCCTCTCTCTAAATTCAAAAGGGTGAGAGAAAATCAAGAAGTATAAATATAGTGTGTGTGTTAATATGTATTCAGAAATAATATTTCTAGGCTCTGTAAAACTGGCAGGAGAAGGTAGCCTTTCATATTTTATAATGAACTATCTGAGACATTTTAACAAGTGAGCTGTACAAATATGTATCCCAATTACCAATGTATACAGAAGGAACTCAGAAGTACTTTTTTATACTCAATTAAATTCCTAAGAAGTATAGAAAGCAAATTGATATAAATTGCATTTCTGGCTTTTCCAAATGTAATAAAAGACTGTAATGGGCCGGGCATTGGTGGCTCGTGCTTGTAATCCTATCTACTCAGGAGGCAGAGATCAGGAGGATCGTGGTTTTAAATCAGTCTGGGCAAACATTTCACGAGACCCTATCTCAAAAAGCCCTTCACAATAATAGGGCTGGTAGAGTGTCTCAAGGTGAAGGCCCTGAGTTAAAGACCCAGTACCGCAAAAGAAAAAAGAAAAAGATTCTAATGAACACATGCCATGGAGATTTACAAAGTAATAAGCATGTTTCCAGTAGCATTGCACCACAAGAGTAACTAAAGTCAATTTGTGCATGAGTTGAACAATTCTCTTATGTGTTTAATTCTACTAAATTTAATATTATTACAAATATATTATTCAAACATAAACCCACCCAGTTCTGATAACCTAATTCTCCATAGTACCTGAACTACATTTGCAAGCCATAGGCTTCTCCATGTTTTTCTCTAATTCATTTATCATGTAAGATAGATATATATGTTTTAATTTCAGAGACAGAGCAATTTTTTAAATAAAGATAGTGGTTTGGGTGGAGCTAGCTACAAAAGGAAGAAAACTGGGTTTAAAATGTATAGTAATAACTAATGAACAAGGAATGAAAGTAAAAATCTGACTTTCTACAGTATGCTATTAAAGACAGTTATGTGAAAAAAGGATGAGATATCCAGAATTTCAAAACTGAAAGAACTATTTTTACTTATGAACTGAACTTGTAGTGTAAAATTGATTCACTAAAGTGTGCCTCTTATGGTCAAACAGAATTCCTCTGCTGTAAGGTTTACTGACAGAAGATGTGTTAGCCTGGAAAATGCTTAGAGAAGGGCCTGAAACAAATGCTGACATATGTAGGATGCTTTGAGGTGGTAATGTAGATGAGAAGTTAGAGATTTAGAGAAGGCAAGAAGGAGGAAAAGGCTCCATTTCAATTGGAATACTCAAAGAAGTACACAGAATGTGTCTTAGAATTATTCAGCTGAATTTAATGCATCTACTCTATCACCTCATTGTATAAGAGCTGTTCTCAAGGACATCAATTTTTGGACATCAAAATCCAAAAATGGATTTTGTTTCATCATGTTGGATTAACTCTCATTAATGTCAGTTGCTCTGTAAAAGCCCTGAAATAGAGGTATCTCCATACTCATACAGATCTATCTATAAAACCATAGCAAGAATTATAAGTGAGGCAAGTGGGGTTCCAGAGGCATCTGATATAGTCTTCTTGTACTCTTTTAGCCTTTACTGTCATTGAAGTTTCAAACTCTTGGCTACATCCATTGTATATAATTCAACAGACTATGTAATGGTCACTAAAACAAACTGACATCTTCACTGTTGTAATATTCATTTTCCTTGTCTGCTCATGCGTTATCTATTTTTCTTAACCTGTGTCAGCAATTCAGCTGGCCTGAATTGCTTCCATGGTGGGTTAGTTCTTCTCTTGTACCAAAAGTTCTGAACTTCTTATTTTCTTGTGCTTCTTAAGCTATGGTCACTACAATTGCTTATTTACTACTATCAACAACATAGAAGTACCCAGGGATAATCAGATGAATCTTCTAATTTCAAGATATACTCACCTACCAATCCTACTTTGTATCAATCACTCTAGCTAAACAACCAGAAACCCTTCATCTAGTATGGCATATTTTAGAATCTTTGTAGTCTATTTCTCACAGGCAGGCATCCATATGTTTTACTATGGCATTTTAAATATTTACCATTTCCAGATCAGTAGATCCAATTTTCATGATGTAGTTAGTATATCCTGCAGATGTTCTGCAGAATGTCAATGCAATCAATTACTTTTGAAGAGAAAGGAAAAGTTAACTTAGCCACAGGGCAAGATAATTAGTGTGTTCTGTTCTTTTCACAAAAGAACTGATGGAGAGTGGATATCATGCTCTGATCATATAAATAGAAGCATGCTAATTTCTAAGGCTATCTTTCTTCATTCCTTTGAGTAGAGATACACCAGTCAGAACTGACAAAGTGATTACAGCTTACATTTTGCTACACTGATGTAATTACACTATCATTGTTACATCTAGCTTATGCAAAGCTAATGCAATTAAATTGAACACAGAAATGGTAGAGACCACATCTCCAAAATCCTTGAAGTATAAAGTGGTAGATTAATTTCTTCCTGAGATTCAGCAGTGCTTTATTTCACTGTCATGTCCAACAGAGGGGGTGGAGTTGCAGTTTTCCAGTTGGCTTTTTCTACCACAACAGCTCTTAGGGTTTTTGCTCCTAACAGAGAATGTTAGACAAGTTGATTATTTGATCATTTATTCTTATAACTGCATTGGGGCACCATGGTACTAGATGTTTTTTCAGTTAAGTTACTTAAAACATTTAATTCAGATGTCATAAAACATGGCTAAAATATGTGAGTTCCTGCACATTCAAATATAATAATTGTTATGTAAAGGACTGGTACTAGCAACTAATCCATATTAAATGTTATCTGTGTTAAATGTTTTATATTGATTACCCATTTTATTCTCTCACCAAAACTTTCAGTTGTTACTACTATAGCTTTCTAATTAGATTCTAAAATTGATGATTAGAGAAAAAAATAACTAAGATTAAACAGGTAGTTATCAACAGAAATGTAATTTGAACCAAGGCAATCCATTGCCCAATCTAGTTGTGGGGGATAAACAGCAGATATCGCTCTGGGAATGTAGAGGAAACAAATGGCAGAGGTAAGTTTGTCTTAGACAAAGGAGATGGGAAAACATTCTTAAAGACAAACAACTAAAGAGATAAAATATGAACCCCCTTAATAGGGAGTGCCAAAGTCAGGCCCTATATTATCTCCTGGACTTCAGCTATTGTATGGCTAGTGCTTTCACTAAGTTCCACTAGTCAGGGTGCTTTGCATCCTTTGGATAAACTTTGCACTTGCTTTAACTCTTTACTGCTGGCCTGGGACTTCAATCATCAGTTACGCCAGAACAGAAACTTGAGAACAACATTCTAGTATCAAAATGAAAAAACTTTTTTTAAAGTATTAATAATGATCCTTGAGTTGTTGACAGAAACTTGAGTTCCACTAGGAAGGTATAAATAGCAGAGCAACACCGTGACTTAGCACTTCCTGTAGTTTCTTAAATATATTCAACTCTTTTCTTCCTAAGACTCAAGAACAGTTGAAGCATAGATTTGCTTCTACCCACATTCTTTACTTCTTCTGGGGTTTAATTCTCCTACTTAACCTTCTACTTCAGCCTTTAAATTCACTCAGGAGGGGTCCAAGTTATGCTGTGGTAACAACTCTTAAGTCTTCATCAGACTTACTCTGAATTGATTGCTTTCATAATCTCTGCAGCAAGGCAAGAATGTGTCCAGAGAATGGATCCTTGACTTTATCAGAAGTAAAACGCCTTACTCCTGCTTACATTAGATTAGCCAAAACATTCCCAATTCTCAATACAAGAGAGTGATGAAGTGTATAGTTCCATAATATATGTTCAGAAAAAGAGAAAGATCAGGTTTTGGTGAGCAGTGGTATCATTTTATCAAGTTTTATTGCTTTCTATTTTCTTTCTTTTTTCCTTTTTATTTGTGCATAGAAATGTTTGAAAATTGGTTAACATAAATTAGAATAATAAGCTTCTAATTTTGCTTCTGTAATTGGAATCAAAAGTTTCTGGATGGCTAAAAAGCACAGAGAAATAAATATATAGGAAGAACTACAATAACTTTGATTTCAACCTCAGCTCCTCCTTCATACATTTTTAAGTTCTTCAGTAGTTCAGTAAATCCACAACACTCTCTATGGCTATGAAATTAAAATAATAACTTTGACTTTTTTAAGAAGGAATAATTTCTTCATGGAAACAAAATGATGTAAAATTGCATCAAATTATCTCCTTTTGTCCCATGAAATCAATACTCAGTTATTTCACACTAATGTGTGCATCACATTTTTCTATGTCAAAAAGATTATTGCAGAAATATTCTAGGTTTTTTTTCTGCTAATTTCTGTTCTTTCTTAGAAAAGAATCTAGTGCTATTTTGGCTCATGGTCACAACACCCACACTTTGAGCTTCATTTATATCATGTTTTAGAGGAATAACACTTACCTATGCAGACAAGTTTTAAGAGACTCCTCCTCTTTACCTTCCTCCACCAGCAAAGTTCCATTCCTTCATCATTTCTATTAGCCTGTAAAAAATGTTATATTTTCCAACATTAAAAATAATTTTCTCTCACCCTTTTATCTCTCAAGCTAGTATTTTAAATCTTTGTTTTTCTTCAAAGCAGAGTTAAAGAGTATTTACACATCAGTAGTCCTCATTCTTTACTAACCATTTTAAATGATATTTTCTATCTTGTTAGTTATTTTTTAGTTAGGACTTTTTTTGAAATGGATGGTCTTCCTGTATAGCCCAGAATGGCCTTTAACTCTTCCTCCTCCTGCCTCAGCCTCCCTAGTGCTGCAATTATAGGCATGCACAGGAATTTTTAAAATGTAGCAAGAATAATAATTTATCATATTTTCCTTATTTCAAACCAACCATCATTAATATTTTATTCTTGATACAGCTACCACATTGAGATTTGTTGGAGAACCTATTGTTACTCCAGCATTGTACCATCTTGCTCCACTTCAAATAAAATATTTGTATTAAAAGTTTATTTCTAGTCTCTTGTCTGCATCTAGGTTCTCTCATGAGTCCCTTTTGTCTGTCTCTTACTGTGCTAACCCTCCCTGCATAAAGCACTATTCTTGCTTTTAGTCTCTGGAAGGACCAGTCTTTCCACATTGTTTTTTTCTTTTTGTTTTAATACATTTGGCTATTATTATTTCTTTTTGGTAGGAATTTTATAATTGAATTACTAAACTAAATGTAAAATAGCATTAAGTAAAACAAAGTACATTGAGAATTTTGCTAGAATTGCAGGCTGTTTTTATCAGTTCATTGAGTTTCCACCATAACAATGTTTAATCTGCCAATACTTAAAAGTAGTTCTAATTCTGCCATTTTCAGGTATTCTTTTATGTATTGTAGTTAAGTTTTAAAATTTGTTCCTTACAAATTTTGCACACTGAAAAAAGATTTGCTAAATGTTTATAACAAATAGTAAATTTTATTATACCTATCACATAACTTCATAAAGTAATAGAGGGTAAATATGATCAAAGTACATTACATCATGTACGGAAATATCACAGTGAAATCCCTTTGTATAGCTAATAAATGTTTTAAATAAAAAAGATTGTAATATCATCCTTATCTTTTAATTTATAACATGCTAAAATACATGCATTACTTATAGAATTTTGCATATTATCATCCTCATAGGTTTTTACTGCAGGTAAAAGCCATCCATGATTACAAACTTACAAAGGGAATTTTTGTTTATATACATTGCCAAAGTAGAGATTTGCAAGATTTTTACTGAGTCCCTTTCTGTGCAGTGTGGTCTAATTTTCATTAAGCTGTTAGGGTTCTACTTTATTCAAATTCTCCTACCTTATTCTGCATCCTGGGCAGACAATAGGCTTTTTCTTCACTCCTTCATATCCTATTTTATGATGAGATTTATAATATATTCAAATTCCCAAGGTTTGGCAGAAAACCATCTGAAACTAGCTCTGGAGCTCACTTACCTCCCAAAGTGCTTTCTTTAATTTCAGTTTTAATCACAGTGTATTTCTTACTTTTGTGCAGCTCAGCAACTGTTGAAATAGCTTTGAGTTCTTTTATCAAGGATTTGAGTTGCCTTAATCAAAGGGGTCCTCTAGATCTCCAACCTTGCATTTCCCAAATATGGGACATTATGGAAATGAAATCCATTCACACCTGGCTTTCCCACCATACAGTATTTCAAAATACATTTAACAAAGACCTCAACCAAATGTAATGAACATTTTTAGTTCTCATTTTAAGTGCCCAGTCAGCAAAATTTCTAATTTGGCTACTTCCTTCTTGGAGTACTTGCTTCATTTATAGTTCATACCAGAACATGTTTTGTTTAACCCTTGTACTTTTGTCATTGCTTCTTTTCTCTCTTTTTACAGGCACTAACCATCAGAGAGGTTGAGTCTTAGGGCTGGACCCTTGACATTTTCTCTTTACAGTTGCTTTTTACTTTAGCTCACATATTTTCAAAGATCTATATGACACCTGTGTCTCACAATACCCAAAGGTATATCTCTTACCCAGATTTCAAGGTCTTAATTGGTTTATGCAACTGTAAACTTGGTTTATCTATATAAAGAGTTTTCAATAATTATATTTATATTGGACTCTGTCTTCTCAAAATGTCATTTGTCATTACATGTTCTCTAAGTAAATGAAAGGATTGCATATATACTCAAGTCAGCCACATAGAAACCTGGAAATCATTCTTTTTTATTTTATTTATTCTTTTTTTGTCAGTTCCAGGGTTTGAACGTAGGGCCTTGTGCCTGGTAGGCAGGCCCTCTACCACTTGAGTAACATACCCAATCCTTTATCCTTTTTTAAAATATGATTTTGCTTTTAAGCCCAGGCTTGCCTGGACCACAATCTTCATGTTTATATTTCCTGCATAGCTGGATGACAGGTACACACCACCAAGTCCAGTTATCAGTTAGGAAGGAGTCTCATAAACTTTTTGCCTAGGCTGTCCTAGAACTGTGATCCTTCTAATTTGTGCCTCTTGAAGATCTAGATTTACAGGTGTGAGCAATCATGCCATGGTAGAAAGCAATTCTTAAGTATTTTGTATTTTATCTTGCCCATACCACTGCTACAAAGCAAGTCCATCAGCAAATGTTATCAAGTCTGAATGAAAGAAAATTTCTCCATACCTCCCTTGCCATAACCACTGTTAGGACCTCCATCATTCATCACACGTGAAATAAGGTGAAACTCATGTGAAAGCCTTTTAACCCATAGCTCAACACCACCACATGCTGCTTTGTCAGTTCTTGACTTCTGTCTACACTTCATTATTAAATTTTGGAAACTGGGTTCTCTCCTTCACAGTACTTGTCTTAGTTTTTTACATTTATATTGATTCCTTAGTAATCTGCTAACTGCATATTAAGTTACAATTTAAAAAGACTGTGTATATTTCATTTTTATTATATGTGATATTATACCTAGTACATTCTAGGTATTTAATAACATGAAAACACTGTGTATTTGTGTGTGTGTTTGCAATTGAGTGCATGAATTCTTTGGGTGGGTTGTATTATATACTGATGTGTAACATACAATGAAAAAATATGAAATTCTTATATGTTCTAATGTTCTTTGTTCATAATGTCATCACATTTAATAAATAGCCAGTTGTGAAATTAATGTATAGTTATCATTTCTAGCTTTAATCAAAAGAATTTTCTTTTAATCATTTTATAGAATTTTAATAGATATATACATTTATAATATGTGTGCACTTCATTTTCATTCCTTCTTAAGCAAAGCATACCAAATCAGATTCAAACTTCTTTTCATAACACTTTCCATCTTTAAGACTAGGAACATATTTTGCTGAATTAAAATACTTCCCTCAAAATCTACTGAAAGATGTAGAGCTAGTCACACCTTCAATAAATAGCACCACATTGCTCTGTTTTTTTAATTGATGAGAATACTTTCTAGAAATATACTCATCCATACTTTTACATAGAAATCATTTTTTTATTTTGTTGTGTATGTGCTTTCCTCATTTCACTGAGTGTTCTCCTATTTAGTACCACATTATATGTGAGTGTATTCATGTATTGGGAAAGGCTTGAACTTTTTATTGACACATAACAAACAAGTAAGAACAGTGTGAAAATCTTGTCTTCTATTTGTTTATGTTTGCACCATTCTTCCAACAGATTACACATTCAAGAAAGGGGATATTGCTAATATCTCAAAAGCCCTGCTTTTGTTTGTTTGTTTTTTTGTATAGTGGTACTGGGGTTTGAACAAAGGACTTTGCACTTTCTAGGCAGGTGTTCTAATGCTTGAGGAACACACCTGCCCCTTTTTGCTCTGGTTATTATGGAGAGAGGATATTACTTTTCAACCCAGGCCTGCCTGAATGGCAATCCTTCTCTTTTATGCTTCCAGCTGTAGCTGGGATGGGACCACTGCACCCAGCTTTTTAAACTTTACATGGGGTGTCACAAACTTTTTTGCCTCAGCTGTCCTGGAACCATGATCCTCTTCCTGTCAGACTTTCGTATATGAGACTTTATACACTGACAAACATTTAAAAATACTGCCAATATTTCTAAATACATATAGCACAAGTACCCCTGTCCATTCGCTAATTTTATTTAAGCCATGTGAAGCCCAAGGAGATTCCATATGCAATTGGAGACCTGAGAGAAGGTCCAGGCTCCCTGTGCTCTGCTCCTTCTCCCTGTCCTCGCGATGCCATGCTCTTCCCTTCTCTGCGGGCACGTTTCTCAAGAGGACATGAACTCTTTTTTGCCTACTTTCAGACATTTTTTGCCATCTCTATAATCGAGCTTTCCAGGATTCCCTTACATCTTCTTCCCAACTTCCCTCAAGTGTCTCTATTATTTTTTCAGTGATATCAGCATTTACTCAGTTCACCCAGATAGATACAAAACCTTGGTTATGTAGCAAAGGATCAGGCAATAGCACTTCTTTCTTTGTAAGTTATCTTGTTTGTTTGCAGCATTGTTTGAATCTCTGGCTTTATGTCTTTTCTCAGTCTTGGAGAATTCTTCTCCTCCATCATGAAGCATGGCTCTATTCTATTCTGTTCCTTCTCTCCTGGAATTCAAACTGCAAGTATGTTGCAGCTTTTAACTTTCTTTCCTGTATGTCCTTATTTTCTGCTCTTTTATACCCCATATTTACTCAAGGTATTTTCTACTGTACTTCAAGTTTCTGTTAAGTCCATCCATTTGTTTCTTAATTTGTTACTGATTTTTTAAATTGTAAGGATCCTATTCTCTTTATTGATTCTAGCTTCTAGTGAAATTCTTCATTATATCATCCATTTTCTTAAACTTAAATGGTACTTACTGTAGGTACATCATTAGTAAATGGAATATATGGGTCTTTTCTGGGTCATGTTTTAATATCACTTATTTCTCTCAGTGTTGTTTCTTGGTATTATAATGCAAATTACATTAACAAATAGTATAAAGGGGAAATCACAAGATTTTGTCCTCTCTGTGTTTCAATGTTTTTAAAATCTTGCCCTCTAAAGTTTTGGCTGCCTTTACACAACTAAGTTCTACATTTTCTCCCCAGATTTATGAAAGTGCCAAAAAGTTGGGTGACATTTTAGCTTCATAGTAATAGCAGCATCTGACCTCACAGCCTTTGTGTCTTCCCCAATAATTCTCTTAAGTGAAGTTAGAGAGTCTTCCAAAACTCCTAGGTTTCCTCAAGTCCCGGTTAGCCACTCTAGAAGAAATATTTCTAATTCATTTGATTGGGAGTAATTTTTCTGCAAGTTATTTATTCATATAAAAAGGAAAAATAAACTCTAGAGCTTTTAAAAATGATTTCTTCTGATTTCTTGTTGGCTGAGAGATAGTGTGGAGGTAGAAAATTTTGAATATTAAATAAGAATAAGAATATTTGGTGATCTATTTTCAATAAAATAAATTACATTCCAGAAAATACTATGGTTATTTATAGTATTTGGCAAATTTTTGTCTGTGTTATTATATGGAAATTATCTTAAAAATATAAGTTCACTTATAGTAAAGTGTATTACTTTCAGTTTTCTTTGTTTTCATTTGATTACATTAATGATATTTATACCTCATATTACAGCTATTTAAAATTACTTTTTTATCATTGTACTGGGTAAGGGTACATTGTGGCATTTACAAAATGTCTTACAATATATCAAATATATTGTACCTCAATTATTTCAAAATGCTATACAATTTGCTACAACTGATTTTTACTTAAATTTCCAATTTACTGTCCTGTCCCCAAATCTGTCCTGTTCATAGCCTCATTCTGTAACATTCTTAAAGATCCAGAATGTGGCATGCATATTTAAGTCATTTCTTCTGACTAATTTTCTCTTCTCTTCATTTGACACCTGTTTTCATACAATTTATTATTCTAAGTTCCAGCTCAAATTTTACTTCTCTTTATTGCTTGTCTTGACCTTATATAAAAAAATAAGGACATAATACTGGCTGGCACTCATTGGCTGAGGGGCAGTGCTTTGTGGGACAGGGTCTTTTCAACTGAACAAGTTCTTTATAAGATCTTCGTGGAAAGAACTCCATATGCATTGTCCAGGTTTATAGCACAGCAAACTTTCAATTGCTATAGTCTTATTTCTTTCAACTACCTTTTGTACAATTCTTTGGCCAGAATTCCTAGCTGTACCAAATTTCCTGATATGTCTCATAACATGGAAGTTCATACACAAATGTCAAATTGTAAAATAATCTTTGCCATCTGTTTTCTCAATCATTTTCTGATGGATTTTCTGACATCTATGCAACTTCCATTTTAATACTCTGTGATGTATCTTTTATTCTTTGCAGCAAGTTGAGTACTATCACTTGCTTTCTTTTAGTTAGGCATATGAGTCAAAACTGTTAAAAAATGTAAAGGCAGAGAAGTTAGAGTGAACTAAATCATGCTACATAACAAAATCAATTAAAGACAGCAAGTTACAAGAAATATTTGCTGAGCATGTAAAACAGCACTCAAATTAAATTATGTATTACACTATAATAAATTGCTTCATCTTAGCACATGAAAATGATAAGAAGTATCTGAGAAGCAGCACTATAATAAACCAGGAGGGTGGCATAAATGACACATGGATGTGCTTACTTGCATTGCCATCAATAAGTGCTCAAAAAATTTCTGAAAGTTAATTCATTTTTAGGTAGAATTAAATGATTTCTCAATTTATACTCATAACATTTGAATATTCTTCTTTTGTAACACCAGCATCAAAGATGTGAACCTGGAATAACAGCTGGTTCTTCTGTGTTCAGAAAACTGCATACTGTCTGCACAGCCTAAGGGCTAAGTATTTACAAGATACAGGAACCACCATACAGTATTTCTTCAGTATATTAAGGATTTTCCAGGACTAGAAAAGGACCTGATTATAATAAAGGCTTAAATAATATTGTTGAATTCAATATTTCAAACAGACAATCATTGAGTGTCTGTTATCTGCCAGGATTTCATAGTTGTGCTGGACCAAATGAGATTTGCAGTAAGCAAATAAAAAGTGGGCCTATCTCCACTGCTCTCTCATTTATTTCCTATCTTCCAAGTCCTTATAAATATGATTTATTATATTTCTACCTAGAAAAATAGTTGATGAGAGAGATTACCATAAACTCTGAGCCAACATGAATGCCTCTTGAAAATCATTTATATTTAAAACTTTTATTCATCTCTAGGGATAGGCATAATCTTCTTTAGTTCATGATTATCTTCTACTAATAAAAAGCTATTTTCAGGACATACATATTTAGAGGGTGACTGGGGAGAAGACTGAGTAGTCCAGGTCCAATTTTGTATTATATACTTTATCCTTCCTAGCGAATTCTCCCCACATAGAAAAAGTTACAATCACTGCTGAAGACATTTCAGTATTTCTGGAATGTGTGTTTTTCTGTGATTGTATGTATGTGTGGATGATGGAAGGAGTAAGAAATGAGGGAAGTGTTCATAATCAAAAGGGCAAGAAAATGATATTTGAAAGTCAAACAGTATTTGAGGAGATACAAACATTTAAATGTAATATCTTCTAACAATTTAAAATTAAATCTCCTATCTCTCCCTTACTTTCTTAAATGTTGAGAACTTAACATTAAGTACAATAGAGATGTTGCACTAAAATTATTGATAAAACAAGGAATAAAATATAATACATGAAAGATATAATCTCAAAAAGATCATCATTCATGAGGGAATAAAGAACATTTAAAATCAAGTAGAATGCAATTGATAGCACAATTAGCTAGTTTTCTAATTCCTAACTCAGGACAGGATAATTTTTCCCCTGGTGAAGTTACATGGTCAGAAACATAAAATCAGAGTAGTCCTAAAGAACTGACAAGAATTCATCAATCAGGTAAGACAGGGAAGAAAATTTCAGGCAGAAGGAGCAGCAGGTAAAAAGGAAAAAAAACCTATTTCCTATAAATGCACCAGATTCCCTTGCAAAAGCATATTGTCTAATGTGGTTGGAACAGAATGCAGGCAGAGGTGGGAAAGAAAATAATTGGCAATATACTTAGCTGTGGAACAAGGCTGGCGCGGGATTTGGAGCAATCTTGAGGCCCTGTGCATTGCCATCAAGGTAGATTAATGACTTGAATTTAGCATGAAAGTGGAGCTCATTATGTCAAAAAATATTATTAACCAGAGACAAACAGTGTATATGGTAAATCACTTACATCAAGCCTATCTTCAAAAAATGTATAAAGTACATAATTTTTTAAAAAATAAAACACTGAACAAAAATATTGACTGTCTTAATTTTACACTTTTAGTTACATGTAATGAATTCACGCCAAAGCATACTTTCTCCAAATTTTTTAAAAACCAAAATTTGAAGATTTTGAAGACTTTTTCTTTAAACAGGAAGTAATATATATATAGGGCTACATTAGCAAACAACACTAACAACTTTGCAGAAGAGAAATTAGATGAGTAGAAACTGGGAACCAGAAAATGGGTAGAAAGAAACATATTCACAAGCAAATGTGATAAAATTGCAAGCATACTGCATGCTAGGGATGGAATGGAGGTTTTAACAAGGCAGGTGCCAAGTAAAGCTCAGGAAAGTGTTTAAGCAGAACCAGAAATACAGATGTAGTCTTCCTCGATCTCTTTCTTTAGGGGTTTGTAATTCTCCTTGTAGAGGTCATTCGCATCTTTTGTTAAATTTACTCCCAGGTATTTGACTTTTTTGAGGCTACTGTAAATGGAATTATTTCCATGTATTCCTTCTCAGTTTGTTCATTGTTGGTGTATAGAAATGCTAATGCTTTTTGTAAATTGATTTTGTATCCTGCAACCTTGCTACACCTGTTTATGGTGTCTAAGAGTTTTGGGGTAGATTTTTGGGGGTCTTTAAGGTATTTATAGGATCATATCATCTGCAAATAGGGATATTTTGACAGTTTCTTTACCTATTTGTATTCCTTTTATTTCTTCTTCTTGCCTTATTGCTCTGGCTAGAAATTCCAGAACTATGTTGAAAAGGAGTGGGGATAGTGGGTACCCTAGTCTCATTCATGATTTTAGAGGAAAGGGTTTCAGTTTGTCACCATTAATTATGATGTTGGCTGTAGGTTTGTCATATATAGCTTTTACAATATTGGGGTACATTCCTTCTATTCCTAGTTTTCTTGGAGCTTTTATCATAAAGTGGTATTGGATCTTATCAAAGGTTTTTTCTGCATCTATTGAGATGATCAAGTGGTTTTTGTCTTTCCTTCTATTAATGTGCTGTATTACATTTATAGATTTGCATATGTTGAACTACCCCTGCATCCCTGGGATGAAGCTGACTTGGTTGTGGTGAATGATCTTTCCGATGTGTTGTTGGATTCGGTTTGCCATTGTTTTTTTGAGGATTTTTGCTCCAATATTCATTAAGGAATTTGGCCTATAGTTCTCCTTTTTGGAGGTGTCTTTGTCTGGTTTTGGGATGAGAGTAATGTTGGCTTCGTAAAACGAGTTAGACAGTATTCCTTCTCTTTCTATTTCATGGAACAGTTTAAGGAGGGTTGGTATTAGTTCTTCTTTAAAGGGCTGATAGAATTCGGCAGTGAATCCATCAGGTCCTAGACTTTTCCTTTTGGGAGACTCTTTATTGCTGCTTCAATTTTGTTTTGTGTTATAGATCTATTCAGATGATTAACGTCTTCTTGGTTCAGTTTTGGATGGTCATAGATATCTAGAAATCTGTCCATTTCTTCAAGATTTACAAATGTATTAGAGTATATGCTCTCAAGTAGTCTCTGATGATTTCCTGGATTTCCATGGTGTTTGTTGTTATCTCCCTTTTTGCATTTCTTATACTGATTTGAGTTTTTTCTTTCCTTATTTTAGTCAGGTTTGCCAGAGGTCTGGACTTATTTTTCTCTCCTAATTTTTTTTTGTTTCTGTTTCATTGATTTCAGTCCATATTTTAATTATTTCTCTCCTTCTGCTTGTTTTGGGGTTTGTTTGTTCTTGTTGTTCTAGGAATTTGAGCTGTAGTAGTAGATTATTGATTTGAGATCTTTCTGACCTTTTAATATATGCACTCATGGCTATAAACTTTCCACTTAGGACAGCTTTTGCTGTGTCCCATAGGTTCTGGTAAGTCGTGTTTTTATATCCATTAACTTCCAGAAACCTTTTAATTCCTCTTTTATTTCATCAGTGACCCATTCATCATTGAGCATTGTGTTGTTCAGCTTCCAATTGTTTGCATGTTTTTTAGTGCTGTTTTTATTGTTGATTTCTAGTTTTAATGCATTGTGGTCAGATAGAATACATGGGATTATTTCTATTTTCTTATATTTGCTGAGGCTTGCTTTGTGCCCTAAGATGTGATCAATTTTGGAGAAGGTTCCATGAGCTGCTATGAAAAATGTATATTGTGCAGCAGTTGGATGAAATATTCTGTAGATGTCACCTAGGTCCATTTGGTCTATGGTGTGATTTAGTTCTAGAATTTCTGTATTGATTTTTTGTTTGGATGACTTATCATTGGTGATGATAGGGGGGTATTAAGGTCTACCACTATCACTGTGTTAGAGTTTATATATGTTTTTAGGTCCTTCAGAGTATGTTTGATAAAATTGGGTGCATTGATGTTGGGTGCATAAAGATTGATAATTGTTATTTCCTTTTGGTGTATTTCCCCTTTTATTAGTACAGAGTGTCCTTCTTTATCTTGTTTGATCAATGTAAATTTGAAGTCTACTTTATCCAAGATAAGTATTGCTACCCCTGCCTGTTTATGGGGTCTCTGGTTTGGTAGATCTTCTTCCAGCCTTTCACTCTCAGGCAGTGCTTGTTTCTGTCAATGAGGTGGGTCTCCTGTAGGCAGCAGATTGTTGGATCTTCCTTTTTAATCTAGTTTGCCAATCTGTGTCTTTTGATGGGGGAATGAAGTCCAGTAATGTTTAGTGTTAGTATTGATAGGTTTGTGGTGATCCCTGTCATTTAGTTACCTTTGTTGCTTATGGGTTTGATTGTGTGTAGCTGAATCAATGTTACTCTCTACTTTCTTGCCTTTTCTTCTCCTGTGGTATGGTATTGCCTGCCCTTTCATGGTTTTATTTGCTTTCACTTTCTGTGTGCAGAATTCTTTGGAGAGTCTTTTGTAGTGGTGGTGGCTTGGTGGACATACATTGTTTTAGTTTCTGCTTGTCATGGAAGACTTTTATTGCTCCATCTGTTTTGAATGATAGTTTTGCTGGGTAGAGTATCCTGGGTTGAAGTTATTTTCATTCAGTGCCTGGAAGACCTCACTCAAAGCTCTTCTTGCTTTGAAGGTTTCCATTGAGAAGTCTGCTATGATTTTGATGGGTTTACCTTTGTATGTTATTTGTTTTTTCTCTCTTACAGACTTCAATATTCCTTCTCTAGTCTCTGTGTTTGCTGTTTTAATAATATGTTATGGGTTAGTTCTATTTTGGTCAAGTCTGTTTGGTGTTCTGGAGGCTTCCTGTATCTGGATGGTCATAGTTTTCTCTAGATTTTGGAAATTTTCTGTTATTATTTTGTTGACTTTATTATGCATTCCTTTTGTTTGTACCACCTCTCCTTCTTCAATGCCCATTATTCTCAGGTTTAGTCTTTTAATGGAGTCAGTGAGTTCTTGCATATTCCTTTCACAGGTCTTGAGTTGTTTGACTAATTGTTCTTCAGTTTTTCCTTTAATTACCATTTCATCTTCAAGTTCTGAGATTCTGTTTTTTGTTCATTTTATTCTGCTGGCATGGCCTTCCATTCTGTTTTGTATTTCTGTTTCATTCTTTTTTCTGAGATTTTCCATGTTGTGGGGCACTTCCTCTTTAATGTTGCCAATTTTCATCCTAATTCATTTACCTCTCTATTAATGGTATTTTCTGGTTCATTTTGGCTTTTATTTAGGGCTTCTATGATTTCATTTATTTGTTTTTGTGTTTTCCCATATTCTTTATTTTTGTTGTCTTGGAATTTCTTGAGTGTCTCTTGTACGCTTTAGTTGATCATGTCTAGTAACATCTCCAAGAAATTCTCAATGATTACTTGCAGGATTTCTTCTTTCAGCTTGTTCTTGTGTGCTTCATTGGGTTCTTTGGCATAGTTTATCTTTGTTTTGCTGGAGTCTGGATCTGGGTATCTGTTTTCTTCATTTACCTCCGAATTCTGTACTAATTTATTTTGGGGAGGATAATGGTTTCCATCCCTTTTTTGTCTTCTCATATTTCCACTTGGTACCATTTCTGTCCCTGGACTATGTGTAATTTAGTGTTAGCTGAATAGTGAAATATTAAAATAGTGAAACTAACAAAATCAAGGAAGAAGAATATAGAGGAAGAAAGAGAAGTAGAAGGAAAAAAAAAGGAAAAAGAAAAAGGAGAGCACCAAGGAAAACAGCAAGGAGAGATGGTGGATGATCACAGAGCAAACCAGACAGCCAAACCTTTAAAGGAAGGCAAGTGCAGGGGGGAGAAATGACCCAAGCATTGTACTCACATATGAATAATAAAAAACAAAAATTAAAAAAAATTAAAAAAGGAAGGCAAGCAAAGCATAAATAAATAAATAAATAAATAATAAAGATGAAAAAACTTAAAAAATTTAAAAATACAAAATTAAAAATTAAAAAAAATCACCAGTTCAGGAACAGTGGGATTTCAGTCTTAGTAGTTCTGCTGTCACTTCTTTAGCATCTAGACCTGTCTCTGTCTTCTATGCAGGTTTGGAAACCTCCTGTGGTGGGTGGCAGGTGGGTGGGGTTCCACGGTCCTGCTGGTGGAAGCCTGTCTTTGAGGCAATCTAGTGGGGCTTTGGAGCATGGGTCTGGCATGCTTGAAGGGTGTGGCTCAGCAGAGATCATGTGTGCCTGTGGATCACTGGCCTGGCCTTCCTGAGGTGCATGGCCCAGTGGACATGTGTGTACCTGTGAATCACCGGCTTGGCAAGCCTTAAGGGAGCAGCCCAGGGGAGATCGTGCAGTACCTGTGGATTGACAGTTTTTATTAAAATCAATTTTTGGTTAAATAATGTTTGCTATGCTTTTTTACTTACACGTTTACTTCAAAGATAAAATCAAAAATTTAAAAACAAATTTCAGCCTTCAAGATTCTTGTACCTAAAAATTATTTAAACCAAAAGGCAGTGAGGAAGAAAGTAGAAAGAATGTTACTGGATTTTGAAGAAATAATAATTTAAAATTAGTCAAGCAGTCTTATGAAAATTTCCAGAAGCTTGAAAAATAGAGTGCTGATACTTTAAGTAAAAATATTTCTAAAATGCTCCCTTAAGGATAGTTTAAATAAATACTAGTAGAATATGTTATTACAGTCCTCTGTATTTAGCACAGAAATTCTCATTTAATTCAAAATAACAATATTACCACTTTCAAATAGGATTTTAAAATTGCCACTTGTGAAAATAGTGTTCCTTCAAATTTTTATATCCAGAAATAGTATTGGTCTAATCATTTCACTTTTTTAATAGTTCAAGGCAAAGGCTAAATGGCTAAATATGGAGGAAGCATCTCTCCTTGTGGTTTTAAAATTCCCTTTTAGTAACCTTCTGAAGCAAAGTTTCACACATTCATTCCCTCCATACATTCCCTGCCTCATGTCCAGGAACAAGCCATGAAGCCAGTGGTGAATGTAAGCAATGATCTTTCCTTCTCCACAAAAACATCCCCTATTTTCTCTTGAGAACACCTGCTCTGAATTCTCCTAGGAGTCCCTTTCATACCACCATTTCTCTGCTCAGCTAGCTTGGGAATTAATTTTAAAAAGATTTTTCTCCTTCTTCTTTTACAGCTGCACAAATTCATATTGCTCTCTGGAAAGAAGAAAAAGAGTTCACTGTGTTAAATTAGCTGCATTGAATACTCTGAATAGAATCAACTATATTGTTCATGAACGTATGCGAACCTAGATACCTTTTATCCTCTACAGTGGTTCCTTTAGCTCAGATTGTTCAAATAATTTTTTTTCTTACTTTAAAAAGAATAAAATAGCCACTACCAAGTAAAATTTTTAAATTTCTTTCTCAAACTTTAGGTATATTTTCTTTCATTTATTTTATGCATTATCTATCAATTAAGTCCTTAATGATTTTTTTCATAAACATTTATTTTAAGTGTTTATACAAAAATAAAATAGCAGTTCTTGGGGACTGGCAGATATTGGCACAAAAAATTACTGATAATTTCATTTGCATTCCAATCAATTCAATCTCATGGCTAGTTGACATTTCAATTAATTGTGAACTAAAATCTACTGTAGAGAGACTCAACTTTAGCCAATTTGATCATTTAGAGTCAAACGGTATATTTTTCCTGTAAAATACTTAAAAATTTCATGCTAGTTATTTCCTCTTTTAGATTTTCCACTGAAATAGAGATTAAATGATATGCTTGTTAATACTTTGTACTTTCAAATTTTTGTATGAGCATTTCTTGAACAAGTAGATCTTTCAGGGTTGAATAAATTAACAAATGTATTTCTTTCATCCTCCTTCTCACCTGTGAGAATTACTCTGCCTTAGATGAGGTTTTTGACACGTTCTTCAACTCTTGGTTGCTCTTCATTTTCAGTCCAATAAGAAGAGTCTCATTTAAGAAATTTATTCAAATTTTCGTATTGTTCCTTCCAACAGAAAGAGTCTGTCAGAGAGGAAACTTGCAAGAGAAAAAAACTAAACACATGGTTTCTATTCTCATACACCCTCAGTTGTCTGCCATAGACTACCCTAGGGCTAAAGAGAGAGGGAAAATTAATGAGAAAAGAGGTGAAGGGCAAGAATTTTGGTTCCTAACCATAACTGATATTATTTGTGCATTGAATTTTTCTGTGCTTTGAAGATCTTTAGAGCTACCTCTTTCTAAAGCAAGTTCTTCTGACATACTTCTCAACATATAAGTGATGTGTTTTCACCTGAATGGTCATATACAATTCCCTCATTAGCCATGATCTTGTGATGTTCAATTTAACCAGCCTTTCAACTTTGAAATCCTCTTCTTAACCTTCTTCTTGTAATTATTCAACAAAATCCTTTCAAGCTGTCTTATGTGAGTTTCATCAACTGCGAGATAAATGTTCAGGCATCCTTTATTGTGATAAGCTGAAAATTTTAAGTTAGTTCTTTTAATTTCATAATTAGAGTAGCTTACCAGTCACAGGTTGTTGCCAGGTATGGGTGGATATAGCAGCAATTTCTATGTCTTATCCCCACAGGAAATTGCACCAACCAATGTCATTTTAGGTAACTGTTTAAAAATTAATTTAATTTAAATTAGAAAGAGAATGAAAAATTTAGTGAGCCCAAGAGTGACAATTAAGTTTTTCAAGCTTAAAAGTAAGACAATTTTCACTGTATAGCCATGTGTAGAAATTTCTCTCTCCAGTCTCCAACATGTCTCTGAGTTGTTCCAACTTGCTTCATAAACAGGAGGATATGCCAACTCATTTATAAATTCTAATTGCATAATCCACTCCTCAATTTTGGAATTCAGCATCTGTTGGCAAACACTGGGGAGAAAGAGGGACACATTCTCACCTGAACTCGTAACACGGTCTGACTCCAGCAGCTTTGTTTCCTTTATAACACTCCTTACATTTTGGTGCATCAACAAGTACTTGTAATGATTTTCACATGTTAAAAATGCAATGATTTCATTTTTAAAAACATTTTAGTGCTTCTTACTCAAGCAAAATTTTTGAAAATAGAGTTCTTACAAATAGTATCACTATATTAATTGCTGAATTATATTTTGTAATTGTGTGATCTATATTTTCATATTTACAATGACAAAATTATATAATATGGAAACATCTTCACAAGTACCAATTTATTAAGGCATAAGAAGGTTGATATTATGGGCTTTTTACTTAATAGTACTAAAGAAGCAAAAAATGTTTTGAAGTTGCCTAAGCTTTGACTCATTAGCATCCATAGGATCTACCTTCCAAGCATTGAACCGTTGCAAAACCTGACCAAGTAGGACAGGCAAATAATAGAAGTCCAGGAATCTCATAAATTGTGATAAGTTATGTCTAAGCAAAGTGTAAACTAGCAAATAATCTCAGAAGCATATTTTTAAGAAATTTGAAAATTTCCTAAGTGTTTCATGCACTCTATTTCTCTTGATTCATCCATGCAGGTTATTGCTCGGTCCTCAATATGCAGAGGTCTGCAGTTTTGACTATACTATCTAACTGAAATCTTAAGAATGAAAGCAAAATAAAGTGATTGGAATTTTATTCCAGGCATCTTTTGTAACCCACGTATACTCAGGAATATCTCTAGTCACTTTCATTTACTGTATCTTTTTATTTGATATTGTATTCAAAGCAGGACATTAGAACCACAGTGACTCAACCTTATCCAACTTCATTTCTCTTGACCTAAGTATCTAACTCATGTTTCTTTCATAATACTTATTAAATAAGTACATATTTTTGTGTTTTTTTTCCTTTTAGCAAAATGAAGAAACAGACTCTATAAATCTTGGTGATTTTAAAATTATGGGTGATGTTTAGTAATGACAAAAATAGCAAAAATGGAATTAGCTTTATTTAACTCTTCTAAACAATGAATTAAGGAGAATTTTTACTGTCAACTATAGGTTCTTTATCAAATTTTACTTAATTTTAGATATACTCACTCACCAAGCAATCAACATCTACTTTGATGTACTAGTTATGAGGTGTGTGTGTGTGTGTATTGAGTAGAAGTGCTATGGTTTGATATGAAATGTCGCTTACTAGCTCATGTATTGAAGGAATTGTTGCCAGCTGATGGACTTTTGGGAAATGATTGGATCATGAGGACTCTGACCCAAGCAATAGATTAATCCTTTGATGGATTCATAATATGTTGGCATTATTGGGAAATGCTGCAAAGTAGAAGGTAGAGCTTCATTAGGGGAAGTAGGTTACTGGAGACATGACCTTGAGGACTATGTCTTTGCCAGTCTCTCTTCTGCATTCCCTTTTCTATGCTTTCTGACTGCCACAATGTGAACTGCTCTGTTCCACCATATCCCCCTGCCATGAAGGACTGACACCTGTGAAATCATGAGTCAAAATAAAATTATCCTTGCTTAAATTGATTTTGCATATGATCATAGCAATGATAAAGCTGACTAATACAAGATATCAGAGAAGGATGATAACAGAATGAAGGGATAGAAAAAACTCAAAGCAAATAGTAAAAATTAGGAAATGCTGTAAAATTAATTAAAATGTTGCTGGAAGAATAATGAAGACGATGTAAGTAATGGGTGCTTTGGGAATACAAGAGAAGGTCCTATGAGAAGAATCCTTAAGGTCCAAATGAAATGTTTCAGTATCCATTGAATAAATGCATTGTAAAAACCTAAGGACATCATTGAGTAAATATTATCCAAACTTGCCTTTTGAGCAGCTGAAGTCTGAAAGGCTGCAAGTATTACCCTTGTACATGAAAAATTATCTGTGTTAAATCAGGGGCTTTTAACATAGCCTTAACTAAAATGAAAGTACAAAGCCTGCAATAAGGTAACACTGTGTAGATTAACCTGTAGTAGAAAAAAACAAGTTTGATATTAAAAGATGTGAGTCATTGTGAAAGGACAATAAAAAAGAAATATTAAATACCATCTACTCAAGTCTTAAAATTGCTTTTCTATAGACTTTCATAAAATCACAGATTAATTACTTAGGTGGTTCTTGATTTCAGATAAGAAATAGCTAAAATAAGTCAACTGAAGAATAAGTGAGTAGCATCCCCACAGTGTGAGTTCACAGACTCTGCTCTGTGTCTCACAGATGCAGGCTGACATATACTTGTTAACATGAGTTCTTTAGTGAACATGAGTTCTCACCTGACATCTTAATATATATTTTGAAGGAGAACCCATGCTATGATCCCCAAGTTTATAAGCAACTTAAAATGTTCTGAACTCCAGAGATAAAACAAATTAAAGTCTTTTGCATCATTATAGTCAAATTGGTTGCCAGAGAGAATCAGGTAAAAATAAGATACTGGATTCAATCAGGTCCTGATGGGTGCATGATGATGTGTGGCAAAATAGGTGCAAACAGGAAAGCAGACCGTGGTGAGTGACTCAGGGGATAGAGGGAGACTAGCAGAGTTTGTGCTTTTTTTGTTATGTTTTGTTCAGATTATTTTTTGTCCCAGCAGAGATTCATTAAAAAACCAGTAAGAAACACTAATACATAAAGATAAATTTCTGTGGAGTGTGTTGTATGCTACTTTAATGATATCTACTAGTCATTACAATTATTTAGATACAACTATACTGTCTGGGAATCTCTCTCTCTTCATCCTTCTCTCTCTCTGTCTCTTTCTTCCTTTCTAGAGAGAGAGAGGAAGAAATAAATAAAGAAGAAAGGAAGGAAGAGAGAGAGAGGGAGAAAGGAAAGAAAAAGAATGAATGAATGAAAAAGAAAGAAAGAAAGAAGGAAAAAGAAAGAAAAAACTGACTAGATACAAAAATATTTTACCCTAGAGCAACTCTAATATAAAATATTTGTAAAATGAACAGAATGCCAAACTGAAAAGTATGAGGATTTTTTGATGTTTTTTATGATAATGAGCCTTGAATTCAGACCTGGCTTTTAAATACCAATAATATGTTGCTTTCTCAGGAAAGTATTACAAACTCCATAGAAAATTCCCCTCCAGTTTTATTTGTGTGGTTATGATCACTATGCATCAGGAAAATGTGGTGGAACCACAAATGGGTAATGAAAATGAGCCAATGAATACGCAAAGTAAGATTATATATGGAAATAGTGAAATGAGGAACTCATTTAAAATTAAGAATTAAAATGAGAAAGATACAGAACAGTATTTATCATAAAAAGTGATGTGAAACCACGAGTAAGATAACCTCAGAATTATTCACCACCTCCCCAAATGCAGGAAGATGAAGTTTGGCAGTCACTGCTATTGTTTTACTGGGCAGACACCTTTTAGTAGCAGAGTACATTTTTTTTTCCTTTTTGAGAGTATGACGTCCTTACCACCATGTCAGTCCATGTCTCCATTTGTTTGGAGACAGGCTGGGATTAACTTAGGCCTGAGTCCTTCCAATGGCGCATCCAACACAATGTGGACCAATGAAAGTCAATGATTAGGAATGGCTAGAATTGTTGGAAAAGATAAGTTGACTTTTTACTGGGATGATTAAGCTGATAAAGCATGGGATTATGATTTCTGAGGACAAAACCTACACTATATAGAAGCTAATGAAAAAGAATTTCAAATCGGGTGATGGGAAGAAAATAAATGAGTTCCTGAAGACAACTAATATAAAGCCAGAACTTTCTCAGGAATTGTTATATGTCATTTTCTGTTACTTACAGCAGAAATAAGAAAGTAACTTTGAAATCCAAAAGATAATATTTGAAATAGAGAAATCATCTCATAAATGTATACATAAAATACAGCAAGTATAATATCTATAAACCCTATTCATATAGCAATGGCAATAAAAATAAAAATGGATTTAAAAATTAGATGAATTGCTCAATGATACAACTGTATATTATCTCATAATTTAAAAGTAAAAACTTACTGTCTAAAACCAAATAAAACAGCCATGCCTGCTAACTACTTTAATTAATAATGCAAATGGTTCTAGATTAACTATTTGACATTTTTCTGCATATATTTTGAACAGTTTGCATCCACATAGTTAGTAGGAATCAAAGGGATAGATACTATATTTTTGGTAAGACTTTAGTAATTATTTATTTATGAAGCAAAATGTATAACAAACTATGTGTTATATCACACAATAAAATATGTTTGGAGGTCTCTTGAAAATTGGCTAGACATTCTAAAAACTTTACATTTTAATTAATAGATATGTGTGTAGTTTCTATTTGAATTTTTTACATACATTCTTCTCCATAAGATAATTCTTTTTTTTAAGGATATTTCAGTTGTATGAGAGCTGTTTCTTGCACTGAAATTAGTTATGCCCTCTTTCAAATTTAAACCATTATTTCTCACTCTGTACTCTGAAACAATGCAGACTATTTCAATAAATCTATTACATTTTCTTTAAACTAGTCTAAATATCCTCAGTCTACTAAAACGTTCTTTGCTCTCAATAGAACAAAGTTTAATGCTTGACTCTAAATGTGGTGATAATCTACCCAGAGAGATTGTCTGTTCTCATAAAGCTAGATTCTGCATAAGAAATAAGTTGATAAATAAATAAAACATTGTAAATTTATGTGAAGGTAAAAACCATGTGAAAGAAAACCGTTGCCCTGGGAAGGAAAACTGTTAGATACAGTAAATGATTAAAGTATTCATATGCAGGAGGTGATTTTTGAGCTAAGACCTCAAGGGTAAGAAAGAATCATCATTAGAGGATCTGGGGAGACAAAGTATCTCCAGACAGATTATCACCTGGAATAAACTACTTGAATTATTACATGATTTCTAATCCTCTTTTCCTGATGCCATTTAGCATGTTTATTTCACCCAAAGTATAAATTCTGGAGATACATATATATTAAGCTAATTTTTAATAAGCTCAAGTACAATAGAACTATTATTTCCTATGATTTGATGTTCTGGTTCAGTTAATGAAGCTGAGATTGCATTAGCCTTTATAGGCTTTCAATTGCATCATTGATTCATATTAATGAAGCACCATTTTCAGTACAATTTTAAAAATAATTTTACCAGGTAGTTAGTTTTACCAACATAGCTCCTTTTCCTGCATTCTTGGGAATATCTAAAATAAGGAATAGGGACTTTTGCAACAGTTATATTAATAGTTACAATTAATACCAAAAAACTTTAATTCAGTTGCTTTAACTCAATGGGGAAAATCTTTGGCTTTCTCACTGTGCCTACAGGCTTACAGTAACTGGAGATGAAGGGAGTGTTTCTATTAGTCTGACCCTGCTCCATTCTGAGATGATTCCTGTGCTGTCATCCCATAATTGGTCTTTCAGTACTTCTGAGGTTCACCGTGTTCAATGCCTTGGCTATGAGCAGATCTGTATTGCTAGAATATACCATCCATTTATTATGATACCCTCTCTAGATTTACAGAAATGGCTGGCATTTGATAATTACCATCTTTTAATCTTCTTTCTAATCCTTAATAGATGAACCCAGCTTCATGATCTTACCATACAGAGAGAGTTGTTTCTAATTCTCATGGTCAACTTTTCTCTTTTACTAATCCACAGAAAACTCTTCTCATGGTGATGTTTTCCTACAAATAATTTCCTGTGAATTAACCATTCTGGAATTGTACATTAAGATTGACATTAACTAATATTCACCTCCAAATATCTCTATAAGTAATGATCTGCCCTCTAATGTCTTCATTCCACAGTGTTTCTCAGGGCTGAATCTGCCTTTCAGATCTGTGGATTGTATGTTTTCCTTTGCAGTCATGCACACTCTCAATTATGTCCTGATGATTGCATGGCTATGACTCCAATTCAGAGAGATTTTTTTTCCCCAGAGTCACTGAGATTAAATCCTATCACTTAAATCAGTATCTCAAATTATATCTATACACATGTATCTCAGATCTTGAAGCCAAACCCGAAGTTATAAGTAAGTTGACCTGTCAGCTAATATATTTTTATTTACATATTTGTTTGCTTATTGTATTTAACAAATAAATTCTGCAGAATTCATTATGGACTGGGCTAAGGGTAGCTGTAGCATCCACTCCTTTTTCACTTGGAATCCTGCCCCTGTCCCTCTTTCCACAGCTTAGGAAATGAATTTTTCAATAGTGGGAAAGAAGAAGAAAAGCATAAAGAAAAACACATGACATTCTTAAAGTTCTTTTACATGATAAGCATCCACATCTTTTTATTTTCCTCTTTCCTGCATCACACTTCTATATTTTACCATCTTAATAATGCCGTTTATTACGAGCTCTGTTTTGTCTAGTCTTTTACTAAAATGTTGAATAGTTATGATAAAAATGACTTTGAAGAGTAATTTACATTTTTCAATTAAATTTATTTTAACTGGTGCATACAAACACAAAATTATACATACTAGTGGGGTAACATGATGTTTACATGTATACATTCTGCAATATATAAAGTTAAAAATATCCGTCTTCTCAAACATTTATCATTTCCTTATCATAAAACCTTTCAAAATCCTTTCCTCTAACTTTTTGAAATGTATAGTACATTATTTATCTAACTGTAACTCAGAACCTATTGGTCAACCTTTTCCCATCTCTCCTTTCCTCTCTATTCTCCCTAACAATTTATTTTTATTTGGGTTGGGGACATTGAAAGTAGCGTCATATTTCCCTTATATTCTCTCTCTGTTTTAAAAGTTTATAATTATTACTGAGCTTGTTTACATAATCCTATACATTTGTAATTTTCTGTGGGTCAGATGTATAATTCTATATTTACTACATATGAAAAATTTCCATTTAGAATTGGGTAATCACTTAGGCCAATTAGTTCTTGAACATTCATATCCTTTGTATTTAACATCGAGTCCAGCTTTATTTAAAATATGAATTAATAAATGATTCAGTATTCCCATCTTCATTACATTGCCACCTACTATTTATTAATATGCTAGGCATGAAGTGGGGAACCTTACTCCATCCATCAGGATCAATGTGTCCTACTTAATTGTGACACTTGGAAGAAAATCGTAGTTTGAGATGACATGCCACTCAACTTATTAAATCAGTTCTTTGAAAAGTCATTCAATGTCTTAGGAAGAGGGTCATGTTAATTTCTCTTGATAAATCCTATCTTTCATGACATTATTTAACTTTAATCTAGAGTAAAGAAAGAATATAAGAAGTGACAGAGCTATGTTAGCATAATAGAGAAAGAGGGTGTGACCAAAAATCAGAGAACTGGAATAAATTTTCAAATATAACAAAACCAAATTTGATAAATTTAAGAGAGATGAACCACTCTCACTTAGCAAACAAAATTCAAATGTTCATTGCATATAAAATGAGTAAATTAATGCTATCATCATAAATCAAGAATTTAAGAAATAGGAAGGACATTTAAAGACACATTGTTCAACTATTGATATAATGATTTATAGAATGTACTTACTATAGATATTTTAGACTCTATTTCCATATCACCTTATTAGGGAATTTCTTCAAGTTTTGACTGCATTATTAGAAAACTCTTGCATACAATATGTCTTTTATGAACTATATGATCTATACTTCCATTACATAAAGAAATATGTATGATTTACTGGTCTACTTTGAAATAATAATAATACTTTCAAGGAGAATATTAAAAATTATATTTATGTAAAATTTCCTTGGTTACTAAAATTACATTTTTCACTAAAGAAAATATGAATCAAATAATATTTTTATATACTAATTTTGATTCTGACAGTCTTCTAAGGAAGGTTGGAGGTTATTTATATTGCCAAAGAAAAACACTAAAAATGTCAAAAATACAATGCATGTTGGGTGAGTTTATAAACAAGTTTAACAATATTTTTATCCAAGCATTCACCTTCCATTGAAATTTCATACAGAACCATAGCCAACTTTCTCTGTCATCAAAAATATACATTGTTCTGACAATTTTCCTCTGTCAATTTGTCTTCTCTAGAACAAAACTCTGAGTGCTTGTCCCACTCTTGTTTTAGATGACAACCAACAAGCCCATGCAGATGTATAGTTTTCTTTATACTTAATTTGGATTTGCAATGTTATTTTGTGGCAAAACAAAGGGATACATTTAGAGTGAAAATCTGCTTTGGATAGACATGTCTGAATGAAGTTCTATGCAAGTGTAATAGATATGTACATGAAACTCAATTAATGAAAATCATCCACGAATTTAAATAAATCCATCTCAGTATTTTTAGTATTTGTATAGTTTTTATTTTACTATACTTATATCAGGCATAAAGCCTTGAAAATGAATTATGTGTAAAATGAATTAGTTTGCTAAAAATTGCATAACATGTTTTTAGGCAAACCAGGGAAATATTGTCATGGAGGTATATATGTCTTGATACAGTTACAACTGCAAGATACCTGAGAGAGAATGAATGAACTATATGATCTATACTTCCATTACATAAAGAAATATGTATGATTTACTGGTCTACTTTGAAATAATACTTTCAAGGAGAATATTAAAAATTATAGATAACGTAAAAATTCCTTGGTTACTAAAATTACAACATTTGTCACTAAAGAAAATATGAATGAATCAAATAATATTTTTCATATACTAATTTGATTCTGACAGTCTTCTAAGTAAGGTTCAGAAACATTGAGTCAATAGATGAGATATTGAGATTCACATTTTAATAATTTTTACTTCAATTCTACTTCTCTATCTTTTGTCACATTCATCTGCTCTTTTTAGCATACTTCTTTCACCACGTCCCTTTTCTGTTTCCCATATGTCTTCTTGAACTCAGTCTAATAAGATTTTTCACATGACTCCCTGAAAAAGTAACTAATAACAGTCATGGATTTTTTAACAATGGGGATACAATCTGAGAAATGTATCATTAGGCAATTCTCTTACTATGCTCACAAAAACCTAGATAGTATAGCCTACTGTACATCTAGGAATATAGTGTATATTGCTGTTTATATGGTCTTGTCGTTGAATAAAATATTCTTATACAGCACAGAAAATGTACCTGTACTCTGCCAAATGCAACTGACATTTCTAAGTGTTCTCGTCTTTGATTTATTAAGAGTATTTGGCACTCCCTTGTCTTCAAAACATTGTCTGCTTAACTTCCAAATCTACTGTTCTGGTTTTTGTTTTCACTTACTTTCCTGGTCAATCTCATTCTCTTTCAGTGTTTTGGCCTTATCCTCTATGTTGAAATGCCTCTTCAATTAATCCTTTAACCTTTACTTTTTTCCAACTTCATTCAATACCTTGGGGATATCAAGAACTCTATAATTTTAAATAGTATTTTATTCTAATGATTCCTACATTTTTTCTACCCTCCTGAATCCTTTCGTGAATTCGTGCTTCACATTTACTTGAATACTCAGTTTTTGCTTTGATATCTTACAAGCATTTTAAACTTAAAATTCATGATATTGAACGTTCAGTCACTAAATATCCCTTCTCCCTCACCACAGTACACACTGTTGAAACCATCTATTCCCATAGTCTTGCTGTTTATTTAATGTTAATGACATCTTTTCAGTTGCTCAAGCTAAAAACTTGTGTAGTTCTTGGTGTCTCATTTTCTTTCAGTCTCATTTCTAACTTCCAGAAGGCCTAGTAGTGGTTTCATCACAGTATAGCCAGATCCAACCAATTTTCCCACCTTCAGTACTTCTCCTCTGACCCACATTGTTGAACTCTTACTCATATATTATTGTAAATACCTAGTAACTGTTCTCCCTGCCTGTGTCCTGGCCACAGTTCAACCTGCTATCCCACACAGCAATAAAATTACCTTGTTATAACCTAAGTCATAAAAACCTCTAGTGGCCTCCATTTCTTTCAGAGTAAATTTCTTTAGAGTCATTTATTAGGGACGACAAGATCAGCATTCTCACTGCCGTCACCATCTACACTTTCTTCTTAATCACCTGCTTGCAGATATTTCAACCCAACTCAATTCCCTGGAGCTTTGGTATCACACCAGTTGTGCCTCTGATCTCCTGCTCCTTTACCAGAAGTTCTCTTGCTTAGCATATCTACGTGGTTTAATATTTACCTCCTCCAAATTTTCACTAAAATGAAATTTGCATTAGTAAAGCCCCTTTTTTCTACCCTATTTAAAGTGGCAACTTGCCTTTGCCTTTGTTTTATTTTCTTTATATTACTTAACACTATTAAACACATAATTTATTTCATTATATGTATTTTCTCACTCTGTCTCATCTCACTAAAATATAAGCCCATGAAATGACAATTATTTCTACAAAATTACCAATTTGAACATTTCAAAGCCATCGATATATTTTTTGTTATTCTCACATTATTTCAATAAGTAACAAAACTGACTTCTTTCTCAATACTGATTAATTTTATTTTATACTGTTCTTGAAATAAAGAAAAATTAATGTGTAGCTAGAACATAGTCATTTATAAATTTGAGACTAATCCATTCATTTCTTTTCTTTTAATATGGAAAAGACACATTGGAAATAAAAATTCTTTAGAAAATAATTACATATTCTACTACAGTTTTGAAAACACACATACTCTTCCTTGTTGCTTTAGAATCCTTATAACAATACCTCTGCTACTATATACCCATTCCTAAGTAATTCCTGAGGTCTTTTTTCTTTCCACCTCATTTCCAACTTCAAGCAAACCTATTAGTGGGTTTTTCAAAATATAGCCGGATTACCAGCTTTTCCAACCTCTGATATTTCTCTGACCCACACTGTAAATCTCTTACACATCATTGTAAATGCTTAGAAACAGTTCTGCCTATTTGACAGTGCAAGTAAAGGACAATAACTTCTAAGTTAGTCTTCGAATACTTCAGAGGAAGCCCTTTCCAGGTTTAAATGACTAGTCTAAATCAGCCAGTTTCCTGCTCTTAAAATTGATTTAATTAATGATTTAACCTGTAAAACAATCATGACATAGTAGAAGCAAAAAAAAAAAAAGCACAGAAAGGCACGATTATTTTAAAAAGCACTGTGGAAATAATGTACATTAAATGACCTGCTGGTCTCACTGTTCCTTCTGTCCAGTGTGTCAGTGACATGTCACATTTTTCCTCATTTGTGAAAGGTTAGATACTTTGCTATTTTATTATATGACACAGACTCTAATTTTGGAAGTTCTGCATACTTTTGCACAGAGGGTGTTCTCAATGGTGCTAAACCCAACACAGTTGCTTGGAATTACTACAGAATATATGAGAAATCATAGAAGCAAAGCAAGTAGAAACAAACACTTCAATAATTTTAGTACTTTCGTTATTGAGTAGCAAAACAATATCTTTTTAAGTGGAATTACAAAAGTGGAAACATTGTATTAATACTCAGATTAGGAGGAAAAAACTGAACAAAAACAGAACACATTTAAGGAAAATAACTGAAGATCTCTTCCTAGCTCTATGAAGACCTAAATGGTTAAGCAGATGAGATAAATGAAGAGGGAATGAGACCTGAGACTTACCATTATTGAATTCTTCAAACACTTGCAAACTCCTACAGGTATAGAATATAATATTTTTAATATTATAGGAATAAAATCAACTTTAAGGAAAATACATCACTAGTTTTTTGGAACCTAAATAATGAGCGTTTCTGTCTTGGACAGTTTGTCAACGTATATGAACTTACAGAAAGACATTAACATTTGTTTCTCACTATTCTTATGTCTACTTTGGTCACATTTTCTTTGATTAACAAAGTCTCAATTTCCTTAATTATAAGTATATATACTAATAACCTTCTTCCTTAGAGGACTATTGTGCTATTGATTAACAACCAAAGAATTCCAAAGAAAATTGATCTAACAGAGTAGAAGTGAAATCACTAGGTAAAAATACATAATGAATATTCATTGAATAATTTTTTCTGAATGTGACTGGTGTCATCCTCAATCATAATTGTTTTAATTGTACTCTAGACTGAGAGACATCAATTATTCAAAACACATTAGGGTTTTGTAAGACTGTATGAATGAAAATGTCTCAATATTCTGTCAGTAGAAAAAAATAATTGATCTTAAAAAGCTAGAAGACTAGTCCTGGGGCTCTGTTTCTCTGGAAGTGTTTTAATTCAGCGCAAAGAGTGACAATGTATTAGTGACAATTTAATGTTTAACTTAAAGGCTCTGTGAGCTAAAATCATAGACATTTTATTAATTTGCTTCTCTGTGATTATTAATAAATCTGAGCATTTTTTTTACTGGTTAGTCATTTTTATTTCTCATTTTGTGAATTGCCTATTGTGGTCCTTTAGTCATCTTTTACTACTTATTTTTAATTTTGCTCATTGATTTGTAAGAAGCTCTTCTAAATTATAGGTGCATGTTTTTGTTCATTTTAAATGCCTTTGCACAATGTGCTTTTTATCTGTTAACTTTGTCAATGTTTAGCATTAATATAATCAATCTGTGTGTCTTAGTCTCCAAGATACCTATGGTTGGTTGTAGTTGAATGCTACTAAGAAAGTCCATTATTTCCCTCATGTTCCACTTTTCTCTTATTGTTAATTTTATTACCTTTGTAGTTATTTTTTGCCATGAATAATCTTTAATCTATCAGAAATTCACTCATATGCAGCTTTATTTTCCTCTATGAACATGTTTTAATGAGCAAAGTTTCAACAAACCATTTGCTATATAATCCTTGCTTTCTTAATTGATGGTGCTATCTTTATGATACATAGATTTTACAAATACACAAATGCCAATCCCTGAACTCTTTATCTTTATTGGTTTAGTTGTCTATTCGTGCAACATTATCAACAAATTCTTGCAATGGTTATCACATAACTTACTTATCTGCCAGACCAAGTTCCTCCCCACATCTTTCCCTATATTTCTTTTTCAAAGTTGACTTATCTGAGGACTTTATTCCTAGCACATGTTTTGGAACAGAGCCAAATAAGTTTAGAATTACTTCTAAATCATCTGCCCTCAGAATTTTGATTGGAATTGCAATGAGTTTAAGGAAAGCTTCTGGAAAATTGGCATTTAAATAATCAGATCATTTCATTTGGGGTTGATAACTATGTCTTTTAGTAGAATTCAACAACTTTTCTCAATTGAATGCCTGTGTATTGTTTTTTCAAGATATTTATTTAACAAATTACCATATAATTTTTCAGATATTGTGAATTACACCTTGCTTTTCCATTGCAATTTACAATACTTTCAATTTATTGTTGATATAAAACCATTAATTTTTATAATTTAACTGTGTACTGAGCAATCTTTATGCATGGTTTTCATATTTATGATAATTTATACATTAATCTTTAGTTTTCCTGTCATGAACAGTGATTTCTCACAATAGCTGCTTATAAGTATCACCTGGCAAAGTATTGTAAAATACTAGAACTGTAATATTTATTGGTATCGAGAGAGCTAAAACTCTCTAGATAGTTAGTAGATTTAGCAAATAAAAAAATAGAATGCTAATTAACTTTGTATTTTAGATAAAGAATGAAGGACTATCTACTGTAAGTATGCCTTATGCAATATATTTAAGCCAAGACATTTTTCAATTTTTACATGGATTCAAATATAACAAGATGACCTGTATTTAATCCAGAAGCCCTAACTCTGAGTGATTCTAGGTCAGAGGCAATACCAAGAATGACTCATGTTGATGATTATGCTGCCTGAAACCATTAACATTTTAATTTTTTCCATTCAAATCATTACACTTCACTCATTTTAATATAATTAATAAATTTCTTTATAATTCATTAAGTCAATGGAAATATGTAATATGCTTATAGGAAATATTATATTTATCTGTTGCATTAATTTTGACTCACATATTATGGGTGATTCAATTAGGCATCAGTCTTTTAGAGCGATTATTCTACTCTTTT
This sequence comes from Castor canadensis, assembly GCF_047511655.1. Taxonomy (NCBI): domain Eukaryota; kingdom Metazoa; phylum Chordata; class Mammalia; order Rodentia; family Castoridae; genus Castor; species Castor canadensis. The sequence continues at coordinate 58,359,322 of NC_133394.1, forward strand.
CTCCTGTGAATTCCATTTGAGAAATCAACTAGCCTGTTAGTAATGCTCAGACCTTGGCCTAAGTACCTCTGTGAAATTTAAGAGCATATTCTAGAATGTGCTAGATGTTCAATTTCTAAACACAGATTGTGAGTGAGCAGTAATTAGTCTATATTTGATTGCCTGCCTTATTTATATTTGTTTTACATTTAAGACAAATTTGCAAGTTATGTATAGCAGAGAATTCATCAGAGAAAGAAATTGTGCATCACAAAGAAAAAATTGTTCTTGTACTAAATTAGATGTGCTGAAAATATTGTACCACTACTTGGTGGAAATAAACAGCTCTGGCTAAGGGTTGCATCATATTTCAATAGTGAGATTAAGATTTCTGCATATTAACTTCTCTGTCTTCCAAAGACTCAATTTGAAAATAAGAATAGAGACCCAATAGCAATGGAGGAAATGCTTTCTAATAAATTCTGTTCTAAGAGTATATTCATAAACTACTGACTATTAGCATATTATAAAAATATTAGCATAAATAGATAACTGAATGTTCCCTTTCATAAACTGAAGAGAGAGAGAGAGAGAGAGAGAGAGAGAGAGAGAGAGAGAGAGAGAGAGATGGAGGAGGGATAGGGACAACATTTGACCTTTGTCTTCATAAAAGCACAAAAGAAAAATGCTTGAATAACAAAACCTCTTTGTGAAAAGTTACTATAAATGTTAGTGAGATAAAAATATAAGAGAAATCCTACTAGAAATTAAAACTATTGAAAATAGTTATTCTTAATATATATAAACTTTACCCTTAAAGTTCACTTCTAAAGATTATATATTGTATTTGAAAGCATCAGTAAGTTCATGAAAATAAACATTTCAAAATTTTTCTCCAAAAACAATAGAGAGAGAAAAAATGAAAAATAGGCTAGGAAGAACTAGGGATAAAGATGTCAATAACAGAAAAATACATGTGCACCAGCCGCTCTCATTCTTACTCTAGCTTCACTTTGCCACCTCACCTCCTCCCTCATATGTTAAATTTAAGATGGTACCATAGTTGTCTGAGGCATGGTTCCTCCTGTGTGAAACCACATCTCACTCAATGTAAGGTTTACAAATACTAAATGGCCAAGTGCATGTCTGACAGCAGACAGTGAATCTTGGTTCCATTTCTCACCAGATAAGTGTTCTATGACTAAGTAACTATTCAATTCAGTTCGTTAGTATCATATATATTAAATGAAATAATAAATCTAACCAGTGGGATAATCCAAAGTTGCAACTTTTATTTGAAGTCTCCTGATCATCCTGTTCCTTGCTACATTGATCTCCAATGCCTTCTGCCATACCACCACTTCCCTTTATGACTTGCTCCTGACATTTCTTCTGTCCTAACTAAGATATAAATCTCTTCTCACAGCAATTATCTCTTTCATAAATTATTTATTTATGTTTAAATTCACAGATAAAGTATGTTTTATCTTGCACCAAGTGATATGCCATAAATAAATATATATATATATATATATACATATATATATATATATATATAGTGGATTTGAAACATCTAGTTAACAAACAAGTGCTACCTCATGTAGTTAACGTTTTTATAATGATAGCACATAACATCCACTCTTTACATTTTTCAAGAATACCATATGTTAGCCAGTAGCCAGTGGCTCACACCTGTAATCTTAGCTCTCAGGAGGCAAAGATCAGGAGGAGTGTGATTCAAAGCCAACATGGGAAAGTGGTTCGTGAGACCCTAGCAAGCATGAGGTCCTAATTTCAAACCCCAGTACCAGAAAAAAAAAGAAAGAAAAGAAAGTTAATGATAACTGTCATGTTGTCCAGTAGCTCTATTGAAATTTATTTCTCTTCTTCTTTGGGTGCCAGTGTCTTATGCCTGCAATCCTAGCTAGTTAAGAGGCTAAGATGATTGGGAGTAATGTACTTTGAGGCCAGCCCAGGCAAACAGCTAATGGGACCCCATCTGCAAAGTAACCAGAGCAAATTAAACTGGAGGTGTTGTTTGAGTGTACAGTGCCTGCTTTGCAAGCACTGTGCTCTGATTTCAGACACCAGTCTTGCCAAAAAATGTTTATTCCTCTTCCTTCTCTATAATTATGTATCTTTGACTGACCAGCATCTCCTCACTATTCCCAAATGCTCCAGCCTCTGTGAACAACCAGCGTACTTTTTACTTCTCTTAAACCAACTTTTTAGATTTCTCATATTAATGAGATCATAGATAATGCCTGCATATTTCATTTCACATAATACTCTACTGTTCTATCTATGGTATTGGAAATGACAAATTTTCATTATTTTTATGGTTAAATGGTATTATCATATGCAGATGTACCACATTTTCTTTATTCATAATTTGATGGACACTTGAAAATTTGACATTTCGTGTCTATTATGAATAGTGCTGCAATAATCATAGGCATTCTCATGTCTCCTAGACATATTGGTATATAACGTCTTTTGATTATATACCCAGTACTGATGGTTTTAGATCATATGGTAGCTCTATTTCAAACTTTTTGAGAGATATCTATATAATTGTCCAAAGTGGCTGTACTACTTTACATTCCCTCCAACAGAATGCAAGGTTTTCCTTTTCTCCTCATCTTCTCCAATACTTGCTATTGTTTGTCTTTTTTATAATAACCATTTTAACTTAGGTGGGGTAACATCTCACTGTGGTTTTTGTTTGCATTTCTAGTGATTCATGATGCCAGGCATGTTCTCATTACCTCTTGGTCATTTGCATGTCTTCTTTCAAAAATGCCTATTGCAATCAACAGCCTATTTTTAATTGAGTTTATTTGGGGGGCTTGCTATTGAGTAAAGTTAAATTAATGTTATTACCTCTTAAAAGACTGTTTGCTAAGATTTTTGCCCTTGTCTTCTAAAAGAGCAGGGAAATGTGCAGAAGCACAGAGGAAAAGCTATTGTAATAGCCATAGCAGAGAACAGAAAATTTTACTGTCCAAGGTTTAGCTCACTACATTATCTTTATGGTTCCTAATTCATGCTTAACCATAGTATATTTTCCATACTTACCTGTGCAAAATTTGCACAGCTGGTTATGCACAGTAATATATCTTGGTCCTGGTTGCAATTTTCTTTTCCATTTGTTGAATACTAAATAAAGGAAACATCTTTTACCAATACCCATACACAGCAAACCCTGAACAAACACATGTAGGAATTATGTCAGAAATATTGAATATTGTCCAGCCTTAGTTTGTTATTATGATATTGTCATTAAATCTTTGTTGTTTTTCATGCTTTGCACTAGCTAGGCAAGTACTCTATCACTTGAGTTATGCCTCCAGTCATTTATTCAGGTTTGTTTTGTTTATGAGATAGGATCTCACTTTGTCCAGGTTTCTCTCAGGCTATGATCCTCCTGTCTCTGACTACTGAATACCTGAGATTAGATGCATGGGCCTCCACACTGGTCTTAAAAATCCCTCTTTCTCAAGTAAAACTAACTTGAGTTCCAAACTCATTTCTCTCCCAACTTAGGAAAAATTAGAGTATTCTATGAGACTTGATGGTATATGTACAAAATTAAAATGAAAATGACACCTTCTTCTTTTATTTGTAGCAAAGTTGTAATTAAACTATATATCTAAAGTGTTAGCATAGTTTGAGAGTAAAAATTCAACAAATTTTAGGGGTAAAAAGAGAATAGAATGTTTTCATAAAAATGTGATATGCCAACATATCAAAGTGAAATCTTAGGCCAGTGATATCTAAGTTCTTTAATGATTTCCTTCTATCCAAATATGTAGTTATACACCCCCACTCCTACAGTGCTCCCAATGCCAGCTTTTGCATCAACCTCCGCAATCCATCATCATTGCTCTTCCTTCTGACTTCTTCTGAATGTGTCTTCTGGGTTACCATTTTCACTGATAAATATCCTCACTGAATTTTCAAAGATCACAAAAACCTATTGCACTTTGTCATGCACCTACAGAAGCTTCATGTTCTTATATAACTCCATTCTTACCTATGTAAAGAAGAAGCAACCATTTGTCTTATTTCAGCTCAGAAATGATAGGTAGCATTCTTTTACCTCAATCCAATGCTTCCAAACATTAATTTTCCAATTACACAAAACATCCCAATTTGAGCATCTTCCAACCAACAATATAATCACTTTTGGTACTGTCAGCATCCAATATCCTTATATCTATATATTCAGCAAGGACTTTAACAAACAGTGTTTATGGATTTCTCTTTATAAAATCAAATGGAGCCATCCGGACACTTCTACATCTCCAGAATTTCAAAACTCAGACCCACTCAACGCTGTGACTTCATCGTTTCTCAACCCCCTAATTTCCTGATATGACTTCCATAGTTTTCTAACTATTCCTATGGCCAATCCAAAACCTTTTTATTGCCTAAATAGTTATTTCTATCATTTCAAATTTCAATATTTTTCGATCAATTCAATATTCTATCCTTCAAGCCTTTTATATTCTTGCTCCTAGTTGATATCATCAATATCATCAACTCCATCATCTTTGCATTTTTTACAATAAATCCACCATTTTATGACAGATTTGCCCACCCTCAAAATTCCAAAGATCTAAATTCTAGGCTATGTTATCCTGGCACATGAAATCATGGAAGGAAGATTAAGCGACCTATCTAAATTTGTGCCAGTACAAATACCATCCAGACATTGCTATGATTTCTTGGCAGTCTTACTTCAAGACCATAATCTGTCCTTGTGTCAATCAAAAATCCATGTTCTCTCAACCATAGCCTCTTGTCATGTATATATATTTCCATTCGTTACCCCTGTACTCTTGGTAGGAGTTAAGTTCCACCTTCCTTGGAACAACTCGTTTTGTCAGTTGCAAATTCTCTACCCTTATTCCTCTCACCCTGCATAGCTATGTCTTGCTTTCTGCTTTCATTTGGGAAGCACACCTTTATGCTTATTTAGAGTTGTTCTTTTCTTATGCTTTGGGTTTCATACCCATTTACGCTTGAGGAATCAATTATGTCCTTCCTTTTTATCTTTAAACCATTACTTCTTTTCTCCCAAGAAATGCTCAAATCCCTCTGTTTTTAAAAAAAAGATGCAAAATTTTCAGAGATCTCAAATTTCCATCTGTCAACTATCTGATAGTCTTCTTTTTCATACTAAACTTCCAGAAAAATTCAGATATTTATTCTCCTTAGGGCCTTTCACTCATTTTTGTAGAAATGCACACTTGGCATCACTCTCCCTCCTACATAGAGACTGCTCTTAAGAGTCAAAGTATTGTTCTGCATTGCCAACTAAATTAGATCATTTTCCTTTGCTGGACCACTATGAACATTTGATGCTATTCAAAATAAATCCCAATTTAGAATTCTTTTCTCTGTTTTTGGACTCTGTCACTCCTGTTTGTTTTCTTCCTTGTTTTTTCTCAGGTGATTCTTTCTTAGCCACCATTATATATTATTCTTTTCTTTGCCCTGAAACATATGACTTATGTACATTCTTCACTCATCTCTTTTCTCTTTCAAAACTTTTGTCACTCCAGATCCTATGTTGATAATAAACTACAGCAGTAAGTGGCAGAAGCATGTAGACAAAATAAAGATTCACTTAAATAACCCAAGATAGACATGATAATAGCTTTACTTAGAATGGTAACTGTTGAGGTAATAGGAAGTTGTTGAATGATTTTATAATTTGAAGATAAATATAAAGTTACAATGATGTTAACACATGTGCAATGTGAAGGTTAAATCAAGTGGAAAAACAAAGCTTGTGAACACATTTGAAGAACAGAATTGACATTAACTGAACTAGTGCTGTGGGACGAATTGTGTCTTCTCAAATTCACATGTTAAAGCTATGAATCTCAACCCCTCAAAATTTGACCTTATTTGGGGATTGAACCCTCACAAGTTTTAACAAGTCCATTAGGGTGGCCTTTATACAGTAAGGGACATGCAGATACAGGAACATACAGGTACTGTGACTCAGAGGGAAAACAACGTAAAGTCATTGGAAAATGGATACAGATGGAGAATTCTTTTTGGAATGACAGTTCTGCTAACAAAATTAAGAGGAAAACAAATCTGACTAGGACAGAAATGTTAACGTTTTCTAAATGTTTGGTTGATAAGGGTAATTCCAAATTTCATTTTTTTCTCTATTTGTTTCTTATTTTGGGCAATTTTCCACACAATCCAATTCCGAGTTACTATAGTTTTAGTGTGGTTTGTCCTTGACTTTGTTCATGTTCAGAACTTGGTCTTCAGTGAAGCAAGGATGGGAGGTACAATATTTTTAGTGGGAGGTCCTTAGATCAATTGGGACATGCCTTTTAAAGAGATTAAGGTGTTTCTTCGGCATGAACCTGGCTGTCTCTGCTGATGTGTTTGACAAGGCTATTGGCATTACTGTTCTCACCATTGCTGTCCATCAAGATGTGATGTAGCCAAAAGAACTGAGGCACTGTACCCTTAAACCCCCAAACTTTTAGTTAAATGAAGCTCTTTTCATTATAAGTAGCTTGTTTCAGGTAGTTCATTAGGGTAAGAAAAAGCTGACTGATACAAGAGTGAAACTAAATAAAACTATTTGTTTTCAGCTATGAAAAAAGTGTCCCAAATTAAAAACAATATTTATACTATGTTTGCTGTTGCAACATGCTGGCACAAACTCATTTCTCCTTGCTTTTCTCTACCAAGTACAACTACAAACTTGAGAAACAATACAAGAGGCAACCAATGGAGAAGTTTAAAAGGTAGAGCAAGGAAGGAAAACTGGCTAGCAAATCCAGGAAGGATTCCTGAAGAAACATCTTAGCAACAGGGCATCTTACCAGTCTCTATACCACATAAGACTCTCTGTCTCAGCATTTAAACTTTCAAACACATAGTCATGCTCAATGTCAGTGGGACAAACTGCTATTCCTTTTTCAAGGAGGCACTGCAACTCATGAGAGTGGATAGAGATATAAAATATTTCTATTTTGATAAGTGAATAATTAAGAATAATAAGTTTACCACACTGCAACAATTGAATAGCATTTTTCTTCCACAGTGATTATTATTATATTGTTATAACATTTATAATCTTAGAACTCAATATGAAGCCAGAGAGCTTCAAAGACATTCTGTGTATCTTCTAATAGAGGTATTCAACTAAAAAATGGTCACACACAATCTTTTAAAAAAGCAAACAATCAGATACAGATCAGAGCTGCAAATTCATAAATATTTACTGTTAAACTGAAAACCCCTCAATGTATACATTTTAACAGAAATATTTCAACTATTCTTCTTTGATTTTTACATTGGACACTTAAATTCCCTGAGCATCTCAGTCATAAAATTTTGTGGAAATATATTTATTTATAACAAATGTCAGGAAAATGTTGACATTTGTCAACATTTGACAAATGTCAACATTTTCCTGAGTTTTGACACCAATTCTTTCTGTTAGCAAATCAAACAACCTTTCTGGTAATTACATAATTACACTGGATGTAAAACAATTAATCCAGAAAGAGATGAAAGTCCAGTTGTTAAAAAGAGAAAAGAAAATTGTTCTGCAGTCACATTTGTTAAAAAACTATAACTGATTCTTGTGTTGCCATTAGTAATATGTCTAAAACCAACCAGCATTGCTCACCATCTCTAGGAATGGGAATTTTGTTCAGTTATTACTGATCTGGTATAACATCACCTCTGAGCATTGAGATACTCTGTGAATAGGGAGGAAAAAATATACAAAAATCTGCCTCAGTGAAGTTAAATGACTTCCTGTCACTAAACCCAGGTTAGGTAGAGAATCAAAACAGAGCCCAGGGATCCATGGTCATAACTGCATCATTAAACCACATTCTCTTTTTGACAAAAACCTTAGAATGATGAACAAGCTTATAGGTTAAAGTGTCCAGGAGTAACTTTCTCTGTAGACCAGCAGCAGGAGATGCAGACTGATTGTATTTTAACATCTTAACAAACCACAGATAAATATATTAAAATCACATTATGCTAGATGAGGTAAGACTTTTAAAATAAGATCTATTGCTGAAGTTTACTTCAATTTTTAATGCAATGATCCTTTGAAATTTTTGGCTTAAATTCTGATGCTCCTGATAATATTTTATTAGACTTCATTAGCTTATATACTAGGATTATGTAGACAATTCGCGTAGGAAATTTAAAACAATAAGAAAAATATATAATTGACACAGAAATCCACATCCACAGGAAGCAAACTATTAAAAGTAAAGTGTTGGTTATAATGTCTTTCAGTCACATAATTTTTTTTGCCAATGATACAAAATGAAAATAAGTTTTTCATTGAGTCTTCTCCTGAACAAATAATTGGACATATATTACTGAAGGACAGAGTGATATTTCACTATTTGCAATATAGTTTGCTATTTTTGTCTTTATTTAATTAAATCTCATTTTTTTAAAACACAAGACAATACCCATTGTGCTGGTTTAAAGACTAAGTGCAGTTTGCTCCATTCTATATGAATCTAGGTGGGCTGTCTTGGAATGCGTTCCATACAGCCTTCCTACTGGGATAATTGACCTACAATTAATAGGGCATTTTAAGAAAGATGCCTTCAGCTTTGCAGCCAGACATATAAAACTACACATCACCTCTTCCTTTACTATTAGAATAAGTTAAATCCACTGTTTTTTTCCTGTTAGCATGAGTTATTTATTTATTTATTTGTTGTGCTGGGTAGGGGTACTTTGTGGCATTTACAAAAGTTCTTACAATATTATACATAACAAGTTAATGTGCATTTGTTTTATCCTGAATAGATCAATACTATTTCATTTCATTAACCAAATATATAAAGTATTCGCTCCACCTAAAATACTCATTTTTCCCTTTTATAATAAAATTTACAGAAAATTTCTTCATGCAATTATTTTCTCCGTATCATTTCTTCTTATCTACTCCAAAATTGTCTATCATTTTTTTGCCTTATCATTTCAATAAAAGATTTCTTGTCAAGGACACAAATCAGCAGCATATTTTCAATCCTGATCTTGTTTGATGACTCAGCTGCACCTGACAGTGTTGACCATTCACTATAAGGCACACTTCCTGGATTTATTTATTACATATCATCCCTATTCTCTAAGTTTATTTTATTTTGTAATCGATAAACTCAGGAATTTCCCAAGCCTCAGCATTTTCCCTTCTCATTCCATATTTTCTGACTGTTAGTTTCAACTTTGAGCAAAGCTTCTGTTATTACCTTTGTGAATGTTATTTATAGATTTATATATTCAGCCCAGACATTTCTTTGGAGTTGTACACTATATTTTTGAAAATATGTATTATTTTCTCTTAGTCACTGATTCAACAGATTTATAATACTTCATTGTATTTCTGAAAAATGCTAAAAGCTGACTGTTAAGTGGTCTCACCAAAAAATGATAACTATGTGAGGTAATACATATGCTGATTAGCTAGATCAGTCATCCTATGATGTATGATGATCCTTCAAAACATAATGTTGTGCACAATAAGTAGATATAATTTTATCTTTCATTTTAGTAATAATAATAACTTCAAAATCATCTTCTTCAAACTTAAATGTTGCTAAACTATGCAGTCTTGTTCCTCGTCAACGCTATTCTCTTCCAGTATGAACTGATTCAGTGAATGTCATCAACACCTATTCAGTTGTAACATTAATACATTTATACTTCCCTTATTCTTCAACCAGCACTATTAAATTTATCATTTAAACATCCTTTAACTCTACTGATTTCTATCCCCATGCCACTGTAGTAAGAAATAATTGTCTTATAAATTAATTCTTATAACTGTTTCATAAAAATATGAATTTCTTTAAAAAAATCATTAATTATGTCCGGTTGCTCTTAAAGTCCAAAGATGCTAAGAAGTCATAGAAAACCTCCTATGGCTCAGCTTCTCTTTAGTGACCCCTCTAACATTTATACTCCTTGTTACTTATGCTGAAGCCATAAGGGGTTTCCAAAGTTCGTCAGAGATACTTTGTATCTTCCCCTTTTATATATGCCATTGTCACTGTTGATAGTAAGTTTTAATATTAACTGTGTCTATTTAATTTTTACTCCAACATATTTTACTCATTTTCATTAGATCCAATCCTGTATCATATTTTGTAGCCCATGCTTCTTCCCCTCAACACAACTTAGAGATGTATGGTTTAGATAATGCTTTTCTCTCCCTTCTAAGCTGCAAGCTCTATGAAGACATAAGCTATATTGTTTTGCTTAACATTTGGTCTCCCAAGTCTCAAGAATATTCACTGAATATATCTCAAGATATATTCATATCCAAGAGATATTCATTAAATATTGTTGCTGAATTTGAAAAACTGTCAAAGCCAGGTACATATAGAAGTAGATATTATAAGGAAATGTATATAATATTTGAAGAGAGTATTTTGTAGTAATTAATAAACATTAAATGATGTAAATAAAGGTGTATTAATAATTCATTTCTTTGGGAAATGATTGATAGTTAGATAGAAACCAGTACATCTAATGTAGCTTAGATAATGTCTTTCATGGAAATTTTTCCAGTTCCAAATACTTCAAGAGACTACAATTACATAATTTTGCTACAATTTTATTATTTAGCTATAATTTCATAATTGCATTTTACAACTATAGCATATACCCCAACGCTAAAATAATTCAAACTCATAGAATTTTTAAAGGACAATAATTAGAAACTGTCAGCAATTATATTAACTAAAAAATTGTCTTAAATGATTAATTTGTATACAATGACTTTGTGTACCAAAAGTTGCTTGGCATCATATCAAATAAAATACAATCAAGTGTCTGTAACATGCAAAACTTGGATACAGATCTAATCTCCACAGACATTAAAAATGTATAACGTGCAAAAATGACAGGGTACTGTTTTTCTTTATTTTCACTTAAAATGAAAAATATTTCCATATTTCTGATATAACTTTGCAAAACATCTCGATGTACACTAACATACTATCTTACCACACTCAATATATTTACCAAGAAAGAGTAGAAGTAGAAGAGACTGGTACATTATGTCCATTGTCTAATTAGACTTTACACCAATATGAAAGAAGAAAATTTGACTGACAAATATCTCAGTCATAAAAATATATCAATTGTTTTAAGATTTTTTATTAATTCAAAATGGTAACAATTTAGTGACCTACTTAGTTACAGTTTCAAAATTTAACTATGATTCTTGCAGTGTCTACCAATTGATTGAAAATAAGTGAAATTTCTGTATCTGCTTTGTCTCACCATGTAGCAAAATTGAAATAAGTTGCTTTCTGTCAATTGCCTAATGTGCATGTTACTGTAACTGTTTTCCACTTGCATATGTAAGCTCTGGGGCTGTTCTCCCTGGTCTAATCATATTTCCTGATGTTTAGCCTGGAAGTCATGAAAGGACACCTTTTATGAGATAACAGAATAATCAGTTGGTTATTCTCCCCAGGAGGCCTCTGACATGTTCTTCTTCCTCATTTCCATTACTTACACAGTAAGTGTTCCCTACCGTGAAAACTTTGGGATTACCACCTGGGTATCACTGTCTTGAGAGGGCATTGTCTTCTACTAGTCATCTGGAAGTGACTTAGCAGTGATGGCTCCAATACAGAAATGGAGAGAGGTAATACCTCCATGACTTTTTTGACTTTTGAATCCTTAAGCAGCACTCTTGTTCCTAGATAATACCTTGCCTGAAAATTGTACATCAGACACTCTGCTCATGTAGAGGGTCCAGCCAAATCATAGGATTTGTCTGGGAACTGATACCATTGTACACATTTCCCCAACTTTGCAGTTTATTTGTAGTTCCAAGTACACTTGTCAACAGAAGTACATCTAAAAATTTTGGCTTAAACTAAAGTCAGTGTGGGCAGCAAATACACGAAATAGGTGCTTTGTCATAGGATATCACCTAATGCAAATAACAAAGTGAGAGCATAACAAAGGAATGTTAGGAATGAATATCACTGTACTTTCTTTACACTAGTGTCAAGCAATAACCAAGGTAAAGTTACCAGTTAAATGTGGGGTTTTTCAGAATTTTTTCACTTAGGTTTAAGCAACTAATGAATTTACAGTGAAACGTCATTATTCATATAAATTTTGTCTTGTTTTTAAGAACTGAACTGAAGGAAACAAAAATTGCCCTTCCCTACTATATTTTATGAAAAAGAAAAATCAAGATATATTGAAATATCATTTTGTCATGAAATATATCAGTGCTCTAAGCATTGATTGTTCTGGACATGGCAACTTGATTTTAGAATTGCATTCATTAATTTCACCTACTTTCCTATAAACTTATGAGTAGTCATCAATTCTTCATGTTAGCACAAATTAACAACACTTTGGTATGTTTAGGTAAAGAGTATACACTATTGTTTAGAAATAATCTGATGTACATGGAGGAGTTTCAGAACACTCAGAAGCTAAGGTTTATATGCATATTTTGATTTTATAAAAAATAAACCATTATTTTACTACATTTGTTTTTGGTCTATAATCTGCATATGATGGAGAACATGCAGTTTTTGGTCTTCTGAGCTTGGCTAACTTCACTTAAGATGATGTTTTCTACTTCTATCCATTTATTTGTAAATAATAAAATTTCATTCTTCTTTGTGCCTGAGTGAAATCCCATTGTGTATAAATACCACTTTTACATGATCCATTCGTTGGTTGTGGGGCATCTTGGCTATTTCCATAGCTTGGCTATTGTAAATATTACTGCTTAAACATGACTGTGCAGGTGTTTTTGTAATAATTTGAGTGGGATTGATGGATCACCTGCCAGATCTATGTTTTATTTTTTAAGAAGCCTCCATAATGTTTTCCATAGTGGTTGTACTAGCTTACATTCACACCAGCAGTTAATGAGTGTTCCTTTTTCCCACATCCTTGCTAGCATTTGTTGTTGCTGGTGTTCTTGATTATAGTCATTCTAACAGGGGTGAGGTGAAATCTTAGTATGGTTTTAATTTGCATTTCTTTTATGGCCAGGGATGGTGAGGAATTCTTCATGTGTTTTTTGGCCATTTGGATTCCTTCCTTAGAAAAATGTTCTGTTTAGTTAAGTTGCCCACTTCTTTATTGGTTCATTGATTTTTTGGGAAGTTTAGTTTTTTGAGCTCTCTATGTGTTCTGAATATCAGTCCTTTGTCTGATGTAGTAATATTATTGGACATGGGTCACACACTAAGGGGAGAACATGCATGGGAGAAATACAGAAAGGAAAGGAAACCTAAAACTTGAATGTGGTTGATGTGCTTCCTGTTGAGAAACAACAAAAGTAATCTTAAATTAGTAGAGGCCACTATGGGAAGGGGACAAGAGGTAGCAAAGAGTTCCAGTAGAAATGAACCAATGTGGGGTGCAATACACTAGTGCATGGAAGCAGTGCCAGGAATCTTGCTGTATAACTATCTTTATCCCAAACTACCAATGTTGAAATGTCTTTCTTATTATCTCTTATGTTTCTCTTTAACAAAATCAGAGAAAAGGGCAGAACAGGATCTGCATGGAAGCGGAGGGTTCGAGGGAGTGGGAAGAAGGTGGCAAAAACAATGTATACACATGTAAGTAAATGTAAAAATGATAAACTAAAAAAAGAGAAAAAAGATAAAAGAAACCATTATGTAGTTCTTTGTTAGTTTCCCATGATTCTTTGTTAACTCACAAGTCTACAACTTCCCCATAGAAAATGTGCATAATTTTTCTCCAAAATCCTGAATGTATAGACTCTCAGACAGGAAAGCAATCTAAGGAGCCATTCACAATGTGCAGCATCAAGCTCTGCTCTGTAGCTCACTGCCTGGCTCCAAGTCCTGCCTCCTCCATCCCTAATTCTTTAAGTAAAATTCTCCCCCACATATGCTGCCAAATGGAGGGAGTAAGAATAACTATCTGTATAGATTTGCTTTGAAGAGCGAATAAGCAAGTGGATTAATATGAATGCATAGGTAATATCTGGCATAAATTAAGTACTCCCTTTTACTATTTCTTTTAATTATGAGGACTTCTTGATGTACTTCAAGAAAATTTGGCCCAAAAAATTTATATTTGGACGTTGTGGTTGGTTTGTGATGCTACATATCCTAAAGATAATCAGTCTCCTTTTTGTTTTCTTCACACTTTTCTTCCTTCCTCAAATATTCTTTGATAGCATAGGTAATATATTAATACAGCTGTCCTTGGTGGATACTTTAATGTTAGATTGCAGGAAAATAATTAGCACTTCTTTCTGTAGTGATAATGTGAAATAGAGCATAAGTTACCGAGGTTCAATGTCACCTGCCTTAAAGAATCAGTTCATGTTTTGTCATTCTAAAAGTAAGATACTGATATATCACTGATTTACTAAACTTTTAAATAGTATATGACACTTACAACTCAAAATTTTAACACATTCTTCATGTGTACAAAATAAAATATATTTGTGGTATGCACAACTTCTCTGTTTAGTCATAGGGACTAATTTATTTTCTTGTGTACTGCAGAATGTAATAGAGCAATAACTTAAGTAACAGAGTTAAAACAGGTCAGGATTAAAAGTAATTTCTGTAATATAATTTTGATGCAAAAGTTGATAACAGTGAATTTTATGAGTCTCCTAAAATGTCATTATTCATTTTGCTTTTAATTCCCCTTTGAATACATTATTCCATTTCCTCATTAGCTGAATCACTAGCCAAGTTTATATGAATGTGTAACATGAATTTTATATTTTGAAAAATCACAGTCCTTTCCCACTTGCTGACATTTTTCTTTTCCTTCTTTTTGATGCTACTTCTACGTAGATATTGTGCAGTTAGCAAGCATATTTTCTCCTGTTTGTAAGTACATGTTCATTGCAGTTCAATACTTCATTTGTTTAGAAAATATTCTTTGCTTGTGACCTTTGTTTTATGATATTCCTAAACCCAAAGATATTTCAGCTGTCTTTTAAAACTAGTATCTAGTTTAGTTTAGTACTTGTTATTTAGTGAAGATAATAAAAAAGGAAAGACAATGCTACCCTAGGAGAATATAATTCAAGTGAGAAAATTGAGATTCGGTCTAGGTTGTAGAACAGAACACTGAGTTTAATTTTAAGAGAATGCACCTGTTAAGTGTCATGGTCATCCTTGTCCTTTGGAAGGAAGATGATAAAGACATTTATATCCATATACCATTAGAATCCAAATTAAAAAAGTAGCTCCCAAAATGATGATTAAAAGTGTGGTAGGCAACACTTCAATAAGCAACAGGTTTCCCATGCTAACTAGAAGTTTGTGAATTCACAAAGCTACCCATAATTCCTTGTGAGTTCAACAATCTGTGAACACCACAAGAAAGGAATCAATTCCCAGGGCAACTATCAAATTAAATTACAGTACTATTCTGATGAAACAATAGTTCATTTTGAGGCAGCAACTGAACTGGCACACATCTTTTTGTAATGATACAGTCATCATTTAAAATAGCTACTGGCAAAAATTGTTTTCATACCCATCTTCTGAAAATACTTGAATAACCATGTTGTACATTTCTGTTTTACATTATGTAGAATGGCCACTAAAATAAGAACATTTTTCTTGCAGTAAAAAACTCCTATTTATGTATCTGGGATTTCTCATAACTTGACAGACTTAATTATTGTGATAGTAGTTCAAAGTCTGTCAAGATATAAAGAAATTAGAACTCAGCAAGGTTTAATATTTTGTTAATGTCATGCCATGAGGTTATATATTATTATGAATAAAAAAAACAAAGTACCTCAAAATATGTGTTTTGAGTAAAGGAGTCTTTAGAGTTTATTAGGTCTGCAGAGAATAACTTCCAAATCCAACATTCAAGAACACAACTTCCCAGGTGCTGGTGGCTCACACCTGTAATAATAGCTACTCAAGAGGCAGAGAAAAGGAAAATCACAGTTCTAAGCCAGCCCTCGCAAATAGTCCATGAGACCTTTACTTGAAAAAAAACCCATCACCAAAAAGAGCTGTTGGAGTGGATTAAGGTACAGGGCCTGAGTTCAAGCCCCAGTGCCACAAAAACCCACTAAACTTATCTGCTTTAGTTCTTCCTTCTGACTCCTACATGAATATATGAAGTATAAAAGGAAAAGCATATACAGATCTTTCTGTTCTCTCTGCTGCCACTTCCGATTATGATGGAGTTTTCCCTTTCATTCTTTTTTAAATATTTATTTTACTAAAATTTTAGTTAATAGATTATGAAACTAACTAAGCCAAAAGAGCTAGACAAATTTAACACATGTTTATCTCACCACATTATCTGGCTATCTTGAGAGGTCAAGTTAAAAGAGGAGCAAATATTGAAGTATCTCTATCAATCATTGGAAGTTGCAGTTAGAATAACAGAGGTAACTCATTCCTAGAAAACACGTGTGTGTGTACATGTGTGTGTCAATGTAGGTGTGAATGGAGGTGGTAATGGATTGTTTTCTTTGTCTTGCTTATACAAAATGAAAACAACACATGGTATGAAAGAATGTCCTATCAAATCAAAATTTAAATGTTATGTTTGAATCCATCATTTTATTTTTGCTTTCCTTTATTTTTGTGCTGGGTGGTTGTACACTGTGGCATTTACAAAGGTTCTTATAATGTATCAAATATATCATACTTGACTTCTCCCCCTCCATTGATCTCCTTTATCCACCTCTCTCCCTGATTCCTGGAGTAGTTTTGACAGGTATCATTTTTGCATTTACATACATGTGTACACAATTTTGTACTGTAATCACCTTCCTGTCTCCTTTCCCCCTTACCTCCCCTCTCTCACTTGTGACAACTGCCTCCCTCCCACCATTCAGGATCTGTTTTACCCTCTTCCATTTCTGTAAGAGAAAAAAGAGAAAAGATAAAAGGGAAAACATGACATTTTTGCTTGCTTGAGATAAAAGTAGCTACACAGAGAGTTTCCATGTGATATTTCCACATACACATATATTATAACCCCAATTCATTGATCTCCTCTAAGTATCTTTATTCTACCTTATCCCTTCCTTATGGTGGTTTCAGCTGGTTTAAGATTTCTATATTCATTCTTGTATAGAGAATGTATCAACCATTTTCAAGTTCTTAGATTCCTTCTTTACCCTATCCCTCCAGTTCATGAACTCCCCTTAGTGTGACTAGTGTTACATAATACTGCTTCATTTTTATTAGGTCTATATTCCACATTTGAGAGAGAGGATTTTGGCCTTCTGAGCCTGGCTAACTTCACTTAAGATGATGTTGTCCAGTTCCATTCATTTACCTGCAAGTGACAAAATTTCATACTTCTTTGTGACTGAGTAAAATTCCATTGTATATAAATACCACAATTTCTTAATCCATTTGTCAGTAGGAGGAATCTTGGCTGTTTCCATAGCTTAGCTATTTTAAATAGTGCTACAGTAAACATGAGTGTGCAGATGCCTTTGTTGTAAGCTGATTTACATTCTTTGGATATGTCTCTAGGAGTGGTATTGCTGGCTCCTCTGACAGATATATTTTTAATTTTTAAGAAGCCTCCATACTGTTTTCCATAGTGGTTGTACTAGTTTACATTCCTACCAGCAGTGGGGGTTTCTTTTTGCACTGGGGTTGTGATTCAAGTGGTAGAGCCCTTTCCTAGGTGGGAGGCCCTTAGTTAAGTCCCCAGAAATGCAAAAGATCATTTCTTCTTTGTTTCCTGTCTTCTTTTATAATGTAAAATGAATAAGTTGAAATAACTAATTTCATATATTCAAATATGTATGGTAAATAGAAATAGCTAATAATTTTTTTATGAAGAATTCCTGAGTCTTTGCTCCCATTTCCTATGTGGGAACAGCAAGTGTGTCTCTTTCTTCTCTGCCCCCCATCCCATTGCTCTCACTATAGAGACAACCTGCTTTTAGTCTGTTGAAAGTGTATTTCTCTCCTCATAAACTTTACTGTTTCTTTTATTAAACAATAATTCTTAATGCCTATTTCACCTTTTCTGTCACATTATTGCTGAATATTACTGTTCAGTAATACTAACAAAATAGCATGTTAAATACCAGGAAAGTAGTGCATACTAATTTTTATCCCTTTCTATATAATCCCCCCAAAACAAAATGTATGAAAGAAGCAGAAACATAAAATTGAGAGTGGATTATAAATATGTACTACAAGCAACTCAAGTAATTAAAAGTGTTTACTAAAGAAACACAGGGAGATAAATCTCCCTACAATAGTAAGGATCAGCTAGTCTGTGTGGCAAGGCTAAAAAAGTACATTTTAAAATTTAAATTAGAGATGAAATTCCTATTAAGGTGATTGTGATTGTGGATACATAGAATTTTTGATTGTGGTAAAAAAAGGATCCAGTTTCTACTCTTTGGGATTAAATAGTAATATTTAATTTGATTAAAAGGTAAGGAAATCAGTGATCTGTTAGAACAACCTGGGGCTAAACAGTTCTCTGGGCTTCATTAAAGCATTGACTGAGTTGAGAAAAGTGAATTAAAATAGAACTCTGAAAAAAAACTCAGGATGTTGAAAATGGAGAGTACTGTGTTGTTAGAGCCAGCAGTGGGATCGTGCCTGTGTGATTTGTTATCTGGCCTTGTGAGAAAGTGCCAAGGAACTGAGACAAAGGTCTCAGGACCAGACCATGCCTGTGTGATTTGGTATCTGGCCTTGTGAGAAAGCTCCAATAAACTAGATGTACAGAAAAACAACTGTGCTCAAGGTTGCCCAGATGGCTTCCTATCCTTCAGATATAAATAAGAAGGTTATGCTGACCGTGTGCTTCTCCTGCCTCTCTGTTCCCATTTTAAAAGAGACATAACAAAGAGTTAATTTTAACTGTGCTTCCTTGTACTAATGTAACCTTGACATGTAATACTTGGCATGCTTTTTCTGACCAAATGCTCTCTGTGAAAAAACAGCTTACAAAAAGCAGAAGTGATCTTCAATAAAGTGGCTACTGAGCACAACTCAATAGTCCCCTCATCTTTTTTGGCTCTGGTCACCCAGGTCCAGCCGACAAATGGTAACAGTGTTAGTTCAATAGGAGTCAATGATAAGAAAGTCAGTGAGTTTCAGAGCCAAAGAATGTTTTCTGCTGAAGTACTTAAGCTACATGACTAAAACCCACCATATCCTTGGTTAGAAAAGTATTAAAATAAAATATTAATAGACTTTTCCTTAAATATATATCACATTTTTAAAAGACAAAGCTTGTTTTTAGAATTGAATATCACAATATTCTGTAAGCAGTGGATAGTGAAGAACCATCATCTTCTACCTCACCACTTTGAATAAATCTGCTGATTCAGCACAGCCTGAGAGACAATGTCCTGTCCAACTCACTCAATGGGAAAATCCATTTGTCAGGAGACAGGTTAACTGTTGCCTACAGTTAGTGAGAACTCAGGTTTCTCCCTCAACTCTCCCTTAGCCTTAGTCAATCACACACATAATACTACCAAAGAAATGTCTCCTGGGTCTCAGTAGAAAACTGGATTTTGTCTGGAATTCTGTCAATCAAAGACAGTGCTAAGACCCATTATTTGATTTTCTAATTCTGCCATACTCTCTCATTGAATGTTCTCTCATTTTTTCTCCCTGTTTATTTATTAATTACATGAGTATTGTTAGTATTTACTGAATAGAATATTATGATAGTGGCTAGGCATAAAAGATCAATGAATCATCTGCCTCAATTATTGACAGTACCAAACACAATCAAAATAATTAAGTGCTGTGTGATGGCAGCCCAGGTTGATTTCTACTGGATGGTTAGTGATGGTTCCTTTGAAAAGGTGTGTTGAAGAAGTTAAGCATGAAAGTCATGCAAATCTGAGGGCAACACTCTCCAGAATTTATAAACCTGTGTAAATGCACATTAAAGGAGAACTTGCAAGAAAAAACTGTTGAGGAATTGTTGGTTCTTTCTCCTCAGCCATCCACTTCCCTATTCATACACTGAGCAAATACTCATTTACTCAATTTATGAAATGGCAGCCATCCATAACATGACAGTGTTGTGACAGCATATTTCACTGTGATACTTTGAATATAAAATAAATGTATATGTAACATTATTTAACAAAATCATATGTAGATAGTATCACATATTTACATTAGTATCTACTAAACAATAGTTGCTTTCTCTCTTTTTATTGCAGTATTATTCAATTTTGTTGACAGACTTCATTTTGGTGTTTTGTGTGTATTGCTAAAGTTTCCAAATGATTAAATTCCTTATTTGTGTGATCCCTTTGTGTTTCCAGATGCCATTGCTTTTACTTTTGCTATTACATTTTAAGCTCACTTGCCTTTAAGATTGTGATATATGCATTAATGAAGGTGAATACCAACATGCATCTTTTAGATTTCTTTATTGTCAGTTTAGGTAAGCATTATCTATATTTAAAGACAAAAGTTAAGAAAAATATGAATTTAACCCACTCCTGTATTATTTCTAAAATCAAGCTGTAATATTCCACTACTAATTATGAAGTGGCATGTGAAGTACTTTAATTTCAGTCATATTTAAGATATTAATTTTATTGTTTTTTGAATATTTTATTCTTTATGGAAAATTCATTTGTATATAAAGGTATGTATATTTTATCTTTTAAAATTATTAAGATAGGCTTCTCATCCCACTGAATGTTATTTATCTGGATTAAATTTTTCTGATACTAATTTTCTCATACTAATAGGTGTTTTTTTAAAAAAAACTTCGCCTATGTATTTTTTAAATTATTCAGTTATTCACATGTGTGTACATTGTTTGGGTCATTTCTCCCCTCCTCCCTTGCTTCCAGGCAGAACCTGTTCTGTGCTTTTCTCCAGTTCCGTTGAAGAGTAGAAATAAGCAATAACAAAAAAGACATAGTGTTTTGGCTAGTCGAGATAAAGACAGCTATACAGAGACATTCCTAGCATTGCTTTCATGTACAAATGTGTTACAACCCAGGTTAATTCATCTTTCTTTTTTCTTTTTTTTTATTCATATGTGCATACAATTTTTGGGTCATTTCTCCCCACTCTCCATACCTCCACCCTAATTCCCCTACCCCCTCCCTTTCCCCACCACCCCCTCGATACCAGCAGAAACTATTTTGCCCTTATCTCTAATTCTGTTGTATAGAGAGTATAAGCAATAATAGGAAGGACCAAGGGTTTTTGCTAGTTGAGATAAGGATAGCTATACAGGGAGTTGACTCACATTGATTTCCTGTGCATGTGTGTTACCTTCTAGGTTAATTCTTCTTGATCTAACCTTTTCTCTAATTCCTGATCCCCTTCTCCTATTGGCCTCAGTTGCTCTAAAGTATCTGCTTTAGTTTCTCTGCGTTGAGGGCAACAAATGCTATCTAGTTTTTTTAGGTGTCTTACCTATCCTGTAGTTCCTGATCCCCTTCTCATATTGACTTCTGTTGCTTTAAGGTTTCTATATTAGTTCCTCTGGAGTGGGGACATCAAATGCTATCAGGTTTTGGATTTCTTACCTATCCCCATGCCTCCTGCATGTGCTCTCCCTTATCATGTGACCCAAGTTAAATGACATTGCTGTATTTGCTCTATACCTAAAGTCTGCATATAAGGGAGAACATACAATTTTTGGTTTTCTGAGCCTGGCTAACCTCACTCAGAATGATGTTCTCCAGTTCCATCCCTTTACTTGCAAATGATAAGATTTCATTCTTCTTCGTGGCTAAGTAAAATTCCATTGTGTATAAATACCACATTTTCTTAATTCATTCATCAATAGTGGGACATCTTGGCTGGTTCCATAGTTTGGCTATTGTGAATAGTGCTGCAATCAACATGGGTGTGCAAGTGCCTCTGAAGTAACCTGTGTCACATTCCTTTGGGTATATCCCTAGGAGTGGGATTGCTGAATCATATGGCAGATATATGTTTAAATTTTTAAGAAGCCTCCAAATTTTTTCCAGACTGGTTGCACTAGCTTATTCCCACCAGCAGTGTATGAGGGTTCCTTTTTCCCTCCATCCTTGCCAACACCTGTTGTTTGTGGTGTTTTTAATGATAGCTATTCTAACAGGGGTGAGGTGGAATCATAGTGTGATTTTGATTTGCATTTCCTTTATGGCTAGAGATGCTGAGCATTTTTTCATGAGTTTTTTACCATTTGGATTTCTTCATTGGAGAAAGTTCTGTTTAGTTCACTTGCCCATTTCTTTATTGGTTCATTGATTTGGGGTGAGTTTAGTTTTTTGAATTCCTTGTATATTATGGTTATCAGTCCTTTGTCTGATATATAGCTGGCAAGTATTTTCTCCCACTCTGTGGGAGGACTCTTCTGTTTAAAGACCATTTCTTTTGTTGTGCAGAAGCTTTTTAGTTTTATGAAGTCCCATTTGTCTGTTCTTTCTCTTAGTTGCTGAGCTACTGGGGTTGTATTGAGAAAAGTCCTTGCCTATGCCTATTGCTTCTAGAGTATTTCCTGCTCTTTTCTGTACCAACTTCAGAGTTTTGGGTCTGATATTAAGGTCCTTGATCCATTTTGAGTTGATACTAGTACAGGGTGATAAACATGGATCTAGTTTCAGTTTTCTGAAGACAGATAGCCACTTTTCTCAACAACATTTGTTGAAGAAGCTGTGTTTTCTTCATTATATATTTTTAGCACCTCCAAAGCTGATTTTTAAGGATAAGTTTCAAATGCAGACAAAATTACCTTTCCTTAGTTTCTTTAAAATTGAACTCACAGAATGATCTTT